>NC_053452.1:67506120-68106120 GCF_015227805.2 Hirundo rustica
GAAAAGTCATTGACATTGCCAGACATTGCCACATGAAAATTTGCTCCAAGAAAAGGACTTTCGCTTCTTTCACTTACGTATGCTATCTTTGTTGTGAACTGGGATGTATACATTTCAGAACCAGAGTTATAGATGTGGAAGAATAAGAATAGTCTGAGAACATCAGCCTCCTCTCTTATTTCATAAATGTGGATAATAACTGACATGCTGGGGAATAAGAAACTTAACTCTGTCTAGTGAAACTCATTTTCCACTGTTCCTTTTTATAAGTCAGAAATAATTTGTTTCAAAAGGAATTTGAAACTTTTTACACATAATGTGGAAGAATTCAGTGACCATTATTTTTTTGAGATATAGATTCATGTCAAAAGGGATCTGGGAACACTGAAAATTATCTGACTAACCATATTTCCAGACGACAAAGAAGGGGACTCACAACCTCAGTCCCCGCCATTCATCTTATCAGATATTCATTCCTTGGGTTTTTCATTATTATGGCTCTTAAAAAATAATATCTTTCGTATTTAGAATTTTCTCCTGCATTGAGAGGGCATCAAGTCTTCTTAAAGGCTTCAGTGACTTTCTCAGCATGGTGAGGTTCTCTAAAACTGTATTCCACTGGCCATAAAATTTACCTGTGATCATTGACTATAAGGCAAAAGAAAAGCTACTAACAGAGTCTCCTGATGCATTCAGATGAGCTATCTGAAATTATCAGTGTTACTGAATGCTTAGAAGAAACAGAAAGAGGGGAAAATATATGGTTCTTATTTGTGCCTTAGAATGACTCATTCAGAGAATGGTTCACTCAAGTATCTACTTAGTATTCAGTGAAAAACTTTACCCAGAATTTTTTGACATAACTTGAGGCCTTTGAAAAAGTAATTTCAGTGTGGTTCACTGCATGAAAACAAAACAGTAAAATCTCTAGATGAGAGAAATAATACTTTAACTTAATGAAACTTATATTAAAAATACTCCAGGTTTTCTAGACCAGCATCTTTACCATCTGTGAATTCAGATATTCCAGATGTTTGCACATAATGTATCATGTCATGCTCAGTATCTGTTGTAGCAGAGAGCAACGATTTATTGATTTTTGTAAGAACTTTCTTAGAAACAAAGATGTAGACTTTAAACTACTTTTGAATAAACTTCCCCAGTAAGGTATTAACTCTAAATGGTCCACAATTTAAATTGCTCACCATGATAAACATATTTGAGTAGTTCCTTGCATCAAATCCTTATATTGACTAACAAAGTCCTGTTAGCAGGATGATGATGACTCTGTCAGGTAATTTTTGCATTACATAGTGCCTCTCTTGTTAGGGAAGCCATTTAGAGCTTTCTGAAAGGGATCTGATGATATTCCGTGCAAGTATTGTGGGGAATATGAAGGGGAACATATGGATGATGCCTGTTAAATTTCATTACAAGTCATCTGGAAGAGAAGACAACGTATGTTTGAGTAAATACAGAATTTGGTTGGCAGTCTACTGTCATTCCAAAACCTAGGCCGTCTGGTGTCTGGGAAGCAGGGAAAGAGGCACATCCCCTGTGCTCATGAGAACACCTTCACCAAACAGCACAGAATTCCGCTCTGTATGTAGCTCCAGATTGGTGAAAGACAGCTTGTTTGACATTCAAGGAGATGAAATAGCACCAAGAAGAGCTTTCTTGAGCTGCTTTCATCTTTGCCAGCTTGCAATGTCATCATGTATTTCTGGCAAATAGAGCTTGCATCAGTTCAGTTGACAGGTCCTCATGAATTTTAATATATAAGCTCCATATTCATGTTAGGAGCATTAATGTTCCCTGAAGCTTTTTTTATTCTAGAAAGAATATAAATATTTCAGAAATTACTTTCCATGTATGTTCACATATGTTTCTGTATCCACACGTATAACATTACCTATATATCAAATATTTGCAAAAGTTTAAAATTTTTTTTGTCTTGACAAAAGTAAAGTGGAGGCACTAATTTGTGTCTCTTATCCTCCGAGTGGACAGTAGGTTTGGATTTTTTTACATGAACTTGTGTTTTTCTTAGAGTGGAAAAGATCAAAAAGTTTGTGGGAACACATATCATGTAATAGCCAATTCAGGTTACAAATCTGAGGACTGATCCCCAGCTGGGATGAAATGGCAAAGTTCCTGTGGAGTAGAGATAATGATCTTTGCCTTAAACAGAAATTGTATCCTTTTCAAGAGGCAATGCTTTATAAAGAGGTAGCAAGAGACACATGCAACTCATGAAAATGGAAGTTGTTTTCCATGAAATTTGATAATAGAAACACTGTGGAAAATTAGATAAACCATCCATGCTCAGGAATATAAAAGGCATTAATAAAAATTTTCTCCTTTCTTATGTTGTATTTAAGAAATCTGACAAATATTAAGAGGTGCAGAATTAAAACCATGTTCAGGTTTTCAAGTCACTTGACTTGAAAGGCTGCCAAAGATTTTTGTTAAGATGCTTGTTAAGTACCTTCAAATAGATCGAAGGTACTTAAGAACCTGAACCAACAAAACCACAATCACTGGGAAGTGCCTATTCAGCTATTTGTTTACTGAAAATGAATAAATAAAAATGACTAATAAAGTCAATTATATGTGTAAAGGGTATTAATTTCTTATGAGATAGAATGACACTCAGTATCGTAAGTCTTCTAAGTGAAAGTTACATATAAAAAGTAAAAAGTTTAGACTCAAATCTTTAACAACTGTGTGGAGTGCAATAACATCTTTGGGAACACTTTTGGTGAAAATGTACTTATCCAGCAATGCAATTGCTGTAAATCTAAAATTGTTCATGAAGTCGTAATTCTTTCACTGAGTAATTTTTTGTGGGAAATATTCAGAAAGAGCAGTCTCTAAAGGAGATATTTCCTTTCACCCAGCAGCAGACTTTCAATGCATCTTTCATCTCTTGCTTGTGCCAAGCTTTGTTCTGAGGGGAGGGAGAGGCCTTTCAATCTCTACTGATTTTCCAGTTCACTCACCACAGGCTGCTGAAATATTCAATAAAATAGAGAGCCAGACTCTGAGAAATGAGTTTGTAGCATAGCTGTTATGTCATTTACACTGTCAGTGAGATGTTCAAGTTCCAGTCCGATGCCTGTGACTACCTATGTCTTCATAAAACAATAGGTGCTATGTCTGTAAGCTCCAAAATGGTTTGAAATACAGTCAAAACTAAGCATGGCTTTTGGACAGCCTGGTTATATCCACACTAGGCAATAATGTGCAATAGATTGACTATTATTATTTATTACTACTCCTTTTCTCAGTCTAGTTATTCACTCACTTGAAAATTGTCTCAAGAATCTAAAATCAAATAATTCAATTTGAGGTGGTATGAAGTTTTTTAATTTCAATTATAAATTTAAATTGCAATTTATCAATCACATTTTCAGATTGTCTTTTTGGTGATAACAGTAATAAGAACAATTCAGAAAGTAATTTGTAGCAACCTATTTTGGGGGGTTTGACGGTTGCAGCAAGAACTTCTATAAGCTGGAGGTGGGGAGTGCTGTAATAGTGGACTAAAGAAAAATGTTGTCAGAGATAAAATAATGAAGGAATCCTACTAGGATATACTAAAATTTGTACAGATTAATGAAAAATCAGGTTGAAAATGTTGCCATAAACCCAAAAATCTGTCTTAAAGGTTTCATTGGAAGCTATAAATCAGTTACAAAAAATGAAATTTTATTTAGCTTTTATGCAGCAGCTCTGAAGAACTGAATCTGTTTTCTAACTAAAACTATAGGTAAAGATCAAAAATATCCTACTTTGTGCACATCCAGAGAGAGTATGGAACACAGTGATTTTTAAATTCATTTGTTTTGAAGGAAAAGCAGAGATTTTTTAACTGCTCACTAGAGAAGAATCATAAAATCATTTAGGTTGGAAAAAATCTTTAAGGTCATTAAATCCAAGCATACTTGGAACTGCCCAAGCTATTAGGTATGTACCTAAGGATATTATGTCTCATGAATGGAAATTCTAAGAGATAGTGCCTACAATGGGGACAGTGGAGACATGCTACCTATTTCAGGTACTGTAATTGATGGAATCATTATTAAATCATTCAGGGTGCAAAAGACCTTTGTGATCCTCAAGTGCAATTGTTAACCCAGCACTGCAAAGTCCACCACTAAACTATACCACACTGAAACATCTTATAAATATATTTTCAGAAATGCTGACTCCACCACTTCCCTGGGCAGTCTGTTTCAAATTTTGGCACCTCTTTGCATGAACAATTTTTTAAAAATATTCAATCTAAATATTCCCTAGCACACCTTGAGACCATTATCTCTCAATCTTGTTACTTAGAAGTGATTAGTCCCCATCTGGCTACTCCTTTCAGGCAGTTGAAGCAAGAGAGATCTTCCCTCTGAGCTTCCTTTTCTCTAGGCCTACCTTATAAACATATTTAAATATTCATGTAAGTAGCTAACTTGAATGCATTTATGATCAACTTGTGATTGTTTCATATTTTTAATGAAAGCAATGTTACATTTCTGAGCTCTGAAGAGACAACATTTTAGAGAAAAACAAAACAACCCCAAATCCATAGATGTCCCTGTCTGCTACTAACTTGGCTTTAAGGTCGGAGCTGTGAACAAAAGAGTTATTGAAAAATGTAGGTGAGGAAATAAAAAGTTAAGTACCTTTCCAAACAGCATTTTACATTGTGGTGGGTTGACCTCGGATGGCTACCAGACATGTTATCAATACCATTCTAGCTACAAATAAAGGGCACAGCACTATAAGGGCTGTTACGGGAAAGTTAACTCCATCCCAGCCAAACCAAATAGATAATTAAGATGAACTAACCTGAAGTTCAAATATAGCCCAAGTGTATACCAAGCTATATGTGCTTAGTCCAAACATAAACTTTTAAAGTGACTTCTCTGTTCCATTTTGTATTTTTTCGTCTGTACCATTTATCTAAACTTCCTTAAAGCTGATGCATTGTGCACAGCTACTCAAACCTTTAATGTAAAACCACTTAGAGCAAACATCTCAGTGACATGCCATCTCTCTAAATGTTGCTATGCTTTTAGAAGTCTCCTATTTTACAATCAAAGCTTAAAAAGGACATGTAATGTACTGTAGCGAGATGTCAGAAAAGTGTTGTTGATAGGGCTCATTCAAAAGGAAGTTTTGCTCTTCAAATTCTATGAATTGCTTCGAACCTGTACATTTAAATATGCTAGGCTTTTTCATAGCAGCAATTTTGAGAAAGAGATGATGGTTCCTTGTTATACTAGGGTATAGCTGTGACATTACATATTTTGGTAAGGTTCAACAATAATCTACTATACTAACACATTTTTCTTCTATTTTAATCTTAATCCACACTTTTTCAAGCTCTCAGTAATGGGAATCAAATTGAAATTGACATTAACATAATAGATCTAAATCCTGCAAATCGAACTGTACTGAATGTCAGGAAAGGTGGGGGCTGACCTAATCATAGCTCTCAGCTTCCTTTGAGATGCTGTGTGAATGCTTGTCTCTCTGATGCTCCTGGTTAGATGTGAAAATGAAAAACAAACACAAACGTAGGGGAACAATAAATCCCTCACAATTTATTGATTAACAGCCTTTCAGGTTTTGCAGAATATACAAGGGAAGCGTGAAAATAAGGTACAAAATGAAGATCCCATATCTACCTTCACTGTATTTTACTTGTTATTTAGCCATTGGTCCTCATTCACATCAGTTGTGAGTAGTCAAAAACTTTTTAATAATTTATGCTACTATTCAGTTGAAATAGTGATCTTTCAGAATGATAACTGACAAAAATGTGAAGATAGGAGGGGAAATAAGATAAAATCAGCCCTAATATGTGCCTACCATTCATAGTATGTCAGGTATGACTAGGACATAGCAGGGGAAAAGATTAAACATAATGAATGAGCTCATATTCCAGCATGTACCATTAGACATATTGCAAGCATAGTACACTTAACAAAAATCAACATTTTATTTTCAAATTTTGAGAACTCAGTATGGTTTCTGACATCACTGCCTCCTTCTGCTGTGGAACAGTGGAAGAAATAATTCACTGCTTCTACGGTCTTTGGGAGCCAGATCACATGTCTGGCATTAATTCTGGTACATTGGTAGATATGGGTGGTTCGTAGTCCACGTTGTCAAAGAATATAAGGGTCATCTTGGCATTTTAAACTAAGTGTCTGGTTAACTCAATGGGACTTTCTCATCAGTTACTTAGATTGACACTTTTAGAAGGTGATTTTTCTCTCCTGCCTTAGTTAACTTTGTTAAGATGGGTCCAGCTATTCCCTGGAAGTACCTACTTGTCTTACCTTGTTTCCTTCTTCTTATCAGGTCTTGTTGAGTGCCAGGGCATTGGTGACCTGTCTATCCAAGTGACATAAAAGCTGAAGTCTTCAGTATTTTCTCTGTTCTCTATTGTTTTGTAGAATGTATCTGGAGATGGGTATCTATTTTTTTAAAAAATATATTTATTCAAATTTTTCATTCCATTTGAATAAGCATTTACTGCTCAACTTCACAGCCCAAATAAATTTATATTTAAGGCATCTTCCATATTTTTGGTATATTCTTGTACCTTTTGCATCTTCTTTCCCTCTTTACATGCTAATAATGGTATTTGCTCTTCAAATTTGAGCAGTGTTTTTTTGAAAACAAACCAGGTATCAAAACCTCTTCTTTTACAATTTGTTTGAAAATTTGGAAAATTACTTAATTCAACATCTTTCTCTTTTAACCTCATGAATATAAGGTTGCATTGTCTAATATATTTTCCATTTTCATTATAGATTAACCACTGGTAGAATTATCTGATTCTGAAGTAGTGACTTCTAATTAAATTACTGCCATTTCCAACTTCAAGTGTCTCCCTACAATGGAAAAGCACAGCTGTGTTTTATTTATAGGCAGAAAATTTGAATGCGCATTGTCTGTGAAGGAGGACTTCTGCTCATAGCTTTCTGTGTAAACAGGGAGTTGAGTACTTTATCATTCCTTAATGGGATAGGACAAAGGCAGTAGTTAAATAAGCCTGTGGCAAATAAGAGGTCCACAATGATGAATTCTATAGTATTTTCCATCTACTGTAAACATGTGTGTTACAAGCCTGAAGTTTATGAATAATGGCTTCATTTTGAAGTAATTAGAATTCTATGCCATTAACAGTAGGAAGTCTGGATAATTGTGTTTCAGAATTAAATGTCTGGGAAAAGACATTTTTGTCTCTATTACAATTATGTTTATGATTAATGACAGAAATGACAACCTGCAATATAAATACAAAACAGCAAAAATTAACCGTATCCATCATGGATGACAATACGAGAACTCCAGCGAATCAGTAATCATAGGTAAAAAACGAGCTTGATACTCTTGTTTCATGTTGGAATATCCTCATCTCTTTCCCTTTTTTTTGAGGTGTAAGTCTTCCAGCTGCTTCATAGCAGAGGAAGCAAGAAACACTAAAGTTGATTAGGTGCAAAAGTATGTATTTTGTAGACCAGTCAAACACTGTTTTGTGGGTGTGTTAGAGCTTGCCTTGATGGGGTCAAGGGTGTCATTCAAACACATCTGTAGAGTAACACAACTAATAGGGTCTTCTTATTAGCACAATATTTATTGAAGTCAATTCTCTTTTCTCTGAGTTAATAAGTATTGGACTACCTTAGGTGTAATAAAGTTTCTTACTAAGTAGATGAAACTGATTCTGGAGCTGTCCTGAATTTTTTTTTCTTGATACTTCCACACTCCCAGTTCTAGGAAGAATTATTTTTTTCATGTATCCTTTCATGTGAGCTGCTCCTGTTCCCAAGCAGTACCTCTGTGTCTGAGATAAAACCTCTACCTGCTGCCAATTTTGTAGTATTGCAGTGAGAAATCTCCTGAGTTGCATCATGAGGAGCCTACTGGCAGAGATAGCAGGACTGAAGCCACGGCATAACTTCTAAGTCACATCAGATACGACTGAAAAATTCTATCTTTGACAAAAATCTATCCTTTAGCAAACTGTAGACCATGCCACAGGAACTGGAGAGCAGTCACAATCCAGATGAGTCATTTGCAACTGTTCTATCCTCCTCCTGCCACATCCATGGATTAAGATGGAGGCACATATCTCTTCCCTACTATTTATACCTTCATTGACCATGTGGGGTGTTCGCATACAGGAGTGGGTACGTGTGGACCTGCTCAGCTAAGATCGTCAGTGTAATGAAATCCAAGCCAACATCCTCAGGGCAGCTGCAGGAAGCTGACATTCTCTCCTAGGAGAAGTGGGAAATTTTAATGTTGAAGTTTACAATGTCTGAACATATTTTTGCTCAATCTTACGCTACAACAAACCTTAATGCAGAGGCTCTCAGCAGGAAGTCTTTGTTGAATTGAACTTCACAGTAAAGTTTTCTAAAGGTATTCTTCATCACAACAGCCTGCATTGATTCTATTTTTCTTTGTTTAACTGGATGATACCTTCCATTCATGACTTCACAGGTAGGTACTCTGTGTCATGGAATAGGTGTAACTCTGATATAGCTGATTTCTCTTGCAAGAAAGTTTTTCTGGTGGTTTTGTTTTTTTTTTTTTACTGAAGACTTTACTGAAAGATATTATCTCTGTCTCCTTACGTTTTGTTCTTGTTCTTAATTAGCCCCCATGTTGTCATTTAGGCATTTTTCTACTAGACCTGTTTGTTTATGTCAGTCTATCAATCTAAACCTCTCAAGGAGAAGGAAAACTGAAAACTGTCCCATAGGTTTTTCTTGATAGTTACTAAATAAATATATGCTTTTGGAAGCATGGTCCTGTCATTGCACAGCACCTAAGTTAAAGAGATTGACTGCAAGAACCAAGAGGCTAAGCCCTCCCAGGCCATCAGAAAAAACTTCCCAGTCAGTGAAGGTTCCTGGATTCTGAAGATATTCAATAAACAATGAATAACCTTAAGTGCCTACACTACAACTGGTGTTGTAAGTAATTGTAAGTAATTGTAAGTAATGGTGTTGTTGTAATATAGTAAGAAATAACTACTCATGAACATTTTGTAATTATTTTCTCTGTAAGAGTCCTGGTTTGTTCTGTTTATCACTCGTAACACCTTTTGTAGCACCTATCACTCTAAGATCTCTGTACTCAGCTAAATAGGAATATGTTCTTCGCCTGTGGGGTTTCTCTTCAATCATATATTAAAAAATGTCTGCACCTGCCATGAATACTCACATTCTGTTGTGCAGGAATGAATGAATATAGATTTCTGCTGTTTGCCTTGAAACCCTTTGTACACACCACTGAGATGGAGAAACAATGTTGTCTTTACCTTGCAGAGTCCTGTCCCACTCTACATCAGTTAAGCTTATCACCAATAAAATAAAGAAAAGAAACAGTTTAGTGCCTAATGCAGCCGTGTTCAAGAACACCAAAAGGCTATATATATATATATATATATTTCTTTTTCTTTTAAACAGTTTTTCTGCAAATCCAGGGATTCTGGCTCTCATAAAAGGTGATGATGGGGTGTGAGGCACAGGTCAAGCTTCAGATCTGGAGATGTAAGAGGCAGTCAAAAGATCACCTCAAAGCCAGATGATGTTCTCTTGCTGTCAGACAAAAAAAGTAAATCTACATGGCCATAGGCATTACCTGCTGGTAATCCATGTGAGACTGTGATGAATTCTGCACGTCATCTCTGCTTCTATTTCACACACACTAAATCATGCAACTGGCTCGTACAATATAGTACTGAATGTGATTTTTTATTCTATGAAGTGTTTTAACAATTTAGCTTGTTGTAAATTTGTGCTGCATTTAAATAATGGCTTTGTACTAATTTTGCTTGTTTAAGCAACACTCCAAAAGAGACACTAACTTTTGGATTTGTGACTCAGCTTTTGACTTAGGGTCTTATCTACATATTCAGTTAAATGAGAAAGTTTATACATAGGACTAACAGGTGCATAATTCATCATTTTAACAGGAAAGATATATAAGGACTGTAAGACTGTGCATTTTCTCAGATCCCTTAATCACTATTCTTTCTTAATAATTAACTTCAATGGAATTCTAGATATGAAGTATATAGTTACCAGAACACTAATTTTTATGTGAAGGTCACACAATGCAAGATGCAATTACTCCCAGGTAATATTACAAAAATTTTATAGTTTGTCAGGTTTCTAGCCAAAATAATTGTGTTCATTGTGTATGAATTTTTGTTTTTTCTGGTGATGACCTCCATGTGACTGACAGTTGACCTGAAAAAGTATCTTCTGAAATAGAAGGGAAGAGAATGTTAAAACAAAGCATGACAAAATCATGAAAGGGCAAAGGTAAATCTGAACTTTCAGCAAATCAATATTGATGTGTAGTATTCTATTAATACAATAAATCTTTTACAATGATAAGAATGTTAGAGAAAACACTATCTTAATAAATTTATTGTGTCTTGAAATACAGATTGTGGTAACAGTGAGCAGAAATCTCAAGTCCGAAAATCACACCATCAAGACAAGAAAGTAATCTTGCAGCCTACACAAGACTAAATTTTCACAGTTCTGTTTTGGCCCAGTGCCTACATGCAATCCTGCTTCACTTCTGATTTTCACATTGAAATCTGTAGCTTGCTGTCATGTAAAAATAGGGCAAAAATGCCTTGCTACAGTTTCATATACAGATTGTATATTTTAATACTCACTTTAGAATATTTGTTCCTTGGGATACATAATCAAAATAAATTTAAGCTAATGTTGTTTAATATAGAGTGAATAATTAAATAAAAAGAAAAGTCATGAAATGGAAGTGACTGGGTAAATGGTCCTAGAAAATTATATTTCCTATACAGCAGGCTCTGTTACTCTTTATAGCTAAAACTTCAAGAATTAGGGTTATGGTCCTCCATGCAATTTGCTCAGACTCTTTTCACTTTCTCTAACCAAGAACATTCTGCAGCAGCATCTCCAGCTGTCATACGTAAAACATGTTTTTTCATGAAAACATAACACGTGAGCATCAAACTGTCAAGGAAAGCATCCCAACCAGCCACATTGATGGACCTAAAGCTATGATTTTTCTAGTGCAATTCTATTTAGTGTTCAGTGCAGTGTGAAGTGTACATGTAAGGAATCAGAAAAGCCCAAAAGCACAGAAATGCAGTGAGAATATATAATTGGGACCTTGTGAAAACTGTAGCATTAAAAGCATTCCCAATTAAATGCAAGCATTTCAGGAACTAACTACCTTTTCAAATATTTTATGCACAGGATAATGAAAAAAATCTTTTTAGAATATATGATAATGTTTAGAAGAATTCAATTTATTGAAAATATGGGCTTGTAAGGTGCTATGAAAATTGCAGCTGAGTTCTATGCTCGTATGCATGGCTTTTGCCAAAATCTAGGGTAACTGTTTATAATTCACCAAGTACAAGTTTGGCATTCATTTTAAAAAATGTAATGTGTCTATCTATATCTGGCTGTGACTTACATATTATATATTATGGGTGTTTATATTTTTATATACATATAGATACATATATTTGTATTCAATCTGTGGAAATATATAAAATATATCAAAACGAAAACATGCTGATATTTTTTCTGCTGTGAATATAATTGTGTCTATTCCTGGTAACTGTATGTACATATAAGTGTATCCTTCGTAATATATAATTGTACCATTTATGCCGTCTCTTGTTAATTCTTTGTATTCATTAAGTCCTCTATTTTTATTATATTCATACTCTTTGTGGACTACTTAAAACATCATCTAATCATATTACTATTTACTAAAATTTAATCCTAACCTTGTAAGTAGGCTTATATATCAATTTCAAAATTGTTAACACATTTTTCTCTTTGGCTGGTGAATGACACTGATACCCTTTGCCTTCATGCTACGTTTTCAGATAAGTATCTTTGTACTGTCTCAAATGCTCCCTCTCTCAAACTTGGAAGAGTCCTTCCTTTTGCTGATAGAAACTGCCCCATTGCTGTTCCTTTTTCTGGCTTTCCTTTTTCTAAGCAATGGAAACACAATGACCAGGCACATCAACTGAGACCATAGCTTATTATGGTGACCAGTGCTACATAATTTCTGTTTACAACTACAGACCTGCTAGTCTATTTATTTTGTCTAAATTTGTATTGCCTGTCTTATGAGATCACAAGCAGGTTAAGTTGAGATAGACTGTGAACTATGGTATTTTTCGGCATTTGCAAGTCTACATTCTTCTCATACAGCTTATGTAGAGTTTTCTGAAAAACACTTGACATGCAGTAGTTCCAATTTTATACTGATCTTGCATATTCCTCATGGAGCGACAAATAAAAAAAAATGTGATTGTTTCTTAAGGTACTGAGCTTCTGTTTTGTTCGCTCAATACTTTTCCTTATGTGACAAAAGCCTGGTACAGCTGGGACCCTGAATGACTCTGTGTCTAGAGCAGCAATAACTACTCCCACAGTCACTCAGACTGCGTCAGCACGTTGACATAATAATGACCATTTCTAGCCAGTAGTTTAGGCAGGGCCAGTCCTCTTTAAAGGAGAGGTTAAAGTTAAGCAGTACCTAAGGTAGAAAAAGGTGCGTTACCTCTTGCCTTCCCTGGTATATTTGCAACCTCTGATAAAGCTGCAATATGAGTAAAATTATGTAGGCCTGACACCCAATAATATTTATTTCTCTCTGTGTCTGACAGTGTTGTGGTTTAACCCCAGCTGACAAAAAAGCCCCCCACAACTGCTCACTCAGCCCCTGGGTAGGATGGGGGAGAGAATTGGAAGAGTAATAATGACAGCACTCAGGGGTTGAGACAGTTTAATACTTAGAGCAAAAGCCACACTCACCAGCCAAACAAAATGAGAAATTCATTCACCACTTTGTATGGGCAGGCAGGTGTCCAGCAGGAGAGCAGGGCTCCATCCAGCTTAATGGCTGCTTGGGAAGACAAGTGCCATCACTCCAAAGGTCCACCTCTTCTTTCTTCTTCCTCAAGCTTTACATCCTGAGCATGATGGAATGTCCTTCCCAGCTTCTCTAGCCCCCCCCAGCCTCCTTGCTGGTGGGGTGTGGTGTGAAGCAGAAATGAACTCTACTCAGGGTAAGCACTGCACAGCAATAGCAAAATCATGTATTACCAACACTAATTTCAGCACAAATTCTAAAACAGCCCCCTACTAGCTACTCTGAAGAAAATTAACCAAACCAAGCCAAAACCACCACACTCAGTAACCTGTGGATCACATATCTTTCAAATCCAAAAGAAAAAGATGTTGAGAGGATGACAGAGGGCACCATCAACTTGAACAAAAATAAAAATATAAAGATATTAATTTTGGAATGACCTGTAGATTGAAAAATCAGTTCATAATATACATTTAAATATAATAACATAATAATTTGTTGTCATTGAGATGGTCACAGCACTCAAGAGTACTTCTTTAAAAACTTCAGGGGGCTCCAAGTATCAGTATTCTGTTTTCTAAAAGTCTTTCAATACCATTCCTAAGTTGCAGTCCCATGAGTAGCTCCACACAGCTCTAGCTCTTTCTCTCCTTCTTCTGCTTTCCTTCTGCATTTCCAGCTTGCACCTTCCTGTCCCTAGCACAACCACCCAGCCCTGTCTGTCCCTCACACAACCTCCTGTCCCTTCCTCCTCACAGCACTGCCAGGAGACTCCAACTAACTATTCTCCCAGCTAACTCACTCTTTTATTACACCCACAGCTGTGAGGACAAAGCTGTTCCCACTCTTTGATAATTAACACACCTGCAATGTATGGGGGGCAAGATTGCCTTTAGCATTATCTCTATCTGTCTTCGCACAATCATTCATAATCAATCCTTGCAACAAATCCCGCTGAACTTTCTCACAGGAGGGATGTACTGGAGAGGGTGGGAATGGAGTCTGATGAACTGCACAGAATCCATAATAAAAAGAATTATGACTGTGACTTAGGGGAAAAAAAAAGCAAAAGTAAAAATTACAAGTATGAATGGAAAGGGAACATTATGATCTTAGTATGTGCCATTAATGGCTGACTTAAAGATAAATAATTGAAATCTGTCTGAGTTGAGTTCCAAGTTGTCCTTAGATGGCATTTGAGAGCCAGGGATGTTATTGTTTTATGTAAGAATTAAAAAAAAAAAACAAACCAAAAAAACATTTAATGTATATTTTAAAGTGTCTTTTCACAGGTGTGGCTTTCTGTCAGACAGGCCCTTAGTACCTTTGTACTTCATCCCAGTGGTGCAGGCTTTTGAGAGAAAAAAAACTTGATCTATGAAAAAAACAAATAGTTCTCAAAAAACTGTGCCACTGGGTTGCACAGAAATGGGTAACTTAGACAGATGATATAGCATGACACACACCTGAAGCACCTTCTGGGCACCTGGGCCTCTCTCCTCTAGGATCACAGTATGACCCTGTTTCCTAAGTGACCACTCATTAGGACATGTAGCCCAGATAAAAGACATGAGCCCCTCTTCACTCAGAAAG
This sequence comes from Hirundo rustica, assembly GCF_015227805.2. Lineage (NCBI taxonomy): Eukaryota > Metazoa > Chordata > Aves > Passeriformes > Hirundinidae > Hirundo > Hirundo rustica. Next base: position 67,520,638 of record NC_053452.1, read on the forward strand.
TCACATGGCATCTCATGAACCAAGCCTATGTCTTTAGCATGTCTTTAATCTGAGCTCCAGGTCCTGATGAGTGGTCACTCAAGAAGTAGGGTCCTGCCGTGATCCCAGATCAGACTTGATTTTGCACTGAGTGACCTCAAGGAGGGGAAGCTCACAAGAGAAAACTCTTTTGAATCCGCCTAGAAGTGGGGAGAGTTGCCCACTTGTTATACTAGCAGCATGCTCAGGTGCAGCTGAAGAGTGCTGTGGAAAATATCCTGCTTCCATCCTGGAGGCTCTGCTTGCAAATTTTCTCTCTTCATGGAAAACCAGAGGCAGAAACAGGGTACACTTTAAGAGAGTGTATGGAGATTTTTCAGCACCATGATGAATGTTGTAAACCTATCACTACTCATAAAGTACTCTGTGTCTTCAAACTGTCATATAAGAAGTTTGAAAGATGATGAATTTGCCTTCTCCCAGATAAAAACCATATGGATTGACAGTTCTCTGTATTAAGAGAGATTTGCTCTAATTAGTTAATTCTCAAAAACTTCAATGGCTGCCAGATAAGCAAAGTAAAAAATACTGCATATTTTCTTGCTTTAAATTTTTGTGAGTCCTCTGGTTTTTACCTGGATAATTTTTTTAAGATAGCTCTTGCTTCCAAAGTCATTCTTGACCTCTGAACAATGTTCCCCACAGCCAAAAACATAGAACGATGTTCCTCCCATTCATCAAGATTATATTGGCTTTCTTACAGCCATTTTATTCATTTTCTCTCAGTTTTCTGTCCTTGTCTGTTCCATGCTTCCTTTCTGACTTTCATCTGGCATTCCTTCACACTCTTACTTTCCTCAGCGCTCTCCACAGTCCATCACACAGAATCCATCTACACGAGTCCACTTTTTTCTCCCCCAGCACCTCCAACCACAGTCAAGTTTTCTGTAGTCTCATTACGTTTTCATTTGTTCCTTGGTTGTTTTCTCCTTCCTCCCACAAAATCAATTCCACAGCTTCCCCTTCCCTTCTGTGTTCTGTGATTAAAAACAATGTACTGTTAGATAGAAGGAAAATAAACACACACACACACACACATTCAGTCACAGGAGAAGCCACAGGAAAACTAAGTGAAATAGAAGTGTTCCTCTTGGTCAAAATATTTGCTATAAAACCCACTTTAATTAACACACTTCTAAAAACATTAAGGAAATCATTATAGAAGTAATCATGTGTTTCCACACTATGCAACTGGTGAGAAATAAGGAAAGGTAAACAGGAATACCTGAAGGTTGTTCAGACTTCTCAGTATCCAAAACACTTATTGGCTTTAATGAAAATTATTCTTCCTCACTGTGCAAGGGATATATTGTGCCATATATTGCACTGATTTTAATATTGATATCATGTTTCCCAGTTCAGCAAAGTGCTTGCTCTTATCAAATTCCTGGGACTTGGGTAGATGCTGCAGCTACTTAGTACGCTATAAAATGATATTTCATATAGGTGGAGGAATTAATATTCATAGCCACCACCTACGATTCAGCTTGGACATCATCAGGCAGCTACTTGCTGTGTGGTTTTGTGCAATAGAATGTCATCAATTATAGAAACCTCTTGCTCACACAAAGGGCATTTGTTGTAAATGAATTTAAATGTAAATTGTTACAGAGTAAATTGTTTCTCTGTCTTTTATTTTTCAACTCAGCACTGGAATACTCAAGAGTCGTAATAAATAAAAAACAAATGGTTTCCCAAGTACTCAGAGAGGTGTGTTATTAAAATGAAGCATACACGTACATTCAGAAAGAAAACGAGAAAAGCTATTCTTAATCAGAAAAGAAGTCCAAGACAATTTTCTGCAAAGAACTCTTTCCAAAGTACCCATTCACAGATACTTCAACAATTCACCTCCTGAAATCACAATTTCTACATCTCTGTGTCTATGCTAGCTGAGTGCAAACCCTTTTCTGTCCTTGTAGATATCAAACTATGTTTAATTTAGGAAAATGACACAGTCAAGAGTTGTATGCAGCATTTTTCAAGCTATCGATTCAGCCATTTAAAATATTTTCATATATATGTATACATATACGTGCGTGTACACACACAACCTTAAGGGAACTGTGTTTCACAGAAAGCTGTCACCTGTACTGTGCTGCTATGGAACATCTGTTTGTGCTCACACAAGGCAAGCCAGATCTTTCTGTAGCGAGCTGCATTGTAGTGAAAGACAAAAACACTGGGCTTTATTTGCAAGGACAGCCTTTCTCCTTCCATGAAAGCAAGTGTCCTTTCTAACATTCTGAAATACACAGCACAGTACAAACTGATACTCTCCGTATTAGCCCATTAATAAACAGAGTGCTGAGGTGATTGAAGCTTTCCATCCAGCTGGGTTTCCTGTCCCAAAGCTACTAAAGCTTGGCTCACTTTTTCAGAATTACAAAATCTAAGTAGATGAACCACCTTTTTTGCGATCAAATGTACTGACTGTAAATACACATCACAACCTTTGACTACACAGTCTTCCTTTAACAGCAAGGATTTCATGCTTTGCTTGTTGGCTTTAGTGTTTGTGTAAATTTTATCAATTCAAAAATCAAAGCAGAATACATTCATACCAGTACTAGTTAAGCTGAGTATATAGTTTTCTTTTGTGAAACCTCTCTTTTATGAGGGTGGAGAACTACAGAAGTCAAAACATAACTGGGGAAAGTCCTTCCCACAGTGAAGGATAAATTCAGTTGTAACCATTATGACAATTTCTATCCCTTCCTCATGCCTCATTAATCATCACTTCTACACTTATTGATTTATAAGGTCACATGGAAATTTTCAGTTTAATTTCTGTAGATAATTTTTAGGGCATGTTGTGATCGGGATACGCAAAGCAATCACACGGAGATGAGAGATTTCACAGGGCAGAGAGTTCCTCCAAGAGAGCTCAAGGCTGAGCCAAGCCTGGGAGCCCCCTGCCTGTGTATTTCTTACTTTTTATACATTTGTGGGTCTGGCTGTGGATTGGCTTCTGGAGTTATCACCTCCCAGCCAAATGGCCAGACTAACTGTCAGTTACAATTGTTTTCAGGTTAGAAATATTCAAACAAAGGACAGAGAAAAACAAAGGATTTGTTTATGTTACATGTGTGAGAAAAGCAGAAACTGCTCCTAATATTGTACAGTACCTAAAAAGTCTGATTCCATTTTATGAACAATCAAAAGGCTTTAAAAAATCAGAAAAACTAAGGTGACAGCATGTCGGACCATAACATATCATACCATGGTCTTAAAAGAGGAAGCACAATTTTTCAAGAATATGTTTGTGATCTGAACATTCTGTTTTAAAGATTTTAGGAGGATTTAAGGAGCCCAAATATACTTTTTTTAAGGATTCAGATAGAATAGGAGGCAAGAAGAAAATGCATGATATAAGTATTTTGATAAATAGTGTTTTAGCAGAATTCTGTTCCCTAGGTATAGATAGACATCTGTTATTCTTTGCAAGGAAGCCCTGACTGCCTTTCTTCTCTTTCTGAAAGATGAGGGAACATACATACAGTTGTCCGGTAGTTGTAGAAAACAGTAAGTTCTCCCCTGAGCCTCCTTTTCTCCAGATGAAACCACCCCAGCTCCCTCTGTGGCTCTTTATAAGATTTGTGCTCCGAACCCTTCACCATGTCCATTGCCCAGCATTCTCTGGACTCACTGCAGCACCTCAATGTCTTTCTTGCAGTGAGGGCCACAGAACTGCGCACAGGATCAGAGGTGGGAAGCCCAGTACAGGGGGAGAATCACTTCCCTGGCCCTCCTATCAACAGGAATTTTGATACAGGTTAGGATGCTGTTGTCCCTCTTGGCTCTATGGGCAGACATACCCAGTCAGCTGTTGACCAGCACTCTCAGGTCCTCTTCTCCTGGACAGTTTTCCAGCCATTCTTCCCACAGTCTGTAGGACTGCTTGGGGTTGTTGCAACCCAAGTGCAGGACCCAGCACTTTGCCTTGTTGAACCTTGTGGCCTCAGCCCATCCAGCGTGCCCAGATCCTCTGCAGAGTCTTTCTACTCTTCAGCAGATCAATGCTCCCAACCAACTTGGTGCCATCTCCACCCTCACTTAGGGTACACTTGATCCCTTCATCCAGATAATTGATAACAATATGAAACAAAAATGGCCCCAATGAATATGTTTAAATATGCAATCTGACATACACAAATAGTTCCCAACCCACTTTTGTTGGTTTGGAATACCAGGTATTGAAATCACTTGGAAATGGAAGTTTCTTCCCCTCACTTTTTACTGGAACAGTGAGAAGAGAATAGAGAAGTTTAGAAGTGTGAGAAAATAGCACATTATTTTGTGTTTATGCTGGTAGAGTAACACTTAAAAATTTCAGTAGTGTTTTTCTTCATATGCAGCTGCCCTTTCTAGTTAGAAATCAATATGAACTCTCACTCTGAGGAACATATCTACCCAAAATTTAAAGTTCTGGAGGAAGTATGACCTAATTCACCATTTAGTGATATCACCCCGTCCATTCAGAAGTATGTTCTGAATCATTTGGCAGCAGGAGAGGTGCCTAGTGTGACTCCCAGGCAGAGTCATACAATCTAAAACAGCAAATGACCCAAAACACTAAGATACACATCTTAAAAAAAAAAATCTTTCCTTGTCATATGCCTAATGAAAGGCCTAAAAGATAATCAGCAAGGGCATTTTTATACCTCTTTTTTATATATATGTGATTGTTAGGGGTACTTTGTGCTAATTTCACATAAGGACACTATAATGTTAATGTTTTGCTAAAATTCCTTTTTTTTTTTTTTTTTAATATTGTAAGAAGTGCCCTGGAATTAAATCCTTTCAGAATAAAATTGAATGGTTTTAGTGAAGCATTTTCTTAATATGCTTATGATTTTCTCCCTTCTCTGAAATTAGGATGTTTTTTTACCGCTGATTACTTTCAGACAAAAAATCCAGGCTACTTTTCTTTTTTTCTTCATCCTGATCTGGAGCAAAATTTATCAATTTTTAAGGGAAAATTAGCATGGAAGAAACAGCAAAACTAGGATCTTCATTGTGGCAGTGCAGATTTTGATAGATACTCTTTTGAGAGTAGTGAAATGTAGATGTTGTCCAGGCTGCCAAAACACTGGGAACGTTTTAGAGTTTACAAAACAAATCTTCTTCCAGACCCCAGACAGTGCAGACTCTACTAAGAGAGCTTGATTTCTGTGACATCAGGTAACCCCCACCCCAGCTGCAGAGCTTGTGGAGCAGCCAGTTGGAGAGCCTGGGAGGCCAGCAGCTCACCAGGTGAACAGCTGGGGAATCAGATGTCCTGGAAAGATTGGCAGTCTACTCTTCAAGGCAGCTAGCTGTCAGGAGAACTGTCCAGGAGGCAGAGTAGTTGGTCTCGCCAACCTATTTCCCTGTATGGTTTCCATCTACATTAAAAAAAAAAAAAAAAAAAAAAAAAGAAAAAAAAGAAAAAAAGAAAAAAAAAAAAAAGGGGGGGGGGGGGAGGCTGACAGTAGTTCATCAGAATATGTTTATATATATGTGCATATAAATGTGTGTGTATATATATTTAATAAATATATGTGCATTAAATGATCTCTAATTCAAAGGTTTCTGCCTTGCCCTTCCGTTCCATCTGTCCCTAGAACTTAGTGCTTAACATGCCCATTATTTGAATATAGAGCTAAGAAGATGGACAAGTCTCCCTCACAGCTGTCATATTTCATTATTCCTTTTTTTCTTCTTTCTTATCCTTTTTTCCTTTTATCTTCTTTGTCCCTTCTTTGTCTCTCGTCAATACATTTTCTTTTTCTTAGGTATCTAGCTGTTCTTCTCTTGAAATGTCCAAGCTTGGTTCAATCATTTTAAAACCACAAAATTTATTTGGGAGGCAAGTAGGTGAGGTATGGATATTTATTTTCATATCATTATTAGCCATCAATGTAAATAAAATAAAGTCAACTGACAATTCATTCCTCCCAAGTGTTGGCAGAATATTTCATAGCCCCTCACAACTGTCACATTTGCTTTTCATTTAACACCTTGCTTTAACTATACAGTTTCTTGAATGGAAATCTAAAATAACCTTAATAAGGGGTTTCAGAATTTAATTTGATGTCAGTAGAACTACGTGGAAATGATTTGATAAGTTTTCTTATTTTTGTAACATAAAAAATTAGGTAGGGCAGACTGTTTTGTCATAATTTTGCCCTTGACACCTTTAAGATTAACTCTTGAATTATGAAATCTGTGTGTGAGCATGAAACATGGTAGCTATGTCCTAGGTAATAAGGAAATGTAAGACTTTACTCTTCAAGCTCTGATTAGAAAGTAGATAAAATAAATTATGTGTAGTCACTCTGAGAGGAAAGATATTGCACAAAATCTGGGACCTAATTTTAAAATCAGAAATAGAAAGTTAGTCTAATGTTTAGATGTTATCTCAGATAAGATAACAAGATAACAAGAATATTCCTAGAGTAATATTTCCAATTTTTAAAAAATTAAATTGTTTAAGTATACACAGCGCTCTTTTTCAGAAAAATGCATACTCTAATATCTGTATGTCAGATTTTTTTTTTTAATTTCTGTGTTTAAAAAGTGTTCCAGAGCCACACTGTAAAAGAGAAAAATAATAAATAACTTTAAAAAATGTTGTAATATCATTCCATTTAGACAACCAGAAACTTCATCAGAAAGTGAAGAAATCTGAGGTTGTAATAAATCCAGTTATTCAGCTTTTCTTCCACCACCATACCCCTATTTGATTTTTTACCCATTTCTGGATAACGTATAAGCAATTCCACTGAAAAGTTTCTCCACGCTGCCTGCCATCTGTCAACAAACTCAATTCTGACAGGAGTAGCCAGCATCTCAAGGGTGCAAATCAATTTACTGTCAGTGTTGGATGTGTTCCAGTGCATTTCTTCAGCACAGATGAAAGAAATTGTGTCAACTGAGCAGTGTTGCATATGTTTTTATCTGCTGTTAGCTAGAGATTGAGCTAAAACTACTAAATTCACTTCATTTAGAATATCAAATTTTATCTGGTATGTGCATAGCATGCAGTGTATAGGAGAAGGAAATCAATAGCATTGTTGAACAATCATAAAATAAAGAGACCCAGGCAGGTATGGTAAGAACTGATGTAAAATATAACTGTGAGTGAGCTTTGATAGGGAAGAAAAGTGCAATGCAAATAACGGCAGATAAATTTCATCCTTCCCACATTTTTCCTGAACTGTTTATTGCTTTGCAAACCAGGACTGCCATTGCAAGAACAAAACATGCCTTTCTAAAGAATTGTGAATTATTTTCATAAAGCAATTCACCACTATTCACCTATTACCTTTCTTTTCATAAAATTCAGGGTGTATCAAATGCCCCATTTCTAGGTACCTATCTCATTTACACCAGATAAAAATAATCATTGATGGCAATAGTTCAGAGGCTATGAATTTGACCTCTGTTTTACCTGAGTAATTAGAGATGATAAAGGGCATACAGAAACTTTCCAAACATAAATTCTTGATGCCTCCTTTGATAAGGAAAATTTAATGATCTGGAAGGGTTTGGAGACAGGAGCATGTTAATCCCTGGTTACACTGTAAATCACACTGCCACGGTTTCAGAAAGCTGTGAATCCTTCAAATAATCCACATTTGAAAAAGGCAATTTAGCTCCATCCCTAAAGTGGTATGTGCAATGGATAAGAGGGGGCCATGTTTATCACTTTTAAATGTTGGTCTTTCTATATATAATGTAACAATTTTCCCACAATTTGAAACATACATTGAACTAATTTATTTTCGGCTTCTGCTCCAGGGTTATTGCAACCTTACTTTTCAATCCACATGTTCATAGACTGGTAAAAAATTTGCAGTACCAGTTTATAAGAACTTTACCTTAACTTCTATCAATTTTATTGCTAGCCACAGGTGATACTTTCCCTGTTTTCATGTAAGACACTCAAGAATATTTGAGAAAAAGCGTAAAGAAAGTAATAATTATGATACATCCTTTGCCAAATTCCTGAGTGCTCTTTAGTGAGTTGCTGACCAGAACATGGTACAGAGAGCCCTTTGTGAAATTGTGAAACAGCACATAACCACCAAAATCATGTACCTTGCTTGGAAGAGGTTTCAGTGAGCAAGGAATCTTGGAATTATAGAAAAGTGTGGGTTGGAAGGGAGCCTCAGATACCATCTAGTCCAATGCCTCTATCATGACCTGGGACATATTTTACTATATCAGGTTGCTCAAATCCCCATCCAAACTAGTCTTGAATACTTCCTGTGAAGGGACCTGTGTGGCTTCTCTAAACAGCTTGTTTCAATGTCTAAATCTACCCTCTTTCAGTTTAAAAATATTGTCTCTTATCCTGTCACTGCAGACCTTGGTAATTTTTTTTGTCCAGTGAAGTCCTTTTATATACTGAAAGACCACAATAAGTTCTCTCAGGAGCCTTCTCTTCTCCAGGCTGTACAACTTCAGGTCGCTCATCCTGTCTTTGTAAGAGAGGTGCTACAGCCCTCTGGTCTTTTTTACGGCTTCCTCTGGTCCAACAGCTCCTTGTCTTTCTTGTGCTGTGTCCCGGAGCTGGACTCAGAACTCCAGGTGGGGTCTCATGAGGCTGGAGTAGAGGGGGACAATCAACTTCCTTGAGCTGCTGGCCACATTTTTTTCATTTGTGCAACTCAGGATATGACTGGTTTTACATAAGGATTCCCAAAAATGGATCCATGAGAGCTGTTATGAGTCTCTGTTCTTCTATACTGACCAAAACTTTGCCTTCATAATTTCACTCCAAGGTAATTTTTTATATCCCCATTAAGTTAATTTCTATCTGAAATATTGAACAGAACATTTCCCAGGAGTTTCTTTTAATGAGGCTTGTCACAATTTTCTCTCTTATTTTCTCTTCAGTGGTATAAAATAGAGTGGAATACTTCACTGCCTAAATATTTTCATTGGGTTTTTCTACTGTTCATGTAAATAGCAGAATTTCTTTTCAAGAAGGTGGCAAACTTTGTGTTGGGAACATAAACTGTTGTGATTTGTAATGCCTGTTCCAGCAGTCATTGAAGAAACAACCTGTTGGTCCAGAATATTACGCAGAATAGCACATATCTATATGTCTCATACATGTGTATGCATATGTCATATTTTTTCTTTGATCAAAACCTGTTAAAGGACAAATGCAATAACACCGTCTGGAGGTGCGAGATCATCCTCTAGTCTCTTTATCTCATGAATATCTAAAGAAATTGTTTAAGATCCTAGCCAAGGCTGGAGAATTCACTGCTGCAAAAGATGAGAATTACCACAATCTGAACTACTTTTCACTCACTTACAAAATTTTCATCTTTGATTCACTTTTACTCAGTGAAGTTTTTAGAAACATACAAAATAGTTCAACTGATTCAAGTAGAGAGAAAAGTAAGAGTGGAAAGTTGTTATTCCTATTTTTAATATTTGGCTATTATAGTTAGTATTTGCCTAGGAAAATAAATAACTAAGAGATTAGATAAGAATAAATGAAAGAAACACTTCACATAGCACACTGCCAGTTTATGAAATTAAATACCTCTGGGTATAATGTACTCAAATATTGTGTAGAAGAATAAAAGGGAACCAGATAATAATGACTCAGAATATATCTGTTAGGATAATCAAATTCTGTACTTTTGGATGCATACTGATCACTTCACTGGAGACATTGTTTTTCTAATGCATAATATATTACAGAATTTTCTGTGTGGACTTGGGGCATTTTTCATATACCTTTTAAATATTATGACTGGAGGAGAACTAAATACACTATTGCAAAATACAAAAAATGTAACATAAGATATAGGTGATATTTGAAACAGAGTCTTACCAGAATTTAAAAGAGTGCAGAAGGATATCCCAGAAAACTGGTGGATCCTTTCTTGGTACTTTTGTGATCACTCAGTGTAAGGTGAAAAACTTTAAGAAAATAATTCAGAATGAAAATAAACACAGGCACAATAATGATTATCATTTGTGTCTGGTTTTAGGGTACTATCTTCTCAGCAGAAGGAAAGGTGAATTGCATCTCCAAGTATCATGACTGTGGATAAAACAACATTAAAGTGAGTTCTATTTATGTGCTCTGGAGTGGAAAAAAAAAATTAGAATTATCACCACTAAGGAATGAGCATAAGCAAATGGTCAAACAATATACTTCTGCAATGAAGCAAGTTAGGTAAAAAGGAGCCCCTTGACATGTAAAACTACATTTTATTTTGTGTTTAATTATGGAATAGCAACAAGTGTGATTCCATCATCTCTATCATAAGTGGGGTCTTTGGTCATACCTAAAAAGTTATATAGCTGGGACACACCAATAGACTCATAATTTATGTTCCCTGCTCCATGAGATTTAAGTGATAGAAAAATTTAATAAACATTTCTAACATCTTCTTTAAGTAATGTGGATGTATTTCTCCACCATTCATACTGGGAAATATTTGAAAACTACCACTTTCTAGTGTGAACAAACTCTAATGTGTAGTTAATGAATGTGCTTTTTCTCTTTAATATCATGCCTTTAATATTATACATATATATGTGTGTGTCTGTCTAAAAATGTATATTTAACTTCAGATACATTTAATTTCTGGAGGTTACTTCTCAAGATATTTAGAAAGAGCAAAAACAGCTTCAAACATACTTTAATTGTTTTTTTAAAGTATAGAATATTAATTTGTACAGAAGCCAGTCAGTTCCTTTTACATCACACCATATTTTACAAGCAGAACCATTTGCTACTGTTACTAGTACAGAAGGACTTGTAGCACTACAGACTCAATGTCCAGTTTCTTCCACTGCATATTTTTGAAGTTCTTATGCTACTCGGAAGCATCAGACAAGCTGCCATTCTCCAGAACCTGAAACTTAAATTTGCTATCAGCCCCTAGGTTTTTCCAGAGCCATTGGAAGATTTGCCTCTTATCACTACTGTTCAGCTGTGGAATTGAAAAGAACTTGTAGGAGCTGCAATAATGCAAGCTAAGCAAGGTTACTTTTAGCTTCATTGTCTTCATGCCTTCTTAAAAATGGGAAATGCAAAGTTATGCAACATGGAAAGCATTGTATTGTCATGGTCTATAAATGTGTTCGCTGGCTGCATACTGCACTTTCTTTATCTGACCTTGCTCATTCAAAGATGCTCTTGTTACAGTATGTCAGTCACTAATGAGGCCTAAGTAATTGAGCCTGATTGAACTGGCAAGATGCTGCCTAATTATAATGATAAATGGAATTGGCTGATCAACGATGGAGGGTGAATGGCATGGAGAACATTAAAACAAGGTCACTCTGTGAAGGAGAACCACTCTTTTTTCCCCCCTCTTTTTCCTTTTTTTTTTCTTTTTAAATTCTTCTCCCCTTTCCTATTCCCTCCCAAATTCAGACTCTTTATGTCTTTGTCCTACTACATAGCCAGGCACTCAGTGTTTAACTGTACTGGGACTGTTTAGGACAACAACACTGTAGATCACAGTCCAGCAGTGATTGCCTCCTTTGCCCAGCTATACTTGAAAATGCATATGGAAAATACTTAAAAGACTATGAGGAAAGAGTTAACAGGTTTTAGAGGTTCATAGTTACTGGATAATATCATCCACACTCATTACCCCAGAGAGGAAAACTTATTGTTTTTAGATCAGATGAATGAGTTCTAATTTATTTTTTTAAAGAAATCTTTAATACCATTAGCTCTTTATGTTTTTCAACCCATTTCAAATCTGTGACCAGAACAAAACTCTCAAGAATCTCTTAGGAAAAGTCACATTTTGTGGAGTGGGGTACTGCCATTTTATCTCAGAAAGAACCTGAAACATTCTCTTAAGGAAAAGTCAGAGTTTTTTTGTACAAAGTAAAAATGTTGTACTTTGCGTTCCACAAATTGATGATATTGAGGAGACTTCTTTCTGAGTGTGAGGAGGATAAGGAGATAACTGGTAAGAGACTTTACCAAGGCCAGCTTTTGCATTACCAATCTAATTGCCTTTTTTTAAAAATTGGAATAGTATCTCTGTGGATCAGGGGAGGTCAGTGGATTTTGTACATTGAGTCTAGAAGGCCTTTGAAAAAGTATCCATAATTTCTTGGTAGCCATGTGGTGAGATATGGATCAGAGAACAGTAAGGTGGGTGGACGATGGACGATGGTGGGCTAAAAATGTTGAAAACAGGGGAAGAAAATACAACTACTTATGCTGTTCTTCAGTCATCAGCAGTGGGACTGGTACTCTTTTCTTGAGGTATACGTATCTTCATCCCTTTTTCTGACACTGTTTTCCCAGAATGACCTCAGGCCTAAATAAAGTCTTGGTTTCAAGCCATGTATTTGACCATGTCTCCTGTATGTACCCTGGTGCTGATTCATTACTTGTTGCAAGCTGATAATAAACCCTCCTAGCAGCAACTCAATCCGTTTACTGTGTTCAGACCATGTGAGATGAAGCCACCTAGCAAGGGTAGAGACTGAGCTAGAGTCACCCCTGGCATCCAGATTGTCATCCCTCATACACAAGACCTGCTCCAGCTACCTTCTGACATACAGAAGTGTAGTGGTGTGAGAGTGGTTTTATTAACTTATTAAGTTATTTTTGTAAGCTTTATAAGTTATTTTTGTAATGGTTTAGTCCACTGTACCCCCCTGTGTTTTGTAATAGTTTTCCCCCCTTATGAGTTGGTTACATAACCAGATGTTTTCTGTCAATCATTCCTCCCCTGCACCTGTCCCTGTCAATCCCCGCCGCCCCCCCCCCCCCCCCCCCCCCCCCCGTGGTTGCCCTGTCTGTCACTTCGAGACCCTTCCCTGGATTCTGGAAAGATCCAGGAGAGATGTCGAGTGGTAGGCTGGTGCCCGGGGAATCCCCTCCTACCCTCCTGTGATTTGTTAATGTTTCAAAAGTTAACACCCCTGTCACCACCCCCGTGTTCCCTGGTTGGCTGACCCGTTGTCAGCCCTCCCCCGTCAGGCTTTGATCTCTGCTCTCTCTGGGCAGCAGTGGTCTGAGGCGGAGCTCTTTGCCGGACCCCCCTTAATAAACTACCTTCCACCCTGCCTAAAGAGAGACGACTCTTTTTCCATCGCTGCAGTCGCAACTCCATCAGGTCCACTCGCTGGTGTGGGGAACCAAGAACCCACTGGGAGGAGGTTACTCGCCCTGCCTGTAACCCCGACTGATCCTCGTAGTAGCAGTGCAGAACTGAGCTAGCCTGCACGCCTGCCAGGCGTGAGAGGACACTGCTATACAGAAGTATAGCAAAGGCTTGTTGTAAGAGAGCAGGAAAGATTATGAGTGCTGTCCAGAATGTGTATTTGCACAAGAGCTTGAACCATGGCACTTCTAAAAGTGCATCTCCACCTTCACTTGGATGCCTCTCTGCTACTCCAGAAATGTCATTGGACACACACAGAGATACAACTATCTGGGAGGGAAAAAAAACCTCCAAACAAACAAACAAACAAAAAAACCCCACAAAAAAACCCCAAACAAACAAACAAAAACCTCTTGCAAAAATTATCCTTTCTACATAAGGAGAGTGGTAGATGGAAGGGTTGTATGATCCTTTTCCCCACATATCTTTTCAATGTAGTTTAGAGACTGAGCATGTGTGCTTCTAACAGAAATTGAGAAAAGATAGAGAAGTGGTTGAAATATTTCCTTCAGAGTTTTTTGTGCCAAGTAAACTCAAGGAACAGGGCATAAAATTATGTCAGATGGTGGGAGATCACTTAAATGAAGATCATTGAAGCTGAGGTTTAAAAATTTCAAGATTTAATGAATCTCCACGGGTAGGTTTATTTTATAATTGCAGATAATATTTAGAAGAACAGGACTAACTAGAATTGACTATAAATGTGTTTAGGCTTAATTGAAAGTAAATTTTTCTCATGTTATATTCAAGATGGCTTTGTTTTACTATATAGAGTTTCACTTTAAGTAGATGTCATGAAGGATTAAAATCTGATATCCATGTGTCTTCTGCATATGAACTTTCTTGGGGTGGTGTTTTGGTGTGTTTTTTTTATTATTATTTTTTATTTTTAAAATTTATTTATTTATTTATTTTCCCTAATACATGTTAAAATAAATTTTGAACAATCAAACTACTTTTGATCTTGAGGCAATTGAAATTAATTTATAAATATTTAATTTCAGAACTGGTTTCAGTACAAATAATAAAGAAATAAATAAAATTTCAAAATTCCCTGGAGACCATACAGCTTTTTGAATGGTTATGTTTATTAGTCTAATGTTTGTCATTCACTGCAACTACAATACATATATAAGCTCTTAAGCTTTTAAATTATTACACATATAAATGTGAATAATATTAATAGGTACATTCTATTATTAATTGAATTTCTAATTATTATTCATAAGTTTTGGGATTTTTCATTAGTATTATGGACTTTTGATTTACATAGTAATGTTATTATGTCTCATAATTAGACAGCACATAAACACTGTTCATAACTGATGATAAGAATGGTTCACTACTTCCTTATTGCTGAATTTCAGGGTGATTAATAATGTGGAGCTTTTACAATCTGGGACTTGAACACAGCCAATAACTTTATGGGTGCAACAAAGCTTTGTTTGCTAAGTTTCAAAACATTTGAAGAGCTGGTTAAAATACTATTGAAGTGTTTATTGGAAAGCAAAGCTTGTTCTTGTGGACATGTATCTTGCTTATATTTTCTCACTAGAGCAAAAGTAGAGGACAGAGACAGGCTGGACATTTATTCAGAAGATAAACAAGATTTGTCTGATTAGTTTGCTAGGATATGGGTATCATACTGCACCAATGAAAGATAACAGGTCAGTAATGAATGTCGAATTCTGTCATTTAACAGCTGGGATGTAAATATATGGGAAGTAAAAAATTCATAGTTGTTTGGAAGTAGAGCAGTCTGTCATTGAAGTTTCCACAAATAAATCAACATAATATGGCTGATTTAAGAATTCATTTTAAAAAGCATGTAGGACCTTTATGTACATAATTACCTGACCAAGCAGCCAAGCATCTGATCATGGCTGTCCATGGAAAGGAATATACCTGCATATTACATTTTTCATAAGATATCAAAGAGAAAGTCTGGGTCAGCTGGCGTTCCTTGTCATATGTATGTCATAGAATGTTATACATACTTAAGCATAAAGGAGAACTGAAGCTCCTCAGGTGTAAGACACATAAATTGAAGTGTCTACATGGAAGTAACTGCACATGGAGTAGGCATCTAAAATGGTATTATAACCACGAGAGGATTTGTCAAAACATTCAAAGTTCGTATTCTGACAACCAGTTCCTAATGCTCCACTCGCAATAATTAAACCTGCCTAGGAAGATTCTAAGCACTGAGGCCACCTGGAAGAGACTGTCATGTGCTCGTGCCTGTTAAGTGTCCTGTGCTTTAAACTACAAATTGTCTACTGTAAGGGTATCTGTGCTATTTTAATAGCTAGACTATCCTGTGAATTGTCCACAGTTAAGTCAAATTAATAGCAGGAAAATTTCTAAGTGTTTGCTGTTAGAGACATTTGCTTCCTATTGGCAGAAGCATATCCAAATCTAGCTGAATTTATGGTGGTACAACTGAATTGCTCTACAGAGTCCTTCAAACTTTGCATGTTAGGGTTCCATTGCCTTTAACAGAAGTCTAGGAATTGAAATGACATGCAAGTGCCTACCTTAGATCTTGGAAATTTTTTGTTTGTTTGTGCGAATAAAATTTTAAAATTTTATTGAAGTTATTTATTAATAACTTCATAATAATAATTTTCCAGAAAGAGTGTATTATATCATTAATGTTTCACTCATATGCTTGTGGTTTCATCTCTTAAAGTAATTTTAACTAAGGTAAATTTGTCATCCTTAGGACAAAGAGCAATAAATTTAGGCAACTAACGGGCAACAAACAAAATGGACAACATATTGAAGTAAATTAATGAAGTGAGAAAAAAGCTATTGGGATGAAAAAGTGTACATGCATAAACACACAGCACATATATGTTTTGAGGTAGGGACCTAACTGTACAATAAGAACTGTGGAAAAATCAGGGAAAAAAATAGAAGCTTTCATTCCTGGTTTTCAGCAAAAGAAAATAAGAAAATAAAGGTTAGTTAGAAACTGAAAGAAACTGAAAGAAACTGAAAGAAACTGAAAGAAACTGAAAGAAACTGAAAGAAACTTCAGGGACTGATGGAGTATGGCTAGGTTCCTGGGTCTTTGTAGAACCCTATCAGAGTTGATAGAACTCCATGTAGCCAAAACAATCTAGCTGAAAATGATAAATTTCTGGGTTATGGATAGAAAGAGGTCTATTATATGTTATTTCAAGGGATGTGATGACTGCGTGATGAGGGATAAGTAACACTGATTGAAAGAAACCATTCTGAAAAAATACAGACAAGACCACCCTCCCAAATTAACAGCTATTAATCAATAAAAGGCATCCAGCAAATTAAAAATTATGCAGCTGAGAAGATACAGATGTTTCCTGTAGAAAATGAAAAACAGCTGAGGCAGAAAAAAACTAATAGTAAAATATTTGTTTGAATTCATCCTATGGAATTTTTTCTATCACTTTGAGGAAATTCAGTGAGAAAATGTTCTGGGTTGTTATCCATCACTTCTTTCAACATTATTAGCAGCTTCCAAAGACCTTTGAAGAAAACTGCATGTAATGAAGTTAATAATACATATATTTTATCAGTAAAGGTTACATCTGTCTAGCATTTTAATTTTTCCACATCTTACTTATGTGGTGGTTAGAATTACAATGAAAAATCATTAGATCAGGTATGACTCATCTATTACAGCCTGGAGAAAAGTCAATATTGACACTCCCAATGATCTCATATTCACCTTTCATATATAATTTGTTGATGCTATTATGTATCTGTGATCCATGCTTCCCAGGGAGGAACATCCTCTAAGGTTAAGTTCAATAATCTTCATAAGAAAAGATGATTAGAGGACCTGAATATCCTTAATAAATTTTAGATTAACAGACAAGATGACATTTAAGCACAAGATGTGAGCAATGATTAAAAGAACATTATGAAGAAGGGAACATGCTGTGATTTCACAATTGTATCATCTTTTCAACACTTTAGGCTTATATAATGATCCTTGCATACCTGCTTTGGGCTACTCTGGGCAAAAGAATCCCAATGACAAAAATTTCCTTATATCAAAGTTAATGGTTTCAATTCTTCACCTACTTAACTAATCTCAGACTAATGTTTTTGCAAAATAAGGATAAAACTGAGTGTTTTACAGCAAGTTCTGCATATAGTGTTCTGCCCTGACATCCTCTCCTTGTTTGTGGCAGGATGATGTATATGACACAGAGAAGTTAAAAATCCTGAGGGAAGTTAGGAAGGCAAGAAGAAGAGTACACACCCCAAACTTCACTAGAACAGACTTTGACTTATTCAGAAGTGGTAGAAAGGATCCTGTGAGATGCAGCTCCGAAGGGCATAAAAGCTTAAAAGTACTGTCAGATCTTTAAGAACAAACCTCCTCCAAGCACAGGAATGATGTGTTCTGGAAAACAATCAGAGTTGCCATGAATAAACAGGCATACTCATGATTAAGTAAAAGAAAAAAACTCTGAAGCCAACCAAAAAAGTGTATATATATATACCAAGTAGAAGCAAGGAGAGAGTATATTGGAGGGATACAGAAACATTGCCTGGTCATGCAGGAATGTTGATGAAAATGTAAAAGCTTGAGTTGAAACTGGCAAGGGATGTCCAGGGTAAAAAGAAGAGGTTTTGTGACTGCACTGACAACAAATAAACCAGCAATGAAAAAGCTGACCCACTGCTGAAGGAGGTGAGCGATGCAGTAACAATGAATACCAGATGAGGATGAGGTACTCAATGCCTCCATTGCCTTTCCCCAACAAGGTCTCCTGAGCCTCTCTGGAGACGAGGTTGCAGAAGGAGAGAACCAGTCAGCAGCATGTGAGATCTGAGTCAAGGCTTTTTTAAAGACAGTTTCATTCACACTAATTCATAGGATTAGGTGTGTTGCATATAACAACACAATAGCAGGAACAGCAGAACAGCAGTAGGAGACAAACACTTTAACCAACTTCAAGCAGTCTGAGGAAAATTGAAATAACTATGAGTTTTTCAGCCTCACTTCAGTTGCTGTGAAAATTACAGAGTGACTCTTCTTGGAAGCAATTTTGGCATGAATGAAGAAACTGACTTGAAAAACAAACCTGGACAGAAATATAGCAGGTTGAGTCTTACAGTTACTTTGTGGGATAAAACTACTGGATCTAGAGAGGAAGGGAAATGCTGATTTTTCCTTTAGTTTCAGATAGGAAAAGTATTTTGACTTTAGTGAGGTTTTCAACATAGTTTTCTCTAATATCCTTGTCAACAGGTTTGGACATGATAACACATATAAATTTATTACAAAATGAGTGGAAAATGTTCTGGATTATGTAATTCAGGGAGCAGTGGTTAATGGTTTCCAATCTTGGCAGCAAGTTACATGTGTAATTCCTCACAATTCTTTCCTGGGACCTGCTAGTCTTGTTTAACATTTTTAACAGTGACCTGGAGAAGATAAAGAAGTGCACTCTTTTGTTGAGTTAGAAGACCAATGTTGAAAGACCAATCTGTATTTTTGAAGGCAGGTCTGCTGTTCAGAAGTGCAGACAGACTGAAGGCAAGGGCTGACAAGAACCTTATTAAATTCAGCAGTCATCCACCAGTACTGGAAGATCCCATGGAAGTCGTAGCAGGTGCTAATACTGTGCCTCATGGCAGTGGAAAAGTAACATTGGTTTCCTCAGAGTTAAATTAAAATAAACTTTTAAAATATTGCATGAATATAATGTCTATAGTATAATTATTATATTATTAATTACATAAGTAATATAATTATAATTATATTAATTATATAATTAATTATATATAATATTATATTATTATAATTATTATATTATATTCATTATAATGTATATAATATAATATAATTTATATAATTAGTAATACTTAGAGAAAGCAGATAAGTGTTCTCATCTAGAAATAGACACTAAGCCCCCTGAAATTTAAAAAAAAAAAAAAAAAAAAAAAAAAAAAAATCATCCCTACTTCAGGGGAAAAAAAAAAAAAAAAAAGAGTAGAAAAAATATATCTGCCTCTTTATAATTCCATGAAACGGTCATGTCTTTGCTTTGTGTTCACTAGAGATGTTCTTATTTCCCTGAGTTAAGGTCACCCTTGCAGTAATTACAGATTTTCTGTTTGGTAAGATTAATATACTGAACATATTGGTTTGATTCTCTGATTCATCCGCTTTTACTGGCCTCCTCTTATCTTACATCATCCTTTATATTTACATCCATTTTTACTGAAAATATTAACTGCCTGCAGTCTTAGGTCAGTGATCTCATTTTATAAGTGTTTCTATGTATTGCAAAAAAACCCCCCAAATATCCAAAATACCCAGTGCGACCTGTTAGATGGTGTGGCATGGTCCAAGTCCGCATGATCCAGGTATGGATGCTTGCATCTCTAAGAAACAGGAGGCTTTATGTCTCAGATCTCCAGGTCATGCATTGGGTGTCAAAGTCTCCTGTCAACCTGGTCTTCTGGGGAGGTCATGTTCTTACTATCAGAGAGCGACAGGAATTGCGGATTTCATGCTCATATATCAAATATATTTGAAACCAGACTTGCAGTAACTATCTTTTCTTCTCTCTGGCTGCAGATCCTACAGTCCAGATTCACCTCCCCTACACGTCTTCAATCTTTTATTCCAGAAGCACTACCACAGTCACTGATGGGCTTGGCCTTGTACTGCAGCAGGTCCCTCTTGGAGGTAATTGGAATTAGTTCTGTGTGACATGGGGGAAGCTTCTCCAGCTCCTCACAGAAGCCATCCCTGTAGCTCCCCTGCTACAAAAGCTTGCTGTGCAAACCCAAGGCAGAGGGTTCATGCACTCTGCTTCCCTGTGTTTGCAGCAGAGACAAGTTTTGATAGGGATTGCTTGCCCTGAAGGGTTTAAGATAGAATTTGGCCATGTAAAGAATAAAAGAATAGATGGGAGGAAGGAAAGAGAAGAAAAGCAAAGAGAAATCAATATCAATGTCCCCAGGAAGTGAATAGTTGATTCTGGTCAGACTTACAGGAGGAACATGCTTACTTACAAAATGAAGTCATATTCAATAGGTTAGTCGTGACTGATCTCATGATATTCCAATCTACTGTATTATGAATGACATTTGCAGAATTACTTTATAGAAGCGTAGTGAGGTGGGTTGTCACCACATAAACTATGCTCCAAACATGTATACTCACTGCAGAAATGGGACTTTGCTTTGGCATTTCTGTCATTATCTGCTCAAAATTATACCTTGTAGTTAAGGAGAAAGTCTTGCTTCAGAAAACAGACAGTGTGTTTATTATTTAATTTAATTTCCTAAAGAACTTTACTCTTACATAAAAGCAGATAAAAATAAGTTGATATGTTTACTGTTGAATAGATAGGGAAAATGTTTGGTAATTCCATTCCTAGTCTGAAAAAATATGGAAAGGTTGTTTCTTCTTAAAGAGAAAGCTTTTCCTTGGAATAACTTTTGAAAATTTTAGTATATAAGTTGCTGCTTATGGGTCTGCACAGACATGATTCAGTAATATAGTAAATGGTTTATACTAACATAGGTCTCTTAGCATGGATTGAGAAATGCTGCAGAGACATTCTGTTGCAGAGTGAGACAAGCTGCATTTCTTTTTTGGCTTTTTTTTAAAAAAATATGTGTGGCTTTTCTGAGAAGTGCAGGTGATTTAAAGTATGTATAAAATCAGGGAGACAAAATACGATGATAGATAGTCCACATCATGTATGCTGGCTAAGAAGACGTGATTGTGTACATATGTCTGATATAGATCAAGTTAGTACTGCCTTCTAATGTGACAGTGCAAAAGTCAGGTATTGATGACTGTGGAACTGAGAAGTACATGGCTTCTCAGAGTCACCTGTGGAAAGAAATTGCAATGGAGATGAATATGCTTCTCTACAAAAGTCCGCAGCTGAATTAATTCAGAAGTTTCATAATTGAAATTATGTACAGGGTTAATATTAAAGAAGGACCTTTAGGTGAAAAGGTATGAAACTTGGTTTGACATGGCACATGGCAATAAATTTTGAACATGCTGAGAAAGCAAATACTGTGTGTTTTACGAATCCAGAAAAAAAAGTTTGAGGGGTTAGGCAGTTTGCCTTACACTAATTTGCCAATGTCTTTTTCTTAACATAAGTACTTCAAGGTACAAGTATTACCCCCTGAACATTTGTTTTTTGACATATTAAGGCTGTGAATGTCTTGCCAAGACATTGCAATGAATAGTCATGAGCAGTGCTCTACATCTAGCCTCAGACAGAAAGGGCATGTTAGGCATGTGCAATGAGTACTAAGAATCCTTAAAGAGGAAACTGCCTTAATCTACAGTGGAAGTAAGCATAAGTACAATCCATGGTATGACATGTGCAGCTTTACTTATCCTGGCCAATGCTAGAGGAAGAGGAAACACACATCCCCTCTGTGTGAAACTGGATGCTTTCATTGCCAGATCAGTTTGGCACATTTTCTACATCGGTATACTTAGAGGTTCTACTCTTCCTTAGTTTCCCTTTGTACAGTACTCCCACTGGTGTCAATGGGAGCATCTGTGTAAGTGTTGGTGTACATTTTTGGTACATTACTGAAACACTCTGACACAGATAAATTAATTTGTTTAGGTGGTGCAAGGGGAAGAGTTAAAGGCTTTTATATAGAACTGCACTGAGAAGAGTTTTTGTAACAACTACCAAATCTTCACTGCCTTTCTGTACAAAATGAGGAAATAGAAAGGAGGTAGTAAGTCATCTGAGTAAAGTGAGAATACTGGAAATTAGAGTTAGTTTTTCTCTATCTCTCATTACTTTTTCTTTTAAAACTACTTTCCTGTCTCCTGAAAAGGCACAAAGAGAGAAGGAAACAAACAAACAAACAAACAAACAAACAAAAACTCAAACAACTCCCCCCCAAAAAAACCACAAAAAAACAAACAAAAAAACAAACCAGGAAAAGATACCCCAAAGCTTTAATAAAGAATTACATTGACATAGCAGACAGACAGCTAGTGAAAAGAGGAGACATCTCTGGCAAAATGACACTGAAAGCTTTCAGAGATGCTTGCTGTGTTCATGCTGGAGGAATCCTTTGTGTGTGCAACAATCTGCAGCCATAGCCTTGAAGGTTTATTTTTCTGTCACCTTTTGCCTTCCTGACACCTTAGTTCTCAACATACCTGAAAACCAGCAAAACGAGCTGGAAGGCTCTCAGCTATTTTTCATACAATCTAGTGATTGGATAGACAAATAAAGAATGTTTGGGATTTTATTTTTTTTTTTTATTTTCCTGTATTTTCCTCCTTTATGTGGCCTGTATTTGGTTGGTTGGGTTTTACTTGTTCCAAAGAAAAAGCTGTTTTACACCTTCAGAGTGCTGTTACTGCCAGAGAGCATCGACAGTAATGGACTTCATGTATAATTCATGCAATCAAAACTTTGCAACTGTGCAAAATTGCATACCCCACATCCTGTGCCTTCAAATCGTCTTCCATAAACTGTTAGAAGTTAAAGCAATGGGGCTCACTCAGTGGCCATAAGCTGAAACACTAATGAAGCTGCCTGAAAAGCACCATAGAGAGCCATTTAATCAGCCTCTGTTTTTAATTTTGGTTGGCTGACAGGTGGCCAAAAGTACTGAAACACTGAAAGGGAAGAAGAAAACCTGATTCAGTTATCACTGAACAGAATAGGAAACACATTAAGAGATTTTTATCAAGGCTTTAGTTTTGATGGCAAAAATTAAAGATTAATTTGAAAACACCTAAGCTTTTGTGGTATTAAATATTAAAAATACATTATCCAGCTTAATAATTATGGAATTAGATATGAACTACTGAAGTAAATTCTTTCGAGGCATTGGTACAAGGGAGGTGTGTTATCTCAAATTTACATATGCCTTAGATTTCTTTAATAAGATTTAAAAATAGTATCAACTTCTCAGTTCCCCAGATTATACTTGTGCTCCTTTTCTTTCTTCCTTTCCCCACGTACATTGATTTGATCTAATCAATGGTTCCTTGAATTTAGGCAGGACTGACTGTGCTGCCCCAAGAGACAAGAGTAGAAAGAGATTTGTTGAATATAAATCCATTCTATTTTGTTTAATACACCAACTGAAAACACAGCTGCTGAAGTCATTGAATGCTAATTCTTGCCACTGAACCCAGTGACTATGGGACCTCACCCATGGGTTGAACTCAAGCACAGTAAAAATCTGTAGAGAATGATTTTATTGTTCTGTCCACAGCCAGTAATGGATAGCTTACCTCCATAAGCATAACTAAGCATTACTTTGCTTTCTGGAAATTTCTTTACCCCCGATGACAAATATGTAGGCTATCCACACACATCTCTTCTTCTTACAAAATTCCTGATACTGATATTACACAGTGGTGTGAGCTTCTGTAAAAACATAACCACTTTTTTAATTTTGAAGTGTGTTAACTTTCAGTGTTGCTGAGTGGTCACTGGGCTAAAGACTTAGCTAAAGGATGAATTCTCTCTCTAGCATGTTCTCCCTTATTTGCTCAAACCTGTAAAATCTCCCGATTTTCAATCTTAGAGCCTGCATAGTTGCTTCTGTGCCTGAATCATCCATGATAATGAAAGAAAAACCTCCAGTTCATGTTATTGGGGTTTATGATTGTTCTGAAGATATTTTGCATGGGATAGTCAATATAAACTAAAAAACTGCAAATACTGGGCATTCAGATTACATTTTAATCTGGAGTGTGTCACACTAACTATGCTGGAAAAATAAAAAAGCAGTTTAGAATCTACTTAGCTGTGAATAGTGTGCACAAAAAGTTTAATAGTTTATCTTCTTCAAAAGTTCATGGCAACAGTTTCCTCTATACCCCTGCAGAGGTTCCCAAATCTTAGTGGAGTCCCATGTCTTCCTCAACATTCATCTCTTAACAGGTGGATAATTAGTTTTCTTAAGCTTATGAATAGAACCAGTTTACAGCCCATGTGGAGAAGTAATAAAAAAATACCAAAGTAGAAACAGCATCTAGGATGATAATAAGTTTGGGATAAGAAAAAACCCATTAAATTCCACTTAGAGGAAAATGAAAATACAGAAGAATATTTCTGTCCGTGTCTGCTGTTTATCCTTTCATCCTGATGCATGAATATTACAAAATCCCATTGCAAATCTAATTGGCAGATGTTACACTTGCAGTTCTACATCTGAAGCTCTTATCATGGGTGGCAACTTTTAACTACTCTTTTTCCTTCCTCATTGTCATGAGAGAAGTCAGTGAGGCTTTATGTGCTCTCTGATTTCATTCCTGCACTGGGTTATCCATTCTTCTAATGTTGCTGCATCTGATTCAAAGAACCTATGAAACATAGATTCACCTGTATTTCAAGTTTGTGAACATGCCTAACAACCTTCTATACACTATGAACAAAGATGAGGTCAGTCCTGGCAATGTTAAGGTGCATAGATCAGCTGAAGAGAAGCACACTGAACCAAGATACTATTGGGAAGAGTAAAACCAGAAATAACTCAGGAATAGTGCTTTAACTTCTTTTAGTAACAATTTGCACAATGAGAAAACATGTACAAAACTAACCTCTCAACATTTATAAATATCATTGTTCACTTGTTCATAAAGAAATCAGTATACTTCTTCTATAGACCTTGCTTTCAAATGTAGTGGTCTAGACTCTTGAAAATTTTGAGCACTACATAAATTGCCTTTCCACTTTTTTAATAGCCTGCCTCATTAATTACATAAGACAGTAAACAATACTTCCGTGTGAGCTGATAATTAAATAGTGTTCATCTAAGTGCATGTGCTTCATGGAAGAATTTCTGACAGACACTGCCCACTTTTCTCCTTTCTCCCAGTTTATTAAGTCTTAACTGTACATGAAATAAGTTAAAGAAAGTTCTGACAACTGAAATTGCAGTCAGAATGCAGCAAAAGTACAAAAATTCCATGGCAGAAATAACTCAATTTTCACCTATTTTATTTGACATTTTCATCTTCAACTTTGTCTTGTCAATTAAAGTTACTGTTAGACAAAGGCTCTGTTTATAGTGATAGAACTAGGAGAATTTCCAGGAAATATCAGCACCAGAACTAGAAGTATGCTGACAACCCTGCACCTTGACGCTGTGTGATGAGTGTCTAAGAGAAGAAAGGAGCTGCAAAGAACCATGTGTTTCTTCCCCATACAGTTTTGCTTCAGGCTGTCACTTGACTGAAATGAGATTGGAGACAAGATGAAAAAGCTTGAAGACATCTAGAACATCTAGGAAATGCTACATTCTGTTCAGAAATGTTCTATAGGAAGAGTTTGTTTTCATAAATTAAATCCATAATTTTTTTGTGTGAAGGAATAGTGGAAAATGGCTACCTGAAAGCCACCAAATTTAAGAAAACACTCTGACTGCAAACTGTTGAAATCATATATCTTGTCTACCAAGGAAACCAAAAAATTACTGCCTGTATAAGAATACAGCAAACAAATGAACAAACCTGAAAACCAATCAAAACCAACCCCAACTAGACTCCAATAGTCTGCATATTATGAGCTAGCCTGTGGATCTTGTGTTCCCCGTGTCTGAATATCCAAGAGGTGGCAGCAGTAGTCACATGTACCATCTGTGTCTTTTGTTACTTGGCCAGAGAGGTAGAAGCCCTGCAAGGGCTTGATGGTAAGACTATAAAAGCCATAAAATCTGTGAGCTGTGGAGGCTGCACCAGCCCTTTGTCAGCCTTGTACTGGATGCAGAGGGCAGCCGAAGGTGAACACCGTCTCCTCCTGTAAAGCATTTGGTTTAGTTACAAAGCCCTGGCAGCTGTAAGATGCAATCGTGTTTCCAAACAACACTACTGAGGAAGAGAATCTGGTCCAGATTTTGTAGGACTTCTTAGTATTTTTAGCCTGTGTGTCTTTGTAATTTTTTTTCCATATTAATTAAAAAGCTGGAATTTGAAGAAGTTAAAAAATCCTCACCCCTATCCTTCTGGTCATTAATTTTATGACACATGGGAAGTTTTAGAATTCATCTAAACTTCTTTAGGCAAAATACTAGAGAATTACAGTTTTTTGAAGTGTTTTACTTTCATTCATCATTTCCATCTTGGTAGTGTAAAGTTGTGCACAAAAGTATTTTCTGGATGAGTACTCCTGATGTGAATAACGAGTGTTTACCTTCCTCACCAACAAGTAGACTGTCCTGCAATTCTGAATAAATCAAAAGAGACTTGTTATGCCTGTAAGGCTAAATATGTTTGTCTTTCTTGATTATGTTACACAATTAATTTCTATTTCACATATTATGTTATAGAAGTGTATTTTCTCTGTAACTCCATTCATAACTCATTTCTGACCTCAGTTAAAATGAGCTTGTGTGTTTTACATGCATTTACATTTTTACTTCAATTTACAATCCTCTAACTGCTGGACACAGCTCGGTTGATACTGCAGGAAGAATGTTCTCATTCAGTGATTTTTCTAACCTACTACTTACTGCATTGCTGATATTTAATTTCTTGCTCTATAAATTGCCTTTTGTCTACTCGATATATAAAAAGGCATAAAATGAAACCAAACCCTGACTCAAAAACCTATGTCATATTGCATATGCATGCATAGTCTCCAATTTTACAAGACACACATAGTGCCTGCATACCTGAAAGCAGCCTGGCTTCTGTAGTTCCTAGAAAAAAGGAATAATTTGCCATTTCCAAGACTGTGCTTTTCCTTGCCTTTTGTGTGTAAACTGGGAAAGTATTTTCTGTAAAACCATAAGAATTAAGTTTGCAGAAGGAAAAAAAAATAAAAAAATCCCTGAATTCCTACCAGAACAATTCTCTTTTATGACATTTCACATTTTATACAAATTAGGGTTTTTTCCTTAATTTTTTATTGCTAAAATATATTAAACTTTAATGGACCCAAACAAGAATTGAATTGCAAAAAATTAGAGCTACTGTCAATTTTATGGACTATTGAGGAAAAGAATGGGAAAAAAAATCCATGGGGTAAAGTATGGCTGAATTAGAGGGGAAAAATTTTCTAAGACGTTTTATAGAAAATTTTCTGAAACTTTTGATTGTGGATATACAGCAAGTTCTCAAATTATATACAGTGGGATATTTTAAGCATGATTTCAGCTGATTTCAGCAGCACAAACTCCTACATAAATTCTACTATTTCAACTGAAGCAAACTCTATAAAATTTTCACTTCCTCTAGCTTAGGCTATCATATTCTGTATGTTGTACTAAACCCCAAAATATAAATTCAGCTAGAGATTTTGTAGAAAAACAAAGCACTTAAATATGTAGTTGAAAACGTTAGGAAGAAGATGATCTGCAAAGGTGTACGTATTCATGTAAAAGTTTCACAGAGGACTTTATCTCATTAAAGTCTCTGGTGCTTTGCAATTATTTCTATTATGTATAATAGATGAATTACTAATTTCATAAAAGGCATTACATACATTTACTAAACAGTGTGAATGCCTTTGCAAGATTGAGGGGTTTAAGGTCACTTGATAAGTCTTCATTCTATAAACCAATAGATATAATTTCTCCCATTGTCTGTCATTCCTAGGAACAGATTTTCTGAGAACAAAAATCTATTTATTTGTTGTGTTACAGGTTTCTTTTTTTTTCTTTTCTTTTTCTTCTTTTTTTTTTTTTTAAATTCCATTAACTGGAAGGGTTACTTAACAGAGTGAGAAAGAGCTAAATTTACATGAAAGTGCAAATTGCATTACTGTCCTTCAGATACTTTCAGGATTCAAAGTATTTCTAGCAAAGTAACTTTTCAGTAGTTAGAAAGCAGTCCACTTAATGTAGATACCACAAAAGAAACCGAGCAACACAGCTTCACTGGAAGCCTTGGTGAATATTTGAGTGTTTTATCAATTTTTCTTGAAATAAGTGACCGTTTACAATTAAGCATATCTGTTTCTAATACAGTATAAATTCTTGTTGGATGAAACATTTTCAAATGCAATTGTAACTCCAAAACAAACACAATCATAAGTTCTTATTTCCTTAAGAAATATAATGAAAAACTGAGGAATTTTGGTGTCCTGTGACACCTGTGTATGTTAAAAAAATTTCTAAAAGACTACTGTTCCCTGACATAGAGAGACAGAGATGTTTATCTAATTGCTTTTTAGAGTGGCTTCAGAATGGACTTGCCCACCAGTTCTAATTGTATTGGAAAGTAATGTCAAAAGATTAAAAACAACTCAAGTTGACTCAGAAATAGATCAGAGTGTTGAGCTTCTTTATGAGACCAGATGACCGCTGATGGCAAAAGGAAAGAGCCTGCTCTTTGTCTGGGAGGGAATATATTGCTTTATTTGCCCAGGAGCTAGTTTTAGCTCCTTCCCCATCCATGCTGGAGCCAGAGTTCCTGAGGCCCCGCCCATCCTTGGGCTTTTTCCTCTGGGCAGGGCCCAGAGGCAGGAACAAGCCACTACCCAATCAGGGATAAAGTGGGAGTGGAACAGAGTTGGGTTACATTCCAGTGTGGGGGATGAGCGCAGCCAAGCAGGGACAAACCACATGATACAGTTTCTAAGGGAAACCGGGGAAACGTTACAAAACAAATGAAACACGATATTAACCAAATTAATACACTCCAACATCGCAGTCAACTTGTGCAGAATCAACAAATACAACAACCAGAAAGGTGAAAGTTAATGTATCCATTACATGCTTGGGCATGTAGTCCTTGCTTAAAAACCACCTCGACCTCATATGCTACTATAGA
This sequence comes from Hirundo rustica, assembly GCF_015227805.2. NCBI lineage: Eukaryota > Metazoa > Chordata > Aves > Passeriformes > Hirundinidae > Hirundo > Hirundo rustica. The sequence goes on from NC_053452.1 coordinate 67,549,579, forward strand.
CCAGGAGCAATGTTTCATGACTATTTGAAGTAAAATCATTCAAGGAAAACACAGAGTTTGTGAAATATGGTGCTTGTCACCAGATTATGGTTTTTTCCTAGTGGCTGACATGGTAATTGTCCCATCACACTTCCATCATTTTAAGATGGTTCTGTTGATATACAACATCCCGGGAACAACCCTTGGAGCACCTGCAACTTCAGAAGAGCTCATTTTATCAGGTGCAAATTCCTTTGAGTACCTCTGAAGCTCTTTCAGCTGTGCACTACAACGTGAACCCCAACATTTTTTCTGTGAAAGACACATTTTGCAATTACATTCAGTCATTTACAATTTAGTTTTTAATCACTGAAGTACTTGACTGTCTAAGAGGTTTTTCTAATGTTGTTTCTTTAAATGAAAATGAAAAACAAGATCCTGACTACCTGGGCATCATTATATTTTAAAACTACTCTATGCAAGATTACATTATAGGCTGCTATTTATCCGATCTCTTAGTGTCTTCTGAGTGCAATTGGAAATCACATTATTGTGTGTTGATGGATGTAAACAACTTATAGTATTGCTGTTTCAAACCTTTGCTATGTTTTAATAAGACAATTTCTTTGTAAAGCATGTAATTTTAATACAGCATTTGGGTGACTCAAGCTGAAAACAGTAACTATATGACAGGATATGAAGCATTTTTATTCCTTATATATAAACTCCATCAAGTATTTGGGGATATTGTGAGCTATTCTTATTCCTTACATCACTGGTCTGATAACAAGGGTCAATGTGATTAACAAACTCATTTTTCATCTGTTGGATTACTCAAACACAGCAGAGCTTTTATGCTCTCAAATATGCATATTTTAAAAATTACACTCTATGAAAAAATGAGTGTTTAACACCGTTTATGGCGAAAAATACAATTAGCGTCTGAACACTTGCATTTGAATCAAAGATTCTTTCATAAAGTAACATTTTCATTCCAAAAATGTATCTTGGACTGATTATATTTATTATGCGTTTCATGCTATAATACAGTAAACATCAATAATTTTGATTACTAATGAGTAATCATACCATAAGCCTCCTTCATCATTTCTGGATGATCTCTCTGTCTTGAGAAATCAACACATCTGTAAATGATATTACAGTGCAGTGGGAACACAGGTAATTTCATAATAACCTGCTTAACTTAGGTAAGAGCACATAATAGATACCAATTAGACATATATCTGTATGTGCTTCTAAGGAGTAAGAACAAGGTACTTTGCTACTACAATTCAAATGAAGAAAAACCACATATTATAAAAGAATAAGTAAAAAAGACTATTAGAAGAACTCAGTGATGTTTATGAATAGTAGACTGTGCTCTTTTTACAGCTTTCACACCAAAAAAATAAGTACAGGTCCTATTATGGCTAATACTGATTTTAATATTAAGCATTGTAAAAAATTGTAAAAAAGATGGAGCTATAGAAAACTCATGGTAAGCTGGATTCAACTTAATAAAAGGTAGAGATTGCTCTTTTAAGAATAAGTCCAGAAAAATATCTGACCTTGATTATTGTTTTACTAATATAACACAGAAAATGTCATCTCCATTGTTACCTATTTAAATTAAAATATTAGAAAAAAAATCATACACTTGATAGTACACATGCACGCAAAAGGGTGTTGATACACATGCTCACTTTTTTATGATTTGGCAAAATTCTCTTGAATGTGCAAAACCAAAGATATGCTATGAATGACATTACCTGTGCATTCAGTTTTTGTTTACTGTTAGAAATAACATGATATTTTGCACACTGTCTGAATGATATATGAAGAATAGCATGATAACAATGCATAAATATAACTCTTTAAATAATGTCTGACCATTCAATTTTTATTTTGTGGTGATCAAGTTTTAAATTTTACTGTTATTATTTTCTCTGTATTCTTTATTGTCCATTTTTGCGTAGAATGTGAAGACTACATTCAGCTCCTGCTGAAGTTTGTAAAAAATCCAGGCTCATAGATTAACTATATGGCTCCAGTAGAGTGTGATGTAAAGGACAAGAGATGAGAGATTATATGTATAAAACATCATCACCAAGGTGATGAAAGAAGAATATAGGCATTTGAAAGAAGGATCCTGAAAGGCCAGTTTAATAATGCAAAATAGAGTAAGATGATGACAAGCACATCTGAACTTGAAAAACAAGATAAAGGTGTTTACTGGTGCTTTTTTAACTTTTGAGGTAGCTTGAGTATTATTACAAGGTGTAAAACAAGGAAGAAAATCAAAAGAAAACTTTGCCTGCTCCTGCAAAGCATATCTATGAGCTGCAGCTTCTTTGAGGTCATGTCCACCTGCTGTGGCATGGAGACCTCCAGGGACTGCAGGTGGGTATCTGCTGCACCGTGATACTCATGGGCTGCAGCACAGCAGCCCACTTCACCATGGTCTTCAGCATGGGCTGCAGGGGAATCTCTGCTCCAGCACCCGGTGCACCTCCTTGGTCTCCTTCTTCATTCTATTGATTTTTTTTACCACTCCTCTCTCTAATGGCTGCTGCACAGCATTTTACACCCTTTCTTAAATATGTTATATCAGAGAGGCTTCCAGGATCACTGATGTTCTCATTTTTAGAACTGGGTGGAACTGGCTGTGGGTGCCATGGGGAAGTGCTCAGCTTCAGCCTACAGAAGCCACCTCTGCAGTCTTTCTGTACCAAGAGCTTGCCACACCAGTCAGTCATCACAGTGCAATATGCTGTGGCATCTATACCTTTGAGGGGTTTAGATCAAGACTATCTTATTTACCATTATGTTCTGAAGCTTTAACTGTGGCTTAGAAAGGTGTAAAATTACTGTTACTGCATATATAGATCATCTCAAAATCACTGCGCAGTTTAGAAGTGATCATTACAGCCAGAGAAGAGAGATATTTCAGTCTTGCAAAGCCTTTCTTTTTATTTTTTGTCCTACATAATACTCCTTAAAAAAGTCTCAAAGGTTCAACTTCCAGCTCCCCACCCAAAAACTCCAGGAAAAGTTATTGCAGATTCTATAGCACATGCTATGATGCACTTTGACTTCATAAACACTTTTGTTTGCATGGTCTTTAGGATGTTAATCTCTTGAAAATAAAGTATATTACATTATTTATCTATTTATTTTAAATTGCATTAACATGTGCTTTATATGGTGAACTTGCTTCCAGTTTTGCACAATACATTAGAAAACAAAAAGCTTAAAAAAAATTAACTGGGCTCTGCTTCTAATGAAAAATCAAGCCAGTAAGCTGGAATTATAATACATTATTTACCTGTCTATGCAAGTTGTAGCTTGCAAAGCTGGAGTCTGTGTGGTAGAGCTGGGACCAATAATAAAATATAAGGTCCAAATTCTTCATCTCTATTATCACACAAGTCTAGAATCTCTAGGTGTAAGGTTCAGCTAATTTAACAACCATTGTCAGTAATACTGAATGCTTATATTACCAACCTGTATTTCTTTTTGATAGTTAACCTCCAGATGACATATGCCTCTTGTAGTAGAACTACAACCCAAACAATTCAGTCCTACCTCATTTTACCCCTTTGTAAACGTATTCAGATCTTTTTGTCTCTACATATGTTCTTGTAAGCCAAAAGTGGCTGGTTAGAGCTAATTGAAATTCTGTTTGATCATTGTCACATTAAAATTGTATTAGGCTTCCATAATTGTCATATTTCAGTTTGGTCTATTTTTTTTTAGGTTTCATCTGCAACCACAGAACTGCTAAGGCCCACCCTTTCATATTTATTACTAAAGAATGGAGCACAGAATTTGTAGGCATGCTATTATGTGAAGAAATGACAGTGCTCAAAAACATTTAAACCTGCCACCCTGCATCCTTTACAACTTTATTGTTTAAATTCATTTTCAGGAGGAAGGAAACTGCTTTAGATTAAAAGTTATCATTGGTTGTTTACCTAAAGCCATTCCAAAGCAACTACTGAAATACAAAAAGCAGTATCAGAAGAAAATTCAATGGCTCTGGTGGAAATGCTGCACATAAGTTGGCTCCTTCCTAAATTCTCCCTCTGTTGGATTCTCACAATGTGTACTGTGAGAAAAATGAAGTAATTAAAATTTTAAAAATTTGACTTGCTTAAAATATGTGATTTTAATTAGCAAATTAATTTAGGGTTTTTTTAAAGTGTAGTATCTACTGGGAGGAGCTAGTGGCTAATTAAGCAAAAGTATTAGTATGATTTAAATTGTACTACTTCACTAATTTTTCATACTAACAATTGTCTTCATGTAGCAAGTCACTTCTCCTAGACAAATTACTGTCTACATAGCTAGTCTCTTCCTCCTGGTTTAATGCACACCCTGACATTAAATGATGGATTAAAGCAGAGATAAAATACAAAAAAAAAAAAAAAAAGAGCCCCAAGAATGAGATCCAACTCTTTACTAAGAAATGTAAATGCATGCATATAGTTATAGTTTCCACAGAACAAGAGAGATTTTGAAATTGACACTTCCTTTACAGAGTTAACCATTTTTGTTTGAGACATTAGGAAATGCAAGTGGCAGGTATGATCAGGCACTATGGGATTTCTACAACGTTCTGGGTACTCATAATTTCAAACAGCATTAAACATTAGAGATTCTTGACTTACACCCAATGTCAGTGGAAGTCAGTGGAATTTAACTGACCAACGTTATATGGAATGTCTCAGGTAGGAAGGGACACATGGGTAAGGATCAATACTATTGTTAAAACAAGCATCTATGCCTTAGACACGATAGGGGCATCTTAGTTCCCAACTTCCCCTCCCAAAGTTTGCAGATTTTCCACAGGATCTGTGCTATGACTGACAGCTTGGAATAGCAGTAATAGAAATTTTAAGCAACTTACACAGTAATAGAAACCAGTGCTTACGTAACTGAAATCTGGCCCAGGTATCTTTATTGTTATTAGATGAACAAGCTCCATGGACAGCTCTGACTAGATCACTGTAGATTGTACAGGGACCTTACACACTCAGTGCTCATGTAGGCACTTCCTTTTAGTCACTTAAATTTAGGGGATAATCCTGAACTGAATTCAGGCCCTTCATTGAAATCAATACCATTATACATTTCTTGCCCAAAATAAGAAGAAATTTCAATATTTTACTCTATGTCTTTTTTCTTTCATTTGATATGTTTTTACGCCATCATACAGGATCTAAGCAGAGATTTCTATAGCTTCTTAATTGGAATTATTTTTATTGTGAAGGAATAATAGTTTCTACACTTTATCATTTTATATATTCTTGAATTTTAAAAAGTTGAAAAAATAAAGACAATGGACCAATTCAGGAGAAACTTATCTGGAATTTACTCTAGGAAAATTCCCAGTAAAAACCCTCTGCACGAATTCTTCACAAAAAGAATCTCATAGGCAGCTTCTCCAGTGTATGTGATCATAATAAGCACAATGAGCAAAAATTGGAAACAAATACAGTTTGAATTTCACTTTTCTATTTCCCACTAGTGAGGTCTTCAACAAGGTGGGAAAAATTAAGAATTCATTTTCGATATCTTTAAACAAGCATCTCTCATTCATAAGCACTCATGATCCATTTTTGACTGACGTGTGAGCATCTAAATTATCTGTCACAAAAGTAATAATGCTAAAGATCAAGGCTCAACTGCATAGGACGGCAACGGAGAAAATGATTTTGATATCTAAAATCTGTTCTGTTCAGCTGTGCTGCTCAGTTTAGGTGTTGTGGCTTTTCTCACTTCTGATGGTGTAAGAAGTCAATTCCTGGCAGCTACAGACCGCTGAAATATGCTTCACTCACGGTAGTCACCATGGCGAGATTAAGCATGTTAAAAGTGATTCAAATAAAATTTTCAGTGAAACATAAAAAAAGACAGGGAGAAAACTCTCCATGGTTTCTTATACTAATACGGTATTCAGTGGCACAAAGCAAAAAAAAAACCAAAAACAACAAAAAACCCTCTAAGAATCATCATAAAAATCCTATGAAGAAAACTGCTAACAAATTAACAAAAAAAAAAAAAAAAAAACAACAACAACAACAAAAAAAAACCCACTGTAAAATGACTTACTGAAATTTCTAGATGGATAAAGACTTTTAAATCCTTAAACTTTACTGTTAACTTCAAGGGAAGGTGTCGGTTTTTCTATTAGAGACTGTGAGATCAAGAATTTAATTACTAGGCATGTTGAAAAAGACTTGGTGCTATGGGGAACATGATCCACTTCTGCAACTGGGTCCTGGGAGTCTGCTGTTGTTAGAGTTTACTCAGATATACCAGTCTGCTGAGCTGCACTGGAACACCACACCCAAAGTTGAATTTTCCAGGTTATGAGTTGGATGAGGAGAAATAAAAAATATTTCTAACAAGGGTTATTGGGGCACTGTTTATGGTCTCAACCATACCTGGAAGGGTGCTGCAGCACTGGAACTGATTTGCCTCTCTTTTCTTGAAGACTTTTTGGCCTGAACTAAAAAAACTAAAGCTGAGCCAGACGGGTTTTGGTGATAGTCTTACTTTGAGCAAGTGCTTGGACTAAACAATATTAGGGAATTCCTTTCAAATAGCATTTCTATGTTTGCATGAAAACATCAGATTATTTTTTCCTATTCCAGTTCCAGATATTTAAATGTTATGCTTTGATATTTTAGCATTTGTTTTCAAAATATTTATTTGAATAAGCTAAAATATTAAATAAATAATATTACATTGATCTATTTTAGGCAAATGTTGAATCTATTTTATACAGAATAAAAATAACCCTCTTGAGAATATTATTTACATTTGCCAAAACTAAAATATGTTGGCATCTCTGAATAGAAAAAAAATAGTCTCTAAATCTAAGACAACGTGTGTTTGCTTTTGCTTGCCATGAAACTGAGTCTAGAATACTCAAATAAACAATGAAACCTAACTTTTAAAAAAGGATTGGAATGAAATCTTGAGTTCCAGCTCCAAACACAGATATTTTGGAAACAAAAATTACTCTTCAACAGATTCAAAACAGTCTGGCAACCGGAAGGATTTTGATTTACAACAAACTAGTGCAAGTGCAAATTCTTTTTTTTTTTTTTTTCTTCCAAGACATTGAAGACCCAAAATTTAATCCAAAAAACTCAGTTATGTAGATATTGAACCTTTCTTTTGAAAAAAAGCCAACCCAAACCCAAAAAACCAAAACTCCATCAAATTTCTTACTCTCTGTGGACTACATTTAAATTGTACAAAGGCAAATTTTGCCCCAGTTTAAGTAAGATCTACTTTTAGTGTTAAAAACTGTACTGAGTTAACGAAGAAAGCTTTAAAGAAGCTAAAGTGACAACTAATGCCATATCTGTTAAAGCATACACCTGAGAATGTATCATAGAACTATAGAACAGATCAGATTGGAAGGGACTTTGAAAGATCATCTTGTTCAACCATTCATGAAAAATGAAGCCTTGATGACTTTTGAAACATTTTTAGTAAAAACTCAAAGAAAAGATGATTATATTGAAAATTAGGAAAATATAAACAATCATCCTGGAAAATGTAACAGCACTGCCACAATTGTATGCGATCTTTTGCTTTTCTGTCCCACTATTCTGCTATTTGGAGAGAGTCTTCTGAGCACAAAACAAAACTTTCAGAAATCAGTTATTAATTCATTAGTAAAGCACTTCACAAAATTCACCTACCAGAAGAAATATGTCAGAAATTACATACTAATTTGATTTGTATATTTTCCCAATTGCACACGGCCCAAACATCAGTAGATTCTTATCCACCTTGAAAATAATTATTTCAAAAAGAGTTTTCTCTTATTGTGTATGAGAAGGACAAGTAGGAAGGACCTAAATATCTCCTTGGATGGAAACTTACACAGAATATTCTTGATTGCCAAGAACACAGTGTGGTGGACTGGTAGTAGCAACTTGCACCTGGCGGTGCCACTCAGCAGGAAGAGGTCCTTCAGGATAAAAAAACCTTTCCTATACTGGGTGTAAAACTATATGTATATGTGTATATGTGTGTTTGCATTTGTGCCTATTTGGAAATAAGCTGAATGAGTTTGAACATATTTCTTTGTGAGATTAAGTTTCAATTCTACTTCTTCTTCATGTCTCTTTCTATCTTTTTCTGCATTTTAAGCTTAGATTTTGATTTGAGGAGAGGTATCTATACCAAATTTACCATGTTTGTAACATCTAACTAAAAAAAAAAAGAGTATTTCACAAAACAGTTCACTTTTTTTAATATCCACCCCACCAAAGTTGTCAAAATAAATAAACACTCCTGGCCTGTATAAATCAATGAAATAAAGCCCCAGTTACAGCTGACTGATAGACTGTGGCCTGTTTGAATCTATGTAAGTTAACAAAGCTGAGGTTGGATGCAGCAATTTTCAGCATCTCTCACTTATTGCTGACATCCAAAAATCAAGGCTTCTCCACTGTGTTAAACTAAGATATGTTTTAATGGCTTGGGTGAATATTTGTAACTGGATTATCTTACTGCATATGGTCTGTTGATTCCCAGCAAGATATTATTTCTTGCTTGCCTCTGTTTGCTTTTTTTCACATAAATGTGAAATTCAGCTTTTATTAGCTGTTTTTTTGGTCAACCACTTCAAAAAGGCATAACTTCTGTTGTTTAATGACATAATTTCTCTTGCATTACTATTATTTAATATCTCTAAGACTTGCCACTCTGTCACAGTGGCAAATAACTAATTTTAAATTTCTCGAAAACACAAGCATTTAAGAAAAGATGAAAAAAAGAGAAACACATAGCCCAGTAATTTGTTTGTATTTTGATAAAATATGTTGTATAACTAAGAGACTTCTGGATAATATGGTATAGATTTAAAGTGCAGAGACCTAGCTGAAGGATTTTAAACTAAAAACAAAGCAACAGCTTTAGTCATCACATAATGTTTTCCTCAAGTTAACCAGTCCAAATATTTTAGTAATGTTGTACAATTAGGGGTATCACCTTTCTTTTCTTTTGCTACAACTCATAGCCATTAGCAAAATACAATTCAATATCTTCTTTACACAGGATTACTGCTTGAATTAATGTCTGGAATGTAATTATGTGATTAACACTTGCAAGAAATCTTCATCCTTCTGGAAATTGCAGTGGCAAAATACTGCATGTAAAATCAAGTTTCATAATCTGCTGTCACTTGCACACCACCTCCCTCTTTCCACATCTGCAGTGTAAGATTTGGCAGCCCGACTGGAGACACTGTATGACAACCTGACTCAGTGTTTAATAGAGGAACATTCTTATTTCAAAGCCCGAAGAGGGAACGCAGCTGGGGATGGATTGTGTCTTTGCACGTAACAGTTTGAACTGCTCAATCTCACCATTTCTTCAATTAAAGAATGATTTTGTTAGGATTTTGCCAGTGGCATTGAGGCAGATGGCAAATGCCTGTTACCTCTGGGTGCTTCCAGATATTGTATCTTCCAGCCCAAGGGATATAGAAAATGGTGTGATTTGATATCACATCTCAAAATACAGGCTCTGGAAGATGCCAGTTTTGAGACTACATCAAAACATCAGACAATTAGGTTTTTCTGTTATGTGTGCAGAATAAGTCCCTTAAGTACTAAAAGATGTACTGATGAAAAATAGGGCCAACACCCATGTGGCTGTAGCTAACGAATTACTGAAACTTCCTCTCCATGTTACTGTGGTAACTCAATCAAATAAAATACATCAAGCTAGTCAAAATTGAAACAAGTGAAGAAGAACATACGTATTGCTGTGTTCTAGCTTTCTGCACATATTGCCAAGAATTTTACTGGTATTAATAATTTTAATCTGGTTCTTCAATAACTGGCCATTGACTCTGCCTCTTTGAATTTACAGATTTAATCTCCTAAGGAAAATTACTCCTGCAGGAACTTTAAACCTGAAAAACAATACCTATATAATTTTCTACAGTGATCTCAGAAACATTTGTCTAAGAGTCTGATTTCCTCTGTGTACCTCCTCTATACCATTATAATAAGTCTTGCAAGAGTTTGAAGTTTACTTATCTGTTGCTAAATCCCTTATAAGGTCTTTATTGATAGATCTGACTGACATGATGATTCATATACCCAGAATCTGATTTCATTGGATGACTACTCAGGCTGTCATGGAAATAGATGCTTGCCCTTTATTATCTCCCCAACTCTGCAAAGACTGATGTGGCTTTCTCTTGCCAATTCAAATGCAAATGAGATAAATATGTGCACATAATCCCAGAGTCACTGTTCTGCAAAGACAAACTTTTGTTATTTGATGATTGTCACACTATGACTATTAGACCCTACAGTCAAGTACCTGACCTTTGTCATGAAAACCTCATTCTTCAGAGTAACTGAGTCATACTCCAACATAAGAGAAATACGCCTCCTTATCACAGAGCCTTTATCTTGCCTCCTGACACACGTGAATGAAATGACTTTTATAATAAACCTGCTTCTTTATAATATATCATTTGTATCAGTGACAAAAACATTTCAGTTCTGCTACTATTATTGACCAATGTCTTTTGCTGGTGCAGGCCATTTACACAATGTCTGCAGCATTATCCTTTTGACAGTAATATCCTACTAGTGAATACTGAGAGTCCTCTTAGCTATACAATCCTCTGACCTGTAAACATGAGCTTTAATTTCTAAAGTGAAAGGATTGAGTGGTACTAATAAAATTTCAGCAGAGAGCACAGTGGAGGTCACGCATTTTTCTGAGGGAGGCTTTGCATCTTGGCACTGGTGGTTGGCAAAAGCACAGAGTAGAGCCTGGGTTTTTTAAAAGGAAATATAGGAGGTAAAGAACTGGGAAGACACAAATTCACTTGTCACAGAAGGTAAGATAACAAATAAATGCCAGGCTGTGTTTCAGCTACCACATTAGATATTTATGCAAAGGTCATTACAGTGAGTCATATCCTGTCTGAAGAGATGTTTTCAATTTCTTACAGCAAGATAAAACAGGTTGTTAAACACTGCTGCTCAGCCAGAGTAGGGGGAAGAGTTGTGATAACTTTTCCTCCCATTCTAAATATCAAAATTAGGAGGTATGGCCAGCTGCTGCATAGCATACAATAACTATAGTGAAGACTTGATCTTCAAAACGAGAGTCCACACTTGATTTCATAAACCTGGTATAGCTAAGAAAGAATAAACTAGAAGAAAGACTGACTAGCAAAACTGGAGAGAAAATAGTTTTCCAGTTTTCTTTCAGTCATATGATTCTATATGTTCCCATTATGAATTATTGCAAATATTAATGGGGACACACAACCAAGGAGCAAGAAGTGTGGTTTTTTTTTACTGAGTAGTTGTTGCTTGTAGCTTATTTACACCAGGACCTTGTGGACATATGCCATTGGTACTCCAGGACCAGTTCAATACTCCATTTCCAAACCTTATAAAGAAATCACAGAAAACTCAGTGAATAGTTGCCTGGAAAAGGTGTTTTTTTCACATTTGAAGATAATCAGATAAATAGGTTATTAATCTAGAATTTGGCTGCTCATGGCAGTAGAGAGGATAAACGTGTTTCAAATCACAACTTTGTGGCAAGTCCTGTTCCAAAGCACACAAGTTTGTTTTAAATAGCCTATTTATTGATACAAACAGTGATTCTGCACTAGTGCAGGCCTCTGTGACATCTACAAGAAGTAAAAAGGGCAATTTATCATAGAGTTGCGTAAGAGCAGGAGCAGGCCGATCTATAAAAAGTTCCTGTGACTTGTATGGAAGTGCTATGGGAGAAGTTTGCTTGAATGAACAATCCATCTTTCAACTTCCAGCATGACAACTAGAAATACAGGAAATAATGAAAGATGCAGGTAGTTTCTTTAGCTGAAATCACATCACAGACTCCTTGCAATACAAAAGTATAAACCTGCAATTTATTTAATTATCTGTTAGAACACTCTGATCCATAGTTAATTAATTAATAGTTAATAAACACCATTTATCCCTGGTGATTTTTTTCCCCTCCATAAAAGGATAAAGTAAATGTGGAGAATGTTACAATCAAAGCACCTGCATTGATTTTTTTTTTTTTTTTTTTTTTGGGCTAGCTGTGAATTTGTATTCAGAGAGAGGTGGATATATAACATACTGAAGGTTTCTTCTAACGATTGTCAGCCAAGGGGCGCTTTTGATCCCCAAATCAAAAGGTCAGTCACCATTACTTTATTGTTACAAATTATCTATGCAGTGAGAATACACCCTGTTTCTCTCCAGCTTCAGCTCCCCTTTGCTATGGGAGGCACACAGACCCAAGATCAGACAGAGCTTGCCGATAGGTGAGCCTGGTTGGTGCTGTTGCAGTGCAGACTGTGTGCTAAATCCCAAGTTCAGTGCCCAGCCTCTAAGGTATTTCTACCTCCTTTCACTGCTTTAAAAACATGAGTAGCAGCAGACAGAGCCAAGGCATTTATTTCCTCAAGCTCTTCTATTACATGTAATTGTCTATGCTAATCATAAATAAAGGCCAGACAACAATCTCCAGGTGCCAGATCCTGACATGCTTTGTCCTATTGGAAGGGTCAGTTAGAAAGTCGGCAAGACAGTGCTAATTAGAAAAATCTCTATGAATACCAAAAGGGATTATAAGTGAAAAATTTGGAATTTCTACCTTACTAAATATTGCAACAGGCATGCAGTATGAGAGTGTAATTTGAATTCACGGGCATGTTCTTAAGAGTCCTTGTTGATGTGAGGTAAGTTTAAAGTGCTTGAGTGACCTCATAAGGTGCCAATGAATGAAATACAAAAGAAGAATTACATGAGTTTAATCAGGAACAGAATTTTGTAAAAAATTCTAGAGTGCAAAAATACTCTTACCAACAGAAAATGTTCAGCATAGATCAAACATAGGAGTTGCATATTGAACTGTACCTCTTTGAAATTTTCACATTTTAATTTTCCCATGGAAAAAAATTAACACCATGAAATTAAGCCATTTGAAACATTAAAAGACAAAGGCTTCTGCCCAACTAGGCTGGAAGGTAGCTAGAGTCTGTCAGAAAATAATAAAAGGTATGTTGGCTACATGGGTTTTGTGCTATTTAATGTGCAAATAAGGATATTGTTATCAGATGTCTCAAACATGATTTTGCAGCTTTGCACATACAATAAAATAACACCTTTTCCCCTAATTTCCCTCAAAAACTCCTGTGTATGTAGGAAGAAGTTAATTATTCTGAATTCACACCTAGCATCTGATTTGACATGATAAGAAAAAAGATGCAGCTTATATATACAATAACAAGTAAGTATGTTTTCTGTATAAGACAAGCTACATGAAACAAAAATGCTAACAAAATCAATGTTGGAAGATATCTGAGAATAAGATTCATATTTGATCAAAGGATTACAGGGATTAGTCAGCTCTGGGAAAACAATAGGAAAAGAACATATGCTTCTTGTTGTAGCTCATTCCTAAAGGACAGAGAAGCATATATTTCAGTTTAGAAACTGCAGTGAGCATCACAAGGACTTTGACACAGGTTTAGCATATTTTATATATATATATATATATATATATATATATATATATATATATATATATATATATAAATCTTTTAATACACAGTACTCTCTTGCTATATTTATGAAGCTTATGAAAGGGTGTCTTGTTCAGAAAGATTCTTTCTGGCATTCTGCTCTTTCCCCTGACTTTCCTACCACACAGCTAAGAAATGTAACATGTTTTCTTTCTACATGTTGTCATATGAACTTCACACAAAGCTAACAATAGCACAGAAATTGGCTTAGCCTCTGTTACCTCTGCCAGAGAGTGAAAAATAAAGAGTAAACAAACCCTGTCTTGAGTCACTGGTTACTTTAGTTTCAGTTCAGAGAGAGGTCTCTTATTACCTGACCTTGCCAGAAAGGGCCATTGGTAAGTGGATGCTGGAGATCATTCCACTCAGAACAAGTAGTTTCAAAGCTCTAACTAAATTTACCGTATACCCTATGATGAATGTATTTGAGAAAGGTCAAGAAAACAATGACAGTTTTATTGTTTTGTCTTATTTTGTTTTATCTCATCTGCTCTTTTATCTCCATATGGCAACTTTTCACAGAAATTTAAGACTCTAAGATATATTTAAAAAAAGAAGTCTGTAGTGAATTTAAACCTAAAATTAACATGACTGAGGCTTAAATGATGCTTAAATTCCTTTTCTCTTTATTATTAAATCATGATCCTTTTTTTTTTTTTTTTTTTTTTTAAACAGTAAACCATAATTCACTTAGAGAGATGAAGTAGAAATTAACCAACATTTAGGGCAAAGAGTTGTTTGATTTTCTTGGAATTGGGAAAATTTGTGAAAATGATAGTTTCACTATATTTATGATCATTTTTATAAATACAAATTTGACACCGAGATTTTCTTGACTGGAGATACATGTCCATGCAGATAAATACAAATACTAAAGGAAATTTTATTTCACATCAACTCCCCCGAAACCCCTTTTTTCATAATTAAAGCATGTTCCCCTCATGAGAAGTACAATCATTCACAGGCAGGTTTAAGTGTCCCCAGAGCACAAGTGTTTTCGCTTCCTGCATCAGCTTGCTTTCTTTGTGTCTGGGGAAGAGACTACACCTCCCTTCCAGGCACGGCTGTTTCAATAAGACCATCAATGTGATTTATCCCTGGCCTCATAACTCCAGTCATTCTATTGCTGCACAGTGAAATATCACTCCTAGAAACTCTTCTAGCCACACTCTTCAGGTCTGTGGAATTTTAAGAGCTGATGAAGGATGGTATTATTTGGCCTCCAAGCTGCCTGTTTGCCAGATGTGTCTCCTCGTTAAAGTTCCCTTGGTACCTTTCTGGTCAAGGAAGATTGCTAATCCTTTTAGCTTGGTCAAATTGCAGCTCATGGAGCTCCATTCTGTCTATATCAATGCACTTCCCCCACTTTAATAAGAATACCTGACGGGTCTGCAAGTTTGTTTTTGTGTTCCTCATATAAACAGTCACACAGTGCTCTTTCTTATTTTGATATTTTGTAATTCATCTCAAATTGCACCATATGCAGCACAATAAGAAGGTAATGGGAAAATGTTGGTGTGAGTAAATTCAAATTCAAGACTTAATGTCTTGAAACTATCAGCCTGTAAAATATGCAGGGATTGAAAACCCAGTGTAAACATGGGGTCATTATTATATAAAACAAAATCAATTTCCCTCTTCCCAGAATTCTATTGCCAGAATTCAAATCATGCATATATGTGTAAATTGTAAGATGAGTTTTATCATCAAGGAAACAGAGTTCAAGGATGAGTTGGGGTCAATATTTTTTGTTTGGGAAAGGTCTTGAGAAGGATTTTTTTGCCTTTTATTGGTAATTTCTCCAAGTAATTGTTTTACATTAATAGTATAAAGTTCACAGTGTCATGACTTATTTAGCTCCAGTTTCTAAAAACTACAATTCTAGTATTCCTGGAGAAAGTACTGTCAATACCTAATCTCATGAATATTTAATTTCAACTCATGTACTTTTAGTTCAAATATTAAGGCCTTCCAGAATAGAACACTTATATCTTCTGGGTCCTTTTTCCAAAACAGCTCAGAGCTCAGAACAAGGAACTGGGATAAAATCTGTTCACTGTTTGTCTTAACACAAGCATTGTATATTATTGAAAGGATGTTTTGGGAATGGTAGTAATTAAGGCACACTGAAACAGAAGGGTGTGAGTGCATCACATAACTAGCAAGAAAATGTAGCTGCAAGAGATTCTTGGCCACCCAAGGGTAGGAGATTCATGAATTCTGATTATTTACTGTGAAAATATCTGAAACTAGTGAGGTAAAGCACTGCTTGCTGTCTGCATGAAGGAGTCTTCATGAGTTTTTCTCAAAGCCTCATCCATGACAGGCTGAACCTAGAAAATTGTGATTCATTTTTTTATGTGAATGGAAAAAATAATAGAAAAAAGCTTTCAAGAGTATTGAATTTGTGGGCTATGAAAGATGTAAAAAAACACCCCCCCCCCCGCCCCAAACACCAAACACCAAAAAATAAAACAAAACAACAACAATAAAAAACAGAAAAAAGAAAATAATATAAATAAAGCTAAGACAATTTTGGTAATATTGGCTTTTTTTCTGTCCATCTATGTAATTGTATAGACATTGAAAAACACATTCACAAATAAGGAACAGAGAAATACACAGCAAGGTACCATTTTTGTTTTAGTATGAGAATAAGGCTAACATCCCACCTCATAACTCAAAAATATATGTAGACTGTATCTGTTTACCAGGTAAATGATGTCTGATTACACTTGCTCTTTAATACTGAATTTTCATCCTATAGGTGTACGAAATGAGGAGGCAGAAAAACACATAGTTGGTTCTTCAACTTGTGACTTTGGGATTTCATGCCCTGTCTGCTAGAGGTACATTTACATACAAAGGTTAAATAAGATGAAGCAGTCTGATTCCAGTCTGAGAGTAGTAATATTGGCAGTGATTCAAGATTTTGGTTACTCATGTTATAAAATTCCTGTTCTGCTTTTCATTTGATTGACTTATTTAACTTATTTCATTTGATTGACTTATGCTTCTGCTTTCTGGTCCAGTAATTTAGACAATTAGTTTTTTATTTACAATAACCTTTATCTAAAGAATAGTACTTGCATTTCTCATCGTGTCTTACATTTCTTAATATCAAGCTATGACTTTTTTTGTGGACAGCTCAAAGCGTTAGAAAACAGATTTCTTTTTCTCTATCTCACTGTATAAAATAAAAGCATACCATCTTCCCTGATGAATACCCTTTAAAATTTGCTTCAGCCTTTCACATAGAGAAAAAGGGACAAAATTTTTAATGGAAAAGATTAAAATATCTTTACACACTGCAGACTCAGTAACCTCTGTGGAAGACTAGCAGTTAAGGATTTTCTATTTCATTTCACTACTTTAATATTAGAAGGTTTAATTTTGCAAATCTTTTGCATGTTTTCTCCTTTTTATTAATGTAGACTCTTCGAATTAATTATGAATAGAAGGGATCAGCACAGATCTACCAGGAACAAGTCCACTTGTATGCACAAAAGTTTAAAAAGCCCATGTTTTTATTACAAGAAAAAAAGCCTAGTTTTAAAAATAAAGATTTATGAGCTATAGCAAAATATTTAGGGATTTTTTTAAATCGTGTAATGTTCAAAATAAGGAGTCAATGACTAAAGGAATATAGAGTAAGTATTACTTGGTTAATAAGAACTTTTAAATGAAATACCAGCTTTTTCACCAAATACAAACGTATTTGCTTTCTCTTGATTGTGCTTCCCATGATCTACTGAATGTTTACACAAATGAAAATGCAGTGTATTTTTAGATATAAATGCAAAGCATTGTCCTTACATGTTCTGATGACACTCACAACAGTCTGTACCTTGTCTTTCTGTAAAGGAATAGGCTAATGTATGAAATAAAAAATGGCCAGACAAGTCCTTATTTACATCAGTTGATTCTCCAGGTAATATGCTGTGAGACTGAAATTAGAAGTACTGTGAGCCAGACTGAACTTTCAGCATTTTGGCAGAATATTTTTCTGACACTTGATGAAATATCTTTCACTAAAAGGTCATGTTAGCTGAGAAGGTAAATTATCTTTGTCTTCTGATGTGGAAAAAATTCTTCCTAATAGTGATAAATACACCAGGAGTACAATATGAGAGACCAATTTGATAGTTTAATTCTGTGGAAAATGCACCACATACAGTGAAATTTGGTATGATGGGAAAGGGAAGAGGAAAAGAAAACTTTCTGAAGTCAAAGGCAATGAGGCATAAAGATTTCCTGCCACATGGTAGTTGTGTATGGTTGTGTTGTTGTTTTTTTTTTTTTTTTTTTTTTTTTTTTGTTTGTTTGTTTTTTTTTTTTTTCTGTCAGACATCAGATTTTTCAACACACAGCATAATATTTTGTATATAAACTTTGATTTGTTATAAGTGTCAGTGGTATGAAGTGCATATGACCCTCACCTATTTTTACTGAGCAGTTTAGCTCCTGAGGATGCCTTAGAGGTGTAACTACAGTTCTCCTACACCTTGGTGTAATGCCTTTTAAGTTTAATTTCTAGTGGTCTGGCTTGTGGTACAGACCATTTACAGAAAAGATAAAGTCACAGTCTTTGAGCTCATTTAAGTGGAAAGAAATTTTGTACACTCTGCTGGAAATGTTTTGTTAAAATGACCAATGTGCCGACAGTTTACCCTGGAAATAAGTAAGTTGTGAAAACTCAAGAAGGATGTATTAACTTCCTTGTAGAAAAGATTAATATTGAAAGTTAATAATTTGAAGTTAAATCCATAATTCTATGAAATAAATAGTAACTTCTGTTGACATTAGCTTAGTCTGGTCATTGAGCTTCTTAGTACAAACTCCTAGACCAAGTTTTCATTTTGGGTACCACCTCTTACTGTACCTTTTCTTTCTATAAATGAGCCTAACTCTGCAAATTCTTCATACTGAGAGATGAAAGACATAGATACAATATGGACCAACAGGGTTTAAAATCTCATGTTCCTTGCTGTCACTGAAGTATACCAATATTTTATTTCTATCTGGAACATAATATCTAAAAGCAGTGGCAGTTGAATAGTCTAGCAAATAAATTTGGGCTTTGTTTTTTTAATGTTCCAAAACTTTGGCTGAAGTTATCTCAGGATAGGCCATAAAATCTTACTATCATATACATTTCCATGTCTCCTTTCCGAAATCATATGTAAAATTTCTTTCCTCATTCTCTAGACTAGAAGAAGTTTATAATTTTTTTTCTCTCTCTCTGTCTCTCTTTCCCCACAGATAAACAGCTGGTGTGATAGAAGATATGGACTCGCCTTGATGATTAATTTTTATAGTACTCTACTTGAGTAATAGATTAACAGAATTTTCCTGGAAATAAACCAGGATATTTCACCACATTCCCTTACTAGTCTAATTTAATCTCTGGGCAGCTTGGATTGCATAGCCTTTGGCTCAGTTTAATTTCAGAAAGGCCCTGTAATATTCACAGAAAAATGTAAGTGCCAGGTCTGACTTATGATCTATACCTGCGATATAGACTTCTAAATCTTGTGTCAGTTCTAAAACAGATGGCTCACTCTTTTCACTCTTACTCCTTCCAACACTCATGCAGAACATTCATTTACTTGAATGATGAGCCCTCTGTAGTTCTTAAGGCTTAATTCTCCCCGGCTGCAGATTTTTAAATTTAATGAAGAAATGGATCATAGTCAAGATAGATCCAGTTAGAAAGTTGCTAACTTTTTTCATCTGATGCCATAAGGTGAAAACCCTATGATTCAGTGAGGGTAATTTTAGAAGGAGAAAATAAATATTCTATGTGGAGGAAATAATTTGAAACAAACAGTCAAATGGTTCTTGCAATGGTTCAGTTGTTTCTATGTCTCCTATCTTCTTTCAACATCCTTCAAGTTTAATATTTATTCATGCTTTACTGCTTGCTTATTTTTGCATTTATCCAAATAAAAATCCTTATTGAATGTCAGGGGTTTGGTCAACAACAAGCACTTTTGAAAAATGCTTTCATTTATCAT
Source organism: Hirundo rustica (assembly GCF_015227805.2). NCBI lineage: Eukaryota > Metazoa > Chordata > Aves > Passeriformes > Hirundinidae > Hirundo > Hirundo rustica. The sequence continues at coordinate 67,569,181 of NC_053452.1, forward strand.
ATATAATGTTTGCAGCAAGAATAATAAAAGTTCTCTATACAGTTTCTAGATTCACTATTAGCTTTATAAATGATACATTCAGTTCTTGGGCTTATTTATATTATTGGTACATATAATAAAACTGACATGCAGATTTGCCACTGATTGCTCTTAAGGATTGATTGCTGGTTTGTTACCCTGGTTTTTCTGAGTTTCTTTATTAGCCTTTTGATTTTCATAAATGGAGTCAGATCTTTTAGTTAGTGTACAATATTAGAGCAGTTTTCTACCTTTCCCACAGAAGTAATATAAAAAATCCTTTGTTTTTCATTCTCTGTCCTTTGCATATTTCTAACCTGAAAACAATTGTAACTGACAATTGGTCTGGCCACTGAGGCTGAGGGGTGGAAACCCCAAAAAGCCAATCTTCTGCTAGACCCACAAATGTATAAAAAGTAAAAATAAACAAAGGGGTTCTCTTCTTCTCTCGGCTCTCTCAGCTGTGAGTTGGGATCGGAAGGACCTCTGCCTTGCGAAAATCTCTTGCCTGTGTGTGACTGCTTTGTGTGTCTCGGTGACACTGGTTTACAGAAATTCTTTTCTTAAATACATATATTTAGGTACATTCTATTTTCAGGTATAGTAAATAACTCCAACTAGGCAGTGACTACAGAAAAAGAAGACACTTAAGTGAGGGGAAAGAAATTATCTGGTCCTCAGCTAACAGGGAAAAAAAAAAAAGGTTATGGAAAAACATATGATAAATTATCTGTATTCTGACTTTCAGACCTTTGAGAATAAAAGGTTTCATTTTCTGAAATGCAGAGCTTTTCAACTGCATTTACATGAACTATGTAGATCATGTAAATGATCAACAAGTGATCATCTGACTTTGTGCTTTTAATGTTGCGTTATATCAGTCTAATTATAAAGGAAACCAATGATAGAGCACTCACAAGAGAACTCTTAGAATGCACTGAAACAGTGGAACTAGTTAGGCTTGGACAAAGAATATGGACTATTTCCACATGGTATTAGTTCACATTTAAATTGTTCTATTTTATCCATATGTGCAGCCTCACTTCGGTTCACTGGTTACAAGCATTCAAAAGGAGAAACACAGAGATTGTCTGAGCACCCAGGGATCACATTAGGAAGGCTAAAGCCCTGGTAGAATTAAATTTGGCCAGGGATTTCAAGGGCAACAAGAAAACCTCCTCTAAATACATTAATGATGAAAGGTAGACTCCAGAAAACGTGGGCCTTCTCTGAAAGAAAATGAGAAATGTGGTTACCTAGGGTATGGAGAAGGCTGTACAGTTCAATGACATTTTGTTTTGGTCTTCACCAATGAGTACTTCAGCCGTGCTGACCAAGTTACAGGATGCAAAAGCAGGGACTCCCACCTTCTGTAGGAGAAGACCAGATGTAAGCCTGTCTAAGGATCCTGAAGGTGCACAAGTGCATGGGACTGATGAAATGAATCTCTGGGTCATGAGGAAACTGGTGGAGGAAGTGGTTAAGCCGCTATACATTGTATTTTAGAAGTCATGGCAGTCCAGTGAAATTCCAACTGGCTCGGAAAAGGCAAATATAACCCTCATTTTTAAAAAGGGAAAACCAGAAAGACCTCGGTAAATACATTCCAGTCAGTCTCACCTTGTGCCTGGCAAGATCATGAAGAAGATCCCCCTGGAAATTATGCCAAGATAAATGGAAAATAAGGAAGTGTTTGGGTGACAGCCAACAGGGCTTCGCTAAGGGCTAACTGTGCTAGACATATTTGTGATGGGGTTAGAGTAGTGGTGGATGATGGAAGAGGAACTTCCATCTGTCTGGACTTGTGCAAGGCATTTGACACTGTCCCACATGACATATTTTTCTAGAAACTGAAGAGACATTAGTTTGATAGACAGACCACTCATTCCCCCTTGTCTTATCATGCCCTTGTAAAAATACTCTTTCCAGCTCTCCTGCATGTCCCTTTTAGATACTGAAGGGCATCTATAACATCTCCCTGGCACCTTATTTTCTCCAGGGTGAACTAACCTAACTCTCAGCCTCTCTTCATAGGAGAGGTGCTCCCACCCTCTGATCATCTTTGTGACTCTCCTTTGGACTTAGTCCAGCAGGTCCACATCCTTGTTATTTTAGGGATCCCAGAGCTGTATCCAGCACTCTGAGTGGGGTCTCATGAGAACAGAGTAGAAGGGGAGATTGCTCGCCTTGCTGTCCACACTGCCTGGACATAGCTGGCCTTCTGGGCTGCAAGTGCACATGGCTGGGTCATGTCCAGCATGTCCACCAACATCCCCAAGTTATTCTACCCTGGGCTACTTTCAATCCATTCTCTGTCAAGCTGGTGCTTGTGCTTGGGATTGTCATGACCCAGGTGCAAGACCTGGCCCTTGGCCTTGCTGAACTTTTATGTTTGCACAGTCTCACCTCTCAAATCTTCCAAGATCCCTCTGGATGGCATCCCTTCCCTCCAGTGAGTATATTGCATCATGTAGTTTGGTGTTGTGGACAAACTTGCTGAGAGTTCACTTAAGCCCACTGTCCATGTCACTGACAAAGATGTTAAACAGTGCTGATCCCAAAAACAAGCCCTGAGGAATGCCACTTGTCATTGGTCTACAGTTGGATATTGAGCCATTTGCCACAACCCTGTGGGTTAGACCATCCAGTCAATTTTTGCACACATTCAATTAGTATTGTTAGGAAAATGGGATCTACTAGCAGATGTTATGTTAGCCTAAAAATGGGTTACACATATCAAATGAATTATTCATTGTAAACTACTAATTTACCTCTTCTGTTAGCAAAACCAATACTGATTTCAAGAGAACATGCTTCTCCAAATGCATGAGTAGGTCACAGGCACAATTCCTGGAGTCTATGCCCCTTCTAATCAGGAGCCATTAAGGGTAGGTCAAAAATGATAAATGAGATTGACAAAACTATAGGTTTAATAAGTATGATACTATTATGGGTGATTTTTATCTTAATTGGTTTTGAAAATTAATTGGGTGCTAACAAAAGCTGGAAAAAAGCATTTAATTTAAATCAGGCAATTAAAAGTCCCAGAGGACTTGTGGCTGATAATATTAACCAATGTTTAAAAGATTAAACTTTAGCTTCAGAACCTGAATCATTGTGTAATATGTAGGTGAGTCATTATCTTCTGCTAGTAGCAAGCCTAATAAACCCTATCCATAGATGTTCATCCTTGTTATTAAATTCCCTATTTTAAATTTGTGACTTCAGTGTATTATTCCATACAAAAAGAAAAAAAAAAAAAAGACCCCACCAAACATGCTTTTAGCATTCAAAATTTAGTCTGTTACATAGAAGGGTATTATTTTCATATCCAATCATATAAACTTTAAAAAACTTTCTATTGCCTCCTAAGTTTGACAATTCAGTGGAAGGTTTTTCAGGATAATAACGAAAGATTGTTTTCCTGTACTTTGAAAGCTATTGCATTTATAATGGGCTTCTATTACTAATTTTGGAAATGTACCTTGTTTTCTTCTGTATGCATCATATAAAGTATAGCAATGGCATTTGTTTTTCTCAAAAGTTCTGCAAGAAGGAGCAATGCCCAACTTTCGTGTGTCTGAAAATAACTTATCCATATGAGAGGACAGGGAATTTCCTAGCCTTTTCAGAGTCTGAAGTAGCTTAAATCCATGACTTTCAGATCGAGAAGATTGTTATAGTTATTTTTTAATGAAGATTTTTGAGGCCATGGTATAGCCAAGAAGGTAAGAATCAATGGAGTTCAAAGCAGAAATGAAAACATGGTTGAAAACCTCTGGTATGGGTACCTCTCCAAACCCCACACCTTCCAACTGCCCCAGTTGTTTATTATGTGCTTCATATTATACTGTGACAACATACACCTTGAAAATACAGACATATTAGGGTTATATTAGCACCATCCTTATAAACACAGGTCAGAAAAGGCTCATTATTGGTTACTGAAGGAATGCAACCAGGTGTACAGGCAAGAATTGACTTTAGGGTGTAAGAAAGAATAAAAAGAAAATTTATAAAAATCCATATAAAAATCCTATATTAACAAGAAGTATAAAAGACAGCTGCAGCCCCTACAAGAATGGTAACAAAGACAAAACAGACAGGGATAAATTACTCTGCCTTTTCTCCCCTGGTTAAGGATATCACCTGTAACTAATGCTATTATTTATCTCTAGGGTTCACACTTATATATTACATAACTCTGCTTTTAGGTTTGTCATTAACCACATTTTGCTAATGCAAACTCAGCTTCCACTTGTAAAAGATTCACTTTTACTATAACATTTGGTTGTGCAAGCTGGAATTAAAGAGTAAATATGTCTGTGTACTTTAAGCCACAGCCTTCCCATGTTAAAATGTGATCAAAAATGTGGCAGTGAGTCAGAGGAAATGACACTGTAGCAGATAACTGCTGCATAAGGACAGACATTCCTGAGAAAAGAAACATGCGCTTTTTTTCTAATTACCTCTTCAGCTTTCTCTAGGGGGCATTCTGGAGTTCCACAAAGTTAACATGAGAGGTAACTAACTCAGGGAAGTGAGTCCAGTATCAGCAAGCTCATGTTTGTATCAATGGAGAACCATCTAAATATTTAGAAATCTGAAAATGAAAAAGAAACCACTGAACTTGCTATGTGAAATTCTGCATTGCTCAGTGGACCTCCCAGTGGACTGACCTACAAAACAATACAGAAGAAAAAAACAAAGCAAAAGGAATCCAACAAAAAACCCAAACAAAACACTCATCAGATACAAAGCTATCAGTCATTTTTCCTTCAGTGTCTAATTTTTCTTCAAGACTTAGTTTCTATGCCTCAAAATTATGTAGTTGTTTGCTTTATTGCTTGGCAAAACATCTCCAGATATTAATAAATGGCTCTGATTTTGTCTCTATTTGTAGAATTGGTTCTAAGTTATTTTAAGTTATTTAAAAATCAGGTTGCATATTTCTAACTGCATAGTGTCTGACCAAAATTTAAAATCTACTAGCATATGTCTCAACAAAAGGGTCTTTTTTTGTAAAGACATAGTTTATTCATTTAGAAAATAGTAAAAAGTCAGTTTTATAATTTATTTTGGAAAAAGTAAATTAAATCCAAGAAAGAAAAAAAAAAAAAAAAAAAAAAAAAAAAAAAAAAAAAAAAAAAAAAAAGAAAGGAAGGAAGAAAAGTAAAAAACACATGTAAAAAATAAAGACTGTATATTTCAGTACAGTTTATAAGTTTTGAGTTTAATGTAGGTCTGAGAAGTAAGAGAGTGACTGAGCTTTTATGAATTCACTATGAGTATTTTTTTTCAAGACTCCACAGCCTTTCAGTGAAATTTATGACAAGTTCTTTATGTCTAACGAAATTCAAAACCCTTTTGAGATTCTCTGAGAAGCCAAAAGATCTCTTCAAAAGATATTGGCAAAGTATGTGGAAGAATCTGAAAAGTATGCTTTAAGTTTTTGTTGGTAGTGATGCTGTTTTGTTTGTTTGGGCATTTTGATTCTTTATTGTTGTGAAGTTTTGTTGTGTGTTTTTTTCCTTTGCCCCTAGAGATTGCAGTTTCCATCCTCACATATTTGTTATTATCAAATAAAATTTGGGCTTGTCTACTTTTGGGCCATCAAATTTCTGAGATTATTATAGTTCATTCTGCTGTAAAACAGTCTTTTAAAAGGTGGTTTATGCTCTTCTGCATTCTTCTTGAGAAGAATACGGTGCATTCAGAATAAGTGAGTATACTGAAAGGAAAAAAAAATCTCTCATAGTTCTGCTTTTGTTTGTATACAGATAGAAATAGAAAAATATGTCAATAGAGAAGAAAATACATCTCCTGTAAACACTTCAGGTTAATTGACTGTCTTTCTGTTTAGGGTCTGGATTTTTTTTTTTTTTTTTTTTTTTTTTTTTTTTTTTTTTTTTTTTTAATCTGCTTATGTTCTTGTGCCCAAACGGCAGATTGGGTTTCTGTTTCATTTTCCTCTTCTCTCAACCTTGGCTTTGGAGCGAGGTTCTCCAAGATGAGTGCAATCAGCACCATGGACAGAGCCCTCCCATTCACCCTCACGTTCTCCATCTCGCATTCCAGGTGGCTGGGTACCTCACACTGCAGTCTTTCTCTCACTGGAAGATGCAGATCCACTGCTCTACCCAGATAGCAGTGCTCAAGTAATCTTTAGAAGTAAATGTTTCAATTGACTTTTCTCTGACAAATCTGCCAAAAGGTTTAAAACCAGATACGCACAGGCAGTAGGGTATACAGGCAGTGCAAGGCAAGAGTGTGATGGCTGAAGTTTTATTTCCTTAGGGAACAAAACCACAAAATGTTGCTGCTGCAATAAAATAAAAACAAAAAGTAAAGAAAATGGAAACCAGAAGTTTCTCAGGGTTTTTTTTTGTCATAGAATAAATTGAGTAGCAGGATGGTCAAGCCGTTCTATCCAGCTTCTTGATGATTTCTGCTCTCAAAAAGGCAGAAAAAGAAATAAAATCTAGGCCACTCACTACCCATGCAAACTGAGTCTGCAGTCAGCTTTAGGGGAAAAAATTGGCGATTGTGTTACTTTTGGCTGAGGTAGAGTCAATTTTCTTTGTAGTAGGTAACATGGAGCTATATTTTGGGTTTATGGTGGAAAGAGTTTTGATAGTTCAGGGAACATTTTTGTCATTGTTGAGTAGTGCTTACACAGAGCCTTTTTCACTCCACACACCACTCCACTGGTGAGTAGTCTGGATCTGCACAAGAAATGAGAGGAGACAGAGCCAGGACAGCTGCCCCTATCTGAACGGTGGGATATTTCATACAATATGAGGTCATACTTAGCAGTAAAATGAGAGGGAGGGTTGGGGGTGAGTCCACTGCCTCAGGGATTATCTGGATATGAATCAGTTGCTGAGAAACTGTTCATTTGCATTGCTTGTCTTTCTTGGGTTGTATTTCTTTCACTCTTTTGTTTTTCTTTTCAATTCAATTTGTTATGGTTGTTGATGATGACGATTTTATTGTATTTAAATTCTTAAGGTCATGACTACTACCATTTGAATTGCCTTCATCCAATCCTGCTGGGACAGGGAGTAAGCAAGCAACTATGTGGTGATGGTGCTTGCGGGATAAAACCATAAGATTCCTAAAGCATGTTCAAAGATTATTGGATCAGTACAGAATGGGACTTTTCAGTCATGTCTGAGTGAGGCAGAACTTGGACATGGACCATTTATTCTTGGATCCATAAATATCTATTTTGAATTACACTATGACCATACTCTTAATTAAAAAAAACAAAACAAAACAAAACCCAAAACCCAAACAACAACAATCACAACAACAACAAAACAACAACCACCTCTTTTCAAAATATATAATGAAAAAAACCAACACAAATTTGGAAAAAAAAAAAAAAAGGTGGAAAAAACATAATAAAACACCACAAATATTTTGCATTCAAAGACAGGTATCTTCTTCCATACCATTTGATTGCTACATCTTCCAGGAATATGGGTGTGTTTATGTTCAGAGACAAATACAGCTCTGTACATCTAGATGATTCAAGCATAAAAGATGTGAACACTGCTAATGTATTCCTGAGGCTACAGGACTGCCAGAGCTTTCAGCTGGGTATTTTTCTAAAAAAATGCATATCAAAAGCTCAAGCAAGTTTTACCTGAAGAGAGCTAGATAGGCAATAGAAAATAGAGAGTGAATGAAAGAAAAACAATGAAACAACTGTCTTCCACTTCTCCCTGACAGAATTCTGTTTCTTGCCTGTCAGGACTGTTCTTGTTCCATCAATTCCATGATGGAACAAACCCCAGGCCATTGCTTATGTGCTCCTAGCAAAAAGCTCACTGTTTTGTCTCTCAGGCCCGGCCTTTTATACCTCTTTTAACCTGCTATATATTTACAGCTTTGTCTCCCTGACTCTTTTCTTTCTGCACTGTTTTTGATTTTCCAGGGAACTTTGTTTCCAGCTAATATCTGTATGAGCTCCCACCCCTGTTCCTTCCTTGTCCAATAATTGACCAGCCAGGTGAAAACAAAAAATAACTTTCCTTCTTGCAAGTAGCCCACATCTCTGTGAAGGACAATAGCTCAGAAAATTAATGCCAAAATCTGTCCACAATATATCTTCTAATCTTTATCTTTTCAGAAACAATTTTCTATACATTGCCATGAGTGCATAAATCTTGTGCACATATGTAAACATTTGAAATGTCATTCTTCTGTTTTTTTTCTTTCATTACTACCAAATTAATTTGAGAACATATATAATCATAACAGAATACAACTAAAAATGCCCTATATTTCACAGGTGAGTTTCAAGCAATTTTTAAATTAAATATTATTATTTTTCCAGTGCTGTCAAAAGTTGTTAGCCTAATTTGATCAACAGTAGTGTAACCATTGACAGCTTCTTTGAGGATGTCCCTGGAAAATGATGAAAACTGCACTCGATGTTTCATCATATGTTAAAGACAAATAAAGTGCAGAATATCTACAATTTCATCATCTTTTCCACATTAATAAAATTACCTGCCTGGTTACACTTTCACCATGCCACTGATTAATAAGATTGGACTCTTTAAAGAGTCCACTGCTAGCAAAGGAAAACCCAGTTCTTATAAAATAAATAAAGTTGTCTAATAATTTATAGCACAATTTTTTATTTTAATTTGGAGAAACATAAGATTTTAAGAGTAAAAGCTTTTTAATATTTTATAAGTAAAAGTTAAATATTACATTTCTTAAAATAAAAAAAAAATCTTCACCTCTGAAATTAATGAATCAATTAATAAATTATTGAGCACCAACACTGAGTAATTTTATTTAATGAATAAAAGTTCAATTAGTATTGTTAAACGGTGCCTTTATTAAAAGATGCTGCTGACTTCTCATTTCAGAAGTTAATACTGTGGTCCTCAGGACACTGTCCAAGAGAACTTGCATGCTACTGTTGACCATTTGATGTGTGTTTTAATTATTAGTGAAGATGGCTGTTCCAAATAAATGTAGAGCATGAGAAAAGGTAATGATATTTTTCCATCTATGTCTGCAGGTATGTATTTGATTTTGGCAAAATCAGAAACAAATAACTGCAGAAAATTGTCGTGAATATCCCTTGTCATTTTACACATCCCTGAAAGCCTCAATGATAGAAGACTATATTAGAGAATATATAAACTTATCAAGCTTTTCCAGAGTCAGGCCAGGTGCACAAGCTGCACAAACTGTACTAAATTATAACATTTTATAAGCCTTTCTTATAGTCAAATGAGATTTTCAGGGTCAAAAATAATCAACTCTTGAGACTTTCTGAGATGGAGGGAAAGTCAGAAGAGAAACAAAGTTCAGAAACTTACATCAAAACCAGGGAGTTATGTTTTTCCTTCTGTAAAGAAAGGTTCATACCCATCTGGTGGGTTTTTTTCAAACAACCTCTCCTGTGGCTCTGAAGTTTTCAATGCCTCTAGAAGTGAAGTTGGAGATGGCAGCCCTCCTGCTCCCACTCAGCTGTCAGAAGGGTTGGCTGTACCTTGATCTGCTGGGGAAGAGGAGACCAGGTGGAAAATAGACCAGATGGAAAGTACCTTGGACATCAGACAAGTAATACAAACTACTTTTATTGTATTTACCAGCATTTTAATGCAGTAAATTCAACCAAAATGCACTTCCAATAACTCACTGACAAATTTTCTTTCTGTAGTGATAAAATCTACCTTCTTCAAATACTTAGCACCAAATGAGAGAATAAAGTATGCTCCTTTTGTGAATGACTTTGAGAATTCTGGAACAGTTTTCAAAATCAATTATTCTGCTGTGTTATGCTTAAATAAACAACAAGGTAACCTATATGTTTTGACTTGCTGAAATCAGTTTAGGGAGAGCAGGTTTCTGGGAGCTAAAATTATAAACATTCAAATAAAATGTTTTGTAGGCTCAGTACTGAAAGCTAGATCTCAAGTTGTATGTAAAATGCATTTTTGTGATCAGTTTCTCCAATCAGAAATATTTTTTTAAAAAAATTGATTGTGGATACCCTAATGTTTAGCTAACACAAAGTAAGGCTTTGGAATTCTTTCAGAAGTGAATATAGAAAATTATCTCTCTCACAGATATTGTCACATATGGTTTCCTGTTGATTATGCTATCAGATCAAACAGTAATAGCATAGCTAAAAAGTTCTGAAAGTATTTACTGGAACGATAACTTCAATACTTATTTAGAGAATACTTTTCTTATAAAGTGGCTTTACTGCCTTTTTGATTACATATTTGCAGTTTCCATAAATGCCATCAAATTTGATCATACAAACACAGATACTTATTCAATTTTTTATGCAATCCAATTCCTGAAGCCAAAATACTTTTCTAATATGAAATTCCTGAGTCTTTTTTCCTAGCACAACTTAACCAACTAAGTCTTAAAGTCCTAATTTCTAGATTTAACTGTTGCAAAATATCCTCAGAACGGCTTTGGCAATTTAATTTAAAAAAACTGCTATACACTGGCATCCTTCTGAAAGGCATATAAAAATAAATCCCTTCAAATGCATTCTTTGGTTTAATGGTTAGTTCATGCAAATTTAACTGTCCTTGATGACATGTTTTAATTTTTGCTTCTGCCTCTGGACTAACACAAATGCTTAATGCAATTTTACTGATAGCATCTCCAGCATTGTGTGCAATCTGAGATTCAGCAGATCTCAGCATTTTTGTGAAGAATGAAAACATGCACTCTTGTAGATCTTAACACTTTTTTCAACCCTGCTTTTTTTGAGAATTTTGACTTTTTCTTTAACAGGTAGAACAATATTAGGAAAGAATCTGGACATTATTTTTTTGTTTTTCATACATTAATTTCAATCAGTAATGTTCAGGTCTGTAGGAAAAAAAGCAAAGACATCAAAATGAGAAGGAATTTCTTAGAATTTTTCCCCTCAAACACTTTTTTTTTTTTTTTTTTTTTTTTTTTTTTTTTTTTTTTTTTTTTTTTTTTTTTTTTTTCCTTTGAGATCTCTAAGTCCTAACACTTATCTAAGATTTCTCAGACATGTTGAGATGTTTAGGTAATGAATGGGTTGGCCTCATCTCCTCTCTTATTCCTAAATATGTGCTATTATTTGCATTGTTATGGTGAGCATGTCTTGGTGTCCTGGGGTGACTGTGTATCCCCAATCGTCTGTTGGGTGCAGGGGGGAGGGCAAGCGCGGTTTGTTTTTCCCCAGGAAAACTCTGCTCATCGGAGTGACCTTGAAGCGGGGGAGCTGGAACATGGCAAGACGAAAGAAGCTCTGTTGTTTTTTCCCCGGCAGTTAGTTAGTTTAGTGCTAGCATAGTTAGACGCTGTAGAATAGCTGAAGCTTTTTTACCTTTTTTTTCTTTTTCTTTTTCCTTTTTTTTTTTTGCCTTCCTTTTTTTCTTTTTTTCCCTCTCCTCGGAACTGTTCCAACCTCTCCGGACTAAGGACCTGGGGGAAGCACCGCGGGCCTCCACAGGGGACCCACCCCACCAAGACCAGCCCTGCACATCTCCTTTTCTCCCAGCGTCAGCGGAGACGGAGCGGTGGAGCACAGTGACGACCCTCGAGGAGACTTTCTTTAAGTTTGTTATCCCTCCGTAAGCGGCACGAAGCTCTTGTCATCGGGTATTGTGCTGGGAGTGCTTTGCCTGTTTAATAAACAGGTTTTTTCCACTTCTCTCTGAGGAAATCTTTTTTCCCGAACCGGTTGGGGGAGGGGAGGGGGGGGCCCCTTGGGAGGATTTCTCCCAAAATCTGCCTGAAACCACCACACTTGGGTAGTTGGTTGATTAGAGTGGTCTTCACCTTGTGAGTCCAGCTTGCTGAGATTGCAGTTTCCAAGCAAATCTGGGTCTCTGCTTTGGAATCAGATTCTTTCTCCTCTGGTAAAATTTGTATAAAGAAGAATAATATATTCATAAACATTACTATTACTCAATATCTCCAATGAGTGAATGAGGAACATATTTTTTAGAATGTAGATTATTTTTTATGCTGGTGAAATAAACAATACCCATGAACCTCCCTAGCTGGTATAATAGTCAAGCAAATCATGGGTCCACATCCAGATGAAAAAATATTAAGAGCACCATGTTGTCACCGAGACACACAAAGCAATCACACGCAGACAAGAGATTTTTGCAGAGGTTCTTCTGATCCAGCTCCCAGCTGAAAGAGCAGAGAGAAGAGACCCTTTTGTTTATTTTTTACTTTTTATACATTTGTGGGTCTAGCAGAAGATTGGCTTTTTGGGGTTTCCACCCCTCAGCCTCAGTGGCCAGACCAATTGTCAGTTACAATTGTTTTCAGGTTAGAAATATGCAAACAAAGGACAGAGAATGAAAAACAAAGGATTTGTTTATATTATTTCTGTGGGAAAGGTAGAAAACTGCTCTAATATTGTACAGTATCTAAAAGATCTGACTCCATCTATGAAAATCAAAAGGCTAATAAAGAAACTCAGAAAAACAGGGTAACACCATGTGAATTTGAAACTACCCCTGGGAGAACTAGGATCCATAATCTAATGAGCTGATTACACCCATCTGTTAGAGATTCATTCTGTAAGCATGCTAAGAGGTTAGACTCTAAAACAAAAGCAGAACTGTCTGAAGAAACTTGTGACATAGAAGGGCAGAGGCAGAGCTGACAGCTGGAAGACTCTCCTGAAGGTTTCTGAGGCTTTCTGAAGGTTGTGTTAAACACACACTATTGAATACAGGTCATATCCAAGTACATATCATGTGTTATTTTCTCTCTGGTGATTACAATGCCTTAAATTAAGCTATTGAAGTATGATGTGCTAATGTAGTTAATCTCTTTCATCAGTTTAATGAACTATTCCCAAAGAGCATCTGTGACTGGGAATTCTTTCTGAAACATGAGAGAAATACAAGAAGGCCACTTGCTGAGCAACATACCTTTTAAAGCTACTTTTTTGTTGCTCACCTTGCTGCTGTTTCAAACTGCCTAAACTACCTCCAAACAAGATCAGATGGACATTAGCTGTGATCTGATCAAGGAGCTGCGTTTCTGAGCAAGGGCTGCCTGAATAGCCTCGAACACTGCTGTGCTGGAATGCAGCTATACTGTACTGCCTCCTACTGCAGCGGCTCATTAGCAAGCTGTGTAATGTCATTTGTTCTTCATTATAAATTGACATATGCCCTATATTCCATTAAAATAACACAGAGCTTCATATGTCTTTTCCTTGATTAAACTCATCAGACAATGAAAAGCCATCAGTTTTCATAGTGATTGAGGATTTACTGAATTTTTGGAAAGTAGTTTTTGTTTATTTCAGTGAACTGAAGCAAATACTTAACTGTAACTACTATTTTTACTGCTATGCTAAGGATGAATTTTTCATCTTTTTCTAGATGCTAGAAAAGTACATTCTTATCGCTTAGCTTTGTGTTTCAAAACAGGTCAAAACTAACAAATATTGAACAGCCCTCTTCTGAATAGCTGTTTTTATTATGCTGTCAGAAATTTTTTTCTTACTTGTTGAGTATATAGAAAATTCTCGTCAAAGGCAAAACAAAATGTCCTAGGCAACTGAAGACTAAGTATCAGCTGCTTACAAGGAATAACGAAAGCATTAATGGAAATTCTTTGGCAGATATTTTTACTTCATCAATGTCAGACATTTGCAGTTCAATAAAAATAAAAGTTGGTTATACTTTTGACATTTTTGAGCTCAAGCTCCTTTATGATTTTCCCTTCTGGTATTTTACATTCATTTAAAGTATTGGTCTATTAAAGTGGATTTATTAAAACCCATGTATTTCAGGAACCTGAATTTCCCAACACCAGAAGAAAGATGGAGGGCCAATGTACAGATTTATATATTGCACTTTGAGTAGCAAATCAAACACTGCACTGTGTCACACCACCTTTAATTTACACGTCAAAATGTTTCCCCTCAGTCTGCTAATTTTTTATTTTACATATAGTAAATAGACAGGTATGGATATGGAGATGCTTTTTTTTTTTTTTTTTTTTTTCTTTTTTAGTGTAAAAAAAGTATTGCAGGATAGGTGGTTCTTGGGGAGAATTACCTTAAGATAACATCATTTTAGGTAGGTGGCATACTATTTTTTTGCTGCAGGGTATGCATCAGTCCTACTGTTACCAAGACAAATCTCTGCAACCTGTTTTGCCCTTGTCCTTTCTCTTTCAGAAATGTTACTGATACTTATATTGTTAGGGCTTGCTGAATCTGTAACAGAGGCAAGGCTGCTGCCATTGCATGCCCCCATCTGGCACTGCTCCTCCATGGGCAGATGATGTCTCCACAGTACCTTTCAAATGCTCCTTGTTACACTTTTTTTTCTGGTGTGATGACAAGAGAGGGGGAAGTTCATAATAAGAAAAATAAAGTATGTCAGTTCCATATAATTTAGTGCAAATTCTTCATCCTAAGTGAATGTGAAACTTCCTGAATATAGACTGGATATACTGGATAAAACCCCATATTTCCTTTCTATACCATGCTATTTTGGACTATGCCAATAGAAATTAGATGGCTAAAAAATGCGGAATATTTTTAAATTTCTGAATGTTTCATTCTTCAGGCAACCAAATGTGGAATTCAATTGTTTAAGAACACATTTGCCAGAGCAATTTCAGATCCCTTGCATCATTCAAAGCATCCAGACTGGACATAGTTTTGTGTCATAAGCAGGCAAGGAGGGGATATATTAAGAATATATGTTAGAAATCTACAGATGACAGATTAAATCATGCCCAGAAGAATCTCTTTTTCTAGCACTTTTCTTAAGACCAGAAAAACATCAGAGAAAACGGGCATGGAAAATATGCAGAAGCAAGGGTTTCTTCCTTTGCCAGCTGTGTCTTCAACCTTTGATAAGCATGGCCACAATGAAGTGGGTAAGGCAGATGTTACAGGAAAATTTCTCAGAATGGCTGGATAGTTTTATTACTACTAATAATGTTCATTGTTATACATGTAAAGAAGAGGGCAATCGAATGTTACTCTTCAGGAAATAAGACAACCACTATGGAGGAAAACAGGAATTTAGTAATTTCACTGTCTTTCTCCATGAGTGGTATTTCTTATTTTGTTAAATGTAAGTTTTGTCTTTTTTCTTAAACAACCATGTGGTTCAGTGATCTGTTTTCACATAGTAACTCACAAGTTTGTGTTTCTTAATTTTTTAAGATTATTTGTGGTGTTTCTTTCATTTTGAGAAATGTAGGTATCGAAATAACAAAAATATCACCATTAGTGCAGTGTGTACTGTGTATTTTTCTTGAGAAACTATACCAATGAAATAATTCTTAACCTAAAAGAACAGACTCTTTTTCACTGTCAACTCATTTATATTTTTATGGTGGAAAAACAATTATAAATGATAAGTGTTTAATCAAATATGGGTCTATTCAGACATAAAATTGTAATTCCACTACCAGAACAATAGCTTTGAAGTACAACAACACTTTCTGCCTTCACATAGTAATGACCTGTAGGGGATAAATGTGCCAAAAGGGAAATCCATCTACTATTTGATTTACAACTTCATTTTTTAATGATGAGACAAAGAAGTAGCAACAGAACGCACTTATAAATCCTTCTATTTTTCATACTCAGCTTTCAAAAGTAAAATATGGGTAGATAATTTAAGGTCACTTGTGTCAAATGAAAAGTAGCTGTAAAGCTGGTGATTTTACCAATGAGTGGAACCTTGCTTAATGTGCTGCTTTCAAGTTCTGCGTTAAGAGGGTGAAAGAAATATTTACTTGAAATCTGAAATTCAGTGCTTGTTTGGGTCAGTCTATTTACCTCTTCCTGCCACCAGTCCATTAAGGTGAAGAACAGCTGATGAACAAATCTTACAGAGACTTCAGCCAAGTTTTGTGTTTACTGTCACAACCAGGAATGAGCAGCTGGAACCAAAGACTAAAGACTAAAGACTGGAGACTCTGGCTGAGTGCTTCTGGAACAAGAGTCTCACTGTATTCTTTGTGATTTATTTTTCTGGTTCTGATAGACTGTGGATTCCCTTGGCTTTTCAAGCGAGGTGTGTTCCTAAAGGTAACAAGAGTAAGGGACAACAGATTTTTGGCTGAGATAATGCCTGTGTCTCCTTTTGAAGTCCAAGAAACTAAACCCAAGTAACAAGAGTTTACGTACACTTTCATATGATCTTGAAAGGAAACACCTATTCCACACTAGCCCCATGTAAACCAAGTCTAAACCATGTAGAGTAGGGGACTGTGGAGTCCCCACTTGAAGCAGAAAATAGTACAGATACACTGGCTTAGGAGGCAGGATGATCTACGATGCATGATGTAGACAATAACCACTAGATTCTGTTCAGTACCTTTGATCCAGGGCAGCATCCCCATTCAATAACATGAGCAGTCTTTGTCCTGGGGATATGCTGCAGATGTTATTCTTAGTACTTCGTTTGGAGCTATCCAAGGTATTTCTGGATATACTGCAATCGTATCTCCACTGATGCTGCAGGGGTAAGTGTGGATGCTCTGCATTGAACAAAGACCCAAGTAGTAGTCTGTCAGCAGGAGCTGGTGGTAGCTGTCTGCCTGGAAAGAATAAAAAATATAGTGTGAGAAGTACAAAAAAATTCAGGGGCAATATGGTATTTATACTTTAACTGGACTTCAGATTACTTCTAAAGGCATATCACAAAGCTCAACTCTTTTTTTATTTATGTTGTTTGAATGGAGTTCCTCTATATTTAAGCAGAGAAAGGTAGAAAAGATTTGTTGTAAAGAAAAATAAAGGTCTATGACAATATAATTTTTCTTACTTTTTTATTTCATATATACCTCATTTATCTGCAAACATAAGAAACGTGATTCTTATCTATACTATGTGTTCTTGTGTGTATGTACATACACAAGATCCCACAACTTCTCTTGTGTACATATGTATTAACAGTCAACATATGAATTAAATACATGATACACGTGCACTAAATGTAGATAACCAGTTGTGATTTGTTTGTACTTTTAGGATATTCCTGGGAAAATAACTCCATAAGCAGTATTTTCAAAAGGACTTTAGGTGCTCAGCACTGCTTTCAGGTAGAAAATTTAGTAAAATGATCTCATTTAAATTATTGATAACTGAATTCAATTTTAGTTCATAAAAATTGCAGATTGTAGCGGCATTTTTACTTGTAGAATCACAGAATCAATTAGGTTGAGAAAGACCTCTAGGATTATAAGACCTCTGGGACGTGACTGGCTATATCCAATTTCTAACAAAGAAAAGAGGTCTTCATTAAATCAAATTCCAAGCTGTAAACACACACACACACACTCATACACATACAAATTCCTCTATGCACTATCAGCCCATTAAACTTTGACACATTTCAGAACCACACAAGACAGCCTAAATCTAAAAAAGCCTATTAAATGCTGTAGTTTGTTGTGACAACAACATATTTAATGAAGTTTACTTAGGGAATAATATTTACATTATTTTTGCTTAAATCAAAAGAAGGGAAATTTTTGTCTCCTCTTTCTGTTTTTTGAAAAGCAAGCAGAACAAGAGGTTTAAAGAGGGAATTAAACACAATGCACAATGGACCTGGATAATTAAAAACAAACAAACAAAACAAACAAACAAACAAACAAACAAACAAACCCCAACAAACCAAAAAAAACCACACAAAAAAAACCTAAACAAACCCCAAACCCAAACTAGCTCAACAAAAAATTTCCAACCAGATGTGAAAGCAGTTTTATTTGTTATAAAATTTCCATGTACAAACAGTTCTGAAAAAAAAAAAAAAAACCAAAACAAGCAAGCAACTAAAATAATGCGTGGCAAGAAGGAAAGCTATCTCAGAATTGCTATATAAACAGTTTCTAGAAGCAGTTAATGCTTATCAATGGTGTTATAAAACACTATGCTAATTCTATAGAAAAAATACATTTAAAGTGTAGCACATTTCTACCACATGTACAAATTTTTCATACATTGGGATCTGTAGCATAAATCAATCACAGGCACTTTTCATTATCCTGAAACTGTATAAATGCTTGTATGTTTTCAGTTCCAGGAAGAAAAAAGTATATATTAACAACAAATTTTATTTAATCTCCAGCATCTAGACCTTCTGGACTGCCACTTAGTGTGAAGGAGATCTAATGTGGAAATTGCACTGTTCATTCCAGCTGCTATGGCCACGCAGGACCATAAGACACGAACAAAGATTATCTTTGCTGAAAATTGCAGGAACAAAGAGTAAGCGGACAGGAGACATGCTTCATTTACAAGCATGCTACTTCTAAGTATAAGTGATCGTAGCAGTATATGATGTAGAATTTCAAAATATCCATTTTGATGTCAAATGAAAATAGCAACATGCATTTATTTAGATGATTAACTGTATGGAAATCTGATTAAAAATGAACTGATTGAAAACAAAAGGAGTGGGGTTTCCGAAGTCTAGTAGAAAAAAGTGGTGACAGTGTGAAAACGTGGAGTACTACCCTCAGTAGATCTACCTAAGCAGTTTCAAAGAACATCAAGGTAAAAAAACCAGGTTCTATTAGAAAGTTGTTATTGTCAATGACTAGGAATGCTTTTTTTAAACTGAAATGCTTTTATCTGCTCAGAGAAGCTAAATAAACTCAAATTCTATACTGGCTATGCCCATTTTTGTAAGCAATACCTCATAATAACCTGTTTTGTCACCAGCTGTGAACAAATATGTAAGAAATTATGAAAATAATAGGAAATATTTGAATTCATGCTCACCTTCTAAGGGCTACCAGCTCAAAAGTTTTTTATTAGATCAATAAATACAGTGGCAGTTAGAAAAACCATTCCATTGCCCACATCAAGCATAAAGATGGGTGCTTGTGTCTAGCCCCAGACTTTCAAACTGGTTATCATGCACCATATATTGTCTTGTAGAACATCATCATGCTATTTAAAGTCACCAAATAATATGCAATAAAGCATCTAACTTCTAGACTTTTTGGTAAGAGCTCCACAAGCATATTTGTTCACCTATCTTTGAGAACAAATTCAAAGCCTTAGCAACGAATTTACAGTAGAAGGTAATATGTGCTGTTTTGAAAAGAGAAAATTCAAATCTCATGTATTTTCCATCTGGGAGATTTCTAATATATCTTTCAGTCCTGTATAAAAGCAGCAGCATCAACCCATTCAGGCAGGCAATTTAATTTGGCTTAATAGGTACTTTCATTTTATGCATTGCAGCATGCAGTTTCTTTGCTTCACATTAGCAAAATACTGTTTCGTATTTGAATGGAAAACCAATCTTGGTAGTATCCCAGTATTCACAAAAGTAATGGCTTTTTCTTTCTTTCAAACATTAAGTAAAGTAGATCCAAGTTGATATATAAAATTTGAGCAGCATTTTTTGTCTTCTTTCTCAATGTCCTTTCTCCTATAGCAAGTGTACATCACAAATTACATTTTAAAGTGTGATAGTCTAACCAGATTAAACTGGAAAGAGTGATAAATAACTCATTTTAGCCTACTTCTGGTCTGGCCCGGTTTGAATATTTATACAATATAATTTAAACCAGAAAATTTACATGCTTTTTAAAATTCATCTGAAGTTGTTATACTGGCAGGTGTTGAACAATATTATAGCAAAATGCGCAAAATAATGGTGATTTTTCTTTTTGTTTTCTTGTTTTTAAACTGTTATATAATGTCTGTGGTTTTCTGTAGTTAATAATTTAAAATATATTATGAGATATAATCCATCTGTACTAGCTAGAGCAAACACAACTTGTCAAGCTCACTGCTTAGTATTTGTTAGATACATGAAGATAGTACTATATCATTGATCCAGTGCAGAGAGTTTAGAACTTTGCAATCCAGAATTTTTTAATGCCCTCAGGCATTCCCAGAAAAGGAAAATTCTACTTTCCCTTTCAGTTCTATGCAATCTGAGATAGGCATATCTCTGTGTGACTCTTGAAAATAGACTTTGTCCTCAAATTTAAATGATAAAAAATGATACAGAGGAATGAAGAATGTTTTGAATGTCCCATGCTTAACATAGTCACTTTGCTTTCTTATCTTCATTTTTTGAACTTCATCCTGCAAAAGTTCATCCCAAAGTTTGTAGTTGTTCAAATTAATTGAATGTCCTATATTTGCTACATACACTTTAGGTACAGTTTTTGTAGGTGGAAAGTATCACATTCTTAGTATTGAGTGATATTCTTCACTAACAATATCATCAACGAGAACTGCTGTCACGAGGTGAAAAGTGACTGAAGCCCTGCTAAAGCTTGCATTATGTAATGAACAATTATTTCTTAGATTTTCTGTGAAGAGAATTTAGGCACAGGCTTTCGGTGAAGTTTTGGGACTGTTTTGCCTTGTCCCATATTCTCCTTTACTAGCTTTTTCCCCTGTTCCCTGCACTCCTGGAATACATGTCCCTCGTACCTCTGCTGCAAAAGGAAAAGCAGCCAATGCCATGATGCAAGAGTTGGAGATAGGAGAAGCGGAGACTTTTCTCCCTTGTCAGACTGGGTTTTGTGCCTGGAACAGTCATTTATACCATGGCTATATTGCAGAGAGTATTCAGGCTTGCCAAGAAGATGCTGCTCTTGTGGGACATTGGAACCCATCAGGATATGCATGTGTTGTGTGCTCTAAGAGACCTGAGTTCTGTTCATGTATCCAGGCTGTATCTGCATCTCTTGACTAAAATACTGTCTGCTGAATGGCTGGCAAAAGACAAAAGGCATTGATTCACCTCAAAAAGAAAGAAATAAAAATAGTCTTGTTTTGAAGCTTAGAAATTCTGGAGGAATTTGTTCTAGCATCAGACAGTTTTCAGACAGTAAGCAGCTATCCTCCATGAAAAGCAGAGATCTAAGAGTATAAGAAATAATTTGCAGACATGCAGGCTAATGACCTTGGCTGCTGCAGTCTAGCAAACTGCAATAGCTATCTGGTGTCCACCCCAAATGAGACATGAGTTGATACACTTCTATCTCCGGGGCTGCTGAGCCAGAGCTTGTGGAAAAGTCTTTAAAAGATTCATTTCCAGCATCTCCATGATTTGGTGACTTTTTTTCTAGCACATTTTATTTGTCATTAACCTACCATAAAAAGACCCTAGGAGGAACGGGAATCTCTTTCCAAGGCTTTAATTTTTCTCTCCTATGTAGCACTTACCTGAAGGAACATTATCATTTAACCTGGCAACGCAGCATGCAAACCGCCAGAAGCTACATTCTGACTACTGAAAGATGAACCGCAAAAGCCTGAAAATTCCTTTCACTCCGACAATGTCGAAATGGTAGTATTGTTATTTAAATATCTTCAATCCATACATTTGAGATGGAAATTTCCCTACTTTGTATTATGCATTCTCATAAGGATTCCTGGTAAAATGGAACTACAGAAAAAGGTTTAGATGTACTTTTAAGCTTCAATTTTCACATCAGTGTGCTTAACCTTTATTGTAATATCTTTTTTTTTTTTTTTTTTTTTTTTTTTTTTTTTACCGTGGAAATGAAATCTTGCAAATTAAAAATATAGCAGAAAACCAGAAACATGGGTTAGTTAAAAACTGAGTATTGAAGTACTTAGCCAGTTGAAAAGATCTTTGAAAAGTCACTTTTCTGCTATCTGCTATTTAGAGCTAAATTATTAAATCATGTGGTTTGAAGTAAAATGTGGCTGTGCATAATTTTTAAAATTTTTTGAATGAAGTGAATCTATGCTCTTGAACATTTCTAAAGCATAAGTTGCTGATAACTAGGTGAGATACAATGAATACACACACGTGTACATCTAGCTACACCAGCTGTGAGGTACAATGTCTTTCACTGATAAAGAAATTTTATATTGGAGTTTATGATAGGCTAACCTCTAGCTAGTTGATGTAAATCTACATATGACATGTGATAGATCAGGGGCTAGTGCCAATTTCACTAGTCGTCATCATTTTGTGTGGTAAAATAGTAAAAGAGGGGTCTCAAATTCTTTAATCCTGGAGATCACATGTTTCTTCTATCCTTTTATACTTGCAAACACTTCATTTGAAGCTGACTGTAGGAAAATAATTCCCTAGATATTGAAAAACCCTTATATTCAGCAGTTCACATCGTGCAAATATCTGAGTGTCCACTTTTCATTCCAAGGGATTACATAAATATCTCCTTTATATCTGTGATGTGATTTGACACTCATCTTTTATCAGTTTGGATCACAGCATTGAAGAAATACAATTCTTTAAAGAAAAACTTTCCCTCCTCTTGAAAAAAGGTCAATGAAATTGTAGGGCAGGGGGGAAACAGCCATCTCAGAATCTCATCTCACATTGGGAGTTAAAATAATCTGAATAACAACCTAATTACTCAGGTTGCTTGTGGACAACCAAATGTGGTTTCTTCTCAGGACATCTAAGAAATCATTCTCTGACTAAATTTCATGACAGTCTCAGACCCGAGTAAAATTAGCCTAAAGCTTCATATTGGAGAAGATGACATGGCTTGAAATGTTCTTTGGATTAAATATTTATCAGCCAGTTTTCAAATACCTAAACAGTGTTCTGCATGAGATCCCTGTGTGGCTGTGTTGGCTGTCCCAATGACTTCTGTACACCCTGCTGTCTCTCTCAACATGGCCCTTTCTGTGAATCATATTTCCTGACACCTGACTGGCCTCTGGACTTTAAAATGAACTTGGATGTCTGGATGTATTTCTACATTTCCATCTAAAAGCTGTGTGACTTAAAGTTCATGTTGAAGTATGTGATGAATTGTCTAACTAGGTCCCTGAATCTTAGATGAAAATAATCTACGGTGCTGCTGAAAGTTACATACTTTCTACATTTTGGAATATTTCTTAGCTAGCAGATATTTTTCTTGAAGGATTTTGAAGACTTTTCTTTAACATGGGGGCATGTTAAAGAACAGCCCCATATTGACCAAGAGTTAATAAACCATGCAAAAAATAATGGAGTGTTATGGCTTTACATTCCAGCTTTTTCAAGGTTACAAAATTAATTTCAACAGTCATGGAGCATTTTCTTAAATCGCCTTGCCCTTGATACATATGATTAAAAGCTACATTTTAAGAATTTTAAAATTTTGCTTATATTTTACATTAATGTGCTTTACTAAGCATATTTTTAAATCTGATCTTCTCCTCCATTCCCACTGTCTGTTTCTAAACAATAAGAAAAGCTTGTTTCTTTGCAATGATGACACAATTTCCTGAGTAAAATTCCAGAAAGAATTTTAAACTCAGCTATAAAATTTCCAAGTTACTTCAGGTTTTTTAACAATGGAATAGCTAATTTAGTGCTAATGCTGCTAGCCGCTCTATCAAAATTTTGGCATAATCTTTTTACTGGCCATCATTTCTATGATACCCAGAAGTGAAGACCTTTATTAGAAATGTTCCTTTCACAGAGCTTTTCTTATAACACTGAAGCTGAATTCTATGTGATGCTATATCTACAGCTAATGACACAGCTCACAAGCCAAAGCCATATTTTTTTGTCTATTGATCTGCTGCCCAGATGGACAGATTTCAATTTTACTACATTCCTGAGATGCCATGAAGTAGAACTTTATGACTGACCATTTTCTTATGCAGGTTCATTTTTCTGCTTCTCACTGAAGTCCCTTCTCTTTTTTCAGAGGCATAAGGCAGAGTTCTGCCATGCCTCTCAACCTGAAGATAATGAATAGAAAGAAACCAGAAGCCAGTCATTTCCATTGATCCTTGAGTCTTGGTGACAGCAGCCCCAGCACAAAGGGTGCAACATTACTAATATTTTCTGTCTTGTTTTTATAGCAATGATAGACTATTGGGGAAAAAAACAACCAGGCTGTAACAAGTGTCCAAGCCTCAACATAATCTGGATGCAAATCAGAACTCAGACCTCATGGTACTAATGGATAAATATCACTTCTTGTCTTTGTTGACCTCTATGCAACATTTGATGCCGACATTGACCATGAGAGATTACTGAAGGAAATGGCAAGCCTGCATAATGAATATGTCAAAATGGTCTAACATCTCTCTGGGTGAACACAGCTTTAATAAGGTGAAAGGAAATGTCAAGTTTGTCTCCTAACTTCACAATTATAATTTCTTTTTTTGAACCTATTCACCATCTAAAAATAGATCGTAAAAATGTTAGAATTACTGTGAATTTAGTGCAGTGACACAGATCTCATCATGTGCATCTTCACCAGAGACAGCAAGATGGGGTCAAACATTGGCCGAGAATAGCTACTGGATGTAGACTAGTAGTGCCTGAATGAAGAAAAGTGAACCCACAGAAGGCAGAGATTGTGCTGGGGGAAATCAAAACAAACCAACAATTAAAATAAATCTGGGGGATTTACAGCCTCATATCTGAAAATATCTTTTGTTGAATGGAGTTCAGTAAAGTAAAGTAATATCAAAGTGATTTCAAACAGAACAAATAGCCGGTCTGTGTCTGAGATTTTTCACAAGATCCTGTTTCAAGATGAAGAAGTGAAGAGTTAACTCATAAATTGTTCCCTAACTTTTAAATTCTTAGTTTTCAGTATTTAAAATCCTCATGTACTGTTACTTGAGTATGTTAAGAAAAGAAAAAGGAGAAGGGAGAGAAAAAGGGGGTTTTTTATTATTTTTTAGATTTTTGACAAAGGTAAATGAGCAAAACTTGCAAAATTGCTAATATCTCCATGAACCATTAACTGGTTTAGATGACTCAGAGCTTTTGACATTAACTATTCAACTATGAGGTTACAATACCAGTTTCCTGTTTACACGAGGGCCAGAAATGGTTATGTTTATTTCTATATGTAAATATATTTAATGTTGCATTGTGCTTTGTGTTACTTTCGTATAGTATTTTATGTTATTTATTTTTGTTATAATGGTTTGTTCTGCACTCCCCTGTTCTCCTGAAATGTTATGTTCTGAGGTTTGTCCCTGCCCCCTTTCCCTGTCAGTCCTCCCCTATTCCTCCCAGTCCCCTCCTACGGGCCCTGCCTGTCATTCGGCTGCTCCTCCCAGCTTCTGGAAAGTTCGGGTAAGGGAATAGAGTGATAGGGCAGGAGCCAAGGAGGTTCTCCCTTTATGTTCCCCATTGGTTTCCTTGAATGTCCCTCCAACCCTGTTCCACTCCCACCTTGTCCCTCATTGGATATTGGTTTGTCTCCTCCCTTAGTCCCTCCCCGGCATTTAATCCCGGAGCTCATCACCCCAAGGCTCGGCTGGCGAGATTCCCTAAGGTTCAGATGACCCTGCATGGGACTGAATAATCACCTTGGACTTTTCCCTCCATCTGAGTCCAACTCTTCCCTCTCTCTACGGTGAGGTCTCTCCCTTGATAAGGGAAAACCCCCTTGGCTGCCTCTCTGGTTCCCAGGATCCAGAGGAGTGTTCCCCGACTGATCGCAGTGTCAGAGGTAGCCTGGGTGGAGGAGCTGCTGCTCCGAGAATGGCACTGTGACAATTTAACCTATTTTAAAAATGATTACCATATAGTAATGATTCCAGAACTTCCATATGTTGCCACAAACACTGTGTTTACCTCAGTTTCTCTGGGTTGCCTTCGGTAGTCTTTTCCTGTACGCTCCATTTACAGTTAACCCTATTTTCTTTAGCCAAACTGCTACAGCCTCTTAGTGCATAAAAGAGACTCCAGTTGCCTTCTTAAGGCATCTGACTCTCAGTTATTCATTTTGCTATCTCAATGCAACTCTTAAATCCTCTTTTTGAGGCAAGGATTTTGACTGCCATGTTGGTTTTGTTCAGTCTGGTCCTGAGAAAAAAGGAACAAAAGTATGACTCTGCATGCGTAAGTCACTGTCGTATTGAGCCCTTGTTACTACTTTGCTTGCATCCAAGTGAAAAGCACCCGAGTGTGCTGCAATTGAAGTTCAGTGCCTGCAGGAACTGAGTGAGAAAGTGGGCCAGAGCTCTGTCTGTGGATCAGCACATAGCACAGTGCTTGGGAACAGGCAGTTCAGCTTTTACCTGGTGGAAATCACTTGGCAGCTGAGACAGGACGTATGTGCGAGCACTTGTACTTTAGAACAAGGCAAATCCAAACACAGTGGAATTCTTTAAAAGTCAGAGATTTTGTTCAAGGGCCATGTAAACAACTTTTCTTGGAAATGACCTTTATTCTTTGTTTTCTTCTTTCTCACTTTGCTCATCAGAAGAAACAAAGACACTGTTACATCTCTTCCAAAAAACAGATGGCAAGCCTTTGCTCCAAAACACAAATGCCCCAAACTATGGTAATAAAATTGTTAATAGAATCCTTTCGAGCAAAAGAAAATGTTATTTTCCTTTTTTTTTTTTTTTCCCCTTCTTTTTTCTTTCTTTTTTTTTTTTTTTTTAAAGGGGGAGTGCTTCTGTGAAAAACAAATATCACCCTGAGATTATCAGGGAAAGGCAAAGCATACAAAGATGATTAGTCATTCAATCATTAGCTGTTTGATAATCTTCTTTATCAGTGGTGCTATCAAAATATTAATAAAATGGCTGATCAGAGGTGAGAGAAGAACAAGGAAAAATGCAATTGTTAAAAAGCTGCAAATAGCTGTACCTTTCATGATAGCTTTCATCAGTACTGAAACAAATAAAATGATACAACATCTATGCCTTTACTTGCCAGTTCCTGGATCTTATTTTTGTTCAAAATATATTACTCAATAACTAAAACACAGATTTTTATAATTGGCTAATCAGAAGTATATGAATTACCCTAAATCTTTGTGTTACAGGATGAAATAGTGCTTGAAAATAATCCAGAGCATTTTTAAAAATTATTATTATTATTTTTTTCTCCTCTAATGAACAATCAGGTTGATTGTTGAACAATTTAATCAGGTTGGAGAGAAAAAAAAATATTTTAGGAATACTGCATTTGTTTAAAATCTTGCTGTCCAGTAATGCAATCAATCAGTAGCAATGCAGTCTTTATCCAATCAACACCAGCAGCTGTATTACTTAGTAAGCATGAGTATATCTTTTCACCATAGATTATTTTCAGAATATTTTATCAAATGGATTTCCACTTAGATAGATTTTTTAGATGACATCCTGTCTTCACTGTAAATGTTGAATTTGTAAATTGACTTTGATTCCACATCACCACTACAGTTAGCAGAACAAAATGTTAGCAGACCCCATATTTAAAGGGAATTCAGAGGAGATGTGACAAGATACCTTTGATAAAATGTAAGTAACAAACAAGCAAGTGATAGCACCAGAATAAAATGGCATAGTGAACATATCGATGCATGTGGCAGTCATGGCAGTCTGGTGTAAAACTCACATCAAAGTAAGAAAGAAGCCTCTGGAATAGTGAAGATTGTAAATCAGTTTCGAAGTTATGAGTTTAAAGAACAGTCCAAAGATTTATTTGAAGAAAAATTGGAGTATGCATTGTTATTACAACTGATAATAAGCTGTTATAATGCTCTACTTGAATTTAAAATAACTCTGGAGACTAGTGAAGAAAGCCAAAACTGCGTACAGTAGAGTGTTCTGTTGTCTTCTGTAGAGGAAAGAATTTCTTTGACATTAAAACAGGAAAGGAAAAAAAGATTAGAAAAAGAAACTATTGGTGATCATTACAGACAATGATGACCTGTAGTATGTATATGAATACACATAAAAATAGATTAATAATATGTAAACACAATCACAATTCTTTTTTTCATT
This sequence comes from Hirundo rustica, assembly GCF_015227805.2. Lineage (NCBI taxonomy): Eukaryota > Metazoa > Chordata > Aves > Passeriformes > Hirundinidae > Hirundo > Hirundo rustica. The sequence goes on from NC_053452.1 coordinate 67,596,896, forward strand.
GTTGTTTCGTTGTTTTGCTTTTCGAAAGAGATAACAGTGGGGGGCAGGGGAGAAGAAAAAGACCCAAACAACAAGAAGTGTGAAGAAGTTAATAAATTTTTAATTTGGGAAATTTGAGGAAGTACAGAATGCATAGAAAATATTTGTTCTTCTTTTGTATTTATTTTTATATTGCACCTAATTGACCATTAAAACAAAAATCATTGAAGGCAATAATAGAAAGCCATTATACTCCAAGATATGCCACAGATCTGTAGCTCCCCTAGGGTCATTCTTAGTGAATCACCTGCCTTCCCACCTCAAAAATTCCCATCTCACTGAAATGGCTGCTGTGTATCAGGGAAAAAGTCCAGTTCTCAAGGTCTTCACTTTTCAGGGCTGCAGCATGCATTGCACTGTGAGCCGGTCTTCCTGGGAGAGCAGCACAAGTCATTTGCCCTGAGTGTGTTGCTAACAAAATGTAAAACCCTTTTTCTATGGAGAGAAGGAAAAGGCAGCTGCACACCATACCACTACTCCAACTTCTAGTTCAGTCAATGAGCCCTTTCTGTTACTTGATGTCGTCTGTAGTCGTGCCAGACTGCTGTCCTCAGAAACTGCAGCAACTGAGTCAAATGTAAGCAGTGACTCCTTTACAGTCAAGTGTTGAATTTATTCCTTTTCTTCTTTTTTTCATGTTTCCTCTTTAATAATAAATTCCTAGATGAAAATCTTTCATTATTTTCAGAGACAAATGATTTGAGGAAATGGCATGACGAAATTAACTCCTTATGAGTAACTTTGGTTCATAAACCAAAGAAATCTATGAAATATTTCAGCCAGAACGTTTCAGGTACCTGCCCATATTTTTACTGGTACTGGGGGCCACTGCCAGCATTACCTCCTGAAGCCATCTGCCCCCAGGCTAAGCCAGCCCCAGCCCTCAGCCTTTCCTTCTAGGAACAAGTACTCCAGTCCCAACCAATTTGGGGGCCCCTCACTGAACTCACTCCAGTTTGTCTGTGCGTCTGAAACAGTTGGGTTCTCTGCCCACCAAGGATTCCTGCTACCAGCACCAACACACCATATCCTGACCAATTGAATTTCAAACAACTGTGACACCACAATAATATTTCAACAACACAGGTCTTGTAAAATGGAGAGAGAATTTTTCTCTTCTGAGTTTGAATAAAAGCATGATAATTCTAGTCTTAACTCTATTAATTTTTTTCTGATGATTTTTAAAGAAACCTTGAAGTATTTGCAAATGCTAATGAAGTTAATATTTATTTTGATATTTTAGATGATAGCTTTGCAACCTAAATGTGCTCTGATCCAGAAGTCGCTTTTTCCCTCTATTACACATAATTGCATATTACTTTGCATTCATGGCAAATTTGAATAAGAATATTTTAGCAAACCAAGATGAAGATTAAGGCATGTAAATAATATTCTTCCCAAGATAAAACACACACGTTTCAGTACAGTTACAGAGAGATAAATACTGTACAGCCAGTGAACTGGGAGATTAATTCACTTAAGTTTGGCAAAATAGCGTTAAATCTTGGAAAAGTGATATTTTTGCTTATTTTTATTTATGTAATTTTATTAATAAATGTACCATTCCTGGATATGACACCAAACACTGTAAAAGCATAAAAAAACTTCCCTGGTTTTTTCATGGCTGAGAATTCAGTGTGGCCATGGCAATGATGAAAGGTTTTGCTTAGCTGTATATCACCTTTTGGCTGTACAGTCTGAAAAACAGGAGAAGACAAAGCTCTCCTACTAGGGACAACATCTTATGAAATTTGTCAGGAAGAATTCAGAAAATGAAGGGGCAGGGGCAGAGGCAGGTGAGATAACAGCAAGTGAGCTAAGAGTCTCTGGAGTCCTGCTTGCTGGTGACAGGAAGAAGAAGGCTGGTGACGGCAAGGGGCCAAGCCAGCCTTCCCTAACCAACATCTCCAGGGATGAATGTACCTGCCCATGTGCTCCCTGCTTTGGTGGTGCAGTGTGGAAAAACACTTCCCATCCTGTCCCAAGACAAAATCAAAGCAAAGCTCTTACAAGGAGGAGGGCAGCAGCAACCAAAGTGCAGCTTCTTCCATCACTCTGGGGAATCCCAGCAGCTGCATTGAAATAATAGAAGGAAAACTTGGGGGCTTCCTGGATCAATCATACATATCTGTGCAAGGTTGAGCTAGAGCTGCACTAAAATGGTGATGTATCACTGATCTGGCAAAATTTTGCATGGTTTAGGAGGAGTTCATAAAAATGAAAAATCAAGCATAGACATTCATTATCATATTTTTTACACAAACTGTAATTAAAGACTCTAAACCACAAATTTTATGTTTACAAGATACCAGAAAATAGAAAACCAATATGTAAATGTCAGATATATTCTATATTTTTAAAAATTGTAACCTTATTTATATACAAGAATACTTACATGGGAGGTTGTAGTAACCATTCTCTGAAGTGCTGAGTTTTTTTAAATTGCAGTCCTTTTCAGTTTTTGATTAATGTGCAATACAAAATTTCTAATAAACAACTTATTACAATATAAATCCTATCCAGCTGTATTTACACAGCTTGAAAATGCAATTTTTGACTGGGTTCTCTTTTTAGGATTAGAAAAGAGTGTTTGCAATGACAGCTCTGCTATCTAATCTATTCTATTTCTGTTTGCTTTTTTTGGACTCTTTTTTTTAATACCTGTGCACACCAGAGAGCTATATCAGAAAATATTGTGACATTTGCAATAATGCTTTCAAAGAAAATTAATTCCTATGGGATAGATATTAAACGTTGTTAATATTGTTAACAAAACATTCAATATGCGTGCTACTCAAAGTGAGGTTCTCATTGGGCAATGCATGCTAAATGTACTGCACTTGGGTTAAAATATATAGATGGACTTATGTCATTCATCAGTGCAACATTTGAAAATTACCTGCTCTTAAGAGTCTGGAAATTGTCTAAACAAGGAAAAAAGAAATCATGTCTGATAAATTCATAAATGTTTTCTCCATCATTGCTGAAACTCTAATTTTCTTGTTTATTGCTTGAGTTGAAAAAACAAATAAAAGGAATCTAGGAGAGATTTCTTTAATATGCAAAATGAATTTCAATGTTCTGTCCCGCTGGTATTTTTATGGAAAACCTGACTAGATGCTACACATGGAATAGAAAAATCTGCATTTAGATGGAAATATTATGAAATGCATGATATGGTACAAAGTAAGTATTTTAATGGAGATAGCAAAGTGTTGCATTACACGGTTGAGTGGAAAGACCGCATGCATATAGGCTTTTATGTCCAGCTGCCCTGATTTGCCCAAGAAAGCTTACTATTTGAATTTGAACCTAATACAGGGGAAGAAAAAAAAAAAAAAAAAAGTCTTAAAAATATTAAGCAGAGAAATGAATAGTTCTTTTATCAAGTAGAATATTAAGATCCATGTGATTCACCAAAGTAAAAAATGATATTTTGAACTTGCAGGTCAGTTTTTCAAAGGCTCCTCAAGTGTTTTATGATCAAGACTTGAGCCTTTCAGTACTTCCTGTTACATAGATAAAGTGATGAAACGAAGAATAAATTTATACCCATAGGTTTCAACAACTATATTAACATCATCATGATAGCTGGTTCAGCTTCCCTAGGAATGTGTTTGTGCATTTTCCATTTTAGTTTGATTTTGTTAATATAAATAATACAAAGAATACATAACACAGTTTGGGCAAAATGGTGATTTATCACTATGCGTCATTGATTTCTGTCAAAGATCACAACATATCTGAGGATCCATAATTTTTAAGCTCTCAAATTCCATCACTGTTGTGATGATGTGGAACCACAGCTGTAACTTATGTCAATGGATGGAGATCTTATTCTAATTAGAAAATTTGGCCACAATTATATCTGCTTCCAGAAAATTTTAAGAGGATAGTCAAAAGTGGAGCATCATAAAATAAAGCAAATAAATTTTAAATATAGGAAAATATTGAAATTTTAGGTGGTAATTTTACATATGTATTTCCATAAGTTATATGTTTTTTGAAAAAATGTCAGGATAAGATTGGTCTACTACACAAAAATAATATTGTAGACAAGAATGTGACCTCTTTTTTGATTATAAAATAACTTCCACAACAGAACCCTGCTTCTTACTGTACTGTGTGTAGCATTATGTTGGAGTACACTCTTACCAGCTTGTTAATGCCTTCTTTAAGACATTTTTCTGCTAGGAGGGAAACACTGAAAAAAACCCTGAGAAAGTTAGATATGAAATAAAGTTATATGTTTACTGAATATTTTAAAGTTTTAAAAGCACAATTTTTTTATGTGTATTTAACTCTGTATTTTCTCTACATATTCCAAATGCTTTTTTTATTAGGAATTCTTCAAAACAAAGGAAAAGCCAAAATTTATCTTTCCACATGAACATTCAAACCTTACTAGAAAATCTGAGTTCTAATACAAGGAAAACACTAGGTGGTAGGACTAATAATACAAACAAACCACTGGGGAATTATTTGTAAGTATGCATTTTTAAGTGGAAATAAGTAATGAAATCCTCTCACACTTCCAGAAAAATGAAAATGCTAGCCTTGTTCTGACAAGCACACTTTTTTCCTCCATAGCTTTTCTTCTTGTCCTACTGATGCCTAACCCATTAATGTCCTTGAATATTCATGCCAGACTCCTCCCTCATGTTACTGTGCTGCTGACTGCAGTAACATTGGAAATGGGATACATTTCCTCCCTCAACTTTTATTGAAATGACAAAAAATGACCTTAGGGTGTTTCTGTACGTTCTAGTGTTCCCTCTATAACATTTAAAATAATGGGGACATGCTAAGTGGTGTGGCCCCAGGCATGCTGAGGGAGCTGTAACTCTCTGGGGGTTAATGGATGACTGTTTTTAGTTGAGTAATCAAATAGAATATTGTGCTGCAGGATTGCTAGCAAGGCACATACACACAGACTAATGGCTATTACTCTAATATGCTTTCAACCTTGAAGACACTTTAAAGACATTGCTTGTCACTTCAATTGTTATATTGTTGCATTCTAAGAAATACATTTCAATTTCCTTTGACATGTTTTGGTGAAACAGAAAACAATTCTATTTTCCTATTCAAACAAAGAACTGCTCCAATCAAATCTTCCACTGTAATGCTACTGTGAAAAAAGAATGTTAATAAGCAGAAATATAAGCTGAAAGATCACATTAGCATTAATATGGAAGCAAATAAAATTAAAACTTTTTAAAAATCCACATATTTTGTCATATTCACTGTGAAATAAATTAGTCTGTATGTTTTCAATAGGATCCTGTTGAAAATATTTAGCCAGGTTCCAGGTAAGTATTTCCCAGAGATGAAGATGGGAGGAGGAGAATATAAGAAAATAATCAACATTTTAAAATCTATTTTGAAATCTCCAGTTAAATAAGAGAATCAGACACTGTATTTAGACTCCCTTTATCAAAGGGCTATGGGAAAACAGGCCTTTTACCATTTTTAATTTAAATAATTTTGTAGTTATAATTTCTTTTCCTCTTTATTTTCATAATTAAATATCTTTGAGGGTTTTTGGTTTTTCTTTGTTTTTGTAAAACTTTAATTGCCTAAATGCAGTGTACCACATGAACTATTGAAAAGGGAATGGAGAGGGAATCATAAAGAGGGCTAAGGCCAGGTAGCTCTTCTTCCAGAAAAATTATGGCACTGTGACAGCCAGTAGGACTCTCCCTTTGCTCATCATTACACATATATACATAGTTCTTTTGCTAAGATTGGAAATATTTTTGTGCAGCTACCATCATATATAAAATATAAAAATCTATATATGTGTTTCCAGGACAGCTGTATTTCAGCATGTTGTAGCCAGCAGATAATAAAGTCAGAAAAGAATCATCTGACTTCTAGCAGCTCAGTGACAGAGATATTTTTTTGGCTCTCAAGGAAGAATGAAATGAAACCCCTAGACACATAGAAATTACAACACCCCTCCACTCCCCCGACGACTCTAGAAGAGAAACAAGAAAGGTGTGAGCAATGGAACAGACATGTCAGTTTGCTTTAATAAATGCTGTTATTTTCATCATATCAGTCTGTCTCCCTATTTACACCATTGAAGCTTTATTCATGTTGTAGAATATATCATTCAGATCATTAATTTCACACTTTTACTTCTCCACTTTCTCCTCAATAGAAGGAATAACACAAATCCTGTTGGTGTTAAGGGGAGTTGGAAGAGAGCTTTCAGTGGATTTAGAGCAAGGATCCTAAATGAATAGTGGTTTTGCTTGTGCCATTTGTCATATATGATTTATGATACTTTGTAATGAACAGTTCTTCAGCTCAGAAACTTTAGATGTACAGTTATGGTTACATTACCATAATCAGATTCCTGGAGGTACATTATATTGAGGCCTTCTGGTATCTCTCATTTTCTTTGTGATCTAGTATGAAATACCTCTTTTAAATCTTCAGGTTTATTAGTGACGAAGAAAGCCTTTTGGTATAACAACCCAGTAAGATTCTCCACTAAACTCAATCACTAAACCCATTTCATTATATTCCCTATTCCTTCAAATACAGGAATTCAATAATAACCGAGACTTGGAAACTCAACATTCTTTGATGGATTAATGATTGATAATTTTTCATGTTAATATTGGCAGTCTAAGACTACAAGAATGCATTACTATTATTCATGTTCACAATCTGTCATAATATCCTAAGCAAGCTTGCTTCACTTTCTTCGGTTTAATAGGCTGTAAGGTATTGAACAGGACTTACAGAATGATCATTTCCATGACTGATGTATTTCTGCTAAATAGCATACATTTGTCCTGCAGTCAGTGTTGCAGTTTTGAATACTTTGCAAGGAAACCTGACATTCCACAAATCCATCATCTTGATTCTTGTATTGCATGAATATGTCAGAAACCACAGCCATAACAGGGGAAATCAAATGTGCTTACAGAACAAAATGTGGCACTTTTTTTTTTTTTTTTTTTTTAATGTCAGTAAGTGAAATTAAAGATTTCTCTTAATATTTTTATTGTAAGTAATGAACAAGTTATTGATATTCAAAACTATTAAACCAACTTCTTTACTGTGAAGAAATGGGTAAAAAGGTAAAGAAGTTTTAAACAAGATTGTGGCTATGTTTTAATATCTGGCAAAATATTTAGTTACTTCTGTGAAGAAGAACTGTGAATTCAGAGCATGCTATATGTTTCAATAAACACTCAGGGTAATTTAAATTGTTTTACTATAAACACAAAAATTACAATCCACTCTCTTTTTCTTAAGTTTTTGAAATCACTGCTAAGTTTAAAGAAATTTGGTTGCACTGGTTACTGCCTTGATGAATGAATGGTATTTCATACAGTCTGATTAATTTGTTTTTCAAGAAGATGTTAATTGAATTCAACCTGTTATTCCTTGTGAAAATAGTTTTGAATATGAAAAAAAGTTTATTTAGCCAATTCACAAGAACAGGTGAATACTTCCATGAATTCTTCTGGATGAGAAAAATTTTAAGATTTTCCATTTGTGTGCTCTTCTAATATGTAATATAATGAACTTTGCTTTCACCTCATGAAACAACAAGGCTGAACTCAAGCCTGCTCAAAACCCTGAAGACCTACAGACGTGTATGTATATGAGTGTGTGCATGTGCAAGTGTATGTATGCAGTCCTAATAAAATATTAATGATTTTAAAACTTTCATGAGGAAGGAGGTTGTTTGTGTTTTAATATTTATGTATCACTTGTTTAAATGCAGAACTAAAGTATTTGTGTGATTAAAAATTTTAAACATGCTAACTGATCTTTTACTTTTACTATTGACTCAAATTAATGAAAAAAACCCTTGCTATTTAAAACAGTTTTGAAAAAAGAGTGTATATAGAAGTGGTGGTGGCTTTTTCCTCCTGCTACCTCTATTTTTCACTAATTTTTTGTTTAATATGAAAGAAGCAATTGTTACTCATAAGAGTTTATTGATTTAAAATAAAGTAAAACAATACTGAGTAGATTCTACTGCTCCGGATTCAATATTTTCATGTCATCTCTGGGTACTTCTATGTGTGATTCTTCTTCACTTTCACTAGTAATGGAGAGGCAGTGGTGACCTATTTATTTCAAAGATATCTTGTGTTTTGTTCCTTGAAATACTGTGTAAATGTTATTAGCAACCTACAATCTGTTTGTGAGGTGTAGAAAAGATTTCACAGAAAATGTGCTGAAGCCTATTAACACTAATGCTAATGAAGTTTTATATGGTCAAGACATGAATATTACAAGAGCTGCAGAATTAAAATGATTTTTTAAGATAGAGCAGAGAAGTATCTGAGATCACCATCATATATATATATATATCAGAATATTATATGTAATCATATATCTATAATGTGCCATCAGTATAGTGTATAACACAGGCCAATTTTTTTTTTTTCATAAATCATCCTATATTTTTGAAATTCTTAAACTAAAAACTTCTACCAAAAGATTAAAGTTACTTTCTTTATGGAAAATGAAACCCCATGCATTGTGCATTAAAAAATAAGATATTTCTCAATAATATTAAAATATGAAATACAGCTCTGTTTATTGGAATAGAGAAGCTCAGCTATATGAGCTAAGCACTGTAAAGAATTGCTCGCTATATTCCCATTTCTCATTCTCTTTCACACAAAATTTCACTTATTAAAACTATTAAAAATGGATACACATTTCAGTCATATTTAATTGGTCATCCTACACTACTTGCAGGTAATTTAAATGCATATTCTTCAACTCCAGCCCTCTCAAAAAAAAAAAAAGTCTGCTGAACTTCTTCACTTAAGATGTATAAATACATTAGAAGAGTTTGAGCTTCATTTCTTTAGCAAGATAGTGATAAACCCCATATAACTTGGCACATAATTAAGTACTTCTCTATATCACTACCTCAAGTGCTAAAAAAATGGATCTTCAATGTGAACTTGAGAACTACACATATATCAGTTCCCTGTGAAAGGTTTGTTTTGCAGCACAAATCTAATTTAAACCCAATTTGAATCCAGATGTAATCAAAAATAAATCTAATTTCTCCCACCTGAGTTCTATTGGAATCTTTTTCAATCCACTCTGTGGACTCAAAATTAAGATTTAGAGTTGTGCTTGTTTGCTTTTAAGTCTACTTATCTATTTATTTTTAAAGACATTTCTATAAAAAGTGTTTTATGTCTATTTAGGTTCTACCTGCATATTTCTGTCTTATTCTGGACTTCATTCAGGAAATAAATGTCAAATACAGGTGAAAAAAAATTTTTTCCCTTTCTGGTATTTCTGTTGACATTATAGCCTAGACACAGTTGTCAGATTGTCCCTTCATAAATGAATGCCCATCTTTGCCCTCTCACTCCTACTCTGAGTCTTCTTCCTGACCTAAGTCTCAAATCTCTGGCTGCCATGACCAGAATGTGCAGTGTCAATTTTATTTGCTTTAGTATGGGTTATAGAATCCATTAGCAACAGAATATTTTCTAATCGTGGAGAAAACCAACCAAACAACAAAAATGATCAGTTCCAAGATTTTGCCTTTGTGTTGGGATGGGATAAGGTTATTTAAAACTATGGAAGAACATTCACATGAAGGAAGATTTTCAGTCTCGTAAAGATGGTGGAGGATGCAAGAAGGACTCATCAAAACAGAAAATCTGTTGCAGAAGTGAACAAGAATTAGGGAAATAGTGAATGTTCTTATGTGCTGGGTATCAGGTTCAAATAACCCCAACAATATGGACATATCTACACTAAATTTACACATCTATATTTAGTTATACTGTGAAACTGTTCACTACAGACAACCAGAGATGCTTAAATTTGCCTTCAGAAATGAGTTGACCTAAAGATATTTCCTCTGCAACACAAGCCGCTGGTATGTACATCACTGCATGCTTCCTGGGATTTACACTCCTCATTAATCATTTGATGCTGCTCATAGCTGAAAATCAGACCTTTGGGCCTTTGGTTAAATACACAATTGTCTCGGGAAACTACTATGGTACTCTTCTGGTCTTACTCTAAAAATTTTAAATTATAGGGAATACAATTCCAAGTATTATTTTGCAAGAAAATCTTTGTTGATTTACTCATCAGAAAATATAATGTTTGATGTGCTTTGGAATTATTAAGATGAAGTCTGAATTTATACACATCTCTAATTATTCTCATGTAAATACCCAACTATTTAAACAAATGTAATGAATGCTGAGGCAAGCACAAAGAGAGGAATGTGTTTTAGCAACAATGTTGACGATGACCCTCTTTTCATTCAATAACATAAAAATTTCTCTCACTGTGGGTCTCGTCTCTTCTGGTTCAGCTAGACTTCTGATATATCTCTGGTCCCCGGTTCTTCTGTTCAAAATGAATATTTGTGAGTAATAATATCAAGATTTCAAGTTAAAGGTCACTGATAATGATACTTTGCACTCTTGGTAGGTCTTAAGAGGCTTCTTGTTGTGAAAGCATGAGATCAATACTTAGATCCATTTAAATGGATCTCGATGAATTAAGATTTCTAAAGCAAAGAAAGGGTAAAATAAAGATAAGGGCAATCCAGAAGGGAAATTTGCTCATGTTATATGGGCTAGATTAACACAAACACTGGAGACACATGTTGCTTAGTTTCTGTATAGATTATCTCCGCAAAGACATTAATGCTCTCTTGCCCTCTCAATCTTCTGCTGATTATAGAAAGTTTCCTCTCGTAAATTTCATGCATTTCTCCATTCCATGGAAACAAATGTTCCTAAGAGATATCCTGCCTTGAATTTTGTGAGGGTTTTTGATGTAAGGAAGTTTCACCCATATTGTTCTGCTAGTGCATTTGTATTTCTAAGGTAGGAGTGACTACTCCAACAAAGTGTTTCTAGATATAAATACCAAGTTTTCTTCCTTCTGGTCTTTTATCAATTCTTCCCTTGGATTACAAAAACAGAGCTTTATTGAAAATCTCATGTTGAACATTGTTTATTTATCTCTAAATGTATATTTAGAATCTGTGTTACAATGTTGTTTCAAAAAAGAGAAAAATAAAAACAAAGCATTTACTACTTACTAAACTTACTAAGTGGAATTGCCAAAAGACTCCAAAAAAGCTGGCTACTTTTCTGAGTGAAACCAAGATAGATAAGTTTCTTGGTAAAAGTCTAGGAACTTTAGAAACTAGGTCAATGCTCTGATTGCCTGAATAACTCAGTTGATATCCTGGACTAAATGTGATTTTCCCCTCTTCATTCCATTCTTCATGTAAATCTTGTAACTTTAGTTGATTACTTGCTATATTCATTTGATGATTTGATAATTTCACATATTGATTTATTGAATCAATTTTAATCATGTCCTTGATTGAATCATTGTATCATTCCATCCTTAATTAGCTTTGTAAAGTCATAAATTAGTTCACTAAAATGCTTGCTTGAATATATAGCTGCTTATTCATCTTCTAAGAAATAAAATCTGTAAAAAATACAGCCATTGCATTCATTCAATCACATTGCACCTTGTGTCATTAACTCTGAGGATGAAGTGAATTTTAATTAATAAATAACAAACCCATTTTCCTATGCTGGCAAATCAGTACTTAAGAAACCCTTGATTTTATTATCTTTGTGGCTTCATATATCATGGATTATGTTGCAAGTAGGAAAACAATTTCCAGAAAGTCTTGGAAATTGTAATAATGTTGATATTTATCTGACTGAAATAATATTGAACTCCACTGGTATGAGCAAAACAGACACTTCCCAAATAGCAAAATAACAACAACAACAACAAATAACTCCCAAAAATAACCCAAGAAAGAGATTATAACAAACTCCACTTGCTGTGCAGCTAGAGGTAACAAGGTCATCAATTTTTCTATCATTTATTACTTCTTTAAAATTACAGAAACCTATATAATACAAGTTTTTGTTTCCAAAGGTACTGTGTGAATGCTTCTGCTGTACAACTCTTTCTTGTCCCACAGACATCAGAAACAAATCTTTTATGTAGAACCATTCAGATATTTTGTGAAGAATCAGTTGTAAAATGCTAATTAAATGTAAAATGTTCACAGAATATGACAATGTTAATAACATTTCAAAATAAATACACATTTTTTAAAAAAAAATTCAATAAAGGATTTATTTTTTTCAATCTATTAAAAAATCTTTAAACTTTTAATTTATGTTATAGAAAATTTTGCAGTTAAATTATTAATAAACTATAGCAATAATTTAATTTTAAGACATATTAATCTCTGCTTTTATGCACAACTAACAAAGCATTTAGAACAATTTGCGGATTAAAACCACTAGAAATACACTGTACTAATAATATCCTTTTCTTTTCAGTACTGCGTTTAATACCAAATAACAACAATTTATTGTAAGAAAAAAGTGATCAAGTTTTGGAAAGTAAAATAGCAAGTGAGGAAACTTGTACTGAAACAGTATTCTCCAAGAGAAATAGAAAGATGAAATCCCAGTTCCTCCATGATTTTGTTTACTGTTCTAACTTTAGAATTGTTTTCCCTGCAGATCTGTACTACAGTGGTTTTCCTTACAATTTTGACTTATAAATAAGATGAAGTCTTACTAAATTGATCCTAGATACGTTCACAGCAAAACCCGTAAGTTTAGACCATGGCACAACAAGAAAGCTCATAATGAAAAAGACAACACACATTTCTGTCACAAAAAAAGCCTATAGAATGAGTGTTGATGACAAAATGAAATTAAATTTCTGCTCAGAATAGGTCTTACGTTATAAATGAGATGAATAAATAAAGATACGCTTGATCCATACTAATGCACTAATTCCTTATTTTAGGAAACACCTTTGTCTGCATCTCTTAATCTGTAAATATTTTCTACTGCATAAAAAAATGGCTTGAATGTTAATTTTCACTTTTTTGTCATGTGATCCAGGAGCAGATGCCTTTAATGACTTAGCAGTGCTTTTCCCACTTTCTTAACAGTGAGTGATTTTGCAATGGACTATTTTGTTCTCACCCAAGCTTCTCAGAAATTACTTTTGACATGGATCACTTTGCCATACATTTAATATTAGCCATTTGACCTTTACAGAATCATCAAGTTTTAAGTATTTAATTAGAGTTCTCCTTGTGTCTAAGAAGTTATTCCTGCTAAAAGCCAAATTTAATACTTCTCCTAAAAAGAAGGACTATTTTCACAGATGTTGGGTTGGACATATATTCCAAGGTTTCAGAATGTCTCTCTCAAGTTTCTCTGCTAATTTCTTACTAGGTAATTTCTTTCAGTGTGAGGATAGCACTTTTGATTTTAATTCTGAATTTTAAAATTCCATTTACTTTTATATATATTTCATTGTTCCTAGGGAAAAATATCTATTCAAATGTTTATAATCTCTTGCATTTGAAACATTTCAGGATGCATCAAATATTTTCCATAACTTTTGAAAGCACTTTAAAATATCTTCCAGTGTTCTTAAGTAATATATCACAATACTGTTATGAACTTGAAGAAACTAAAATCTTATTATGGAATCAATAGAAAATTTCAACCATAATACAAACATCTACATTGAGCAGATCTAGATGGAATTCTAGAATTATTTTGAAATGAAATGAAAAAAGTGTTAAATTTTATTGGTAATTAAAAAAACCCCCACCATAGTTTGTTTTGAAATACAAGCTTTTGGTAGTGAAAGGATGTCAAAGATTTCTGACTTTTCTCTTCCTATGCATCAAACTATAATTTTCAAATTAAGACTCTAAAGTTATCGCTCATAATCTCTTGTCCATGCAAAAATGTTTTAGTAGGTTGTGTGTTTTTTTGTGTGTGTGGGTTTTTTTTTGTTTGTTTGTTTGTTTGTTTTTTGTTTGTTTTAAAATTAAGAAGTTAGTAGCACCAAGTATTGCATAGCATTTTATGACGTTTTTGTGCCAGCCACTACCCACATACATGCAGACAGCCAACAGTAGCAGCTTGCACTCTAAATAAACCATGAGGGTAAATATTTTTCTTTTCACTTATCCTTTACAAACAGTATTGACAATTTAGGGAATGAAGTAGACATTTATGGTATTTGAAGATATAATTGCACTATTTAACATTCAACACAAAGCAGCTGCCATTACTCCTGAGGGAAAACCAATCATAGGTATGATTATAAAGAAGCAGTTTGAACTGAATTAATTGAAAAATAGGAGGACTTGTAGGTAAGAGCAGGGAAAAAAATGTAATAAATTAGTTTTCCTGAGACCTCACAAAGAATGAATCTAAAGAAATCAGTATACACTCTAAGTTATGTATTTCTAGTATGAAATTTGCAGGAGAAAATACTATTCCCTTACACTTCCCAAAGAAATGTCAACAAAGGTTATTTAGACTTGACAATTTAACAACCACCCCTGCTCCCCCCAAATAACTACTTTCAAAACCTTGCAACACATGGAGCCAATTAACATACAGAAAGTTCCTCCTTCAACCCCCCTTAGCAAAGTAAAATACTCCCTGGACAAATTTACAGGGAATTTGAACAATATTCCAAACTTCCTTACTTGTTGTGGTTAAAAAATCCAATCCAATCCAATCCAATCCAATCCAATCCAATCCAATCCAATCCAATCCAGTCCAAATCAAAACCTTCTTTAAATACAGTCTTTAGTTGATACGAAAATGCTGAAATACCCACCCTTTATTGTATTTTTTTTTTTTTTTTTACCTTGAATATTTTTTTAACATATTTATTAGGCACACTGATTAGAAGAAATATAATTTCAGCCTTCCCAAATCAAGGTGTTTTCCATTAAAAATGTCATAAATCTAATCCTTATCATTTTGAAATCTCGTCAGCATCCATTTATTGGCATTTCAACTCACCTTTCAGATCCAGCAAAATAGAAAAGAGAATGTTTGCCATTCAGATGAATATTGGATCTCATTTTCCATTAGCATGTTGCAATTTTTAATGTTTACCAAAAGTTTAAAATCTGTGCATTTATAAAAAATACTGCTTGATTTTTTTCTTTATAAGAAGGAACTGTCTCCCAGCCTCCGGAGTGCTAAAAATTAGGTGATATGGGTGAAAAAAGAGAATCATATAGTTCCAAAAAGAACCATACCATATAGAAGGTAGTAAGGAAGGTTCAAAACAAATTTTCTTATTTATAACTTCTCTTACAATTCTAGGGCATAGGGATCACAACTTTGATTATTCTTTCTGCTTCAACTATATATACCATTGCACTGGTCTAAATATGCTGACTAATTGTATGTTGTGGTTGTTCTTCAGAGTGACCCAGACGACTGCCGATGGCAAAAGGAAAGAGCCTGCTCTTTGTCCAGGGGGGTGGAATTATAGCTTTATTTGGTCCAGAGCTATCTTAGCCCCTTTCCCATCCCCTCCGGTGCCAGAGTCAGCCCGACCCCGCCCGTCCCAGGGCTTTTTCCTCGGGGGGCTGGACCCAGAGGCAGGGACAAGCCACTGCCCAATCAGGGATAAAGTGGGAGTGGGACAGAGTTGGGTTTCATTCCAGTGTGGGGGATGAGCACCACCGAGACCACATGATACAGTTTCCAAGGGGAACACGGAAGAAAACAATACAAATCCAATGTAAAAATGAAACACAATATAAACCAAATTAACACACTGTAACAGTATGTATGCAGGAATCAGGGTGTGGTGTGTTCTTTGACGGCTGTGACCTGTCCAATCTCCATTGTATATTCAAGGCTGGGAGAGGATTAAAAAGAGATTACATACATAATTTCAGTACAGAGATCAAGCCTTGAAAGGCTGTCTTTTTGAGATCTTCACAAGGTCTCCTTTGAATCAAATCCTCTTCAGAAAGTGGCAGCTTACCTTCTTCATTTGCCCACATGTGAACCAGAATGGTTAATTATTATTCTAATATGAATACTTTAACTCAAATATTATATTGCATTTGGACACAACATGTACGTACAAGAAGTGGGGGGGAAAAAAAAAAAAACAACACACACACACACACACAAAAAAAAAAAAAAAAAAAAAAAAACAACACCAACCAAAAAAAAAAAAAACAACCCAAAAAAACCAAAAAAAAAAACCAAAAAAAACCACAACAAAACCAAAAAAACCCCCACAACAACTAGAGATACACACCTTCACTGCACATTAACACCTACCTGTTTCTCAGTTCCTGTGGTGGGTAGGCAGAATAATGTACTCCTGAAGTTCTCAGTAGAGAAAGGAAATCCAGGACTGAGGATTTATAGGAAATAACTGAAAGTAAAATCCATTAAATTTTACTAGTTAGACTCTAGATATGATCTGAACAATCAGAGATCGCTAGAAATCTTGTCTTTTGTCAAGCATACACCTCTCTCACCTCTGCTTGAAATCCTTTGCTCAGTGATTAGAGATGAAGAGACCAGAGCCTAAGGCTTTTGGTTAAAGAGCCCCAAATGTTGTTACCTTCATTTTTAATTCTAAGCAAGGGATCAATCAGATACACCTAATGTTAAAACCTGAGAACTATTTTTATTGCTACTGAAAAGCATACCTATTGCAAATTTTCCTTGCTTTTAGCCAGTAGAAGCATGTTTTCAGAGGAGGCAGTAGGTGTAAGGCATGCTGAAATCCTAGATTAACATTTAAAAACTTATTCTTTTTCAATTGAAGAGAAATGTAACTCTTGAACAGCACTATGAAAACCAATAAACAGGAAGGTGTATAGTGGGGAGAAAGTATGTTCTTCCCGCTAAATAAAATTTTAATCTGTTTGCCAGAAACAGTAATAGAATCACAGAACAGTATGGGTTGGTAGAGACTTTAAAGATCATTTTGTTCTAAATCCCCTGTGAAGGCAAGTGGAATTTCCACTAGACCAGATTGCTCAAAGCCCCATCCAGCCTGGCCTTGAACACTGCCAGGAATGGGGCATCCATTGTTTCTCTGTGTAACCTGTTGATCGCTCTCCCGGTAAAGGCTTCCTAACCTCTGATCTACATCTTCCTCTTGCAGTTTAGAATAATTTTCTTTTTCCCTGTCACTACAATTTTGTGAAAAGTCCCTCTCCAGCTCTCCAGTAGGTCTCTTTTAGGTACTTGAAAGATGCTAAAAGGTCTGCTTGGATCTTTCTTTTCTCCAGAGTGAAATAAACAAGTTTCTCAGCCTATCTCCATAGGGGAGGTGCTCTAGCCCTCTGATCACCTTCATGGCCCTTTCTGCAGACTTGCTTCAACATATTAATGTTCTTATTATGTTGAAGGCTTCAGATCTGGACACAGTACCCCAGGTCAGGTCCCACCAGAGCTGAGCAGAAGAGCAGAATCCTCTCCCTCACCCTGCTGGCCACACTGCTTTGGATGCAGCCTGGGATGCAGTTGGCATTCTGATCTCTGAGTGCACATTGCTGGGTTATGTCCAGCCTCTCAACCACCAACACCCCCAAATCCTTCTCCTCAAGGTCACTCCCAATCCATTCACTGCCCAGCCTCTATTTGATCTTGGAATTGCCCTGAGCGAAGGGCAGGACCTTGCACTTGTTTGACTTCAGGAGGTTCACACAGTCCCACTTCTCAAGCCTGTCAAGGTCCCTCTGGAATACATCACTTCCCTCCAGAGTGTCAGCTTCTCTACTCAGCCGTGTGTCATTGGCAAACTTGGTGAGGGTTGACTCAATCCCACTGTCTGTGTCATTGACAAAGACTAAACAGCACTGGTCCCAGTACTGAGCCCTGAGGAATGCCACTTGTCACTAGTCAGCACTTGGACATCAAGCCATGCACTGCAACTCTTAGTGCAACCATCCAGCCCATTCCTTATCCACTGAATAGTCCATCCATAAAATGCATGTCTCTCCAGTTTAGAAGCAAGGGAGGATGAGTCACACCTTCCTGTATAGTGCATTATTGAGGGCTTTGTGTGCTGTAAAGACTGAACAGCTGAGAGACTCTTTGCCTAATTCAGAATAAATGAGTGTTCTAAAAGTATGATCTTATGTTCTTACCGCTTCAGAATATTGACTTTTATATTATTATAGTTAGTGTACTCTATTAATTTTACTTTTTGTTACTTATTCTTTAAAGTAAACTTTAGTAATGATTCATTCAGTTTCTGGGTGATTTAAACTACAGAACTTTGTGTATAGGAATGGCTAAAATATAGCTGTTTTTCCATAACAAATTTCAGTTTGGTGATGCTGAATCTGATTTATTTCAATCATGTGGCAATTTTGTCTTTGGAAAAATCATCATTCATCTTAGATACTGATTTCAACACTATTTTCTAATAATCAAAGGGCTGGAAGATGAAAATGCAGAACTATATCACCATAAACTGCCAAATTCTCATAAATCTAGTGTGTATATTTATTGCTCTTCAGCTAATAGATATAAAATACTTAATTTACAAAAGCTTCTAAAGCCTGGAATTGTAGGAATTTGGAGGAAATGATTTAACATTCTCTACCTCTTTGTTTCCATTTTGAAAAGTAAAGATGTTTTTTCTTTCCTTCCTACAGTTTTATCTCAGGTTGACAACATTTCAGTTAAGTGTTTTCATTGTGGTTTGCTATAACACAGACAAATAGCACAGGAAATTCCAGGATATTAAGATGCTCCTGTATTGTATGTACAAGTTACAACCCTTCCATAGAAATTAGCAAGGGAAGGATTACTGCACTTTTAGTCTAACATCCTGAATAAGCAGAAACAAGACAGGACTGTTTACATCCCTTTCCTTCCTAAAGGGCATATATTGAAACAAATAATGCTAGTGGAAAATAGGAATTGAGGTTAACACTTCTGTTTCATGCCAATAGCTGTCTTACAGTTTGGAGGGTTTTACACCTTTGCATGTCAAACTTGAGACGTACTCCAAGCAGTGCAGCCACTTCCTAGCCCCCTGGAACCCAAGTGGCAGTTCTGGAGGCCTCTTCTAGTCACCCCTTCAGGCTCTTTATTCTGCTCAGAATTGCAATGATCTCTGTTTTAGAAAAGTGCTTTGATGAAGCTTGTTGAAAATGACCACTTTTATTTGAAAATCATGAGGCAGTCCAGACCACTGAAAATCTACTTTCAGCAATCCAAGTGCCCCCCTCCTGTGGGAGCTGAAATGAGAGTCGGACCCTGCAGCCAAATGGAAGTCTAATCCATCAGGTTCATTGAGTCTATATCCCTAATCACTTCAACATCTATTAGAAGACAGTTTTGGTTGAGCATTTTTATAGTTTGCATATACTATAATGTGATTCTAAACAAATGCACATCTAATACAGACATCCTACTCTTCTACTGAATCTCAGGCCTGATGCACAACTCAGTTCTCCAAATGTGGACATCTAATGCCATTTGAGATATCACTCAGAATCGGAGACATCTACCTGAGACTGACAGATTTAACACTGTCTTTAGAAGACATGTATTTTTCTTGTTTGGTATCTGAAGGGAAAATGCTGTACACGGAATAATTTTAGTCTTTTTTGTTCCCTATTCCATTCATACTTTCGCAGTAATTTATAATGAAATTTTATCAGAGCGCTCTTCCCCCCTTATTTACTGAAAAGCATTATAGGATAAACTTTTCTGATGTGAAACTAACATGTAACGCAAGAAAGAATTTAGCCTTTGTTGTAGTCTCAGTGAAATCTCTCTCGTTACCCTCTAAGGTTATATAATTATTTGGATTCAGAATAATTAACATACATAACTATAGTGTGATCTTCTCCTATGGGAAACACAGAACTAAATTCAGAAGTTATTCACAGAATGAATTTTATTTTTATCCTCTCCAGATACAAAATAATAACAAAAAAAGAATATTTATGTTCCTTCTGGTCTTTGCTCCTATCCTAAAATTGTTAATTTGAAGCACTAAATGTCATAGGAAGCATGTAACTGATACTTTTAATGCCAAAGTCTACAGTTTACTCAAATTCAAATATTTCCTACATCCATTGAGACACATTTCATAAATATATTCAAGTGGGGATTCATAGTCTAAATATCTCATCTAAAGAACTTGAATCATACAATGAAGTAATGAACTGTAGCTAAGAACCTTTACTTAGAAAGGTCAGAGTACTGGAGAATCATGTCAAAGTTGACATTCAGTATTCAACTACATCCTCTGAGGATACTCATTGGAAAATATTGTACACTAAATGTTAGTGGACTGTTAAAGAATAGAGGTTTGGAGGAAGACAATCTTTTCAATATCACTTTTTAAAGTTTTTCTGTTTAAAGTAAGATGCTCAGCTGGTAACTATGGAAATGAGTGAGATACAGTCTTTCCAATTACTGGCCTTTACTTGGTTTCTAGACCAATGAACAAGTAATGCTTCATGTGCATAAATAGTGTAAACAAAGCAGGCTAAGAGTGACTCAGAATAATTTATTGGACATTTTCCTACAAAAGGAAACACAAAACTTCTATCAGAGAGAGATTTTGAATGCTTTCTTCTCACATTCCATGCATGTGCTTGTATCCTCAAGACAAGGTTTGTAAGTGGATGTGATAAGCACCAAATGTTAGAGAAGATATAAGAAGCAACATGAGGTTTGGTGGTGAAGTCTTAGCAGCCAAGGTTAGAATGAGGACATCTCTGGGAGTGATGTTTCACTTGTACATGCACAGCAAATCAACAATTTTTCAACCTGTCTGCTTTCTTTCCCATGCCATATAGTCCTTCTGTTAAAGTATATTCGGAAGGTCAACACCACCCTGGACTGCATTAGGAAAAGTATTGTTAACATGTCAGGAGAGGTGATCTTCTCTACTCAGCACTGATGACCCAAACCCTGACTACTGTGCCCAGTCCTGGACTTCCAGTGCAAGAGAGGGAGCCCAGCAAAGCCCCACGAAGATGACTAAGGCATTGGAACATCTTCTACAAGAAGAGGCTGTGAGAGCTGGGACCATTGAGCCTGGAGATGAAATGAGCAGACAGATGTTTATAAATAACACATTGGAGAAAGTAAAAAGGACTGAGTCATTGATGGTATCCAATGAAAGGAATGAAAATAACAGGCACAAAAGGAAATACAAAATTTCCTTTAAATACATATATATATAAAATTGTAATGACTGTCAAACACCGGAGCAGGTTGCTCAGAGAAATTATGGAGCTTCCACTTTGAGAGATGTTCAGATCAGCACTGGACATGGCTCTGAGAAGCCTGATCTCCTTTATGCACAGGTTAATTTGTTGTTGCAAAGAACATTCCATTAAAAAGTAGACTTAATTATTATTTTAAAATATTCTTCTGTTTTTCATCAGTACTCAAGAATGCACTCTTTGGGAGAAATAAACCTTATTACAGAGTTTGTTTGCAAGATGATGATGACTTTACAAGACAAAAGGGCTGAGTATGAAAGGGTCAGAAAGGACTTTTAAGAACTTATGAACATATGTGAAGAGAATGATGACAATTAGGTTTTTAAAAAAATTATCATCAGTCATTACTGTGGTTCTCAGCAGTACAACATTTACTCCAAAGCACTGATTAATCATTTTTCATGGCAACCATACAAATGAACCAAATGTTAGACTTTCAATTCATAAATGGGCATTGGAGTCCAAGAAGAGCTAACTGAAATCAGAAGGTTCCTAGCTTTGGTTGGTCAGTTCGAAATGTGCTGTTAAAATGCAGAATAGCAGAATATTTAGCATCCCGCTGTAAGTCTTTGGCAGCTGTTAGTGGTCCACAGCTGAGGATGCTGGCAAATGCCAAATCAAGTATTTTCATTGCAGGTGGATGACACATCCAGAGTGACTGTTTTTTATTTTGGCCAGTGGGATTTTGTCTCAGCTCCCAGGGAAAGAGCTACAATAAATCAGACGACAGACGAGTGTCTTACCCCACAAATGCCACCTTTGATTTTGTAATTTTTGCAGCTCAGGTTGTGTTTGCAGCCTACAGAGAATAAACACAAGAGATCAATGCTGGATTTCAGTGTGTCTTGTCTCCTTCATTATAGTAGTCTGCCCTTTCTATGCATTTTTGTCCCTTCAAATGAAGTAACAGATTTTATTATGGAACAGCAATGGCCCTAGTTCAGAAAAATTAGCATTTGCCTTGGTTTAAATTGAATGATCTAATTGAAATCAAGGGGAATATTCATTTGTTTTATGTATTTAATCAGCTAGCTGAAGTGAAGCCTAAATTAATGAATGTGACCTGTGATTCACCAGGCATTTGGATACTGACTATGTAATGCCAAGCACAGATTTGCATGGCAAGCCATAAAGGTTTCTGCTTTCATGCTAGTCCCATCTCCCCTGCCGTGGTGCTGGCATTGCTCAATCCACTCAGCACATCCCTGCATTCTCTGGCCCTGCAGAGAATCTCTAGTGCCAACACTGTGACAGGAGGGGGACAGAGCAGCCTGAAAGCCAGAAGGGATGGGGGTATTGTGTTTCTGCCAGCTGCAGGTTAACTCCCCCTGCAGCAATACCCCATTGTGACTGGGGCTATGGGGCACAGCCTGGGCTCCTGTGGAGGATGAGGCAGCAGGTCACCATACCTGCAGTGGGGCTCCGGTCACCATTTATATCATGGCTGCATTCATCCTTCAAATCACAAAATTCACTTCTAAAGAATTGAATTTAGTATCAGAGAAGTAATTTTCACACTAGAGTAGAGAGTGATTAGGAACTTGCGTACAGTTTTCTGCAGCACAGCACAAATCAGCCAGACCCATGATACTCATAAGCATCAAATAGCAACCTTAAAATAAATTAAAACACTCTGCTGACATCCAGGACTTCTTGCTCTATAATATTTCAGATTTGACCTGCAGCTGTCTTGTTTTCACTCATTCAAGCAGTCCCTTAGAGCTCAGAGAAATATAGTGATCTAAAGAGGAAGCTGGGCATTTAGTGGAAGCTAGACATTTCCTACTTCTGAAATCCTTTTTCTTTCATACCTTGAAAAAACCTGTCCCTGCCATGTCTCTTAATCCAATAGCAGGAGGCTACAAAAGCCAGGATACCTAAACTGCTTAAACTTAGCAGCAGTCTTATTTTAAGGCTTATGAAACTAAGCCTTTCCAAGTAGATTTTGATAACTTGACTGTTTATGAAAAGCAACATTGCACCTAAATTCCTATCAGCAGAACTTGTATGTTCTTTATATTGAAATCCACTTTTGGTATTGAACCTGAAATGTATTTGAAACCTGTTTTAAAGTTCAGATGCCAGAGATGCTTTAAAACACTGATCATTTTTTGGAAGATTTTATGAAAGATTGATTTTCCCAAACTTCTAGGTACTCTATCATTACAGCAATTTTTAGAACAATATACTGTTCTGTGACTTTTGCAAAGCCCAATATTATACTCAGAAATCTCTGGATTTTTCATTTCTTAGTGTTTTGGTTTTTGTTGCCTTTTATTTATCAGTGAAGGAATTTGGAGAATAAAATCAAATCCTTAGTCCAGTCTCTGCTGAAACATTTCTACTACTTACCTTCTATTTTCTCCTCACCTGTGTTACTGAAGTATGTACTATTTTTGTTCCATTCTTGTTGACTTATCACTATATTAACTACCTTTCTTCCTTTTCTCAGTCTCTGTCTATCCATTACATAGAAAGAATAACCATAACCTTTCCCATGGGTGCATATTTAATAAATAACCTGGTTTTGTCTTAGCTTATTGAAGCTGGTAGCCTCTGTAAAACCATTTCCTTTGTTTCTTCAGACTCAATGAGCACTAGCAGCACAACCCAGCTTGAACTACTGGTCACATACAGAGGTCAGCTAACTCCCTGGACCTCTTTCCTACTGCAGAGCACAGGGAAATTGAAGACACTGTAAATAATTGTGCTGTGTTCTCTAAGAGTTCACAGCGGAATATAATCATCTCCTTTGATGGCTATAATGTGTCCTGCAGAAAATCCTTTATGAGCTATAGCAACTAATTACAATATCTCTGTTCTGTGAGAAATTGGGGGAGGGTGAACAATAAAACCATTGCCTAAAAGGAGGCTGCAAAAACAACCCCAAAATATTGCTATATAAAAATCTGTTTTTCAGATGTATATAAAGTGCTGAATTAAAAACAAATTACCATGTAACTTAACAACATCATGGATGACAGTAGCTTGTCTTGGCTGGAAATTCATATAGAATGTAAATATTCAGGATTGACTGGTATTTTTTAGATATAGAACTTTAGTGTGGAAGCTGTTAAATTTCCCCCCCCCCCAGTTTAGTGAGGGAGAAGGAGAAAAGTTGAAGAGGAAACGGGTTCCTGAATGGCAAAGGCAAAACAAAATTTGTAAAACTTATGTTGCCATTTATTATTCTATGTTGCCATTATGATTCTGTGATTTTAATACACCAAGCCTGCCTGAGTTCAAGAAGTGTTTGAACAACACTTTCAGGCACATGGTGGATTTCTGTATAGGGCCAGGAGTTGGACTCAATCATCCTGGTGTATACCTTTCAACTCAGAATGTTCTATGATTCTATGATTTCCTATTTACTCTTTTGTTTAACAAAAGAATACATTTATCTGAAGGTGATTTTACAGTTAAAAGGTAACTTTATTACTTCAAAGCTTTAGCCAACCAAAATTCTGAATTTAACAAACTGCTACACAGACTTTTAAAATGGACAAAGAAATTAATCTGTGGAGTAGTTGGACTGCCCTGGAAGAAATGTAGAGTTGAATTACTGGATATACTCTCAATCAGAAGCTCTTTTCATGTTTTCTCTCTAGGAGATTCTTGGGAATGGCAAAGTAGAGTGTGGGAGTTGGGTGGGTGGTGTTTGTGTACAAATGAAGCCAGCTTCAGAAACAGAGGTGCTTTGGTCCAAAGAAATCCATAATGTAACATTACAGGCAGGAGAGCAGAGGAAGGATATAGCTACACAGATTTAAGCAAGAGAGTCAGGACATTGAAAGGGTCTCTTTGTTCATATTCAAACAGATGTTACTTAGCAGGCTGCTCTGGGACATTTTGATTCCTTTTCAACTCTTCAAGTGACCTGTGACTGTTCAAACCCGAGAGCAGGTAATGTGCCACAGCTTGTATATGCACATATGGCCAGCTGGGCCAGAAGAGGTAGATGTGTTTCAACAAAACTCTTTAGAAAACACAACAGATAAGCTAAGCAAAGAAGACAGTGGTGACAGAATTTGCCTTTCCTAACCAGGATGAAGTCCAACTGTTGTTTCTGGCAGCAACAACCCAGACTCAATCAAACCCAGGTGCAGAGTCAGCCAGCTTGGAGGAGAAGTGTGCTTACATCTGCCCTTTTCTCACTCTAGGGCTCTGCTCAGAGGGAGGAACATGCTGTTGGGAGATAAATTTCCCTCCTTCTAATTATAGGCCTTGCCATCTTCTGCCCACTTCAACTGTAAATCGCCTAATCATAAACAATTCCTCTTCAAAGCTCAACACAGATTGGATGTAATTCCCTGACAACACCAATCTGTTCACAGTATTACATGCAAAGGATAGAATAACATTAAAGATCTTTCAGCCTGCTGAAGGGGAGAAGATTGAAGAAGGAGAATAAAATCTGAGAATAAGCCACAAAAGAGATTACTCTTGACACATTTTAGCAAGGAGTAGCAAATCTCTACAACAAAGGAGAAGAAGGAAGACAACTTCCTTTTCCATTGGGAAAAAACCCCACCTTGTCACATACACTTTCCCTTCTAGTAATTAGTAAAGAAAGTAAAAGGCAGATGGAAACTGCTGATAATTTTTTATTTACATTAGAAAGCTTCAGTTATTCAGAATGACCAATTCATTCTCACTACTGAACTGCACAAGATCACATTACTGCTATATTTGCTTGTTTTCTTCCCTCCTCCCCATTTGTTTTCTCATGTGGCAACTGACCATAAATAAGAGTTTAGATCTTGTTAGAGAGTTGTCTATTCAAGTAATGTAGTGCCTATGAACTATCCTTCAGAACTGGAATTGCATGCTGGCGAGACAGATAACCAAAGCATTTTTGACAGGGGACAGTACATTTTCCAAAAGGTGAGGATAATGGTATGCTAGCAGCACATGGTTTGTGCACTAGTACCTCAATCCAGTCATTGTTTTTTTGAGAAATTACAGAATACCAATATCAAATGCAACAATAATATTAAAGCAGCATTATTTGTAGTGTTTTTGAAGTGGTAGTTGTTATCAGGACCAACATCTAATTTTACATTGATGTATCTCAACTGAATGAGAGGGCATTTTTCCTGATTTATGCCGGTTTAGGGAGGGAACAAAATTAGGCCTTAAATTCCATACATCTTGTACCCCTGGCAAGAAGGCTGGAAAGGATAATCACATTTTAACACTGCCAAATTGCTGAGTATAAAAGTAATAATGCTCCAAAATGATCAAATCATACCTATAAATTTGAGAAACCTTTGAGAAGTTTTTTGTTGCTTGATAGTAAATAACCATAAAGAGCTATTTATTTATATATTTAGTGGACTGATCTATCAAGAAGAATTTGGGGGAAAAAAGTCTCTAATTTTAGATTGAAGAGAATATGCTAACTTTATGTCTGATTATCACCTAAAATGGGCTAAACATATTTGGTGCAAAATAATCACCACCTTTCTATATATACAAGAAATTGACAACAAAGGTAGGGAAAATAGCAGAATCTAAAATTTATGAAGTACAAGAAATAGAAGAGGAAAAAACTCAGTAAATCCACCCATAGTTACTTAGTGCAGATGGTTCTGTAGTTGGTATATACTTGGGGGAAATCACTGACCTTGCTAATTGGAACTGGAAGGTAGATTAAACCCCCTATACATAGAATTGAAAATATTCATATCTTAGAATATAAACACTGTAGTAGTATGGACGTACACCAAGTAAATACAGTCTTTGTTAATAATCAACAGAGCAGATGTGTACATGCATGTGTACATGCAGAGTATGCTTCTAAGAGGGTGATATTAAATAAAAAAGTAATCTTTCTTAATATTGATATTATTATCCTGTACTGAAAATGTTACCTCATGAAAAAGTGATTTAACAAAGGCAGTCTGAGCAAACCATGTTTAATTTTAAAAAATGGCAAAATACCCTGTTGTCTCACCTGGCAGTGGGATAAATTGCTCCCAATATTACAAAAGGCTTGTGTTAAATTTTTTGTCATTGTTGCAATAGTTACTCTTAGATTTTTCTCCATAAACTCGTGGGAAAAAGACACTTATTTTTGCATCACCATCTGGTTTGTGTCTGATTATTTGGCTGATCTGCTGAAGTGTTTTCCGAGTGATCATTGTTTTAGCTTGTACTGTCGGATGCCATCCAAAGGTCCAGCACAAGCAGATGGGACTATAATATAAAACAAGAGCTGCTGCAATAAAACGTCTTCTATGCCTGCCCCCAACACCCTCCCTTTTTACATTAGGTGATCCATGACTGGATATTCTGCATTTGATTTCATTGTTTATACACTCTACAAACATTGTAAGGGAACCAAAATAGATGGTGATGATGCAAGTCATGTGAGATTCATTAATTAACACTATATAAGGAAGAAGAAAGTGAACTGTATTTTTTTTTTTCTCCAATGCTATACAGTTCAGAAAGAATACATATGTCACACAAATATTTATGAATGGCATGGAAAGAAATTAAAAGATTGAAACCTGTTAGGGTTTGTAAAAAGTTATGAAAACTTCCCTGGCAGAGGCAGGATGAATCACAAACAGGGGCTAGAACTTGTAAGTATAAAAGAAAAGAGATCCCTGTACTTTATAATTCACATTAATAGCTAGAAATTCAATTTTTACCTAAATAATTGGAAAGGCCTTTATTTTTCAGAACTTTTAAATGAGCACATAATTTTGATGTAGAAATCAAAGAAGTGCTCAAAATTAATTAGGGGGAATGTAATTAAATAGATAAACATCTGAAAATAAGGGACACAGATGGGGAAGAACCCAAGATGCATCTTACCTTCATTTCACATTTAACTTAGTTGAAATGTCAAGGGGTACAAACTCAGGCTCAATTAAGAAAGAAAGCAGTCTTAGTATTTGAGATAGAAGACATTATTGCTAGATATCCTTGACTTCTACATCTAAGGCAGATGACCAGCATCTCTTAACAATCAGATGAGAGGAAGGATATCTTTAACAATGAACTCATCTATCCTATTTTGAATCTAACTTGGCATGAATGGAAGTTACTGTTTTTTACCACAAATAATGAAGAGAATTCAGACAACTAGATCAGGTATGTTGTGTGATTCTATGATTCTGTCTATGACATAGATTCCAGCTTCTGGTCAAAGGAAGTCTGTCCTATCTCTCTGAATTGCAGAGTGGAATTCTGGGATTTTGAGAATGGCATGAAATGTCCTTCTAAAGTGCTTGTCTCCCTCCATTGACTGCAAAGGAAATTTGAATACCTAAATTACATTACATATCTATCTTAGCACATAGAATTAACAAGAGACAGGGACAGAGAGATTAACTGAGAATATTGTATATAGGAAAAATTTTGTTTGCAGACTATTGCAATAGTCTGCAATATTGTTGGAAATAAAAGCATATTGATAGGACAAGGCATCTACTCCAAGCATAATGATTTTGCAGTTAGACTGTATAACATATACATCTAGAGAGCGTTTTTTTTTTTTTTTTTTTGTCTCCCTACAAGTACTTAATAAAATAAAAGTGTTTCTCTTTTATGAGCGCAACAGTTTCAAATATCTCTCATTTCATAGATGCATTTCATATTTTCCCAAAATATATGCTTGTATTTGGATCTCGTAGTAGAATTCATTCTTGGAACTGTGACAAGTCATTAAGTCTAACAAGAGCAATAAAAAAATAATGGTAGTGGTTCCTTAGGTAAAATAATACTGCTAGAGAAAGACTACCAACAAAACCAGTCTAAAAATGCACTGGCTATGTTTATACTACACTGGACTCCAGAGATCCTGGTACTCTCACACAGCATAATGGCATGCAGAGAGTCTAATTTGCCTCTGGATTTGAGATGACTGCATTTGGTGAGTTAAAACTGAGCTCCATGGGGCTTATCACTCCAGGATGATCCTTGGCCTGGTGTGCCAAGGCCCAGTTGGCATTAACTTGGTGCTATCTGCATTTTGCAGGTGTACAAATTTTCTTACCTCTTTTTATTGCTACATTGAATAGATATTGCCCCCCAACCATTGTGATTCCTCCATCTGGCATGCATCGCAAAGCCTACTGGCTAGGTTTTATCCAATTTCAAGGTACGTGTTCTCATTTGAGATCCTGAGCATGTTCCAAATGCACTCAGGCATTGCTCCAGATAGCAGCAGATATAATCTTCATCAAGGATAATGCAGGGTCCTAGGCAAATGAACTCTCTTCACAACATAGAACTGCAAGTTGTGTGCCTGTAGAAATAACTATAAGTTGCCTTTTGGGCATAAATACTTTAAAAAAAGCTTACAAACTAATCCAAGGAATTCCAGCAGTCTAACAGAAAACAGAGAGAGAGAGAGAGAGAGAGGGAGAGAAAAAAAAAAAAAAAAAAAAAAAAAAAAAAAAAAAAAAAAAAAAAAAAAAAAAGCCCCAAGCTGAAAATAACAAAATAGAAAAAGCAATGAAATATTGAGTCTGTAGCACAGGAGGCTAAGCACAAGAACAAAGAAACTGTAAGGAAGGTGTAGATATTGAAAAAACAGATACGGAACCTGATTTTCAGAGTGCAAGCGAGGACTTTCCATTTTTTTCTAAAAGTTACATTGCACAAACTAATGAGAAGTTAAGAAAGAGGCACATTGTTTAGAAGAACAATGTTTTTTTACTTGGTAGATAGATAATGAGTTGCAGGCACCTCACTATTGTGCATCTTGCAGAGTGCACATTCTTTATTCAGATACACATTCCTGAAACAGAACATCAGTGTGTTAATGCCTCGGTGGTAATGCACTGAGGAAAAGTATTTCTTCAAATGTTTGCTCTTCGTGAGGGCAATCCTGTACAAGAAAGTTAATATTTATAAATCATGAAAAACGATCAGTACTTTTGGTTCTATTGCACCCTAATTTTGAAATGGAATGGTGATGTAGATAAGAGATAATGAGTCTTTGTTTTCAGCAAGAGTTGAAATAAAGCATTTTCCAAGGTTTGTATTCATATAACATGTGGCATTCATGCAGGTTAATAAGTCCCTCTCATGTTAATTGAACTCTACCTCTGAAGAGGATCTGAAAGCATAGGTAATTTTAATTCATTGTCAAGCGTAGTATCAGGGTAGTATCTCAATAAAATGGATTTTGATGTTTATACATAAACTTTGTCTTGCATTTTATCTTTTTAAAAGAGTCTATTACTTCAGTTTATATTTTATGTGGTTACATAATATATTACAGCCTGTGAGAGGTGGTGAGCACACTTCAGCTGAAGGACATTCCAATGATTAATGGAGCTTAAAGTCCATACACCGTAAATTAGGTTTTAGAACCTCAGTGTAATTTTTATCATGTAACAAGAAAATTCATTTACAAAGACTATCCCACAGCTTTGAAAGTCACTATAAAGATTAAGTTCTCTTAGACAGAAGGTAGGAGATTTAATTTTGATTTTTTTTTCTTTTTTAATCAGATTATCAATCTCCTCAAGGAATCCTAAACAAATTGAAAATGCTGCTTTTGTTTTTCATAGGTTCACAAAGTATTTATCAGGCAGCCATGTATCTATCAGGGTTTTTTACCCTATTGTAATTACCTCTGTGTTGGACCGGGCTACAGTGGGTATGACATGAACAAAGAAGATATTTCCTCTGACACATCGTAAAAAGCACAGATTATAGGCTCTGGATGCTTCAAGGCTGCAGGAAGAACGTGAGAAAATATGATGTGATCCAGAATCTACTATTTTTTACTTCACTTTAGGAGAAAAGCAGAACTATTTTCAGTGGAGACAGAAAATAACTATAAACTAGCAAGAGATTAATGTACAGCTTCCAAGGAAGACCTGAAAGTGTAGTACAATTTTCTGTGTACATTTCAATAAGTTTGCTTTGGCTGTACTTGTGATGTTCATTTGCCTGCATCATACAGATATTTGGGGAATGATATTGTGCCAGCTTGATTGTAAAAAGCAAATTTTAAAGTTCATATACTATTCTGAAGAAGCAAATAGTACAGTCAAATGTAATTATAAACTACTGGTCTTCTCCCCTAAAGCCCTTAATTATAAACTCACCCAATCTCCCATCTTTTATTTGTCACTGAGTCATCAAGATGAATGTGCTGGGAAATGTCAGCCTGCATCACCCATCAAGCCAACTTTCCTTCTGTGTGCTTTCTTCCATGCTACAACTGATATTCCAGAGCAACTGCTCCTAAGACTCTGCTTTGTCAGTGCATTAATCATCTTCAGATGTCAAGTAAAAAATCTTGTCTCCTATAATATCTATAAATAGGGTAAGTAACTGATAGGTTGTGACTATACTTGTGCCAAAAAAAAAAAAAAAAAAAAAAAAAAGGCCTTATATTTCCCTTATATCCTTAACTCTTAGGCTCATAGAATCATAGAACCATCAAGTTTGGAAGAGACTTTTAAGATCATCAAGTCCTGTAACCCCTAAACCACTAAACCACATCATCCACCCCTCCTGGCCAAATCCTCCTAGTTTATACACTGAGCCTGGTATGGAACATCCTTTTGGCCAGTTCAGGTCACCTGTCCTGGTTATGCTCCTGCTCAGCTTCTTGGACATCATGAAGGAAGTGAAAAAAGGAAACTGAAAAGTCATTGACTTGGGTAAGCACTACTGAGTGTCAACAAAAACATTAGTGGTTTATATCATTATTCTCACCCTAAATCCAAAAAACAGAACTGTACCAGCTACTAGGAAGAAAATTAACTGCATCCCAACCGAAACTAGGACAATCTTGAAAGGATGACTGAGTGACTTTGGAGAAAATAAGGCAAATGGATTTTCTGTGCTAATACACCCTAAGGATAGAGTGGTATGTTTGATTTTAACTATGATTTGAAATGTCTCAGAAACTCCTATCAAACTCTCTTGGAGAAACTGAAATCAGTGAAAGAGTTACATTTTTGTTGGCTTTGGGTTGTGTTTTTTGTTTGTTTGAGGTTGTTGTTGTTGTTGTTTTGCTTGGTTTGTGTTTTATTTGTTCATTTTTTGTGTGGCAGACCTTGTAATTTATTAAGTCATTTACATAATATAGGGTACTCAGTGACATTTGGAAAAATAGTTCAAATCAGAGAAGTCCAGGTTGTTGATTTATGGAGCATAAACAACATAAAGCCCAAGTTAGAGTTCAAAGCAGCACAGATTTTTTTCTTCTCTAATTTTAACAGCAGAACCAAAAATTTCAATTACTCTAGGACTATCTTGTGGCTTTGAAAGTCAGTATAAAGATGAGGTTTTGTTAAACAGAAGGTAGGGAGGGAGTTTAATTTGAATTTGGGAGAAAAATCAAAATACTAATCATCTTGAAAAAAAATGAAAGAGTTGAACACATGGAGACAAAACAGAGTAAAATTAGTCTAGAGTAAAATTAGTCTAAATTAAAATTATCTTTTTTAATATGACTACTTAGAGGACATAAAGTTTTTCTCAGTATTCTTATCAGTATTTTTACTTTTTGCATTCAAATTCTTCTATATTTGAAATGTGCATGGCATAATTTTAATGGGCAAACACCTATAGAAAAGATGCTATAGCTTTTGATAAAATATTGTTGCCTATTCACCATAGAACCACATGCAATCTTAATGGGAGACAGTGAGAATCTCCTGGTCTTCTAAGTAATATAGCTCAGTTTTGCATCAGGACTGAGATGTTTGTTGAGGACCAGCTTTGTGTAATAGTATGAAAAACTGGCTGAATGCTACAAAGATAATCATAGGGGATTCTGTATTTTTTATTTCTATTTTCAATACTAGGATAGTACGAGTATGCTGCATAGAATAAATTATCCAAACTAGTAACTTCTTCACAAAATTTGTGTGAGATACTACAGCACAGATTTGAATTAAAGCAGGACTTAACTACATTTACTTTTTGGGGGGCTTATCCCAGTTTTTTAAGGCCACATATTTAATGCAATTAGTCTGAACATTTGTCCATCTTGTCTACCCATCTCCTGAATCCAAGGGATAAATTCTTCAGCTAAGTTCAATCATATTTAAAAAAAAGTACATGCTTCAAAGACTGTGAAGAAAAAAAAAAAAAAAAGAAGAAATGTAAATGTAAACAAAGTCATGTTTTTTCATGTTGATAGGGTGTTTCACAAAAGTGAGTTGTACTTGAGAATATTGTTTAACATGCTCGTTCTCACCAGAGTGATCAAGAAAAAATTGTGAGTCCACAGTATGATCTTTGGCAAAACATTTAAACATTTAATAGGTGCATTCTTCATTATAGAAAAACTACTTATTTGCTCAAAAGATCTTGACCTGTTATCCTTCAAGCCCTGAGGAAAAGACTTGGATTTGACATTGTCCTAGGTTACAATGTAAGATGTGCCCAAAGTACGTATTCTATCACCATCCACATGTGTCGCGGTGCTGTCCTTCGCGCAGGTGAGCGTGGCCACAAGCTAGCTCAGATCCGCGCATCGCTCCAACATAGGTAGGCAGGGGTGGCAGGCTAGGCAAGCCACCTCCTCCCTGTGGGGCCTTGTTTCCCCCACGCCAGCAACAGGCAATAGATGGTAAAGATAACCACGGCAGCTGAATGAAAGGCGACTCTCCTGAGCAGGGTACAACTCGGTTTTATTGAGAGGAGAGGGAGCACGGAGCTCTGCACTCTCTGTCCTGCTGCCCAGAAGAGCCCCAGGAGCAGGCATGCAGCAGCTTATAAGGAGGGGTGGAAACAGGGGTGGCTACAACTGGTCAGCAAATCAAAGAACTTGGGGGTGTAACAGGGGTGTAAACCATTGAACAGGGGACCAACCACAAAACGCTGGGAGGGGATTTCCAGGGCCCCAGCCTATCACTCAACACCCTCCCTGGAGCTTTCCAGAAGCCAGGGAAGGGTCCTGGAGTGATAGACAGGGCGCCCAAGGGGAGAGAGAGGGGATTGACAACCTGGGAACAGGGGGAAGGGATGATTGACATAAAACAAACTGGGAGCACTTTGGAGTAAACAAGTCTGAACCAATACAGAAATAGGGGGGTACAAGGAATGAACCATTACATAAAACGTGTATAAACTCATATAAAACAAATAAAACAAATTGCACACCACCACACACATGAGCTGTTGAAACTAGGTTGGGCAAAGTTCCTCTTGCCCCCTCCCTCCAGACTATCCTCTGTTAATGGCCCATCAATGTCTTCCTGCATGGCTCATAGAGAACTCCCTCCAGGAACTATCTCTGTTTAATGGGCAATCAAGGACCCATTACAAGGCTGATAAAATTATATCAGCCCATTGTGAGATGCTCCGCCCAGGGGGAGGAGCCAAGCATTCCCACCTGGATATAATCTGGGATTTGGGACAGCACAGACAGCCTTACCCACTGGATTCCCAGAGGATAAGAGCTACCAGACCTTTCTATGAGATCTCTGCTTCAACAAGACCACTTCATCTGGACTGCTACCACCACAGTGTCAGGTTGTATTCTGACTCTGTCAGTGATCTTTTGTACTACTGCATTTGCTTTATTTTATTTTATTTTATTTTATTTTATTTTATTTTATTTTATTTTATTTTATTTTATTTTATTTTATTTTATTTTATTTTATTTTATTTTATTTTATTTTATTTTCCTCTCCTATTAAATTGTATTTCTGACTTGGAGTCTCTTGCTGGTTTTGCTTTCAAGATAGCACAGACACTTAGCTACTGTTAGGAGTTCTTTGTATAATGGGAATTTTGGATGAAGTTCCTAGGAGATGCTGTATTATTCATACTAATAATGATAATTACCAATGAGGAATTGTCAAAACTAGTTAAAGGAATGGCAAAACCTGTCAAATTTTCAGCTGAAAATTCTGTTTTTGGTCCTTGTTTAGTGTGTGCAACGGTCATTTTATGGGTTGGGTCCAAATGTTGGACATCATAAGCTTAAGAAAACTGAAAAACTGAATTGCATGTTATAATTTCAATTTAAAAATAAGAAGCTCTTAATTTTCTTCCATTTTTTTTTTCTTTGAAAATTTCCAGTTGATAAAAACTGGTGTGTTTCTATTCCACAGCATGTTAACCTCTCTTGTGTTTTCTCTGATTTCTATTCAACATGCCATAGCATGCTGTAGGGTGTCTGACACTTCTTTGCATATGTACAGATAAGCTGTAGGCAGCAGAACATCAGCTTAAGGTAATTGAAATCAGAAAGTCTTATATCTTCATTTTTTGGTTCAAATTAGCCAATGAAGTGTGCAATGTGCAGGGTGTAAATAACGTCAGAATTAGAAGCCCTTAGTCTCTAATTATGTTAGGTGAAGTTGTATATGAATAAAACATAAGAGAATGTTGACATAATTTGTTGTAGACATTAATTGTTCTCTCAACTGGATGTTCAATGCTGCAATTTTTGAGGGGTTAATTAATTAAAGCGAGTTAGATCATACTGCTCAGGCACTACTGAATTTAGATTATTCAATGAGCAATTTGATCTTATCCAATGATGCTATTGCAAGTCCTCTCCTGGAACTGGGAAATAATCATCAGTCAAGTAATTAATTTCTCACAACTTTTAAAGTACAGAACATTTACAAGCTGTATGTAATAAGCAAGGTTCACAAACTTTTGTCAGAGGTTCCAGGAAGTGTGTCAGTCGGAACTGTAAGATTCAAAATGCTTGATATTTTTTGGCGTCTAGCTCCTTTTGAGATCTACTGTCAGCATGCAGTGCTTCAAATGGTCCTGTTTAATTTGGTTGTGTTTGGATTTTTTTTTTTTTTAAATGACAGTAAATTCTTAGTCCTGCCATTGAATTTAAATTCAGTGTAGTCCATTTTTTTTGTAGCTGTGGGGATGCCCAGCAAGAACACCTATTTCTATGTTGCAGTTCACAGAGTATCCTTATGCTGTTCTTTTCTGTCTGGCTTTTCCTTTTCTGTCACTGAGACTACATCCTAAAAACACATCCCAGGATGATGTGGGAATGTTTTTGTCCAACTTCACTGCCAAAGGCTAAGGAGCTAGAATTGTAGCTGAAAAATTGAATAAGAATTAAACCCCACAGCTTTTGATTGAAATATTTTAAATCTGACTTAGCAAATTTAAATTCCTCAAGCTATGTTTAAGCACATACACAGAAATGCCTTGATTTATTTTCAGAAATATAAACAGCTATAAATTCTTTCAAAAGTTAAGCTAGACAAATCTGGAAATATTTTTTTTCTTATAAGTAAGCTCCTTAATATGTATTGAGAGACCATAAAGACAACATTAAAGGCCATATTTTTCCTTTTTACTAGCATTTCTTTCTAACTATGCTTTTTCATATCATCAACCTATACAATAACACTCCTTCAAGTGTCGCGGTGTCCACTATGCGCCTGGAAGTGCTGACCCATGGGCTAGCTCAGTCTCTTACCATGGCTCACGCGCTCGAGGTTGGAGTCGCTAGTTCGACTAGCTCCCTCCTCCCTGTGGGATCTTGGTTCCCCACACCCAGCGATGGACTTGATGGTAGACACAACCACAGCAACGGATAGAAAGGCGACTCTCTGAGCAGGGTTAACAGGCTTTTATTAAGGGGGAGAGCTGCCCAGACTTCCGTACCTTTTACTTGGGAGAGCTCCTGCTCAGGAGAGCCCCGAACAACGGTTGAACAACACATTATAAAGGGAGGTGTAACAAAGGGTGGTGACAACATACTGCCCAATCAGGCTAACTCAGGGTGGAACCGGGGGTGTGAACATTCAACAGGGAAACCAATCTGCGATGGAGAAAAGGGGATTTCCAGGACGCCTGCCTATCACATGACACCCTCCCTGGAACTTTCCAGACTCCAGGGGAGGGCCCCAAAGTGACAGACAGGGCACCCAAGAGGGAGAGAGAGAAAGAGAGAGAGCAGTGACAGCAACAGGTGAGGGATAGGGTGATTGACACTTAACTGAAGGTTATATAACAAACATAAGGGGGAAAAAATTGGGAGGAACGGGGGTACAAGGAACGAACCATTTTTCCAAACTTCTTATAAAAACCTATAAATGAATTACATAAAACACTTAAAACCTAATAAAATAACTTTTGCACCACCACATTCAAGTAGAGGTATTAGTTTTCAGTCATAGAAAAATGTGTAAAGAAATAAATGTGTGACCTATTTTAATGCATTTTCTATGTCTCTGAATTAGAAAATAAAAATAATATTAATATGAATCAAGATTTTCAGAGACAGTTAATTCAAACAAAATACACTCAAAGTTCATTAATTTTTTCAGTAACCAAAGTCATTAAAAGATTTTGAAGAAAATTTGGCATAATTATTTCTAGTTGAAACTTATTAAGAATTATTCCTATTCCTTCTGAAAACAGCGTGGAGTAAAGTAGCACTTTTAAGACCTAAAGTCCATGGGAAGCATACTTTTACAGAAGCTGTCTAGAACTTTATGTTGTTGCCATCTAGAACACAGGATAATTTTCCCTCTTAAAATATATGTAAGAAGATTTAGTATTGAAAATGGCAGAAATGGTCCTATATATAGTTTTAAAAATAAGCAATGAAGATATCTTATTTAAAAAATAAGAAATTAATGATGGTTTATTATGAATTTATTTTATTTTTCATATTCACAGTCTAGACATGGAAACAGAAGAGAAGACCTCTGCCTTTAACAGCCAGCAAAGCAGCTAAACATTTCCTAATTTTATTTGGAAGTCTCAAAATCAGATGCATGTTTAGTCTCCTTGAAGTGACATTGATGAGCTTAAACTACTGAAGCTAAATAAAACCCTTTGGAGTTTAACTTTTCCATAACATAAAAAATCCACTCTTCAGCACACATCCTTCACTTTACCTAGTTGAGCAGTACTGAATCAAAATTAATTGTCTTTGAAATGCATATGCTTTACATCTTGAAGGCTAATCATCACTAGAAGAAATGTCTGCTATATAATGAATAAATTCAAGGTAGAATGAAAGAGTCTTTCTTTTTCATATTCTCTAATTGTAATTTGGTATGCTAACATTAATCTATGAAGAGACAGAAATCTTAGCCAAATAATGGAGAATTAGCTTTGACTGGGTTACTAACAATTACCCACTTTCTACAATTACTAACTTGCTATGTCACCTTGATAAAGTTGGAGAAACACATTATATACCTACTCTGATAAAAAAACACAAGTGAGGAATAGTTACTGTCATACTCCATGTTTTCTTTCAGTTGTCTCTTCTAAAACCACCAAAAGTGCCTTTATGATAAAAGAAATTTTTAAGACAACTTTGAAATCCTGCAGATAGATATCTTCCCTCTAATCTAATGAGCTAGTTTACGTCTATGTTCTTCTGCAGCAGTGTGGATGCATTTTCCCGAGTTAGTGTTCCAGCTTCCCAGTTCCCACATAAAAGAGAGGCAACACTTCCCACATGCAGCAAGCTGAACTGGAACTCAGAACTGAGACAAAGCCTTATTTTAGTACCCATGTTTTAGTGGAAGAGATTGTAACTAAATATAATAGAAAAGCTGTCCTTTTAACTTGTATTTCTTGTAGGAACAACATGGCACTCGTACTATTAAATATCAATCTGCAGATCTTGTGAGATACACTGGAAGTGCATGTTTTTAATCTTTGACAGTTATTTAAACACACTAATCTTTGTTATTGTCTGTTTCCAAGTTTTACCTGGATACCACAGGAGAGGCAGAATTGGTGGACAGTTTGCAAAGTCATGATCCAAAACCTCCTGACTCTGGTAGAAATCTGACAGCAAAACAAAAGATCTGCATTGAAGCAGAAACAGTAGCAGTGAAGCACTGCTTCAGCGCACCCTGGGACTGCCAAGGCCTTGCTCCGGGAAAAGTCCTGCAACTTGATCAGCCAAAGGCATATGACAACCTGCGCTTGTGAATGACAGTGATAACCTCCTGGCAGCTTCAAGGA
Organism: Hirundo rustica; assembly: GCF_015227805.2. Classification (NCBI taxonomy): domain Eukaryota; kingdom Metazoa; phylum Chordata; class Aves; order Passeriformes; family Hirundinidae; genus Hirundo; species Hirundo rustica. The sequence goes on from NC_053452.1 coordinate 67,635,933, forward strand.
TTGCACAGCTGTAAAGGAAACAAACTTTGAGTAATGCATTACGTGTTTGCAGCATGCCCGAAGTGTAGTTCTCTGGTTTACAGCACACGGTTCACAAACTGCAGGGCTGCCATCGTGGTGGGAGTACTGCAGTTCCATGCAGATGAGGGAAGGCGGCATGATCATCATCATCAGGTGTGAGCACAAGACTCACGTGGCAGGGCAGTGGCTAAGCAAAACTTGACGTGGGTTGATATGAAAAAAAGTACTAGGAGATATTATAGCTGCTATTTCTTACTAATGGAGAGTTTCTGGTGAGTGAGCACAATAGGGAAAGACTGCAGCTCTGGTGGTTGGGGCAGCTCAAGGAAATGCTGACATGAAAGAACCCACCACTGAAGGAATCACTGACAAGCTGCATGTCAGTGTTGGAGGATCTAGGGTACAGCTCTATGGTTAGCTCCAATCTCAGCACACTGCTGTTGTGACAACATATGGAAAAAATCTCAAGCTGATATGCACTGAAGAGCCAGAGTCTGCCTTGTTATTCATTGCCGAAGTAAGATAATGTTCAACAAAATAATAATATTCTGTATCTTCAGCCTGTGAAGTACTGCAGGAAAATCCTATTATGAGTGCCTCAGAGAAATAAAGAACAAGGTATCTGGAAACTCAGGAGGAGACAGATTACAGGCAGATAATAATACACAAGTAACTAATGGGGTTTCTATTATGATAATGCAGCAACTTCAGCAGAAGAATAATTAGAGATAGATAAGCACAAGGAAACATGTGGAGCAAATAAATTGAAGTTTTAAACAAATATTTCTCTATGTGTGTCAGATTTTCATACAGAAGCCAACAGGAAAAGAAATCAGCAGTTTCCTGAAGTGCAGCATTTTAGGGCTCAGTGGATATTCATACTGTTTTACAAAATCTGTAAATAAAGCCAGCTTTGTTAATATAGGGATTTTCCCTACTATGTTCCTGTAGCAATTATTTCTTTTAAGCAAATACTTTTACAAATATATTATCTTTTTAAAAGTCCATAGATGATATATTAACTCTTAGTTTTCTGTCTTTTACTGTTTTTTGGTTGGTTTATTTGTTTCAATAGTTTTTTATTGTTCCATGTGTTGCTTGTATGCTTACTTTATTGAAATGCTAAAAAATCCTTCCTTTAGCTGCAGGTTCTCTTTCTCCAAGGCTCAGATATTAAACTGAAAAATATAATTAAACAAATTTATATTGCTTTTATAAAGACAGTGTAAGTGTATGGCAGGCCAGCAGGAACTTGGTGATATCAGCCCCAAAGAAGATGTCCGTATGAGCTATTGAAATAGAAGACTGTTTTCCAAAGGGGTCAGATTCTGATTTTTGGCTTATACTGAATAGGACTTTATTTAGTGAGTCATTCTAGTTAATTATGCTCACAGAATGATAATAGTCAGCATGACTAACTGGATCATAATGTAGCCTAAATTTGGCAGTCTTTACAGTGAAATTCAAAGATGACTAAATAGTTTTCTTATAAATGCCTGATTGTGTCTACCAGTTTCATGTCATGACAACTTCAAATTATCTTACTGTGGGAATTTATTTTGGTTAGCAACTTAAAGCAGTAGCAATTGCTATGTGTCTTTTTGTGCTACGCTATCTGTTAAACAAAAAGATTTTGGCGTATCTTATAATAACAGATTTTGCAATTGTTATTTTGTGAAACAATTTTTAAAACTAAAACTAAAACTACTACCAGTCATGACTTCTTTTTTCATTCCACATTATTCTTCATCTTTAGGGAAGTGGGATTTTTAGAAGTGCTAAAGATGCTAGTAGACCCTCCAGAATCCTCCCTTCCTTTCCAAACATAGCTTCAATTAATAAGGAAATTGTCTATTCAAGTGTGCCCATTCAAGTGTGTGTGTACACAAGAAGCAAAAGCACACTTGATAGGTGTATTCAAGGAAAGGAAATCTGCAGGAGCAGGCTAGGTACTGAAAGGCAAGCTGTGGGGGAAGAAAATGAGCCTGGATGAACGGTGAGTTGGAACTCAGGGAGAAAAATCATCTTTGGAAGAAAGGGAAGGCAGCTCAGGAAGAACACAAGAATGTTATTAGGTCATTTGAAGAGAAAATTAGAAAGGTGAAAGCTCAGCTAAAACTCAATCTGGTAAACTCTACAAATGCTACTAAAAAGTGTTTTTATAAAGACATTAACAACAAAAGAAGTAATAAAGAAAATCTTTACCCTTCTTTGGATGCAGATGAGAACATTGTCAGCAGGGATGAGGAAAAGGCTGAGGTACTTAATGTCACTTTTGTCTCAGTCTTTAACAGGAAGACCCGTTATCCTCAGGGCAACTAACCACTGAGCTGGGTGACAGGAATGGGGACCATCCAGGATGAATAAGTAGTCAGTGATATTCTGGGCCACTTATGAGGAATGTCTGAGGGAACTGAAGTTGTCTAGTCTGGAGAAAATAGGCTCAGGGATGACCTTAACACTTTCTACAATTACCCAAAAGGGGTTTGTAGAGACATGGGGATCAGCCTCATTTCCCATATATAATTAATGAGAAGACAAGAGGAAATGGCCTCAAGCTGTGTCCAGGGAGGTTTGGATTGGACATCAGGAAAAATATCTTTACTGGAATGGTTGTCAAGCATTGGAATTGTCTGCCAAGGGAAATGGCTGAGTGACCATTCCAGGAAATATTCAGGAAATGACTAGATGTAGTGCTTAGTGCTATGGTTTAGTTGACATGGTGGTATTTGGTCAAAGGCTGGACTTAGTGATCTTGGAAGACTGTTTCAATCTTAATGATTCTGTGTTTCTATGATTCTATTCTATATTTATGTATGTCAAATGAACAGCACACCCAATTAATCAATCAGTGTACCTAAATCATGGCCTTTTGGATTACAGCTCTTGGGGATCGAGGCTGTAGTCAGGCAGAGTGTGCCATTGCAACCCAGGCAATTTAAGACACCAAGATTCCATTTCCACCCACAAGGGTTTAACATTGACTCCCTTTCAGAGGTTACCTTCCCCTCAGCTATTCTGGAATAAATGTCCATGTAATTATGCCATAAATCCAGTCCCATCAAAATAATGCAGTTTAGGAAGCCCTATTCATATAAGCGTGTAAGGTATTGTGATTACTTGGACAGAACTAGGCTAGGTGCTACTTATGCAGGTTTTTGGTGTTTTTTTTTTTTTTTTTTTCCCCCCCAGATATGAGGCCTGAGCAATCTTTGACAGGCAATAAACGTTGTTAAATAATTTTTTGCTCTAATTCAAATATAACCAGCAGAATTTTTTTTTTCTTTTTTTTATTCCAAATTTAAAACTGCAAATACAGTACTTAATTCACAAGGGTGTTAAGGCTTAAAGTAACATCAACAAAGTGATCTGAAAATTTCAAAAATTTATAAAAATTTACAGGAAAAAATTGATATCAAATATCTCTGAGTGAGACCAGCAAGAGCCTTCTCATGTAGAAGCACAATAACCAACTGTAGGGCTTCAGGACAATTATTTGGGTATAGTTTGTGAGAACAATATATACATGTCAGGGCATTGCACAGCCCAGATGGGACATGGCATATCTGAAATCAAAGACATTTTAGCCATTATTACCCTTAAAATACAATCCATGAGCTCAGAAATCTTGCCATTACACAACTTTTAGCCTGACTCCTCAGGAAAGTTGGGCTCACACAATTATACCTGTGATCAATATCTGTACTTATACAGATCTTTCCTCTCTTAACTTTGAGATATCATGACCAGGATCAGTCACGAGTAGAGATCTCTGAGGAAATTAAATATTTCATGAAAAGAGCTAGCCAGGCAAGGGAGAGAAATGTTATGCATCCACAACTAAGACGCTTCTCAGTTCACCAAGCCTGAGAAATTATCACAACCCTACCAAATTTACAGAACTAATCACAGGAAAAACTAATTATCAAGAGGTGAACTCAAGATGAGAACCAGAAGTACACTGGTTATTTGGCACCATGTATTTCACACCTCAGCAATGAGTTGCAAATCTTCCAGCTGCACAAAAATATTTAATAGGATATGCAGGACCACTTACCCCAATTCATTGTTTCATCTTTTAATTTTGATACCAGAAATGCATTGGGTGTGAGATCCAAAAAGGTCTTCATAGTAGGACTATAGCTTAAGATTTTCCATATCATATTTTTGATGCTGTACATTGCTCTTCTCTGCTCACACATACAACTGTGTGGTATGTCACTCTACCGCTCTGCTTTACAAATTCACTGAAGCTTTTGATGAAGAAGAGGCACTGGGGACCTTATCTAAGGGGAGTGACTGATGTAGACATATTACTATGTCTGTAGCAGCCTTCTCGTGCAGGCCTCTTCATTTCACCAGGCTCGAGTGACTTCTGAAAGCTAAAAGACTAGATGATGATTCAGAGGAGCAGCAACTTGCAATTGATCTGCAAGAGTTGAAGCAGCCAGCAGCGTTGCTAAAAATCAACCCAAGGAATGGGGAGACCTGGCTGGAGACCTGAAGTTTTTATTCCTGAAAATTTTACTAAGATCCTTTTCTTTCCTTTTGTAAAAATGTAATCTGAAAAGGCACAAGCAATAGTACAGCTGCTTTTAGGTGAGTCTGCATCTCTAAGTACTAGTTTTTTGGAGATGCAAGAGGGAAATTAATATTCTTTCTTTTAAATCTTTTGCCTTATTTCACTACTTTGCAGAATTTATTCATGCAAAATTAATGACATTTGTTTGCTTCTCTAGCAAGCAGTTTTCTTCTCTCTTTCAGCAAACCATTCTTTTTTTTCAGTAACAATTGTAATGAGTTTCTAAATTGTTGAGATGTAATTAGGTAGATATCAAAATTCATCTGTAAATTTGCTTGCCTCTCTATTCCTTTCAAGCATAATGCTGAGTCATTGTTACACATCTTGATAGCACAAAGGATTAACACAGGCTACTTTTTATTAAGAAGTTGTGGAAAAATGTGTGAGATTTCTTTGACAGATATGCTTAGTCCAAATGTGGATGCCCTGATGGAAAGAGTAGTAACTCTGTGAAAAATTGTAGGAACACTGACAAATGAAAGTTGTCACAATGCCCAAGAATTGGCACTTGTTAACAGTGAAAGAACATGACGCCTATCACTGCATTCAACAACAAGGCTTACAAATGAATAGATTAATCATTGCTCATTTTAAAGGATTATTAAGGTTTTAATGAAATTGTCAGAACAGTAGGATACTGAGACTAGCAGAGCCAATGATATTTTACACCCTGTATTAAAGGAACTATTATAGATGGTATTTAGAAGTGATTTTGGCTATCAACAATTATTGGCACGGTTGTTTTTGCTTTTCTAGTTGATCATCTTACACAGCTTCTTGCTTTGGATGAATTCATCTGAAGGCTACATCTAGGTAGCAGGTTAGCTCATACTTCAGCATGCTGACTTCTACACATTAAACACATGAAATCCTGCTCAGTCAGGAACAAACAGTAAAAACACTAATTTTCTGTAAAAGGATGTTTTTATGTATTGCACTTAATATCTTCCTCTGTACACCTTGTGGAGCAGTCTAAAAGGATTATTGTGGGAAGGATAATACATTTGAAAATAGCAAGACTACCTAAATTTAAGTCAGCTCTATGCCTGCAATTGTCAGGTAAATTTAAATCTACTTTTTTTTTTCTTTTCTTTTCTTTTCTTTTTTTTTCTTTTTTCTTTCTTTAGGCTGCGAGGGGGTTGCTTGTTTATTTCTTTTCTTATAGGGGAGGGTCGTGAGGTTTATTTTATTTCGTCTGTTTATGCTTTCGTTCTTTTGGGATTTCTTTCTTGCTTTCTTTAGTCTTTCTTTTTCTTTTTTCTTTCTTTCTTTCTTTCTTCTTTCTTTCTTTCTTTCTTTCTTTCTTTCTTTCTTTTCTTTCTTTCTTTCTTTTTCTTTCTTCTTTTTTCTTTCTTTCTTTCTTTTTCTTCCCCCCCCCCCCCGCCCCCCCGTTAAGATTCTTGTCTTTTCTGATATGTGCACATAGGTAAATGTAAGTAGCAACATGCGTAAGGTGTTTAGGAATTAATTGTGGAGGAGTTCACTGCTGAGCTGCATTTATCAACTGTTGGGAGGAAAGAGTTAAAAGGGGAGGAAAGGCGATGAGATGGTAGATTCACTCAAATGGCTGTGCAGCTGAGAATGCCAGAGCCTGGAGAATAACATTATGGGAAACTCCCTATATTATGCCAATTTATGTTTATCTTCTGTTTTGAGAAGTAGAATTTCTGTATAGAGATAATGCAGGTGTTTTTAGAGACTTGGAGGCACTCTCCTGGACATACTCGAGCTTCCCGTTTTGGGACAGAGAAGATCAAAGCTTAGAGATCATAAAAAAGCACAGGGAAATCACAGCACGGTGGAAAACTACAAAATGTGTTACTTAGTATTCATATACAAATTGCCTTAGCACTTTCCCAAATGGCATATTATTATTTAGAACATGCTGCAGTCAGACATAACAACTGTAGGGAAGAGACAGAGTCACTGACAGGTACATGAAGAAAAATATTTTTGGCAGACTTTATCAAGTCTGTGTTACAGCCTCACAGCAGCAGATGAGATCACAATGTGCTAATGTCTGCACAACTGATGATTTCCCATCTCACTTCTCTCCTCCCAGCACCTGACCTACTTTACATCACTTTACCCCGATGTGCTGTATAAAGCACTTGAAAGCCTTCAAACCGTGGAGATCTCGTAATGCTCCAGATACAAATCCTCAGTTATTACTGTCCATCATTTTTGTGCTAGAAACATCCCAGTGGCCGTTCACAGGCATAAATTATCAATCTATGTCAGGCAACTGTTTTAGTACCAGGAGCACTCTATTGCTAAGGGAGTTACAACTTTTCTGAACTATTAGTTGCAGATAAGAGTTTCAGCAAACACTTTAAGAAACACTCTCCTCCTCTCTGGTTAATATTCTCTGGGCTACTACTGCCCTCTAATAGAACCTAAGAGATATCTTTATTGTACAGAGAAAAGGTATAGAATTCATCACATAAACTATCAGTATTTCTAAAAAAGAAATGTAGAAATACACCACACTGTTCTTAAACATCTAATTTTAAAACATGAAAGAGTTAATCTGGCCAAATTAATATTTATATTACCTTTCTCTCTTACTAGTATAGAATAAGTACCTTAAATAGAAATTTAAATAAATTTAAAAAAATTGAGGATTGAGAAAATCTTTGGAAAATTATGTGTGCCTTTTAGGAAGCTGAATGTGGCAGATGATTCAAATACATAATTATAAAAAACTATTGTTACAAAAATATTCTGAAATGGTTAAAATATTGCATACAGGATACATTCAGAAAAAAAAAAATAAAACCCCATCAAATGAATAGTTATTAGCTGCATTATGTTCCCTCCACTGCTTTACCCACAGGCATTGCACCATTACTGCAGTTATTGTATATCACAAATTACAGACCGTCTCCAATATTTGCTACCATAGAATTACAGCCTCAGGGAGTGCCAAGTTTTCTGCCATCAGCATTCAGGGCACTACCTTTGTGAGGATAACAAGAGAAATCAAAGCAGGCAATCAACAATGTGGAAAAACTGCAGAGAATTATAGCATATAATATTCTACTTCCAAGCTATTATAAAATCCAAGCCTATACTTAAATGCTGTGCAATCCCAGGTTCCTAAGAATGCAGAGCCTACAGCAGTGCAGCACACCTGAGGGTGCACACACAGGTGCACTTGGCATTCCAAAGCTGCATGGCCAAGGAAGACAGTAATCAGTCTGGAGCTGGAAACGTACTTCAGATGAAAACCCAACCTTACTCTCTTTTTCTTTGTTGTGGTGAGTGAAATGTGGCCAACAGCTTTTGAGAGTTTTTACGAGACTGAAGTGAGATGGCACTTAGTCTCTTGAGGGGCCTTGGAAACTCAAAACAGTAACTGGCTCTGACTAAGTCTGGCTCTTCAGTGCTGTTGGTACGGAAAATACTTCACGCATTTCTTTCCTTTTACTGAATTTTGTGGGAGAGAGTGAAGACCTTCTAAAAATGTGCAGCTTCAGGCTGATGGCTGTGTAGAAGATGAAGTCCACAGTCCTATATATGAATTTCTGAACATAAAAATGAGTCCCAGTAGGAGAGAAGGGAAGGAAAGCTTTGGATATTAAACAGAAAACTATTTTGGCTTACCAGTTAAAAACCTGGGGAAGGCTGGAGAGAAAGGGTTATTTTGCCTAATGCCGTTATGCATCAAAACTTACTATTTCATCCAGCAGAGGTCATTTGAGAGTGTTTCTAGAGAAGGAAGCAGATTGCTACTTTGATGTAGAGTGTGTTTTCCTATGAAGCAAAAGATCAGAAGTCCAGGAAGGGGGAGAGACTAAGGAGTAAGGTACTACGCAGAGATAGGCACTAGAAACCTGCTTCAGAGTTCGGATTAGCCTTTGGTTTTCTCCTTTCCTACTTTGTGTGTGGCAGATTTCATTAGAAAATTATATATTACATTTCTACACTTCAAGTGAATAAACAAGTCTCTATTTTCTTGGTGCGTTCAGTCTAAAAAATGTTGCGAGAGACAGAGTGGATTTTTGCCTCTCCCAGAAATGATGAGAATATTTTTTTCTAATTTTTGCTGCATCTGTCTCAGGCTATGCTATTAAGAAATAGATACTCTGGATAGTGGAATGAAAATAAGAAATATTCCCTCTCTAATGGTAATGGTTGCTATTAAACCTAAAACCCCAGAGCAATGTAAAGGTCTAGGATGATAATGTAATACGATCACTTTGTCTCTCCAAATGATTAGGACTGACTTTTATGTTTTCAAACGAGCCCTGATTTTTTTTTTTTTTTTTTTTAATATCTGCCACATTACTATGCCTTGGACAACTGCATACCTTACTGTCCAAGCCTCTGACTTGTCATTTATATCTCCTTACTACCTGTGAGTGGGAGTCAAGTGCCTTAAGTTAGGTACAGGTGTCTGTTCATGAGTGACTAAGTGTTGCACAGATTTATCTTGCCAGTCCACTCCTCCCTTTATTCCCAAAGCTCACTTAATGTTTAAATGCATCTGTAAAATCACAGTGCAAGATTTTATATACTGCTTATGGAGAGGACTTGGTTTCTGAAGTGCAGATATACAGGACTACTGATCACCTGTAAGCTATCGATTAAAACTCAAAAAAGAATATTTTTGTTTTGAATTTCTGACATTTAAGCTGCACAGTTAATGAAGAGAGTTTTAACATTAACAGGCAACTGCATCTTTATGAAATTTCTAATGTACAACCATGTTTTGAGTAATTTGTCAGGCTTCATAAGGAATGATTCTTTTGCTGGAGTTTTGCCTATTTTCTAAAATTTTACAAAAAGACAGATGAACTCCTGTCTGATGCAAGTGAAAAGCTAAACCAACCATTTTATTTCATACATACAACTAATTTGGAATCAGTAGGCTCAGATACTTATTTTGTATGGCACACAATTAATATTCATTAACAAAATACTAGGAACAGAGAATGCACTTTGGCTTCTGAAGCCAATGGCAGTTTTTCATAAATTCCTAAGCAACACAATTTTTATTGCTACTCTCATGGATGTTGAAGGCCTCCCTGAACATCATGACACAGTTTCAGCATGTTACAGCATGTTACAGCATGTTACAGCATGGTGTTGGGCAGAAATCTACCTGTATGGCCCACTTGTTCCTGCGGGACTGGCTGACTTCACAGGAGGAAAGACTGAACTGTCTCTGATTTGCAAATTAATGTGCTTGCCTCCACTATATGATGCCTCTGACTGAGATTACCTGGAATGCTGACGATTCCAACTCATTTCTTGAGCAGAACTTGTTTTCAGATTTCTGTGACTAGCAACTTCTGTGCTGTGTTCCAAGTCCTCCATTCTGAAGGCAATTTTGGTGAATTTTGGCATCTACTTGTTGTAAATCAAATTTTGTAAAAAATTGTCTATCTGGGAAGCAAAAGCTGAAGCAACAATGCTCCAAAATTACATTACATCAAAGGGGTAAGGTACTCAAACACAGTAGTAAGCAAGGTGGAAAAACCTTTCTGAAGCACAAGAACAGAAATCTTTTGAGATTCTTAAGTTCACATTTATGGAGTTTAGTAATTTTATGAACAGTAAAATTCCAGACATCATCAGCTATTTACTCCTGTACTACATATCCTATGGAGATGTAATCCTGGCCTCAAAGGAGAAGTAAACACTGCATTTTCATCATTTGCATAGGAATGCTTTGAACTTGTGTTCTTCAATCCTAACTTAGAGTAGCAGGATACCATACTTGATCAATGGAACATAAAACAGGAAGCCATAATGACTTTCTATTCTTGAAATGGTGATAAGACCAAGAATCAAGGAAGCAAGTCTTCTACTTCAGGTGCGCATGCACAGAATAACGATGGTCGCAATCCAAAACTAACTACTTATTGTGTAGTACTTTTACCACCTTAAGAAGAGGAGTTCCCACTCTTTGTACGTTAAAGAAAACAAAAAAAAACCCTAGTCTCTGTCTTTTTTTTTTTAAAAAAAAGCCTTTGTGTTTGTCTTTTATCCAAATCTTTCACTATTTGAAACTTGTCAGGTAGTAAAACAGGGCTACTTTAAATGTCAAGTGAATTTCTTATGTATATGTGAAAAATTGTGGCATTTCTGAAATGAGCTGAAAGAGAAACTATTTTTGACATTCTGTTGGACCTGGGTAACAATTTAGCAATAAACAAACACAGTAGCCAAATTTACTTAAGTCATCCATTTTCTCAACCACCTTTTAGAGGAAAAAAAAGAAAAAAGAAATGGACAAACCAAAACATTTAATAAGTGCAAAAGTTTATTAGAATCAGAAAACATTTATTATTACAAATAGGGTATCTAATGGAAAATTACACACTGACTTCTGTAGCATTGCAGTACTCAGGTATAATAAAATTGATGAGTCCATATAATAAAATTTATGGAGGTAAGGTGAATTCAATTTATTTGAATATGCTCAGTTATGTTTTTGTTTATTCCCATAGCAGATGTTTAATTTACAAACCAGGCTATTATTACAGCTCTTCCAAACAAATAAGAACAGATTAGTCAAATGTTCACATCAGTTTTTATGTTTATCATTAGTTTTATGATGCATCATGAATATTCAGTGTTAAGAAAAAACTCTCATTATGATACCTAGAATACCTTAAAATTATGTTTTTCATCTCCAAATGGCGTTTCACCCTGTTTGAAAACACTGCTAATGTGTATTACTATGAGCTCAGCTTAAATGCTAATGGGGATTGCTCAAATATCTTCCTGATGCTTTCAAATAGATTAGCTTTGCATTTACAATACTTTAGTATGGATGTGGCCAACTATGGTATATATTTTTTACATAAATAAAGGAATTTTTGTTTGTATTTCAGATAAAATTCTGGAGGTAAAAGAGCTTTGGTTTCTTTACAAGACCAAATAAACATACCAAAACCCTTCAAGCACCTCTTTCTCTCACAAAACAAATAACTACCTAGATATTTGCTTTGAATTTTCAGGTAAAATCAGTATTATCCAGCTAATCTTTGGCATACATAATGTTTCCTGGAATATATATATATATATATATATGGTGGAATGAAATCCATGATGCCATGTTATATTCTGAATGCACACTATAAATGGCTATTACTCTGTTGTTTGTGTTGTTTGGGTTTTGTTTTGTTTCATTTTGGCTAAACCGACTGGGATGCCATAAATAAAAACAGAGTGTCTGTCTATCATGGAAGGTGTGTGTCACATATGCAAGCGTGTATGAGACATATCTGAGGAAAAAGTATCCCCTTTATCATTTTCCTTTAAATCCATTGCGGTCTGCTGAGTTTTATGTTAGAAGAAAAAAAAGTAAGTTTCTTCCCCAAATCCTTATAATAAGTAAGTCACTTCAATTTGCCAAAACTGTCACTCTTTCATTACATGACAAGCTAAGAGAAGGTTTTAGGGTTTGATAAATTTACTCAGATAAACTTTTGTCGAATAGTCTCAGTAAGAACATACTTTGTAGTTGTAGCAAGATGGATGAAGTGTAAAGAATTCCATTGGAAAACAAGTGTCTATTGTTAAAATTGCTCGTTATTGCAAAAAAATTGTCTTTACCCACTTGACAACAACACTGTTTGTTGACAAAAACACTCTGGACAAAATCAAAAGAAATCAAAATAACACCTGTCTCCTGTTCCTTACTCACAGTAAAACTTCAATTAGAAACTTTAGCTGTAAACTATTTTCAGATAAACTTGTGTAGCATTGTTATATAGCTTTCAGACCTGTAATATTACAGAATTTTTTTAATGTCAAAACTATAATTTTGGGTATGTTTTTATCTCCCAGGTTCTAAGAAGAAATTGTAATACCTTTGTCACTTCAGAAATAGAAATAGAATGATGCTTTCTGCATCAGAAGCATCGGAACAGGCTGCCCAAGTAAGTGCTTGATACCTTCCCAGAGGTATTTAAAAGGCATGTAGATGTGGGACTGAAGGTTTTGTGGTGGTGTCCTAGGTTACAATGTAAAATGTGCCCAAAGTATGTATTCTATCACCATCTACATGAAATGTTGTTGTGCACCACTGTTTCCCATGCCCCCTCCCTCCAGACTATCTTCTGTTAATGGCCCATCAATACCGTCCTGCATGACTCATAGATAACTCTCCCCAGGAGCTATCTCTGTTTAATAAGCAATCAAGGACCCATTGCAAAACTGATAAAATGATATCAGTCCATTGTGAGATGCTCCGCCCAGGGGGAGGAGCCAAGCATTCCCACCTGGATATAATCGGGGCCTTGGGACAGCACAGGCAGCCTTACCCACTGGACTCCCAGAGGACAAGAGCTACCAGACCTTTCTGCAAGAACACTGCTTCAACAAGACCACTTCATCTGGACTGCCACCACCACGGTTTCAGGTTGTATTCTGACTCTGTCAGTGATCTTTTGTACCATTGCATGTGTTTTATTTTATTTTACTTTTTTTTTCCTCTCCTATTAAATTGTTTTTTTCTGACTTGGAGTCTCTCGCTGGTTTTGCCTTCAAGCCAGCACATATATTTTGGCGCCCAACGTGGGGCAGGAGGTACTGAGAAAAGTCAGAATTACAATTTTGTAGTGAGGAAAAAAGAAACAGCTCTCCGCTATGATGCTCAACATGCTTTCATATATCTTATACCTAGCTCTCTACATTTTCCCACACATGGGGCAGTATTTGCCGGTCTTAATGCTCATGTGTAGACCAGGGTATGGTACCAGAATTGCTGTATTGGTCTATTATGTTTATTGTATGATAACCTCTGAGGCAATGAGCATCATTCGGAATATATACTCTATTTTGTGTTCTTGTCCTGGTCCAGAATGCTACATCTGGGCTCTCAATAATCGCACCCAGCCCCTGTGGGGAGGGGTAAAGAATGATTTTTTCCAGTCTTTTAGGTATGGCACAGCAGTTTTCAAAAGTATTGAGTTCTCTCTAGGTGCCAAGGACAGCATAATATTGTTGTTAGTTCTGCTTTGCCTTCTCTGCACGGCCTGCACCATGTTTAGAAATCAAACACTACATGGGGTGGTGCAGCGTCTCCTTGAGGAGGAGGGAAAAAGAAACAAATGCAAAACAACGGCATCCGTGTCTACACAAACTGTCGTAGAGGAAACAGGAACCGCATCTATGCAGACTGTCACAGAAGAGAAAAGAACCAAAAACAAAGCAACAGTTTCTGCATCTACTCAGACCATCACAGAGGAGAAAGGAACCAAAAACAAAGCAACAGTGTCAGTGTCTACACAAGCTGTCACAGAGGAGAAAGAAACCAAAAGTGCCATCAGCATCTCCACACAAACTGTCACCGAAGCAGAACAAGCTAAACCAGTGGCAGTTGCCCCTGTTCAGAAGAAGAAATCAAAGAGCAAATCAGTCCGCATAATGACTGATGAGGATGTGGCAGGACCTTCGCACCCAGCAGAAGAGACAGAGCCAGAGATCATCACCCGCTCTCTATCCCTGGGTGAACTGCGTGACCTGCGGAGGGAATTCACCCGCCAGACAAACGAGTCCATCCTAACCTGGCTGCTCCGCATCTGGGACGCTGCAGCCAATGACACCATTCTGGATGGAAGTGAGGCCAGGCAACTGGGATCGCTGTCTCGGGATGTGGTCATTGACCAGGGGATCGGGAGAACCCAACAAACTCTCAGCCTCTGGCGGCGACTGCTAACAAGTGTGAGGGACAGATACCTTTGTAAAGAAGACCTCCAGGTGCACCAAGGAAAATGGAGCACAATGGAACAAGGTACCCGATGCCTGAGGGAATTGGCTGTGCTGGAGATCATTTTCTCAGAAGACGAGAGATTTCCTAAAAGCCCAGATGATGTCCAGTGCACATCGCAGATGTGGTTGAGATTTGCACGGCTTGGACCAGAGATGTACTCCCGTTACCTGGCAACGCTGCAATGGAGGGAAGGTGAGGACAAGGTGGGCGTCTTGGTCAATAAACTAAGAATTTACGAGGATACTGTCACCGCCCCATTTCGTACCCATGTCTCATCCGTGGAAACAAGGCTGGCTGAGCAAGTCCGGAGCTTGATTGAAGAGGGCCATCAGAAACTAAAAAAAGAACTTAAGGAAGAAATTTACCACATCTCGCCAGAACCAACAAGAGTCTCTGCCATCAGGAGCAGGTACCCACCAGCCAGGGAGAGAGCATACACTCCACGGGGTAACCTCTGGTCTTTTCTTCGGGAACATGGAGAAGACATGAGGAATTGGGATGGAAAACCCACCTCCTCCTTAGCAGCCCGGGTACGTGAACTGAAGAGAGAGACACCTACCACGAAGAGCTCATCTAGAGCCAACATTGCTCCAGTCTCAAAGGCACAGAACCCCAGACAGTATAAGAAGAATGATATGACTGATCCACTTGAAGGGACCTCAGGAACATATTTACAGGAAGAAAGCAACGTGTACCATGACCAGGAATAGGGGGGCCCTGCCTCTAGCCAGGTAGAGGAAAGGGACAATCGGATCTATTGGACTGTGTGGATCCGATGGCCTGGCACATCTGACCCACAAAAATATACGGCTTTGGTTGACACTGGTGCCCAATGTACCCTGATGCCATCAAGGTATGTAGGAACAGAATCCATTTCTATTTCTGGAGTGACAGGAGGGTCCCAGCAGCTGACTGTATTGGAGGCCGAAGTGAGTTTAACCGGGAATGGATGGCAAAAACACCCCATCGTGACTGGCCCAGAGGCCCCATGCATCCTTGGCATAGACTACCTCAGAAATGGATACTTCAAAGATCCAAAAGGATATCGCTGGGCTTTTGGGATAGCTGCTGTAGAGACAGAAGACATCAGACAACTGAGTACCTTGCCTGGTCTCTCAGATGACTCCTGTGCTGTGGGACTACTAAGAGTTGAAGAACAACAGGTACCAATCGCCACAACAACAGTACACCGACGGCAATACCGCACCGACAGAGACTCTGTGACTCCTATCCATGAGATGATTCGGAAACTGGAGAGCCAAGGGGTGGTCAGCAAAGCTCGTTCACCTTTCAACAGCCCTATATGGCCAGTGCGTAAGTCCAGTGGAGAATGGAGACTGACTGTGGATTACCGTGCTCTGAATGAAGTCACGCCACCGCTAAGTGCTGCTGTGCCAGACATGTTGGAGCTTCAGTACGAGCTAGAGTCCAAGGCAGCAAAGTGGTATGCGACCATTGATATTGCCAATGCCTTCTTCTCCATTCCTTTGGCAGCAGAGTGCAGGGCCCAGTTTGCCTTCACCTGGAAGGGCATACAGTACACCTGGAACCGACTGCCCCAGGGGTGGAAACACAGCCCCACCATCTGCCATGGACTGATCCAGACTGCACTGGAAAAAGGTGAAGCTCCTGAACATTTACAGTACATTGATGACATCATTGTATGGGGGAACACAGCAGGGGAAGTCTTTGAGAAAGGAGAAAAGATCATCCAGATTCTGCTGAAAGCTGGTTTTGCCATTAAGCGAAGTAAAGTGAAGGGACCGGCCCAAGAAATCCAGTTCCTGGGAGTAAAGTGGCAAGATGGACGGCGGCAGATTCCCACTGAGGTCATCAATAAGATCATCGCCATGTCCCCACCGACCAGCAAGAAGGAGACACAAGCTTTCCTAGGCGCCATAGGTTTCTGGAGGATGCACATTCCTGAGTACAGCCAGATTGTGAGCCCTCTCTACCTGGTCACCCGCAAGAAGAACGATTTCCACTGGGGCCCTGAACAGCAGCAAGCCTTTGCCCAGATCAAGCAAGAGATCGCTCATGCGGTAGCCCTTGGCCCAGTGAGGACGGGACCAGAGGTGAAGAACGTGCTCTACTCAGCAGCCGGGAACAATGGCCTGTCTTGGAGTCTTTGGCAGAAGGTGCCTGGGGAGACTCGGGGCCGACCACTGGGATTCTGGAGCCGAAGCTACAGAGGATCTGAAGCCAACTACACTCCCACAGAGAAGGAAATCTTAGCCGCCTATGAAGGACTTCAAGCTGCCTCAGAAGTAATTGGCACTGAAACGCAGCTGCTTTTGGCACCTCGACTACCAGTGCTGGGATGGATGTTCAAGGGAAAGGTTCCTTCCACGCATCATGCCACTGACACCACATGGAGCAAATGGATTGCCCTCATCACACAGCGCGCCCGTATTGGAAACCCGAATCGCCCTGGGATTCTAGAAATTATAACTAACTGGCCTGAAGGTGAGACTTTTGGACTATCTTTTGAAGAAGAGGAAGAACAAGTGACACGTGCCGAGGAAGCCCCACCGTATAACGAGCTACCGGAGACTGAAAGACAATATGCCCTTTTCACTGACGGTTCCTGTCGAATTGTAGGCGCTAACCGGAAATGGAAGGCTGCAGTATGGAGCCCCACACGACGAGTTGCACAAGCTACTGAAGGACAAGGTGGATCAAGTCAAATTGCAGAACTTAAAGCCATCCAGCTAGCTTTAGATATTGCCGAACGAGAGAAGTGGCCAAGACTCTATCTCTACACCGACTCGTGGATGGTAGCTAATGCTCTGTGGGGATGGCTGAACCGCTGGAAAAAGGCCAATTGGCAGCGCAGAGGGAAACCCATCTGGGCTGCTGAGATTTGGCAAGACATCGCCGCCCGAGTAGAGAAGCTGACCGTTAAGGTTCGACACGTGGACGCACATGTGTCCAAGAGTCAGGCTAATGAAGAGCATCACAACGAGCAGGTGGACAAAGCCGCCAAGGTGAAAGTATCACAGGTGGATCTAGACTGGCAATACAAGGGAGAAGTATTCTTAGCCCGTTGGGCCCATGATGCGTCTGGTCATCAGGGGAGAGATGCAACATACCGATGGGCCCGTGACCGAGGGGTGGACCTTACTATGGACAACATCTCACAGGTCATCCACAACTGTGAGACCTGCGCTGCAATCAAACAGGCCAAGCGGGTAAAGCCTCTGTGGTACGGTGGATGATGGTTGAAGTACAGGTATGGGGAGGCCTGGCAGATTGACTACATCACCCTTCCCCAAACCCGCCAAGGCAAGCGCTATGTGCTAACTATGGTGGAAGCCACCACTGGATGGTTAGAGACCTACCCTGTACCTCATGCTACTGCTCGGAATACTATCTTAGGCCTTGAAAAGCAGGTCTTGTGGAGACATGGCACTCCTGAGAGAATCGAGTCAGACAATGGGACCCATTTCAAGAACGGCCTTATAAACACCTGGGCTAGAGAACATGGCATTGAATGGATATATCACATCCCTTATCATGCTCCAGCTGCCGGGAAAGTTGAACAGTGCAATGGGTTACTTAAGACTACCCTGAAGGCGCTCGGTGGGGGGACTTTCAAAAATTGGGAACTGAACTTAGCAAAAGCCACCTGGATGGTCAACACTCGAGGGTCAATCAATCGAGCTGGTCCTGCCCAGTCTGAACCCTTGCACACAGTGGATGGAGATAAAGTCCCTGTGGTACACATGAAAGGCATCTTAGGAAAAACTGTTTGGATTAATCCCACATCAAGCAAAGGCAGACCCATCCGTGGGATTGTTTTTGCTCAAGGACCTGGTTCCACTTGGTGGGTAATGCAGAAAGATGGGGAAACCCGTTGTGTACCACAGGGAGACCTAATTTTAAGTGAGAACTGAGTGTAGGGTTTCATTCTGTATATGTGTATATTTATCTATCTAGCTGTAAGAATGTATTAATTTATAATGTAGATGGTCATAGAATAAGGGGTGGATTATGTCCTAGGTTACAATGTAAAATGTGCCCAAAGTATGTATTCTATCACCATCTACATGAAATGTTGTTGTGCACCACTGTTTCCCGTGCCCCCTCCCTCCAGACTATCTTCTGTTAATGGCCCATCAATACCGTCCTGCATGACTCATAGATAACTCTCCCCAGGAGCTATCTCTGTTTAATAAGCAATCAAGGACCCATTGCAAGACTGATAAAATGATATCAGTCCATTGTGAGATGCTCCGCCCAGGGGGAGGAGCCAAGCATTCCCACCTGGATATAATCGGGGCCTTGGGACAGCACAGGCAGCCTTACCCACTGGACTCCCAGAGGACAAGAGCTACCAGACCTTTCTGCAAGAACACTGCTTCAACAAGACCACTTCATCTGGACTGCCACCACCACGGTTTCAGGTTGTATTCTGACTCTGTCAGTGATCTTTTGTACCATTGCATGTGTTTTATTTTATTTTACTTTTTTTTCCCTCTCCTATTAAATTGTTTTTTTCTGACTTGGAGTCTCTCGCTGGTTTTGCCTTCAAGCCAGCACAGGTGGTCTTGGCAGTGCTGGGTTAATGGTTGGACTTGAAGGTCTCCAAGGTCTTTTCCAACCTAAATGATTCTATAAGTTTATGATTTATGCAAAACACCTTGAGTATTACTGCCCTATACAGCATTTGCATATTGTTCCTGGAGTAAATATAGTTGGTTGAATTAATTTTCTTGTTTGATCTAAAACCTGAGGATTTCCAGGACAAATATCTCCTGCCAGTTCACAGTGAAACTCTTCTCCATCCTCTTCCAAAAGTTCTAACAAATATTGATTCTCAGTTTCACAGAAAAATTCATAGCAAGGAAGCTATTTTACTAATAACAGATCATGATGTTGAGCTTCAGATCTGGAACATTAGACCACATTATGTAAATAGTCATAATATCAAAAAGGAGGAAATGTGTTGATAAACAAGTACACATAATGATTGGATTTCCACTGGAACAAAGCAAACCACTCAAATGAGTGGTTCACTGTTCACTGTCAGTTCACTGGCAATGTGATTTCAGTGAGCAGTATAGTACATTTACATCCCAGAGTATGCTTTTTGAGAGTAAGTACATATTATACTGCATGGGAAAAAACATGCAGGCATACTGGCAGATGTGAACATGTATAGATTTACATAAGAACACCGACAAAAAAATCACAGCACAAATAATGCCAAGTCACTGTCTGAGGATGAACTGGGAAGGATAAGCATTGAACAGGAACTTTGTTCCACAACTCTCTGCTAATTATTCTAACACTACAACCACTCCCCTAGTTTCAGCCTGTTTCCATGGTATCTGAATCTCTGAACACTATAAAAATGATCAATTACTTAGGATGTCTTAATGAAGAAAATGCAGAAGTTGCAAAGGTAAGTACTGCAGTCAAGAAATTAACAGCCAAGGTTGCTTGCACAGTTTTAACTCTTGTCCTTTATGAATATATATAATAGCCCTTTTGTTTCTGCCCACTCAGGGATGGCAGTTTGTCGGGGGCTCTTTTTGCAGGAGTTTAAATTCCCCGGCATTCAGGTGGTCTTAGAGTCTTTTTTGCCCTCTGCAAAGCTCTGTGCCAAACTGAAGGAAGAGACGGAGTCTTCAGGTTTAGATTTTTCAAGGTTGCATACTTTGTTTATTAGTTCTTATCTTACAATTTTCTCAGTCTCAAATTTTTTTTTGCCACAGCTTGGACTTCTCACGTCTCTCCCCGAGCTGGGTTGTCCTTATCTTTTATACTAATTGCTATGTATTTCTTATTTACTATTTCTTACCAATGTCTATCACTATTACTAAAAAGGTCATCTTTACTCTGACCCAATCCTCACTAACTACTTTGTGCCAACGTCGCTGCAGAAATGGAGTGAGGGAAGGAGAATGAAGAAGAAGGAGACAATGCCCCAAATTCTCCATCTTGCCCCATTCACTTCAATGCCAAGAATCCCAAACCCACTGTTTTTTCACCCTGTGATATACTAAACTACTATTTTTCACACTCTTGTGGCCTGCAATTCTTCCTGCAGTGCAAGAAGCCTCTCCCATGGACTGAAATCAAATCCAGTGTCTCTCTGAGCCCTGGGCTCTGGGCTGGGGTCCCAGACCCCCCTGCCCAGGTTTCTGACTCTCCAGGGCAACCAAAAGAATGCCCTGGACTCCAACACCCTTTACCTGCAGATTGCTTCTTAGAGTATTTCACATGTTCCTCCAAGTTGTATATTTTAGTTTTCTGATAATGGGCTATCCATTGAACAAGCTATTTTTATTTAGGTATTTAAGCAATGTAACTCTGACAGGAACACATTATTTTAACATTTCAGCAGTTGTTTCTGGAACAAATACCATTAGCAATGTAGCTGTTAGTACTTTTCTTTCAATGTAGCTAGTTTGGTGGGGTTTTTTTTCTGTGATTTGCTCTCAATTTTCTTCTTCTTAAGACTTGATATATTTCCACTAAAGCAATGGTCTGGATTATATTCTCAAATATACACATATATGTTAAACTATTTATTCAGAAAACCTCTATTTAAAATGAAAACAGTGGATTTAGCCATGTGATTCTAACAATGTTATGGTCAGAAGTAACGTCACCTGTTTTTTTCTACGTAATATCCATCTGCTTATACACCCAAGGAATGTGCTATACCCTGCAGCATGTCATTGCCAGGGAGTGAAGAGGTTATCCTCCTGCTGCAAATACACTTTACAGAGAGTGATGTATCAGCAAAGAAAAGATAAAGAAAGAGAAAAAAAACCACAGAAACAAATTCTGATCAGTACAGAGGTTTTGTGTGTTCTCTTCAAAGGAAGGATTCTGATTTAATTTCATGTATATTGAGTTTTATCCCAAATGACTCAAATTGGTGAAGGATTTTTTAATTGAATAGGTCAGCTGTATGGTTAATTCTTTGGGGAAAGACAGAAGTCTGTAAAGTGCATAGGAAAAATATAATTTTCATTAAAAGAGCCTAATGAGCTGTGCAACCTTAAATTTTAAAAGCTCTTTGATTTGCACCCTGGTTCCTGTTAGTCCCCTTCACAATCAGGGGATTGACATAGCAAGAATAGCACTTGTTATTCTCTGGCTGCCATGCTCTTCAGAGCTCATCAGGGACAGGATGGACACACAAAGCCAGTTTCTAGGTAGTGAGAGTCAGTATAGTGCCTTTAAGTATGTGGAGCTGTAATGAATGCCATCAGCTCTTCCATAATCAATATTTTTTCCTCTGGAGATTAGAAAAATGATCTTATTGCTGTAGTGCTCACTGGAAGAGACTTGTAATGATATTGCTGCTGTGACTAGTTTTACACTAGTTAATGTGTTAACTTTGCTTGGACATCTAAATATGTATCATGGTACTTAAAACCAGAATTGTTCAATGACTGACCAAAGTAAAGGAATTTCATTACAGTATTGCTTAAGAGATGCCGAAACTGAGACAGCTCTTTGAAAATTCTGAAAAAAATTCTTAAACTATGACAAAGGCTTTCGTTTCCCCACAAAAAGCACATTGGAGAAGCTGTGTTTGATCTTTCCCATTAAAATATGTGAACAATCATAAGGAACAGAGAAAAAGCAAACAGCCCTTTTTTATGGCTCTGTGTAACGAGCTCTCTGACAAGCTGACCCCGAGCAGCTGCCAGGTATCCAGCCTGGCTGCCACCCCATCCACCTGCTCTCTGCTCTGTACCAGGCTCCTGCTGGCTGGTTCACAAAGAAGCTTCCAGGTGTTGGCTGCCTGCTGGCCTGGCCACATGTTGGCTGCCACTTACCAGCTCCTGCTGCCCTGTTCACCTGCTGGCATCATGCTGCTTTCCTGATGCCCTGAATCCCCTGCTGAGTGGCAGTTGGTATTCTTTCACTGTCTTCACCTTTTTATACATTTAATTTCTAAATGCATGACTGCATTTTCACATATCTATAATACACACATACACACACTCACACACCACGCTGATATCTTCTCTGCCCCTCTGCCTGCTTTTTCCCTGCCTCTGAATCTGCTTGAATAAGCTGGTGTGGAGCAGCAGGTTCCATTTAAGATCCCAGCTGCACACTGACATTATCACCGGTGTCAGTTTGTAAGCACATCTACAGTAATTGTTGCTGAGACAGCAGGTTTTGCTGTGAGATTCAGCAAGCCCTGTGATTTCTCTCCACACAAGAGCTTCAGAAGCAGTGCTTACAGTCCTTGCAATT
The DNA here is from genome assembly GCF_015227805.2 of Hirundo rustica. Taxonomy (NCBI): domain Eukaryota; kingdom Metazoa; phylum Chordata; class Aves; order Passeriformes; family Hirundinidae; genus Hirundo; species Hirundo rustica. The sequence goes on from NC_053452.1 coordinate 67,658,495, forward strand.
TTTTGATTCCATGTAGAACCCAAAATGTACCTCTGGGACTTTTCTACTCTTCCAAGTGGAGATTTCTTGTATTAACATAACTATTTAGATAGGAAATTAAAGCAAACTAGAACAGTTTTCACTAACAGTCACTGCTTTTTGTTGTTGTTGTTTTGGGGTGTTTTTTTTTGTTTTGTTTTGTTTTGTTGTTTTGCTGACAAAATGAGAAACAAAATGAAACACATAAAGCATAACTCATCATTTTCTGCAACCAATCAAGTCCAATAGCCTTTATCTTACTCTGAAGAGGCTAAATCCTACTGTGAAAATAGGAGTAGCCTTACAATTCTACAGCTAGGGACACAGGTATTTACGATAAAATAAAGAGAAAGGGAGCAAGATAGTGTTAATGTAAGGTAAAGAGTTTGAACGAAAATATTAACATTGACTGTCCTCCCTTTGCATGAAATTTGTGTTCAATTAATCTTGGATGGAACAATAGAAATTCTCACATTCTTTAAGGGTACAATGAACAGGCCATATGGTAAACATGAAAAATATTGTAATACTTGTGTTGTGAGCTATATTATAGCATCCAAAGGCAGTTCTTCTGTGGAAATCTATAGGGCTCTTTGCAGGGTGAAATTCTACTGAACATGACAGAGTGAGTCCTGGGATTCAAATTCAAAAGCTAGTTATAGGAGGGTATTTAACACTAGGCTGCAGTGTGTATAACACTACTGGCTGCGTGCAAATATGATTGATTTCAGATACAAAGCTTAAGCTGCACATTGGGAGATTAGTGTTTTGATTAGCTGGTCATTAATGTAATTCTGATAAGAACTTAGCTTAATTAGCCTAGGAGATTTCTAGTCTATCTACAGCCACAGGAATTGTTATAAAGGTTTTAAAGGGCACCACGAGAATTAAAAATATTTATGAATAGTAGACCAGACTTAAAGCATGAAGTGGCCTTTTTTACATTTGTTGGATGGGTTGGGTCTTTTGGGAGGGGTTATTAGTGGATTTTGGGTTTGTCTTTGACCAGTTGAGTGAGGAGGTTCACAGGTATTAAATTTATTTGTCATCAAGTAGAGTTGCTCATATGCTGCACATTCCTGCCAAGCCCAGAGAAAAATACATCCACCTAGGCTTGTGGAATTTTGTTATATGGACACAGACTTGATCAGGCAGTTAAGCTGTAAGTGTCAAATTTACGATGAGTCAATATATCAATAACTTTTACATAGAGAAATATCATCATGTGCAAAGAGTCCTTGGAAAACTGTCTTCTGCACTGGATCAGAAAAAGAAGGACAGGTTTGCAAGGAGCATCACGTCCATGTGATGAGCCATGCGGTCAAACCTTTTTTGCTCTTCCTCCCTGCAAGTGCAGTGACTTTATGGCTGTGGACTTAAGATATGCTTTTGGATGTAGATAGGACCACTTAAGCCCTGTTAGCCTAAAAATGGGAAGCTCTGTAACCTCTCTGAGTTGGTGTCTGCATGGGACAGATTTGTTTACAGGTGTTTACCTGCCAGAGTGCAGAAGCAGCTGCTTTAATCAGGCAGAGACAGATCACTGCCTTAATGACTAGGACAACAGAAACTTGGGAAGGCTTGTAGAACCTTTTATTTTATTCTTCATTGTTTTATTCCACATCCAGAGGAGTTTTTTTGAAAGTATCAGTAGGAGAATGAAGCTAGTTTACCCTAAGAGTTGTGATGGAAATTAATGTTTTCTTAAAAACGATTTCTGAAAATTACTTTCTACAAGACATCTCTGACTAAGCATTTTGTGAAAGTTCATTTAACATTTACAAATAAATATTTGATAGAATTTTGGCAAACTATAATTTCAGCTCTAACTAAAGTTGCTATTTGTCTCACTAAAAAACCCAACAAAACAAAACTAGGAGATAAGAATCTTTCCTAAATAATTTACAAATCTTTAAATTATTATCATTGTGTGAAATACAAACACTCCTAATGCCCATGATGAAGCCCCAAATTCACACAAAACTGTGGATTATTTCAAAATAATGCATCTTATAAATAAATGAAGCTGGAACAAGGAATAATCATAGAGTCATGGAAGGGTTTAGGCAGGAAGGGACCTTTAAAAGTAATTTAGCCCAGTGCCCATGCAATAAACAGGAAAATCTTTAAAAAAAGAGGTTCCTCAGAGACCTGTCCAACCTGACCTTGAATGTTTCCAGGGTTGGGGCATCCACCACCTCTCTGGGCAGCTTGTGGCACTCTTCTAACACATTGTAAAATTTTCCTCCTTGCTTCTAGTCTAAACCTGTCTTCTTTTGGTATGAAATCATTGGCCTTTGTCCTGCAAAAATAACCCCCAATCTTCTATTGCTAGTATTATATATAAAAAGTCCTTTTTTTCTGCATTTTTGTTTTCTGAATTCAGCTCTTTGTAATTTGAATCTAAATTTTCCCTAACAATGGCTACTTGAATCTACTTGTCACTTCTCATTCATATTGACTGATAGTAAGGAAACATTAATGGTTGTTTAGAATGGATATCACTAATGACTACATCTTAATTTATGACTGCAAAATTGAAGACCAAAATCTGAAACAGACCCGGTGCAAATAAGCTTTAAATGTGCATATGGCATGTCCATATATGCATATGGTAAAGACTAGGTAGCCTAATTTCACTTCTGTTAAAGCTGCCTATTTTACATATGTTGGTGGCTCAGTATGTAACAGAAATGATACAACAGAACCTTAAATATTAATGGAAAATAGCTGTTGTCGTATCACACTGCAGTATGTCCCACTAGCTCCACAGCCAAAGAGGTATTAGATCTAAAATGAGCTGACACAAACCAAAACAATCTCTCCAGCTTCCCCCACCTCTAAGTACTAAAATACCTATTTGTAATATATCTTTCTATACTTTAAATTTCCCTAAGATAAGCAGGCAATTTCACTTCTTATCAATTGGCGATATAATTTGACATTTTCCTTCTGAACTGTGAAATAATAAAAAGTACTTTAAAAGACAAATAGAGCTCCTAGTGATTCAGAATTCACATCTCTTTCAATGCTCATATTTCCTGCTCATATCTGTGAACCTTACAATAATCTTAACCAGCTTACTCACACCTCTGCTAGTTTTCTGTCTGTAAAGTCTTTAAATGTTGACTGACTCTGTGTGACTCCTAATCCTTTAGATCACCTCTATACCATTCCTCTCCCATTGGATTTTTCCTGCTAATATATTGTAACAAATTAGTTCAGTAGAGTTTCTTATGGCCAATTTAGGATTTTACATTAAAAAAACCCCTTACTTTTCAGCACAGGATATCTGAGAGAAAGAAGTGTCTTTGCGAAAAGAGACAAAGGGAAAAAACAGCATTCAATATCCTACTAGCAGCACTGGAAGGAAGAAACTTATGTGCATAAGTTTGTACTTAATACTCAGTGGATCTTAATCAAATGTTGTAGATATGTTGTGCTTGGCTTCTGGGCTTGTAATGAAAAGAGCATTGTGCAGACAGAATTTAGTTTAAAACTCCCTTCTTTTTTCCCTGATAATATTTAGAGTTGTCATTTCTGCAGAAAGGAAGCCTGAACTCAAGTTTGTGATAGAAACACAAAAATATTGCATCTGATAAACAAAGACTGTGATCTATTGAAATGTAACTTCAGAAAAAGGGAGCATTTTCTTTGCTTGTTGCACACAATGAAATATGTGTTTTCCCTTGAATTTCCCTATTCTCTCACCCTCCTAGCCCTGGAGGCTCTGTTCTCCACTATCTGCAAATATGGAATGATGAGTGGAAGGTCAAAACTTGCATCATTGGGAGTATAAAGAAAGCATCTTTTATCTGCAGGTTAACATTCAAACTGCCTGTGTTGTTTTTTGGCATTTTAAAATGGGAACTTCATGGTATCCTGAGAGTTTCTTTAATGAATTTTTCTGGCATTGAGACCCTTTTATGCTTGTGCTTGAATGATTTTTCTTTTCTTGACTCCCAGGATACAAAGACACTTGCAAGGTTACACAAGGCAGCAATAACATGATGTCACCAGCTCTTATTAAAGAACAAATTTTATGCCGGTGGAGGAACAGATCAGGACAATTCTTGAGGAGAGAAGAGTCAGCTCTTCCCAGACTTCCTCTCCATAGCAGCTTCATCATATAGCCTGGGCTACACCACTCCACTCTTTAGATGTCTCTGTAAAGTTCTAGCCCTTGGGATGATTATAGGCACACCATTAATTTCTCCACCCAGAAAATAAATGGTCACGTAGCAGTGCTGTAAGTATGGAAATGCATCTGTGGGACAAGCCAATCTGGCACCAAGTTCTGCCCCATGATGTTCTTCAAGGACTGAAAAATAACAAGTGCTAAGAACATGCTGCTTCCTGGAAATTGCCTTTTTTTTTTTTTTTTTCAGAACCTGTAAGATGGAAGAAGGAGGTATATCAAATTTTATGTTGTAATTTTGATGATTTGGATGTCTTATTTACTTACATATTTATAAGGATCAAGTTATTTTTTACCTGTTTTTACCTGATCTCTAAAATTGCTATACTCACTATTCCCTTAATTTCCTTTACTGCTCTTACTGTTCACTTGTAAATGTATCTACTCTTCTGGTTACTGTTGGAACATAAAGGACATAATTCAAAATACAGCTAAAAACCCTCTTAAATCTTTTAGCTTAAATGTATCTGTATTGTCTATGTTATTTGGTTTTGCACCACAGTTATCTGTTTGCTTAAATATCAATCCTCCAGTATTTGCACTCTGTTTGAAAACAGCAGTTATATCTCATTTAGGCCCCTTTCTAGGCTAGATAAACAACTATTTTAATCTTCTCATAAGACATGGTCTTCTTATCCACAGGGCTTTTGTAACTGTTTACCTACTAGTCTTACCATCAAAGCTCATTTTTCTTGTTTCAAAATGATTTCTGAATATGTCTGCTCACAGAAACATGTAACAGCCCAAGTGTGAAAGGATTTCAAAAGTTCACTTCATCCCATCTTTCATGGGAACGGGGGGCAGCTGAAGTCACATAACACAGTGTCCAGTTGTGTGAAATCTTCTAGTGGGTGGGGATACCACCATGTCCCTGAGTAGGTTGTTCAAGTGAAGGATTATTCTTGCTGTGAAAAAATTTCTTTCTTATATCTAAGTGAAACCTCTCCCAGTGAAATTTGTACCTTTTGCTTTTTGTCTTCTCCATGTGGCTTCTCGTGAAGAGAGAGCCTCCATTCTCTTTTCAGCTGTCTTTAACTGTTGGAAAACTGTGATATGCCAACTCCTCCCCCCAGGAACACAGAGAAATGACCCTCAGAGATGAGGAGCTGCTGGCCTGACCTCATCAATCTCCATTTGGATACAAAGAAGAAAGGAAAAAAAAAAAAAACCAAAAAAAAACCCAACAAAGAGGTTTAGGAGGAAGATCAATATTGAAAGAGTCTGAATTTTCCCTGTGCTCCTCTGGTGGTGGGAAGGAAACTCAGGGTAGGTACTGGGAGTAAATTCTCCTGGCTACCTGGATGTAAATCAGGAGGGAGATGGTGGATTTATGGGATTCTTTCCTGATTTACACTCCTATATCTGGTCCCTGCAGATCCATGCATGGTCCTGGCAAGGGCCTGTGATGATCCTTACCTTCTCCAGGTAGAAAAGACCAAACTTCTTTAGCTGATAGATTCAATTTACATGACAATTAGAATGTGTTCAGCTATCCATTTTTCTGCCTTCATGGCTAGCAAAACCCATCTATTGCTTTATGATTTCTTTCATTCTTTAGAGGAGGTTTTGCATCATGTTCCCTGACTGCAAATGCAAAAAGTTTAAAGAAAATCTATACTTCTTATTTGCAACATTGAAAACTTCTGAAAATTCCTGAAATAGACCTTGAACCTAAACTATAAAGGCTTACAGAGCTACAAAGAATGTTCTCAGTTTTCCCCAGGAGGCTGCAAGAAATCAGTTTTTGAGTATAGGAAGCATGGACTTTGCATGCATGTGTGGAGAAATAAGAACTGTTAAGATTGAACTGCTTCTTAACATTGATTTCCGTTGATCATAATAAATACAATCTTTTTTCCATCTAAGCTTTCTACATCAAACATTCAACCCAAAGATGTTATTTGGGCATGCAGAGATATATACCTACTGCTCTGATAGTTACTCTCAATATCTGGAATTTGGCCAGTACACATGTTCAATGAATTTATTTATATTTGCACTAATATACTGTCCAATATTTGCTAGCTTTACTTTAGCTATAAAGACACCATTACAGGATTTGGAGGACATACTCTCTAATATTAAATAGAAATAAAGAAACATTAATGTAACACTGAGTCTGAGTAATCAGGCATACAGAAGCCAGGAGATTCAAAATATGATGGTATGCACTGCTAACTCAATTTAAATTGCCCATTCAGTAATATTATGTCATGCATTATTCAAATTCATACTTAAAGGTGAAAACAATGTGAATCAAAATTGTTTGAACAGGCTAAGGAGAGAGTGATTTTGCTTCACAGTCTACAAGAGATCTAAAAAGGCAGTAATCAAATCCAAAATGTTAAATTCATATTAGGGGATGGATTTTAGAATCACTCTAGATATTATAGTTTATGACACTAAGATGTCTGAATCATTGCTGGGAGATTTCTGTCCGAGCTATCAGAGAGCTCATATTTATAACGCTACTAAGCAAAATTTGAAAACAAAGAAAGGGTGGTATTTTAAATAACCTGAGCTTCCTCAAATAGCTTTGAGTCTAATATGCAAAGTGAAATGTAGCCTTTAACATTCTAGTATCACCTTTTATGCCTTAGAAGTAATTACCCAAGAATATTATTATCTTGTCATAGAAATAAGGCGATTTCAGTAAAGCCAAAACTTTGAACATTACCTGTCAAAAATCAAACCAAAATTGTCTCTGCTTAGAAATATCAAATGTCTAAAACTTGCTTAACAGAGGTAGGGTTTCAGTTGCCTATATATAAGCAATTAATAGCCATTTAGATACTCTGGGTTATTTTCCTACTGTCTCAGCTGATTCTTCACAGCAGCATTAGTCTTTCCTATGTCCCAGGTCCTATCTGTCAGCCCTTTGACATGTGTCTGATACCCTGGACCATCTGAAGAGGTTTCTTAACATTTGTACGGGGTGAATCCTTTTCTGCTTGTAAAACCTAGGAAAATTCCTACAGTCAGCCTTAGTTCTTTCTAACATTCATATTTTAGCTTAAATCCTAAAATGAGACTCATCACTATCTGATGTGTATTTTAGACCCTCAATTTCTCAGCCTGAAAGAAGACAAGATGATTCAAAGAAGCTTGAACATTTCCATTCCACATTATTTCTCACACAGCAGCATGCCTACAAAAAACACTGATAGCTTCCTAAAAACTTGTGTGTATGTGAAGATGTTAAAGCTCTTGTAAACTTAGCCACTCTTCAAGCTAATTTGAGCCTTAGTTCTATGTTCATACTTTCCTAATATGTCCCGTTTCCATGTATAAAACCAGTAACAGGGCTCTGGAGCTGAAGGGATGTGGAGAAATGTCGCGGTGCTGTCCTTCGCGCTGTCGAGCGCGGCCACAGGCTAGCTCAGTCTCGTGCACCGCAGCAACGTGCAAGGTCGGGGTGGCAAGCCAGGCGAGCCACCTCCTCCCTGTGGGGCCTTGGTTCCCCACACAGCGATGGTCAGCAGATGGTTAGTATGACCCACGGCAGCTAAACAAAAGGCGACTCCTCTGGGCTGGGTATAACAGGGTTATATTGAAGGGAGAGGCAGCACGTAGCTCAGCGCTCTCTGACCCTCTGCCCAGAAGAGACAGCGGGATCAGCCGTGCATGAGCTTAAAAGGGAAAACAAAGTAGGTGTGGTCTCTTCTAGCACAACCAATCAAAATTCTTGGGGGGTGTAACAAGGGGAGCAACCATTGAACAGGGAACCAATCACAAAACGTTGGGAGGGGAATTCCCGGCACCCAGCCTATCACTTGACGCCCTCCCTGGAGCTTTCCAGAAGCCAGGGAGGGGTCCTGGAGTGATAGACAGGGCGCCCAAAGGGAGAGAGAGGGGATTGACAACTGGGAATAAGGGGGAAGGGATGATTGACATATAACAGACCTCAGGCACTTTGTAGTAAACAAGTTGAAACCAATACAGGAACAGGGGGGTACAAAGAACGAACCATTACCTTAAATACATATAAAAACACATAAAACAGATGAAATAAAACACACACCACCACAGAGAAAGGTCACTGTAGAGCTAAATTCTCTGCCCTTGCAAGTGGATTCAACCTGTTTAATTCCAGGGAAATTGCTTCAGTGGTTTGAACTGTTATTCTGGAATGACACTGGTGTAGATGAGACCAACATGTAATCCAGTATTTACTGTTTGTGCACATACTGCAGCAAATGGGATGGTGATGTTACTGCTCTGTACAAAGACACCACAGAATATTAAACTGAATATTAAGAATCATCCTCTAGCTTCATGATCTGCAGAATATTCAGATAACAGCAAACAATTTATTTTATATCAAACTGCTAGTGCCTGCCTTTACAGTTGTCATATACCCTTCTCATTCAAGGAAACATAATTTTCTCCTGTAAGGCAGCAGAATTTTTTGCCTCCGGCTGAGCATGAATCAACAACAAATGTTATAGCTCATACTATAATTTTATAAACTATCATGTTTTGGAAAACTGAGTTTAAGATATAATCTATGATGAGGTTACTATTCCTCCAAGGAAAGACACAGTAATGGACAACATCAGGAACCTTTGGGGGATTTCAGTATTCTTGGACTTCTAAAGTAATAGAGGTGTCCAAGAAACATGGAGGAATTAACAAAGTAAATATAATTTTTTCTCCCACTAAAGCAGTTTAATTGAATGGGCTTAGGAAAATATGGAATGATACTCACCATTCTAATTCATATAATGCAGGTTTAAATGTATCCTTAAAACAATTTAATAGAATAGATTGTTCAGCTATGCTAGAAATTTATTATTGTACTTTAAAGTGCTTTTTTTACATTCATTGTCATTTATAACAATCTTTTATCACAAGGGGAATTCTTAGGCACTTCTGTGTCATTAGCAGTGTGGTGAGAGAAAAAGCTATTTCAGGCTAGCCTAAAGAGTAGAATATCTTAACTCCATACAACAATAAGATGTATTTATCGAAGGCTGAAGATCTATTATAGGGATCTACTCATTACGTGTTTCTCACTGTCAGACTTTCTACACACTTATCGTCTGTTATTATGTATTCTCTTTCATGAAAATCAAATGCAGATATTACATATTAATTACAATTATTACATTAATTTCATTTTTGAGTGAAATAAATCACTGTTGTAACATATCACATCTGAGAAAAAAACATTTCACTAAAATACTGGGAAAAGTTAGTTAATGGCTCTTCAAAGATTTGACTCTCTTTTGTCACACTTTATCTGATGATATGAGTACTGACCTGAGGTACATCTGTGTTTAAAGCTGTTAATTCTTGAATTAGGGATATCTAACCTCAAATATACCTTGAAACTTAATATCAGTTTTGACGGAGATATGGCAAGGCCGAAGCTGTTTCTTCCACTGAAAAAACCACAAAACTCTTGTGATAAGAGAAGCTGTGTTCTGAAAGCTTTCTCCCATGAAGACATGTAAATTTACTTTCGAAGTTACTCATTCAGACATGACTACTTTTTAAAAAAGGGGAAGAAAGACAAGCTCAAAACAAAGGCCCAACAACATCAAAAAATACTTTCAATTTTCATTCCAATATGAATTCACATTCTTACACCTTGATGACTGACATGGAATCCAGTACTTGTCCTCTGGCCTTCCATAATAACAATCAGAACAAGTTAATAAAACAAATTAGGAACATCAAAATTTCTTAGGCTGCAAGTCTTATTAGTTAGCCCTATCTCTCAAAGACAAGACATTATTATGTTCAGTGAGTTTTAAAGAACTGTGTGATTTTTAGATCAATAGACAGTTCTTGCTTTATGAAGCTGTTCTGCAGGATCTTTCTTTAACCCTGTGGTGGATCTACAACTTGCAACAGTGTCTGACATCACTATCATTGTTCACTGTATTTTGGTGTTTTATATTACCTGATTTCTGCAGGGTAGCAATGGGGAAAACATGCTAAGCATTCTCAGAGAGATGGCCAGCTTCAAAGCTCTTTAGAGATTACCTCTGCTCTCTGATGTGCGGCCCCATGCCCCAAGATATGAACAAGTGGATAAGTGATACATCCAGCATAGTAAAGTAGTCTTTCCATCTGCTCCAAGATCTCAGAATAAGCCATATAACATCAATAAAAAGACTAGATTATCAGATAATTTTCTTTGGTTATTTGGTGTTGATTTAGGGGAGTGCAGAATGATTCACTTCCTGTAATAGTGGCTAATAATTGATAACTGCTCATTTTTGCTGACCATCATACAATGTATGCCCATCATCAAAGAACCTGCAGTTCAAGACCCTCTTCAAGGGATGAGACTGAAAAGAAACAAATGGATCTTCTGGTTTCAAGAAAATGAGTAATTAATACCCAACCAGCATTAAAAGCTGCACTTTATTTTATGTGACTTGTTTAATTAAATTGTCTTGTTTTCATGACAATAACATTGATCATAAATGATTAATTTGATATCAGTGCAGAAATCATATGTACTTCTGTCAGAACTCCTCTGTAATTCAGTGTTAGCTAAATGTACCATTAAAAGAAAGTGTTACTCATAAAAAAGCTGGGGTTAGTGAATTTGAGTTTACCTTATATTCTTCTTTTCCCATTATAGAATCTTTTTATCTGAAAACGAAAATTTAAAACTGTTAAAGAAGCATAAAATGCATCCATTTACAAATTTAATGTTCCTTAAATTGGTTGGATTTTGAGCTTTCATAATCCAAATCTTGGAGAATTACCTAAAAAAGGTTGTATTTGGAACAATCAAATCAGTAAAAGAAGCGCATTAACTTGCTGAAACACTTGATCAGTGCTGAGTTTTGTACCCTAAGTGTGTTCTCTAACCAGCTTCTTTCCTGACTTCATAGACATATACTTTTGTTTACTTGCTCTAAAAGCATTTAGAGAAATCATACATTTACTAAGACTAGATGTTTGGAATTGTCAACACCATACTTAACATCTGAGTCAAATTACCATTATGTATGGATTACAATAACAATCATCTTTTCAAGCAGGCGACTTGGTGTGATGTAACTCAGCATTCTTCCATTTTCTTCAGAGGTACTCTAGTAATTTGTAAGTCACTTCTCTGGCAGTTTTAGTGTTTCAAGTGTTAAAACTCATGTAAGTTGAACACTAATTTGTACCCGCATATGCTCATATCCTTTTCGCATTTATAAAGGGAATGTACTCAGTCCTACAAGAATTTGGGACAAATCTGCTTTAAGGAGTTGACTATGCAGATAGCAGAAAGAGTGTCTGAACTATATAATATTGAGTGTATGGTATTACATTCACCTGAATCAAATACATCTCTCTGCTCAGTGTGGAAGTCTGATTCAACAAACATTTGCATGAGGAACAGATTTTTCTCAGTCCAGTAGGGCAGGCGAATAGTCAGTGAAACTTTGGATTGCACATCACTTGTTCTTCTAGGGTTCAGTTCTTTTTCCCTATTAATTTCATTGTAATTAATGTTTTTGTTGTTACTATTATTCTTATTATTAACTTTATTTCAGTCTTAAACTGCTCTTATTTCAACACATGGGTTCTACTTTTTCCAAATTTTACTCCCCATTCCTTGCCACATGGAGTGACAAGGCAGGAAAGGAAAAAAAAATCAGGTAAAGGAAGAAATTTAGGATTTGTTTATGTTTATATTTAATGCATTTCTCTCTGATAACTCATGTGGTCATCTTTTGCAGAATGATTATTCTACCACATGCTTTCCATATGTGCGATAATATCGCCCAGGAAAAAACATGCAAATGTGTATGTCACTCTATGTGTATTTAGATGGTACTTACCCCATTGCTTTCACTCAGCTATTTTCCTGTGGGTGTCCAGAGACTAAGACATATCTCCTAAGAAAAATCTGTGTGAACAATGATATCCTGAAAAACAACTAACCAAAAGAGCAGTTCCCAGAAAAAGAAGCTGACATGTAAGCATCACAGTACAATGAAATGTACCTGCAGGAAGATGGATATCTCCCCAGAAAAAACTTGTGTAACTATGTCTGTCCAAAAGTTTTCACTCTGGGTTTCACATTTGAAAAATATACCATTAAAAGTGTAAACTACATCAGTGTTTTAAGTATTTGCTTTAAAATTATTGTTTGAAGAACTTTATCTAAGGTTCCTTTTATAATCTGCAATAAGAGGGAGAGGCTTATTGACTTGATTTACTGTGATGGAGGGCAGGACTTGGAACACTCAGTTTCAAATCATTCAGATATCAGCTGTGTAGGATACCTTTATTGAGCTTGCACTGGGATGAACTTTTTCTGTTGGGCGCCTTTCTCTTCCATTTGACTGCTGGTGAAATGCTGACTTCAGGTCAGATAAATTATGACTTCATGTATAAATATTTCACACATGGATATAGACTTAAATTTTCTGAGAGCCATAACTATTTTGTTTTAAATTTGAAGGTGAATAATTCTGGGCTAATGAAGAGTAGTTTCTGCATCATAAATGCATGCTGTTGAAAGAAATAACATTCTCCAATTACTCAATGAAAAAGAAAATAAAAAAGATCCTGAGCACTTATGAAAAATTTGTTTCAATTTTTCATTTAGTGCCAACATTGTCTGATCCCTGCTGTCACCTCTCCCCTAGCCCTTATTTAATGCAGAGAGACAAGAAGCTCCAGGGGACCATTCATCCCATCTACCCCAGTACAGGTGAGGAGGATTCATTTCTACAGTTCCTTCAGCTTGCAGCCTCATTACGGCAAAACCACTACAGAAAGCCAAAGACAGATATTGACCCAAAGAACTTGCCATGTTCACATCCTCTCTAGGCTACTCTGCATCCAAAAGGCAGAGTTCTCCAATACCTAAAACAGTTTGTGCAGGGAAAAAGAAAAGCTCTTTGAAATACAGCATAGATGTGAATAAGGGAGCTACCCAAGGAAAACTGGAAAACATTTCTAGAAAGCCAATAATCAGAAAAAATGAGGAAGTTAGAGAAGATATTACTTTGCAAATTCTTATCATAGCATTCTTTGAGGGTTTCTAAGTATCTCTGCTAATTTCTCTAAAAGGAAGAAGTTTTAATAGTATGAAATTCCAAACAGATTAAGAAGAAAGTTTAAAGATATAATCACAGTTACTTTTAACATTCTACGTATTTGTACAAGAAAGACAAAAATGTATTAAAAGATTTACAAAACAAAATTCATTTCTGTACAGCGTTCTGCAAGACTTCAATGTTATATGAATGTATTAAATAGTCTTTTATTTCAACATGGATTAAAAACAGTACAGGTACTAAACTCTTAGAAATAATTGTAGATATTTACATACGTGACTTGAAATTTCTCAAGACAAGATCACAGTAAGACATTTAAGATGAGTCCTAGTTGAGTAACTGGTTTCTTAAATTCCTTAGCCTGTCCTAAAATCTGCACCATGAAGCTGAATACATGGGCTGAATTTCAAGGCGATTGAACTGCATACCTACAGTTTGTCTTTATTATCTCTGAACCACACAGCTTCTTATTGTATTCTCCTTTGGGTGAAGAGCTGTTCAATACTAGCATGACCATTTTAGAAACTACTACAAATGATATCCCTTGTAGTATCATGGGAAGTTTCTATAAATGAGGAAAACTGTGAAAGTATTTATAAACGGTAAGCAAAGTATGACGAAATCCAAATATCTCCAACAACTGCACATCTCACACAGCTGAATGTTTGCTGCAAAACTACCTTAAAAGAACCTGAAGTATTCACATTTGGTAAGAAATTGCACAGAGCTCCATTGGTCAAAAGCCCTCCAGGGAAAGAAATGTTTCCCTATATTTGATGTCACTTTTTTGCAGCTGCCTTATAAATTTTCTTTTAGATCTTAAATATTAATCAGATGATACAGTATTCAAAAGCCTGCCTGCATGTCTTCAGGCATCTTTATCATATAAGTAGACCAACTCTGAATACATATTCTAAAATGTATTGAAGGAACCTTAAAAATGAGATGGGTCTCCTTTTCTGGTAATGTACCTGGTAGTATGATTAATATTAATATTAATACATTTTAAGAGTGCATATTGAATAGGTTGTATATTTCTTGAAGCGAAACTGTCCATTCAGTGCTGTTGGAACAGTCATGTATCTCACAAACAAGCATTCAGGCTACAGCAAGAGACACCATGTGCATGCCTTTCTAACTGATGCTGAGAAATTAATTCAGTGAAAATATAATATACTCAGGTCATTTGGGTTATTTTCCAAAATCACAGGCTGTCCATGGTTAACTTAAATATTTATTTGAGTTTATTATTTATCAAACTTTGTATTCGTATTTCACTCCTTGTCAGATATTTGAATCATGTTCATTGTCTGTATTTGGGTATCAACAGCTGCAGGGTACTGTTTCAGCATTCTGCTTGCTTCATCTAAACAAAAAATAACATAAGAGGTAACTTGAAAAGGTAGCTGAATTTTTGAGTATTTTGGAGAGGGATGGTGAAAATAAGTAAACAGACTGGAGAAAATGAAATAGCAAGAGTAAGGAACTGAAAGATCAGTAAATGATTTTATTTTCCTGGGCAGACTATTTGCACAAATATATTTCTTTAAATAAAATAATAATAAAACTTAATTAATTTTAAATAAACTTTAATATTTTAGGTACACCCTAATATTTTTTTCTTACCATCACAGAAAGAAAAATTTACCAAATTCCAGAATGCTTGAAAACAGAGACTGCAATCAGATTTCTGCCTGCTTTAATAGCTTTCTGCTAGGATGGAAACACAGGGAGAGGGAAAAATTTATTGCTTGGATCTTTCAGGCAGTAGCCCATCTAAAATAAATACTTAAAAGTCCATTGTTGAAATAGTTGAAAGAAAATACAAGAAACACATAATAAATTTTAAAAGTACTTGCTGAATACTTTCAAGAGACTAGACTATTGTCTTTTAGCTCAGAAAATCAAATAGTGAATGTCAATCATGTGCAAATGGAAAACAGTACAGTGTAGCATCATAGAATCATTAAGGTTAGAAAAGACCCCCAAGGTCATTGAGTTCAACCTTTGCATATATATAGACCCAGAGTGTCAGTTTGTATAAACAGCAAAACTCCATCTATGTCAATGGAGTTTATTAAATTTATACTGAATGGAAATCTTCCCTGAAACACATTATAAATAAATTTCATGAACAAGACCAGAAACAAAGAGAGCCAGAACTTGTTCTTATAGAAGTTTTTGTAGGAAAACGCAGTGTGGCTGGAGACTCTTAACCAAGATAGGGCAAATAGGCACTTGTAGACTGCAGTTTATCAGTGGTTTGCCCCAGCCAAGATGTTGATTAATATGTTTAATTCCTGCTGCACTTCAGTGTCTCTACATGTACTAGAAAAAAAGGATTGTTCTCTTCTAAACCTTTTGCCTGGAAGTTGTTTAATGGCATGACAATGAAACCTTGCTAGTTATCAAATGCATTAAAGGCATTTTGGGCAGATGTAGGTGTTTTCATGGCTTCATTATACAGTCAAATACTGTTCCATGAATAATAGTTTATTTATAAGGGTCTGTATTGTGCAATATCAGCTTGAACTGAGGCATTAAATATGTAGTTGGCCTTCAGCTTATGTAACCAGCTCCTTAAGACCCTTATGAAATGCAACAGTAGAATTTGATTTTGGCAGGAAACTATTTCTCAGGAAGAATCTGCTTACTAAAATCACATAAAAATATTAGGCTTGACATTTTCTTGTGCAATTACCATGTTATTTTTTTTTAATATCACTATTTCACATCTTGCTTTTTGTATGAGTACAGGAGGGCTGGCTATAATGTAATGGAGTAGCCATCAAACGAATGGCCTGTATTTCATTTTCAAACAGCACTGCATCTTCCAAAAAGGGAGGAATCAAATTTCATTTCAAACTACATTACCAACTTTATTAGGGCAGAGATGATCACTCACCTGTGCAAAGCTCCAGGTTTACAACAGATGAAACAGCCCTAGATACAGGATTTTGAAGATTTATAGATGTAGTCCTGTGGCCTCAGAGCTCTTTTCCTTTGAGATTGTGAAGAGTCTGAAGGGATGAGGAAATCAGATCAGAGGATTTGACCGATGAAACTCAAAATGAGAAATGTTTCAAATTAAATCTGAAAGCCTTCTGTTGATTTTTTTGACTTTTGTGAAGTCAAGAGAAGAAGCTTTACAGTGAAGGAGAAAATAAAGATCAAAGAGGCCAGATATACAGCAACAACAAAGCTGAAAGTAATACAGCATTTTCAAAGGCATACAGTAGTTCTCTGTGTATGAGTTAGTGGGAATTTCAGCTTCATTTACTTGCAGAAAACACACAAGCATTATTATGATTTTAGAGACACTAAGCAGGAAGTAGTCTTTAGCTTCCTATTCCCGCAGCCCAAGCTCATGTTTTTGTTGCAGCTTCCTCATCAGGCAAGGACAGCAGAAACCCTTTCTCATCAGTTCCTTTTCCACAGCTCCCTTTTCCTTCTTCTGGAAGGAAAGAAGCACATGGAGAGTAAAGTGGTGTAGTGCCTGAATTGAAACCAGAATAAAGAATAATTAACACAACTCAGAGTACAAGTTAGACCTATCAAAGAACAACAACATGCACTCCTAAATAGTTCAAAAAAATCTTCCTAATAAATTTATTTTAAATTCATATCTTCTTTTGTTTACACTTCCTGAATAGTCAGATGGTGAATTTATCTCTTAAATGTTGCATAATATGCAATATTTATACAAATCCCTGATCGTTTATCCCCTCTGTGCTTACATTGTTGCATCCCTAATGATTGTAAACTTTCTTAATTTTTCTGCCTTTTAAAAAAATCAAGCACACAGCTAAGGACCAAATATATGCTGACATGGAGGACAATTCACAGACAGGAAATAGTAGAAAAATTTCAAAATTCTTTATATTGAAGCAAGAAATGTAAGTTTAAAACAAGAAATTCAGAATTAGCACATATTTAGAAAGTGGATTATGAATATGAAAAAAATTAAGGTGACAGTTTACACTGGATTTCCACCAGTGTGTTGCCCCACTAAATTCAGTTAAAATATTACTGATCTCTTATGTAACAGATTTTAAATAATATGATCTATTATAGAATAGTTGTCTCAAAATCAAGAATTGTATATCTTTGTGTGAGGTGTTCACCTAAGATTTTGAGAAGCAGAAGCAAAATTCGTAGCAAGGACTATGATTTTAGAAAAGAAATTGACACCAAAAGAAAAAAAATATCAAAAAAACCAACCCACACTAGAAGGTAAAACTATCTGGAATAATAATGTATTAGCAGGAGTAACATAACAGACACACATCCATTAAAGCCATGTTGCTTAGAAATTTGATTTAATTCTCTTCAGTTTGTAATATATAATATCGAATTGAGCAGCAGCTGAATTACTGTTCATCTTTATGTCTGCATTATGCATATTGTCTAATTTGTCAGTTATTTCTATGCCTAGGGCTGAAAGAGCTATCTGCAGCAAACAATTGGATTGCTGACTTTAATTCTTTTCACTATTAATGATTTGTGTGGAGGTTGATCAAGAATTTGCACATAGTTCAAAAGCATCTGAAAAGACTGAATGCAAATATTTCTCAGGCTGGAAATGCTTGAGAATCTGTTTGATTTGTTGGCTGGTTTTGGTTTTGTGTACATACATTCTCAGAATGCATGTCTTACTTATGTAAGTAAGAATATGCTTACTTTCCTTGATAAAATTCAACTACCTATTAAGAATGCCCAGCAAGAAAAATGAAAAGAAAGTCCCAAAGTGTAGAAAAAAAGTGAGGAACCAGATCATGATTATTACCTGATGTTAAATTTTAGTGGTGTCTTTAAAGTGTTCTCCAAAATCATTAAATGAAATCTGTTTGAAACTGTAGGTTTCTTTGGAAGTCTGGCGTTTCTTTTTCAACAAGTTCTAATTTTACATGTATTTATATTTCTTAGTGATTCATGCGACTTATGATGAACAAATACAGGAAACCACATTAATTCCTCCCCCAGGTAACATATCACTGATTACAAAGATGTCCATCACATCAGCAGTACTTATTTCTTTTGATATCAGAGGAGGAAATTGGTTCACTTGCTTCTGCAGCACAAATCTGGCTTTGTCACACTTACACAGAAGGAGCTTTTTCAGATGTAAAACTAAAATATTAATGAAATCAAAGCCAAATTGGAATGCCATTTGATAAAGGAAGGCCAAAGAGCAGAAACTGAGAACAGAGTAAAGCATAAGCATTCCAGGAGGAAAACACACACACAAAAAGACTTTCACATAAGAAGAAGCCAGTAGGAAACAGAAATATCATTGTCTGACTGACAGTGAGTCTTTCCCACCATCAATAAATGTTGTAAGCAACAGTGACTGTGGCTCAATTCTGCAGCAATTCACTGATTCCTTCCTTGCTTAACAGTGTCGTATACCTTTTCTTGGCTTCTTTTTCTATCTTTCCTATTTTAAAATTATATTAGCATTTACCTTTCACCACAGTTCTGTTAAGCATCAGTCTCCTGTGAGACCTTATCAAAGCTGTTCAAGTAAATGAAATACTGTGTGGAAATGCAAAATTTAAAGAGCACCTAGCTATAGCTGCCATATTTTTCATCTGTTACTCAATAAATGTCTAAAAATGCTTTAAGCAAGTTATTCTTCTTCCTCTTTTCAAATTATGCATATTTGGCATTGAGATGAGAAGGATTAGTTCATTTATCCTGAGGCTCTGGAAAATGATTTATGACATAGTACTAATCTACTTCTTCATTTTCTCTTCCATGCATGATTTCTTCAGGTCTTCAGATTTTTTTCCATTTTCTGTTGACTGCTTGATAGGAATCACATCTCCTCATGCGGCCATCTGCCTGCCTGCAGTTTGAGCTCTCTGTTTCCTTTACTGTGGCTTTGCCTTTTCTCTGAAAGCCACCTGCCCAGACATGTCCAAACACAGCAATATAATGCTGCAGAAGTAACAACTCCAGGCAATATGATATTGCCGCACTAAGGGATGGTAGTTTGGTTTTTCACACTTAACCACAATCTGTCATATTGTATTCAACAAAATCTGTTTTTGTAGGGTTTTTTCCTCCATTCAGAATGCCAGAACAGCTAATAGATCAATATAAATATAAATGGAATGTGGCACGGTAAATGTCTGTGCTGTACACATCAAGCCATTTACATGAGAAGGTTTTGACATACTTTTATTCTGTAGTATGAGGTTAATCACAAGTTATGTTGATTGATGCCTTATGGCAAAAAATCTCCTCTAGGAAGCTTTTTTAGAGTATGATGCGGAGTTTCAGAGATGCATGAAATAGTAGGATAATGAGGCAGAAGGAACTAATTTTTTAGCTGGAATTGCTTCCAGCTAAGCATGCATTCTTTATACATATAAACTTTGGAAGAGTAATATAGAACAAAATGAAAGGAAAGTGAGAAGTAGAAAACAAATTAAAAAAAAAAAAAAAAGAAACAAAACAAAACAAACCAAAACAAAACCAATCAACCAACCAAACAAACAAACAAAAAAAACCAACCCAAAACCACCAAAAACCCCAGAGAAAAACATAATGTTAAAAATGAAAATATCAATGCATTCAAAAACCCCATTACTGTCCTAGTGTCTTGTCCACAGGTAATATAACAAGAAGCGAAAGAATCTAAGGAAATTGAATAGGCTGAACCATCTCCCTGAACCACACTCCTGAAAAAGGCAGACTACATAATCACATAAAGCAGCATTGTTTTCTGACACTCTCTCAGAAATCCAGCAATACTGTTTTCAGCTTTTTCTTTCCATTCTCCTGCATGTAAGGATGCTTATTAAGGCCTTCTTTTCGGAATCTGATTCTGAGTTACTCCATGTGATATTTCCCAGCAGACACAGGCAGTCTTTGAAATTTACACATTCTTTTCAAAATGGAGAAGTTTCCTACCAAAAGACTGTGTTAATAGTAGGAGTTAGTAACATTGACACATTATAGTTTTCCCAAGATTAGTTTATAAGCACATGTAAATTAGAAAGATGTGCTCTTTTTTATAGCACGGGAGAATTATAACACAGGCAGAGAAAAGCCAGAGGAAGAATGCTAATTTTAACTATTGACATGTACCAGCTTTAAAACATAAACCAGGAGTGCAAATGAAGGGTAGAAAATAAATCAGGTCAGTTGTACAAAAATTAATTGCAACTGAAAGAATATTGAGACCTAGGAATGCTATGTCTTATATGAGCTACATTAGTTGCCATGAAGAGGAAAAGTAGTAAATTGAAAAGTAGTAAATTTCAACATTGAAAATGCACACTTGCCATTTCCCCTCCTGGCAGTTTTTCTAACTATTGATCTAGTGTTAGCTACTGGAAATATTTTTCTAGTATGGTTTTGCTTTATTATCCTGTACTTAGTTCTATGTACAGGATTTTGCTGTCTTAGAAACAGAGATCATGCAATACACAGAATACTTTCTAAGTATAACTGTCATGTGTTCTTTGGAGTTTACAGATTTTCATGCCTCTTAAAACTTTGAATTAAATACTGAAGGGAAATTCAAATATTTCCTTAAGTTTCCTGGCTAACAATGATATGTAAAACCTTGAACTCAAGAAGTCTCATGTTTTTTATCAATTTGCAGACATACTGTACAGTGATTTTGCATGTTGTAGTTCAGAAGTTGTTCCTTTACTGTTTCCTGATTTTATACTCTCTGTTGAATTCTACACTGTCATGATCAGATTTCTGACTCCTACCATTAAATTGTATATGGGTAAATATACAGAAAATTAAGTATTATACTTCTTCAAGATTTTTTCTAGGAATGAAGCCACGGTGACTCCCATCCTTGATGGGTCCTCTAACTGGATGACAAGCAGCACTGTCCCAATTCCCTTTATTTACTATTTCAATGGTCTATTAATGTGCATACCCTTGGTACAAGGAAACAGTTCTAGGATGAAGGACAGAGGGTGACCCATTTTGACCCTCATCCTGTCCCTTTCTGTACTCTCTTCCGTCTATGCTTTTAAAGGAAACTCTTGGCAGTTAGGAATTCCAGACCCACAGACTCAGAGAGTAGTTGTGGTGGGGAGGTCCGTACAGATCCTCCTCCTTCTCTGAGTGCCCCGCTCAAACAGGGTCAGTGGCAGCAGGCTGCTCAGGAAGCTCTCCAACTAGATTTTGAATGTCTCCATGGATAAAAACGCCAAAGCTATGTTGGAAGGGTCACCTTCCTTGAACTGCTGGCAGTGCTTCTAAGGCAACTCAGGAGGCTGTTGGATTTCTTTCCTAGAGCAGTACACTTGACAGCTTATATTTAACTTAGTGTCCAGCAGGATACACAGGGCCTTTTTCACAAGGCTGATTTCCAGTCTGCCTCCAGCTCATCTAATGTACAGAGTAGAACTTGGAGTAGAACTTTGTCCTTCCGCTTCTTGAACTTCATGAGGTTCCTTCAGCCCATTTCTTCAACCTGTGGAAGTCCCAATGAAGAGCAGCCCAACCAAAGTAGTACTGCCTGCAGTATCAACCTCTGAGGTACAACAGGGTTCCTTTTTTTTCCTGTGAGGGTAACAAAATATTGAAATTCATTGCTCAGAGAGGTTGTGGTTATTTCATACCTGAAGCTATTTAAAAACCACCTGGATATTTGGTGTATGAACTACTCCTTCCAGTTTTATATAATCGAAAGTATTCTGGGAATGTCCTCTATCCCATTATCCATGTCATTAATAAAGACAGTAAACAGTAATGGCCCCAGAAGAGATCCCAGCTCACCAAGCTGGTCAGCTCATTATAGGTGTCCATCAACAAGATTGGTAAAGCATGATTTTCCCTTTGCTGACTACTTCCAATCACCTTGTCTTTCCTGTGTTTGAAAATGATTTCTAGAACTATTTCCTCCACCTCCTGTGACCAAGGTGATGCTGAAAGGCTTTTAGTTTCTTGAATCATCCTCTTGTTCTTCATGATGATAGGAGTGATATTTGCTTCTCTCAAGTCCTCAGGAACCTCTCCCATTCACAATGACCTTTCAAAGATAATTAAGATTTTCTTTGCAAATTACATCTCTCAGCTTCCTATAAATTCCTGGGTGTATCCCATCTGGAAAGTAATCTAAAGTTTGAGCCTGCTGAAGAGAGATTTGAATTATTTCCTTTGTAAATCAAACAACTGTGTCACTAAATAAGTGTAACCTCTTTCAGCTACCCTTCAAAAGCCCCATTTATCTCCTCAAGTCTCACTGGTTCAGGGCATAGCAGTACCTAAATTTTGTATCCAAATCAGCAGCAGAACTATTAAGACATTCTGATTGGTATGGGATGGTGCAGAGATATTAGCGATGAGGAATGCATTTGTAGCTGGGTATGCAACTGCAGTGCAAGCTGCAGGTTTAGCAGGAGGAGGAAATGGTGAGACCTCCAGGCAACAGCACCAACCCTGTGTGTGTCATTGAGGACAAGGGACCTGTGGCCTGTCCTGGTGACCGGAGACTCAGAAACACAGCAGGAGCTTATGGCTTAGATGGGAGACCCCAGACTACCATATGGGAGAACAGATGAGAGATGGAGTGGAGGGCATGGTGGAGCTTGTGGATTGATATATCTTGGCTGGTGGGGTACAGGCCATGGTGTGGGCAATCACAGATATGAAAAAGAACTGGGAAAAGCACTGCATATGTAACTGTCAAGGACTTTGAAACTATGTAGTTTTGTAAAGGCTGCCAAATAAAGCGATCAATAGGCTATCTGTAGTTTGTGGGAAAATTCTTGCTTGAGGATGTGGCTATTAGGGCTGGGGCTTATTTGAGCTGTAACAAGCATATAACACTGTACTGTGAGAATAATTCTGACTTCAATTCCAACCCTGACTTTAACTCCTTTTTACTCTGACTTCAGTAAACTTCAATAAATTTTAATTTTAATTCAACTCTGACCTATTTTTACTCAAGCTTTGGCTTAAGGCTCCCTGCTTGCATTCTTTTTACACAACCTCCTTCGAAATCCCGTCTCTCAGTCACACAATACAACCATGTGCAGAGACTGTGAGGGTGCAAGAGTCCAGGAATTCCTTTGTTCTGGGTCCCTTGGAGGCATCCACTCAAACTGTTGCGCTGTTGTTTCAGGAAACCTGGCATGGAGCAGGATGAGCAGGGAGTCCCGCAGGACTCCCTGGAGCACCCTCTGAGAAGGGGCTTTGGTCCCAGCTGTGACAATCTTGGGTGGTGGATGTCACCACTGCCAGAGTAGCTCCATAATGGTCAGACAGGAAAGTTTACTTGACACAGACTTATGAATTTCCTCAAGTATTGCATGAGTTTCTCTAAACTACTTTTGGATGCAAAGTGCTAGGTTTTGTGTGATACCACACCATGCATGCTTCCTATATCCAGCTGTATAGAGGCTCTGCTATTCCTCACTGCTTGGTGAGCAACTTAATTTCAACAAAATCTAATTTCTTCAAACAGAGAAACATAAATTCAGAATCCTGGTGGTTTTAGACTTCTGTCTCTAGAGACAAAGAATTTTTATGCACATGGCTGAAATATGCAGGGACATTTAGATATAATGATTATGGGCAGCAAACCCATGGTAAACATTACATTAACTTTCAGGTCCATGCAAAAAGATAGGACACTGAGTGAAGTCAACTTTTATCTTTAGTAGGTGAACAACTGTTATCATATAACCTAAATACATGTACCCTCAATCATGCATATCTATAATCTGCATAGCTAGCTACTTAAAAATTCTCATGTTCCATTCTCACATTATTTTCCTTTGTTACTCATGCATACCAGGACACTTAAATCCACAATTTTTAGTAACAAAAGATCCCCACTAGATTTAACTTAGACTTGGAAGCATCTTTTAGGATTTTTCATGCTTTTAGAGGTTGTTTTATTTTCTATTTTCAATATTCCATTTTCTTCTGAAAAAAAGTCATAGCTCAGTGAAAGCATCACAAATCTTTTCTGTTCTTGCTTCACTTTTCCATTTACTATACTAATAAGCTTATCCTAGACACCAAAACCTTTTCATTCTCTTGCATGTTATCTTTAAATGGAGTTAAGCAACCAAGACTTAAGAGTCTTACAGTTCTTAAACAGACTAGCTGCTTACCAAGTGTGGTCAGAAAATTCTCACTCATTAATTACAGAATTCTTCAGTGTGTTACTTTTAGTAGTTACTTTTAAAATTTGGTTCCTTTTATTGTAAAAAATATTTAGATATCAAATCAACACAATTAAGAACATTTTATTAAACTTTTTCTTGCATGAAAATTATTTTATCCAATTAAATTTTAACCTTCTTTTTGTCTTCATGCTGAATATTTACCTTACTTTCTCAAGTTTAATAGAACATTTGTTCCCATTCCCATTTTCAGCATATTAAAATGCAGAGAAAAAAATCTTAACTAATCTGAACTAATCTTAAAAAAAAAAAAATTGGCTTCAGAGTTCAATACTTAAAACAGAATGACTAATGCTGATATTTCTAAACACATTGTTTCATTACTTAATTTAAATATTTAAATATTTAAATATTTATTTTCTTGCAACATTTTAAAAGTATTTACTAGTATTCAATAAAATTTTCTTTTTCTTAGGAAAAAAATGTAAAAATTACCTTAGAGACTAGAATGAATTTAAACAAAAAATTGTAAGTGATATTATTACATGGATTTATGAAAAAAAAAAATGAGATGGATTCTTAGGTACACTTACAATGACACTTCACAGCAAGCATTTTAACAATATTTTTTGTCCAAATATAACAATTTCAAATGGTCTTACAGTACAATATCATCAAGGAAAGAATATCTGTAAGAGTCTTAACAATTAATTCATTGTTGGTGAAGGTGATCAACAGAATTAAAGAAACTGTTGACAGTTTTACAAAGAAAGCAGTTTTAGGGTTTTTAGGGTGAAAGTAAAAATATTGGTTGCTTCAGTCAGGCATTTGCTGAAGGAATAAAGATTCATATGAGAGTCCCAAAGATGATTTTTCAACCTTTCAGCCTTTTTCAAGTAGAAACATAGGGAATATTTTTTCTTGTCACATCAGAGTTATTTGGCTCCTTGTCTTATTTTATGATCCGTAAAGAATAAAGGGAAATAAAAATTGAAAAGGCATAATAAAGGCTATCTGTTGTTTTCTAAAAAAGAGAGCATTCTGAGTATGCATTCAGTAAAAGTTCATAGTTTTTCTCCTTTCCAAAAAAAATCACTGTTCACATTTATACATTAGTAAGTGGGGTAACAGGTCCTCCACAAATACATTTACTATAAAACAGGTTTCCACATTTCTTTCCAAACAGGTGAGGTTTTCTGCTTAGTAAACATTTAATAACAAAATGCACACTTCTTAAAGAAAATGCCTCAAAAAAAGGTAAATGCATTCCCAATTGTTCTAGACACAGTTACAACTCTTATAAACCATTGCAAACAATCATACGGGTAACAGAACTCTGTAATTATTTAATAAATATTAGAAATTATAATGAAATTAGCCCCTTTAAAATAAGTATAGCGATTGCCGAAAACTGTATTTTTCTGTAAATTCACCACAAATTAAGACATTTATGAAGTTTTCTGCACAGCAAACACTGATGAGTCAGCCTAAAATACTAAACTGGTGGGCAATCAAACTCTTCTATGGAAGAAATAAGGGGTTAACTAAGAAGTCCAATTTCCTTTGTCTTAGAATACCTGCTTCTGAGTGAGACTGTATAAAGTATGTCATACTGGAGAGTAATCTGGAATTGAATCTTACCCTCGTGGTGTTGCACTTGTGCTGTCTCTGACAGTTCCCTTTGTCAGGGGAGTTCTAGGCCAGAAAGAGGCACTATTTATCCATGCTGTATCTTGATTTGAAGGCTGTTCTCTCCGTTCCTGCAAAGACTCTTCAAAGAGATCAGGCCTACTGAGGGACACTGAATAGTACATGCAGCACAGCCTTTTACGAGCTGCTGTACTAACACTGTTTTTTTTCTGAAAAAGGCCGTGTTGGAAAATCAACTAAGTGAGACAAGCCATGGAAAGCAGCTGTGGTTTGAAGTACTTGATCTTTGTCCAGATTGACCTCCAGTCCCTTCTAGGGACTTTAGCCCAGACAAGGATTCAAACTGAAACTTGTGTCTGTAGCATGGAATATTTCCTTCTCCAGCAGAGATGGAAAATCAATGGTTACTGACTGGCTGGTTCTGAAAATTATTTGCACAACGTATATTAGAAACAATGAGGAGAAGAATGATTTCTCTCTTTCTGACTAACTGTCACCAATATAAGGAAACCATTTAAAGAGAACTGTGCAACCAAATGCAGGAACAAATTAGCAGAAGAATAAAATTAGGTAGTCATTCTTAGAAGTATAATTCCATAGTATACCAGCATGAAAACACATTCTTATGCTTCTATACTTCTAAGATCCCTTTTCCTTTCTAAAGACATCATGTGCAGTTGATATTAACTGTTTCTAGAAAATGTGCAACCATTTGGAATAAGGTCAGTGTGCCCAAAATTAATGATGCTCTCATAAAACACATTTTTTCTCCACTGTAAGGAGTAATACTCACTACTAATCAGAAGGGATTTAGAAGTGTGAGGTGTGGATCTTCAATTTGTACATAGAATATCAACATATTTAATGTATGATTTGAACATTCACATCTCCTTATCTGTCAGATTGCTTACAAATTCTATAAATTTCTATCTTGAAAAAGTAGTTTTTATAAGACAGTTTATTGTATCTTATACCCGCCTCATTTGCATTATAGGGCAGCAAATACATCCTTTTCATAGCATCCATCTCCAGACATATCAAAAATGAAGAAAATAATTTCCTATTCTGAGTTGATATCTATTTTTTTTTGTCCTTTTGATGTGAACTCTAACGCAAAAGTTTATACCTTATATAGAAAACACAAAATCTTCCCAGCCTAAATTAACCACTCCACTTGATAAAGTAAAATATTATTGCTTTACTATTAAATGTAGATACCATAGTTTTCCATGAAACGTAAGAGAAGTTTGTTACCCCTTAGGGAGTACACAGCAGTTTCA
Organism: Hirundo rustica; assembly: GCF_015227805.2. Classification (NCBI taxonomy): domain Eukaryota; kingdom Metazoa; phylum Chordata; class Aves; order Passeriformes; family Hirundinidae; genus Hirundo; species Hirundo rustica. The sequence continues at coordinate 67,685,775 of NC_053452.1, forward strand.
CTTATTTTTCCATGATATATTGGCTTTCCAATGATTTTTTTTGCATGTATTGGTTATCCATTTACCGGACCGAAACAATAGGCTGTCTCTAGCAGCAAAAGAAAAGGAAAAGAAAAAGATGAAATGACAGAGGAAGATGTAGAAAAAACAATTAACTTTTTTACTGCTGGGACTTGGGAAAAATATCACATGTACAAAAAAATTAATGAATATGGACTTAAATCATTAGAAATGGTAAAAAAGTCAAGGGTAAATTTTATGTTCTCTAGTCAATGAGATATTGCAGCATATTGGTGGGGGAGGGAGAAAGGAGATATAAAGAGAGGATAATGAGCTTATTCTGAATGTTTTTCTTCTCTTCAGAAGAGAAGACCTCTTTATTTCTCCTGAGAGAGACTAATCAGAGAGTTAAAAAAATTAAAGTGATGGCTCATATATCTGTTTGTCATTTTCATTCTTCTCTAACCTTAAAACTATCTATCCTGCTCCTTGAAGATTACAATAATCATTGATACGAATGATTTTTCTTCCACTGTTTTGAATAAATTTTATCCTATACTATGAGTTTGCTGAGCATTATTAAGCACTGCTTTCTCTTCCTGAAAATAATAAATTATAGAGTTGAATATTAGCAAACATCTACTTGTGATTTAAAGAGTCAAATTGGTATTCATATGTTGAAACATCAACATGTGTATACATGGGTAGGAACTTTATTTTCAAAGTAGTCTTCAGGAAATGCATTAGAGAAATGTCAGAGCTGAAAAATTAGTTTAATACTTGAGGCCCATTGACAGGTAAGACTTAAGGACGTGACATTTAGCTCCCACTGACTTCTTTTTAAAACTCATGCTAACTATCTAGGATATTTCTGAAAATGACACTTGGCCTTGAAGTCACTTTCAATTTAATTTAAATGTTTTTGAAAATTTTAGCTTGCTTCTCAAGCCTCATGCCCTCATGATCACCTCAAACAATTACAATGTAGGTTAATGGACTAGCTTTTCATACTATTTTCCTCTACATAAATCCATGGATGTCAGGATAAAATTGGAAGGAAAAGGTTCTTTTACCAGTAAGATACAGTGGATATGTTAAACAATGAGTCCTAAGTAGTATTATGCAACTCTCTCATGTATTGACAACACTAAAATCATCTTCCAAATGAAATTAATCTGCTGAAATCTTGTTGGAACCGCGTGTTAAAAAATATTTTTTTAATTTGACTATAAATATTTGTCCTCACCATCTTAGTGAAAAATTAATGCATTTGGGTCCCCAAAAAAATGCTGAGGATGATTTTCAAAGCTGAGGATGATTTCCTGTACAGGTGAGGTTTTCTGCCAGAGTTGGTCTAGGTGGAACATTCACCGTATGAAGGACAGCAGCCATCAGGCCCTGTCCCTTTATTGGTGACGCGTTCCAGCACAACATATCTCATATGCTGTAAAACATCCTGTGTGAGAACACTGCATGCACTGCACCACAGTGTGAGTTATACTGTAATGTCTCTGTCTAGCAGATTGCACATGAGAGCAAAAAAGTGTAAGTTAAAAAAAAAAAAAAAAAAAGGGAAAAAAAAAAAAAGGAAAAAAAAAAGGAAAAAAAAAAAGTGTATCGTGGCTCTTAAATGAACTTGGTTCCTGGAGGTTGTTCTGGGGTAGTATAGGAAAGCTGTGTCAGTTTAGGATGGACTGCACAAATTTCAGCCCACACAAGATGAGATAAAGTATTTATCTACCTTTCTCATCTGAGAAGGAGAGACTGATCAACCTGAAAAGCAAATTCATTTTTGCCTCATAGAGTGAAACCTTCCATTGTAGCACTGGGGAAAAGAGAACTCGTGCAAAGAAAGCAATCCTGAGCTCTACTGTGTGACAAAGAAAAGACTATCCAGGATTTCATAAAATAGTACATTAATAAAAAGAGAAAAAAATAACATTTTTCAAAGGAAAAAAAATATGCTTTAGTAGAAAATAAAATTAATAAGAAGCATTTAAAGTATAAACAAGCTACTACTTAGCCAATAAAAACCCCCAACTTAGAATGCATATAAGTATTAACTTGGCAGCTGTGGTTTTATGTATTCCTTAAAGGAAGAAAGATTATGAATTCTTTCACCATTTAGCCTTACTAAAATTTCCAGAGTGAAATTTAAATGGGGTTTGATAATGACAGTGTTTCTTACTGGGTAGCAAATTATCTTACTCTGGAAAACAGAAAAAGTTGCAGACTCAATGGACAATGTATTTGAATTAATTTCTCCCAGAGGCAAATGGAGCTTACAGCATAGGAAGAAAGGAATCAGTAGCTTCCTATTGTAAACTCCATTTTTTTTGTGTGTGTGTTGTAGAATAGTGTAGTTATTAGAAACTCAATGTTACAAAATACTGTCTCCATCCAAGTGGCACTTAATCTCCATTACCTGGAGGTTAAAAGTCAAAGAACAATCATCCATGTCAGTGATTCCTGCAGCAGATTGTTACTGAACCATGTAAGGTCGTTTAGTGGGGAAAATTAGCTCCCAGCAGCTTCACATGTCAGAGATGTTGTAGTAGTACTCTGCCCCAGATCTTCTCCTTGGAAAATTATGGTGATTCTATGAGCTTTTTCAGGAAAGGTGACCTGTGGAAAGAAAAGCTTACCTTCCATAGATATGTTTTTAACAGGTGAGAATGAACAGAAAAAAGGTTGCCGACTTTACCAGTCAGCTGTAGATGAAAAGCATGCAAGTACAGCCAGTTGCCTTCAACTTTGCAAACAGATCAGTAACACGTACCTTGTGTTTCTGTAGCTAATTCACCTTCTAAGTCAATGCCACTCTGTACATAAATAATGAAAACTTCCTTATGTGACTATCTGAAAGACAAGGAAAACCTGGAAAGCTTCAGAAATGGGCCACTGACCAAAGACAGTTTGGAAGCTTCTGTGCTAATTTAATTGGAAAGTTGTCAGTAGTGATGTGGGCATATGGAATCAGTCTCTCTCTGGAAATGCTATAATCCATCAATGCAGTGAGTGTTCTGGCTGTGTTGTTTAGAACAAGTTAGCAGAAATAAACTACGATGAAAAAAACCAAGATGCCCAAGTCCATGGATTTGCCCTGGCCATGACAGAAATCTGGCTCTGAAGTTTTGTAGGGAAACAGACTGAAAGGAGCCAGAAAGGTGTCATGTTTGAAATGTGAGGAAATGGGGAAAGACCCAGTGTGCACACAAAAGTTTTTACTATGTAAAACCCCCCTTTTTTACTAGGTGGTCATTAGAACTATTATTAGAGACAGCAGAACTGGTCTCTAAGGAGTTTACATCTCACCTTTCCCCATATCACACCTATGTAACATCAAGTGAAATAGTGTGACAACATATTTTTCCTGCAGTTTCATTTTTTTACCTAGTGTGGTGGTGTGCGTTTGTTTTATCTATTTAATGTAATTTATATTGAGTTTTCTGTAATGGTTTGTTCCTTGTACCCCCCTGTTTTTAGTATTGGCTGTAACCTGTCTGCCCGGAGTTAGAGAAAGTCCGTTATACGTCAGTCATCTCTTCCCCCTTTTATACCTAATTGTCAATCTCCTCTCTCTCCCCTTGGGCGCCCTGTCTGTCACCCCAGGACCCTTCTCTGGATTCTAGAAAGCTCCAGGGAGGGGGTCGAGTGATAGGCTGGGGCCCTGGCAATCCCCTCTCTTCGTTTTTTGGTTGGCCCCCAGTTATTAGGTTTACACCCCCAGTTATACCCCTCGTTATTGTAATTGGCTGACCGGTTGTTGCCACCCCTGTCCCCTCCCCTGTTTTCGTGCACACCTGCTCCCGGGGCTCTTCTGGGCAGGGGGTCAGAGAGAGCCGAGCTCCGTGCTCCCTCTCCCTGCAATAAACACCGTTATACCCTGCCTAGAGGAGTCGCCCTTTCTTCGGCCACCGCGGTTGTGTTCTCCATCGATATGCTCGTCGCTGGCGTGGGGGAATTGCGAACCCACGGGGAGGAGGCGGCTCGTCCAACTTGCTGCCCCGACCCATCCACGTTGCTGCAGTGCATAAACTGAGCTGGCCTGTGGCCGCACTGGCAAGCGCGAGGACGGACACTGCATCAACCTAGGGTCTATTTCATTTACTTATTTATTTTAATGTTTTACAAAGGTAATGTCACTTTCCTGTCTTTACCCCTACTGGGTAATGTGTGCTAATTCCAGTTGCTTGCCTTTGCTTAAAAAAAATTGAAGATATCAAAGTAGGATTTTAAAACCGTCAAGAGGTTTGGCTTACTTTGTGTGATTTCCAGATCCATATCCGTAGTAACAGAAACTGATGCAGTAGCAGAGCTCACACTCTCACTTTTCTGTTTTGGTTTTTAACTTCAAAGTGGAAACATAAAGGATAGTGTGGGCAATAAAGCCACAGAACAGGAAAAGTTTGGAACTATTTGCTGAAGGGGCAAATTTTTAATTTTTTTTCTTAATCTGCATATAGTTCTGGTGGAGAGAAAAGGGTGAAAAGGTCTTCTTTTTCTAATTCACAGGTTTATAAATCAAAATTCAAAAAGAGATTTAATGGCAACTTTTGAAGTATAGCATTTATCTTAAGTGAAAGAGCTATTGTACCGTATATCACTAGCATTAAAAATAGACAAATATTCAATTTTAAAATTACACAGTATTTCTGCAGTTGGAAATTTCATATGTCTTCTCATATGCCCTGCCCAGAACCAGCCCTCCCCCCCTCCCCCAAAAAGGAGATTTTTAAAAATACAGTTGCTAGAAAGGACAAATACAGACCTAGTTTCATCAGTATTAACAGACATTTATTTAGTGGACTGCAGTCTTCTTTATGATATGCAGTTCTCCATGTCATCTAAAATCTTACTTGTCCAAAATAAACATGTAATTTGACAGGGAAAAAATCTACCTACTTCTAGAATATCTACCATTTCTTTACCATTATTGTAGCACAATAAGGGTAGGCAGGCAATCCAAACTAGTATCCTCTACCAAAAATTTTTCATGTTGAAAACTCAGCTTTTGAAGGCCAGAGAAAAACACAAGGACTTGTTTTAAGTTCTAACTCTGAATTTCAAACAGATATATTTATATATCTGTTTTATAAGTTTGTGTTTAAAGTCTCTAAATTATTTCAAAACACCAAAGATTCCTGTTTCAATATACAGGTTGCTTCAATAGATAATTACCTCCAAAGTTAGAAAGTTGTGCTGAGTCGAAGTTTCAAGCCAGATTCAAAATTCTATGCTGTGCGCTGTTGAAAGCCAAACTTTGAAACAGACCTGAAAACTTATTTTTTCATGCTTTACATTACTATAGTTTAAATCTGTATTTCTTCACTTGACAGAAAACTTCCAGTGCTTCACATGAGGTGCTGCCTTAACTGACCTTACCAGAATGTCAACCCCTATATCATTATATGCACTGCCACTTAGGCCATAACCATGTTGTGTTCAAAGCAGTAACAGAATGCACAATGTTTTATGATATGTGGCATTAAATCCTGCAATTTAAGCACTACAGAGGAAATACAGAAGGCAAAGGCATGAAAAAGATGGACCAGATGCTCAAAGGTAGATAAAGATGAAGATGACATTATTTTAAACTTGTCTAAATCCTTTATTAATCTGATTCTCGTAGAACTGAGAAATGTGAGAAACCAGATCGAAATATTTTAGGCATTTATTGTATGTATGAGTTGTACAACATATTAATTCAAATAAGCTTTCATATTTCAATGGACCATTTTTTCACAGAAAGACTCATAACCTTAATCACCTTTGATTTTTGTCTCTTAAATCTGTGGATTATTTTATCCATAGATTTACTCACAGAGATAAAGTATTTATAGAAGAAATGTGTTTGGACTGGTTTAGACATTTTTCCACACTCTCCTTTTATTTTTTTTTTTCCAAAGCTAGCTTCCAACAAAGAGAAAAACTAATTAGAAAGCAAAATGCCTGATGTAGCCTTTACGAAAAAGAAATGAATGATCTTCCACGTTCTCAGCAGTTCTTCAAGGTTCAGCTAGTACATACCATTCCTACTACCGGAGGATCAGAGTAGCTTTCTGCCACTGATTGTTACATCATCTCGAAGATGTACTGTATGACAAACTCTATAAAACATCACTTGCATTTTGTCTTGCCTCCCCATTCCCCGTCTCCCCACTTGTCAAGATACTTTTATTTCAAACACTCTTGTTCAGCTACTTTTTGAAGAAGGTGTCAGAATGCCCACTCCCATGCACCTGTTTCCTGATAAACATTTTATCTTCTCTTCCTCCACCCTTCCACCTCGTGCCTACGGCTGTAATCCAAAAAGGAGGGCAGGAGAAGCCTAACCTCAATTTCCGGTGTTTCGTGTGCAGCTGCTTGACTGATGGCCTCATAAATTATTAATGCAAAGACCTTATATGAATATTCATGAAGTAGCTCTTTATTAATTCACAATGCAGCTGCTGCAAAGGCAGAGAGTGGAGGGCTCAGTCTCCTCCCATGTAAAGACAGAAGAAATGTCTCTTCCTCAGCTTCACTCTGATTCCTTTACTAGCTCATCCTCAGTTAAGTGTCAAAACCAGCAGTTTACATTTTTGTTGTGTTGTGTTCTGTTCTAGTGTCATTTCCAGCCCACATCAAGAGGAATCAAAAGGGTTGGCATTAAATTCCTCAGTAATGTTTCTTATGAGAAATAAACCTTAATGGGAGTAATGAGAGTTTACAGCTCATTCCAATTATTTTCAGTTGTTCTCAGGTGCTCCAACACATGCTTCATTTAATTTTACAGTGAATACTACATGCAGTGTGGTGGTGTTTGCCACTGGAGACTAAAAAGATGCAGAACCATCTCACAGGAGAGGATAAAAAATAATAAAGTCCTTAGTTACTTTTGCAGCTATGTTTTCCAAAATGAGTACAGAAAACACTAGAGACTTCAAGTAGACAGGTTCTCAATGAGACAATTTTCCATGAAAAATAATAAACAACAGTAAAAACTCTGTAAAATTCTTGAGCATCACTAGGATAGGCAATCTCACACATTTTAATTCTGTGTGAGTAATTCCATTCTCCTCTCCAAAATGGTGCTGGATTTTTCATTGTATGAGCTGACCTCTGTCGGGGGCTCCTTTTCAGGAGCTTAAATTCCCTGGCATTCAGGTGGTTTTAGAGTTCTGGCCCTCTGCAAAGCTCTGTGCTAAACACAGGAAAAGACGGAGTCTTGAAGGTTACATGCTTCGTTTATTAGTTCTTATCTTACAATTTTCTCAGTGTCCAAAAGATGTTTGCCGCGGCTCGGACATCCGGTGACTCCCCCTGTCTCTGGGCTGTCCTTATCTTTTATACTAATTGCTACGTATTCTTTATTTACTATTTATTACCAATGTCTATCACTATTACTAAAAAGGTCATCTTTACTCTGACCCAATCCTCACTAACTACTTTGTGCCAACGTCACTGCAGAAATGGAGTGAGGGAACAAGAAGGAAGAAGAAGGAGACAACGCCCTAAATTCTCCATCTTGCCCCATTCACTTCAATGCCAAAAATCCCAAACCCACTGTTTTTTCACCCTGTGATATACTAAACTACTATTTTTACACTCTTGTGGCCTGCAATGCTTCCTGCAGTGCAAGAAGCCTCTCCCATGGACTGAAATCAAATCCAGTGTCTCTCTGAGCCCTGGGCTCTGGGCTGGGGTCCCAGACCCCCCTGCCCAGGTTTCTGACCCTCCAGGGCAACAAAAGGAATGCCCTGGACTCCAACAGACCTCCAATGGTATGATGTGACCTCCAAACAGAGTTTGCCTTGAGGTAATTCACAATTGAAATATTTACAAAAATAGTCATAAAACATTTTTACATTGCTTAACTGCAAGTGTCTGAATCTAGCATTCCGAATAGGGTAGGTGATGAAGAAATAATTTATAAGTAACTGAAAAAAGGAAGATAACTCTTCAAAGTTTCCTCTGTGTTCTGTCATCATAGAAGCAGGAAACCTCTGACTACAGTGGCTATTAAGTAAACCACTCAGACTGACAATGTCTGCTGTTTCACAGCTTAGAGCAGAGAATACCTGAGTGAAGGGAAAGCATTGCATGGGATGGGTAGGGAGAAGGGAATTTTAAAAAACTTGTCAAGGCTACAATTTGGGAATCACTTTTCAGGGAGATAAAGGGTATGAGAAATGAAATGAGAGTTTCTGAACACTTACAGGCCCAGAATCTGGTAACATTTAGATTATACACACACAAAGAAAGAGTTCAATTACAGCCTAGTTTAGATTCTGATTTCCATATTTTAAAGCCAGAAGCGACTATTAGATCATGTCTTCTGTCCTTCTGTGTGACATAGATCATAAAATATTGCGCAGAGATTTTTTGTACTGGGTTAAATAACCAGTGTGGAGTCATAAGTCACAGGTGCTTCATTGTCAAGTTTTTTGGGTTTTTTTTTTCAATATTTGATCTTAAAAGCTAGGTGATTTGGCTTTAGATAAATAGAAAACCTTACCTCATTCTATGTATCATTATCCTTACTTGTTTCAGCAAAGGTAAGGAACATGATTATTTAAAGTAATGAAATTCAGTGGAGAGTTCTGTTTTCAATTATCTAGTGGAGCTTCTGTTTGCTGGTGCTAACACAACTGTTCTCATGTGGTGGTGTATTAAATAAGAAAGAGCCAAGATAGAGCTTGAAGCAGTAAGAGCCCTGACCAAATATTTGAGTGGAACTAAGAGCCATCACACTTACTGCGCATCACCTGGAACCACTTGCTGCTTTATCATCTCTTTCCCTACCCTCTCTGCCATCACCTACCTCACATATTCCAAGCCTTCTCCTGCTCCTGCACAGCAGCTGGTGGATACTATTGCCCTCTCCTGGCTAGAAACTGTGCAATGCATCTGTGCAATTAATACATGCTCTCAGCAGCTAAAGGAAAAACAGCCGGGGAGATCTTGTTCCATGGCAAATAAGTATCTGCTGTGGTTGAGCTCTGTGGTTACAGGGAGACTTGTCATGGTCCAGAGTACCAGCTAAAAGCTGCACAAGTTCTCTTTCAGAGAGAAAACTAGCAAAATTGGATAATACTGGAAGTGAATTTAAAACCATCAAATACCTAGGGAAAAATGATCACACAAATTCATTTAAAGAAAAGTCGTTGGTGTTCCTGACACTGGGCATATCTCTGTGGGAGAGAGTTTTGGCCACTCCCCTGAAAGTCCCCCTTTAGTCATCTCCTCCAGGATACAGCCAAGAGTAGAACCGCATTGGCTGCAAGTCCAAGTTTATTCTTTACTCTGCTTCCTGTGGTGGGCCCCTCCTGATCTCTCCATTGTGACAGCCGCTTTAAGGGTTTAACAACACGGTGCCTTTTGATCTCATTTCGGCAGCTGTGATTAAATAGACACACATCACTTGCTGTGCCACTATGTGCGCAACTCATGGTTCACCTTCACTGAATTAGTACCCGCTGAGCACTGCAAATATTTGAAATGTCAATCCATTTGATAATGTCAAAGAGGGCTGCAAATACCACAGAATGGCACCAAGGAAACATTCAACACACGCAGTGGCATATATAATATCTCTTTTCTTCAGGACAAAACTCATAGTTAAATAGAAACTGGAAATCATCTAAGAAGATGTTAAGGTAAACAGACCTGATAACCTGGACTGGGACATGCTCCTACAATACACCACCTTAAAATTTTAATCAAACCAATTCCCTCTCAAAGAACTTAATTCTTCTACATTCATCCATTCTAGTAAATTACTTTCTGTTAGTAAAAATTTGGACATTAACTGTATAACGACCCATGAGTTTTACATGTAGATTCTGTACCCTCAAATCAGGGCAAAAAAAAAAGACGCTTGTTATGACAACTTTATTATCTTTTCCCACTCAAGAAACCTAAATTAGAAGGAAATATTATATCTGAACAGAAAACAATAATGAGGCCACATTCTCAGTCACAGAACCGTGGATCAGTAGAGCAGGTGAAAGCAGACAAGATTAAGTTGACTAGTAGGCTGTAGTTTGCCCTGCAGAAAGATTTGCCTTTATTGAAGACATCAGGAAATAAGACATCAAATTTATTGCTGGGGGTTGAATGAGAAAATTAGCAACCTAAAGTATGTGCAACAAAGAACTGAAATTTGGCAATTACACAGAGAGGACAATCTTCCAATCAGTTACAGTTTGTTTGGGTTTTTTTAGTGTACATTAGATTTACCTTTCTAAATGGAAGATTTTTAAATATTTCCTAAAACTGTACCAGCTAGTATATAAGAAATTAAGATTCATGATGCAGAGCAAGCTTCCCTTTTTTTCTTGACTGAAGAGTCATTCACTCACCTATAGTGTTTTTATTTTAAAAACAAAAAGTGAAAAAGGTGAAGTTGATGTACTGAAGTACTGACTCCACAGGCAAATACCATGTGCCGTGTTTGTGGCAGCTGAGAATCAAGTGATCATTTTCTCTTTGTATGCTGATGAAGACTAATGATTCACTGAGCACAAATACATCTGCATGTAATTAGACAAGTAGTACCTTCGCAAGAGGGAGTTACAGAGAGAAATTTTGTTTGTTGTCTTATTGGAATTCCTGTCTCTTCAATTATCGTGACTTATCAAAAGACATTTACTTTTCAGTAGCTCAAAGTCCAGTTAATCTAAAGAGCTATGTTCAATATGGAAAGAAAAAAAAAAAAAAAATCAAGCAAAAAACAAAACCCAAAACAAACAAAACCCCACAAAAATCCAAAACCCAAACTGCAGTATACTTAACAAGAACTATGTTCATTAGTATCCACTTCAGCCCCTTCTAATCACTTGGATACAAGATTCTTTTGGGTTTATCAGACACTTCAACAGCTTCATTTTCAGAGTTTTTTCCTTTGTCACTGTCAAATTTGGTTGAGATTCCACCTAGAATTCATCACTTTCAAATTCTGTATTTTTATGTGAGAGATTGTTTTATGCTACCAGCATATCTTTATTCTTTCCTACTAAAATATTAATAAAAATATTTAAGAATAAAGGAAAATTAACAGCAGGTCTTAGTTGATTTAGATAACATAATTAAAGATAGTAAGTTTTATTAAGAGTAGATATGCTTGATCAGTCTAAAAATCCATCTGAACGCAGACTGGTGAACTCCAGTAAATCTCTCAGCAATATTAACTTCTAAAACAATCTTTGGAATTTGTCTTGCTGCTATGCCCATTGTCCCTGTTAATAACAAACAGCATGTCACTGTGAACATCCCAAGCAGCAAAAAGTTATTACTCCTTCTCTACCTCCTGTTCTGAAGAATTAAAAAAAAAATCCTCTTATTTTCTTAAAAGCTAAACAACTTCTATTGTAATTTTACTTCCATTACTTTATTGAATTTTATCTTTAATGTCAAAATATGTAACACATCCTGACTTCAGTGGATTTTGGTAGGAACTACAACCTAAAAATTCAAGTGTCTTTCACTGCTTCCTCTACATGTGTTTAATTAAACCTGAACGGTTGATCATTAATAAGTGCTTCAAAAACAAGCTTATCCATTATTGCTTTTCTGCCTGCTTCTCATTTTAAAGCAGGGGGGCAGGAAACTACCATCAAATGCAAGTGTGCTCTACAAAAGCTTTGAGTTTTGCTCACCTCTGTTAATTTTTTCTTTGATCATGTTATTAGACAACAATGTCAGATATTTATCTTCATACATGCAATTTATGTAAAATCTTTTCTTTCATATCCCCTAATCAGGAAAGGACTAAAATTCTGATTAATGTTTCTGTTACATGGGTATCCATTAGTGAAATCCTTTCTTTGCCCTTATTCCTAAATCACTTTTAAAGTGGCTCAGTTGCTCAGCTAAAGAATTTTTTACAAGACGGTGGCTTCTAGTTGAGGATCTCTCTCATCTGACTTCAGGGTACACTTTTCCTGAGGCAGATGTTGAGCATCCCTAGAGTACTCTTCCCACTGAGGCATGAAGGAAAGGTCCCGTCAAATATTGTCCCAAGATGAGAGAGGGGCAAGGTTCTTCCTTTCGTACCTGATTATCTCGCCCTTGTTCCTTTCAGGAAGGGAAGGGGAGGGAAGGGAGGAAGGGAATTTCCTTCCTTTCCTTTCCTTTCCTTCTTTCCTTTCTTCCTTCCGTTTTGGTAAGTTACCTTTCCTTTCCTTTCCTTTCCTTCCTTTCCTTTTCCTTTCCTTTCCTTTGCATTTCCTTTCCTTTCCAACATACATCAGCCTTTCACTGCCATCAACAAAGCTGATATAAACAATATGAAGGAAAGCCTAATTAGAGGAATAGGCTCCTGGCTGATAATTAAACTGTGCATTTGTTCCACAACAGTGTGTTCTTGCTTTGAACAGTATCAATGTATTTATACTCACAGAATAAGCAAAGAGTTCCCTTTGCATGGTGAAATCTACCAATGATTTTGTGTTTATTTACTGGCATTTTTGTTTTAATGGTGGTTTTTTGTTTTGTTTTGTCACATCAGTGGTCCTTTTGAAGATATTTCAGTTGAATGTATAATATAAAAATACCTACTCATATATTACTTACCACCCTCACTCTTGTATGTGCAGGTTACACCCCTTTTTTCAGTTTTTTGTGAGGATGCATGGGAAAAAGAAGGCAGGCTTATGTGGACATTCTTAGGTAAGTAAGAACTGGGATACAAAAGGGTGTAACACAAACTAGTTTAAAGTTTAAGTGTTTAAAGATTTAACCATTGAAACAATGCAAAAGATAGGCAGACCTCATATGGAGTCAGCAAAATTGTAAAACACTAACAGGATTATGCTCGTCCAAATGCCAGAAATATGAAGAATATGAAGCAAGACCTAAATTAGTACCAATGACCACTCCTGCACTGGTCTTTACCCCTGACAGAAAAGCTCCCACTTCATTTGGTAGTCCCAAAAGGCCAACAGATGAACAGGATGCCTAATACAGAGGATTCCTTTTTTTCTCTCTGCCTGACTGAATGCAGTGACTTAAGGGTCAGGGGCAATGGTGAGAAGTCCCTACCTGGCACAGCAGATGCATCTGTTGTGTGAATGTCCCACATGTCCAGGTGGCATCTCATTGTAAGTACAAGGCTCTGCAAGCATAACCAAAGAGTGATGAGGGTGGAGGCTCATTTAACATGGAGGAGTTGCTGAGGTTGAGTCAGCCTATGACCTGTTTCTGAGCTGGTGCCATAAAGGAAAAAAGATGGGTCATTGTCTCAGGAGACTCCCTTCTGGAGGGAGCAGAAGCCCCAATATTCAGAGTGGACCCACTTCTTTGGGAAGCCTGCTGTCTTCCTGGGGCCTAGGTTAATCATTTGAAGAGAAAGCTTCCTGTCCGCTATGACTCTCAGGTTATCATCCATTATTGATTTTTTAGGCAGACAATGATGAAATTGCAACAAGAAAATAAAGGTCAGTCAAGAGAGACTGCTGGGGCTTGGCCTGACCAGTTAAGGGATCAGGAGCACAATTAGTGCTCTTCTCTATCCTTCCAGTTGCAGGGAATGATGAGGAAAGAAACATATGAGTTCAGCAGATCAATACAGATATCTGAGTCTGGTATTGATGCCTGGAGAGGCTACCTAGAACAGAGGCTAGACAGTGTTAAAGGAATAAAGGAGGTATTTATTAAAAAGGCCTTCAAAGGATACACCTTGGGCAATACAGGAGCCTGGCCGTGGCTCAACCCAAGATGGACAGATGGACTCCGAGTCACAAGTTTTCACACTTTTATAAGTTTTGGTCCATTTACATATTGGGATTAATTGTCCAATTGCAACTTCAGGTTATGAAGTCCCATCCTCTCAGTTTACTCCCCTCAATTCACTCTTGTTTATGCTTTTTGGGTCTGAAGTTGCAAAGAGTGTCCTTGGTTTTTGGGCTGGAAAAGGATTGTTTTGTCTAACTAAACTGGAAGGACAACTTGCTAACAATTTAAATGAAGTTCAGAGTCACACACTAAGGCAGTGCAGAAAAATATGAAAACTAAAACTTAAGGCATCAGTATCACGAGCAGAATTTTGGGATTTTTGATCATGAATTACTCTACATGACCTCATCTGCTGGTGACAGATGAGGTACACCTGTCTCAAAGGTGGAAAACTATCTTCATTCAGGAGTCAACAGGGTTCTTGGAAGAAAATCAAAAGTGGATTTGGAGGGGAAAGACTTGCTTAAGATCTGGAGAGCATCATGCAATATTTGAGGGACTATGTGCAAGAGAGATCCTTTGGTCTGCTGTTTCAGTGGAGGTAGGGCATGAAAATCCATGCGACAATAAAGACACAAGGGCTATTGATGTCTTAGAAACTATGGAAACTCCTGAGAATGGTCAAGTATGAATTAGGGTTTCTCCCCCCCAAAAGAGAGCAAGATCAATAGGCCAAGTGCATCTAAACTAACAGACTCAGGTAACAAATGTGTAAAAAACAGGAGGAGCTATAGGACACTGTGCAGCAGGAAAACTATGATAGTTTCCATAAAGGAGACACGGTGAGATGTCTTGTACAACTGGATGCCAGCCAGGGTAAAGAACAACATAAAGTAGTCTATAAGCAGCTGGGAAGTCCCACAATTTCCAGCCCTTGTTCTCATAAAGGACTTCAGTTTACCAGATATTTGCTGAAAATGCAACATAGGAGAAAAAAAACCTGGTCTAGGAGTTTCCAAAAGTGTGTGGAAAAGAAATTCCTGGCACAGATGATAAGTGAGCCAGCTAGGGATGTTGGTGAACAGAGGACTGGTGGGTGATTTGGTGGCTGGAAGCCATCTTGGACACAACAGCCACAAAATTATAGAATTCTCAATTCTTATAGAAGTAAGAAAGAAGATGTTACAACCCACCCTTGAAGGTGAGGGTAACTGAGGTTCTTGTTAATACATCCTTTCGGGTGGACTAGAGTGAAATGAAACTGAATGGCTGGTATTCATATATATCTATGTGTGTGTAGTCTATTTTAGAACAATTTTGTTGCCATTTTGATTATTATCATCTACTATAATAGTATACTATTATCATCTAATATAACAGTAAAAATATAATTATATCTCTTTAGAAAATATATAAGGAAAAGAAATAAAAATAAAGAAAGGATAAAAGTAGATAGTGGAAAGAAAAGGTATCACTGCCTGTTGATCTAGAGATGAGACTTGCAATTTCAGAACTTAATCTGGCTACTTGTGTAAAAGACAATTTTTTTTTCTATAAATCCAGAAAAGAAGGGCTAAGGAGAATTTCTTTCTTTTATTTTATGTGGGAGGAAGCACGGTGATAAATGGGAGAAGGCTGAGGTACTTAATGCCTTCTTTTCCTTGGTCTTTAATAGTAAGACCAGTTGTTCTCCCAAGTATCCAGGTCTCTGAGATGAAAGACAGAGATCGAGAGTCAAAGAATATCCCAATAATCCAAGCAGACTTGCTGCACCACTTAGACTCATAAAAGTCTAAGAAGCTAGATGGGATCCCAAGAGTACTGAAAGAACTGGAAGAAGAGCTCACTGAGCCACTTAGAATGATTTACATGATTAGTTCTTGCTTACCAGGAAGTCTCCATTTGACTGGAAGTTAGGAAACAGAAACTACAGGAAGGGCTATAAGGAGGAGCAGGGAGCTCTTGTCAGCTTGACGCCAGGGAAAAGGAGGCTTAGAGAAGAACACTTTCTGCAACTCCCTTAAAGAAGCCTGTAGTGGGTGGGTGTTAGTCTCTTCTCCTAAGTAACAGGTGATAGGACAAGTGGAAATGGCCTCCAGCTGTGCCAGGGAAGGTTTAGATTGGCTATTATGTAAAATTTCATCACAGAAGCTTTTCTTCACAGAATGTGTTATCAACCATTGTGGCAGGCTGCTCAGGGAAAGTGTGAAGTCACAATCCCTGGAAGGGCTCCAAAATGTGTGGATATAATACTGAGGGGCATGGTTGAGTGGTAGATTTGGCGCTGTTATGTTAATGGTTGGGCTCAGTTATCTTAGAGGACTTTTCCAACCTAAATGAATCTATGATTCTGTTTCTGTGGTTGAAAAGGAAGGCTTGAACAAGGACTCAGATGACCTTTATTTTTAATCAAGGGAAATAGATAAACAAACAACTCAGAGAGTAGCTGTGGCACCTAGAGGTATAGCACACGGTTCCCAGCCATGAAAAATCTATCTGTCTTGGCAGATCAAGGCTTGAATACCCAACAGAGCTCTCTAACAGCTAACGTGAGTAAAAAAATCTAATAGATCCCAGTGAGTGTTTCCTAGCCCTGGCTCAAAGGCTCTCAGTGAAATCTGACTTAGTCCTCAGGACACAGCTGGCGAGATGTGAAAAGTTACAACTGTCCATTCACTGTAAATAGCATTAAATAATACAAGGTAATACAGTTTAACTGTCACTACTTAGGTTGTTATTCTGATAAAAAAAATAGAAAATATGATAAAGTGAAGAAAAACACTGAGGTAAGAGGACAAGCAAATTTAGATTTATCAGTGAAGTCAGTTATCTGTGCTCTGGGAGACAGTAGCTGAGAAGCAAAAAAGGAATTTCTTATAAAATCTCTCTGCTGAACCTGACCTTGAAAATACTTCTCATCCATTTTGGGACAAAATCTAACAGGTGAGCATAAAGACCATTAGATTTATTTGCTACACTGTGTCCTGAATTGGCCAGTCACACTGACATACCGAATCTTATCTGAGGGACATCAAGTAGGCAGTGAGCACTAGGCTATACACCTGCTGTTTCAAATGTGCTCAATTTTCTGGCAAGAAAACTTCATGGGGGGTGTAGTGGTTTTACGTTCACTAAATTTTGGTCTTGGTACTTAATCTTTCTGTGGGAGAGAGACTAGGAGAAAAACAAAGCAGGCTCAACTTTAAAATTAACGAATAGTTTATTAACATACACTAAAAGAATAGAAAAAAAAAAGAAAGTTGGAACAACAACAACAAAAAAATAGAATGCAACTTTAAAAACACTCTTCCCTCCCCTTACAAAATGTTCACTTTCTTACAAAACAACATAAATTGACAAAACTTGTAATTTTCAGTCAGTTTCACTATCTGACAATAGTCTTTCATCAATTCATTAGGGGAAGAGTATCTTCTAGAGTCATGGATCCCACTGACAGTGGGAACAGTTCTCTTGTGGGTTTTAAACTGTCACAAAAACAACCGCCTGGAGAAACCTGCCTTTGTGACCCTCCCAGGAGCAGTTTCCCAAGCTGCTTATGGGTCACGGGTCTTAGACTTTTGCATACTGGGGTGTCACCTTTTAAAGATTAATAACTCCAAGGCAAAGGATTCTTCATCTCAAGGTACAGAGATATCTTCTCACTTCTTTACTGGCGCAGAGGGCTTCTTATCTTTATCTCTGTTCAAGCATCTTATAGGATATTACTTAGTTCATCACAAACACCTTTGCTCAAATCCACACACAAATTAAAACAATCATCTCCCCAAATGCATATCTTTCCTATGATTTAAAGGAATGATCTAAATATAGAGTTCATTTCCATGGCTCAAGTAAGAATAGAACAACTAACTCTTCAAACCTCTGTTCCAATAGTCTTTTCACTCTTGCTCTACTGAATTCATGCTGTTTTTTTCTTTATGTTCACTCTGTCCTTTCTTACTCTCTCAGAGAAGGGCTAAGCTCTGGAAGCTTCATGCTGCTAAGAAAGAGTTAAATCTGCCCAGAGTCTTTGTCTCTCTTTCTGTAGCTTGTGGTGTTAGATGTTCAAGGCCGAGTGGATGAAGAAAGAAGAACTCACAGAAACATCAGAGATTGGAGCACTCAGGCAGTCCGGAATCAGAAAAAACTAGGCAGGATCATAAATGCCTTCTCAGCCCACCCCTTGGCGTAAATTGGGGTGGCCTCGGCCCAAATGGTGCCCATAGCTCTTATCAGGGGCCCAGCAGAGATCTCTCCTCGCTCTAGAGAAGTCTGAAGAAAGTAGTTGTTGTAAAGCAGCAACCTCTCCTTCCCCCCGCTTCACCCGGGAGCCGATGGAATCCGGCCAGGCCTCAGGTCAGCTCCCCCCAAAAAGGGGGGAGCAGCAGGCCCAGCTCGATGTTACCTGTCTCTCTCTGGCCAAAGGAAGAAGAAAAAAGGCCCACCTACAGGAAATTCCCGAGGTTTTATATGGTACTTCCCAAAGTCGCAGCTAACAATTTCAGTGGTTAGAACAGACGCCAATATTCCAACTAACTCTCTGATAGGTCCCTGTCTCTTCTAAAGCAATTCCCGGGTCCTGACCTGGAGAATTATTCTACATTCTTCTATAACTAAAAAACCAAACAGTGCTAACCCATGACAGGGGGCAATACCATGCCAGATGCACCTCAGGAAACAGTTGACCATCCTGCTGACAGTGTCTGCTGCAAGGTGCTCTGGTGCAAGGTGTCTGTCTGCCTATCGCATGGAGTCAATTTATGCCTGCTTCAAAACCCCCTCAGATGCCAAGGCTAATCCCAACACTATCAGGGACGTTTAGCTCCTGCCTATTTCCACTCCAGAAACTGGTGACATTCTTTACTTGGGTGCAAGGGGTCTTGCAGACCCCACAGGGAAAGACAACAGGTAGCAAGAAAGATAAACAGGATGTATATGGAGCCAGAATGTTAGAGAACCTTCTTTGCTCTATGCTTCCCACAGCAGAGCCTCAGACTTCTGATTCCTGGTTTTGGGAAGCAGCTAGTGTCAAATGGCTGCAGAGAGCAGGGTGGCAGAGAACTAACTTTCCAAACATGCAGGATGTTTTCCTGAGAGTTGTAATCTCACCCCTGGGAACTGGGCACTACTGCCTGCCCAGAGCCTTGCACACCCTCATCCTGCAAGCAGAGGAGCCTTCAACAAATCTGGAGAGGGCCATTTTGGCAGGGTAAGTAGGAATAGGAGCAAAGGGAAATGGCTTTAAACTTGAAGTGTGGGTTGAGAATAGATATTAGGAAGAAATTCTTTACTGTCAATGGTAAAGCACTGCTTTACCCACTGCCATAGATTAGCATAGCACTGCCGTAGATTACCCAGACCGTCTGTGGATGTCCCATCTCTCGCAGTGTTCAATGTCAGGCTGGATGAGGCTTTGAGCACACTGGCCTAGTCCAAGGTGTCCCTGCCCAGGGCAGCAGGCTTCGAATTAGAAAATCTTTAAGTCCCTTCCAACCCCAACCATTCTATGGTGCCATGATTCTCTGTTGCTTTGTCCTCTGTCCTCCCCTTCCCCCTGCTTCCCCACCCTGAGAAGTGGAATGAACAGGATCAAGAGAAGGCTGCATTTACCACCCACTGGCCTATACCCAGCAATGTCACTTCTGAGTGACTCCCACAGTTTGTATATTGGGTATGACACTCCATTGTATGGATCGGACAGACCAGGTCAGCCATCCCAGTTATACTCCCTCCCAGTTTTTGGTGTATCTCCTGACTTGAAGAGCATAAGATGTGATCGCAACAGGCAAAGCAACCACACGGAGACGAGAGATTTGCAGGGCAGAGAGAGCCCAAGGCTGAGCCAAGGCTGAGAGCCCCTCTGCCTGTTTATTTCTTACTTTTTATACATTTGTGGGTCTGGCTGTGGATTGGCTTCTGGTGTTATCACCTCCCAGCCGAGTGGCCAGACCAACTGTCAGTTACAATTGTTTTCAGGTTAGAAATATGCAAACAAAGGACAGAGAATGAAAAACAAAGGATTTGTTTATGTTACATGTGTGAGAAAAGGCAAAACCTGCTACTAATATTGTACAGAAGCTAAAAAGTCTGACTCCATCTTATGAACAATCAAAAGGCTTTTAAAAACTCAGAAAAACCAGGGTGACAATAAGACACTGAAAAGTCCTTGTTTTAGGGTACACGGTACTCAGTAACAACCAAAACATCAGTGTGCTGTCAACATTATTCTCATACAAAATCCTAGAAACACAGCACTGTACCAGCTACTTAAGAAAAATATGAACCCTAGTGTCGCTAGAGGACACAAATAAATACTCACAGATCTGACTCCATGAGATGAAAGTTGAAGAAGAACTTTATTATTTACAAAGACCTAGCTTTTATAGGTTTTTAAGAATGACCAGGGATTGGAGAACAAGGTTACCACCTCTCCATCCCACTGGCCAGGCTAGAAGTCCATCAGTTGACTCCCATCAGAAAGGAATGTGGAAAACATGATGATTACAGTACAGACTGTGGGAAATTCAGTTACAGAGCTGTAAACATCTCACAAAAGCTCACATAATAGGGCAACACTCTAGCCCAGCTGAAAGTAGGTGAAACCAAGACACTGCCCTCCTCACTGGTCCCATGTGTATTTTTTTTCCATCTAATAGAGCAAATGCAGAGAGAAGATGAAAAGGAAAAATCTGTGTACCTTTCTAATAGGTTATGCAAGGAAAAATTTCCTCTGCTCTTCATTTCAGACCACTTTTTGAAGTTACTCCATACCACCTCAAAATGTTGTACTTATGTTACAATGAAAGAAAAGAAAGGGGAGAAAAAAAGGCCTTAACTGTATACTTAAGCTTTATGTTATAAAGGAGTAGGGGCAATGCCCTCAATTTAAATGAATTGTTGGAGTCCAGGGCATTCCTTTGGTTGCTCTGGAGGGTTAGAAACCTGGGCAGGGGGGTCTGGGACCCCAGCCCAGAGCTCAGAGAGACACTGGCTTTGATTTCAGTCCATGGGAAAGACTTCTTGCACTGCATTGCAGGAAGCATTGCAGGCCACAAGAGTGTGAAAAATAGTAGTTTAGTATATCACAGGGTGAAAAAACAGTAATATTAGACTTCTAGCATTGAAGTGAATGGGGCAAGATGGAGAATCTGGGGCGTTGTCTCCTTCTTCTTCATTCTCCTTCCCTCACTCCATTTCTGCAGTGACATGGCGCAAAGTAGTTAGTGAGGATTGGGTCAAAGTAAAGATGACCTTTTTAGTATTAGTGATAGACATTGGTAAGAAATAGTAAATAAGAAATACGTAGCAATTCGTATAAAAGATAAGGACAGCCCACCTCGGGGGGGAGACGTGAGAAGTCCATGCAGCTGTGGACATCTTGTTGGACTGAGAAAATTGTAAGATAAAAAACAATAAACGAAGTATGCAACCTTGAAAAATCAGAGCCTGAAGACTCCGTCTCTTCCTTCAGTTTGGCACAGAGCTTTGCAGAGGGCCAGGACTCTAAGACCACCTGAATGTCAGGGAATCAGCCTTGACAACTGGCGTCCCTGGGTGCGCGACAATGAATTATACCTGCGGCCAAGACTGAGCACCAGAAAAGAACAGACCTCGTTAAAGCTGTGTAAACCTGTGGGCTTGGCAGCTTAACTGTTTAGCTAAAGCTTTGAGTTGGAATGTAATGAGCCAGAAAAAAAAAAAAAAAATAAAATCTGCTGTATACTTTACTCATAAAAAGAGAGGTACAATGGAATTCAGATAAATAATTAAACATGTAACACTTCCATTAGTTACAATCATCTAATTCCATCAGCTTTAATAAAAAAGTTCTGTACAGAAACACATGTAGATCCTTGCTGCATATTTTGCAAACATTCCTTACATAGTTGTAGCAAAATTAATTTTTGTACAAAACACGAGGAGGCACAGAAAAAACACTTTGCTCTGCTAAGGTGGTGTGTCAAAATGCTGTACTCAGAGATTTCTGTTGGCCTGTGACAAACCTATGTCTCATGGCTCCATTAGATCTCTACAAGCCCTTTAAAGAAAAGAATAGACAAAAGAGGTGAAATGAGTATCAAATCTAAAGAAAAAATAAGTTACAAACTGATAATGGATAAACAATGCTTCTTGAGATTTCTTGCAACACTTGCTGTAGCATTTGTCCTGAATTTCCAGTGCAGAGTTAAAGTTTTGAATGGGTGTCAATCAAGATTTCTACTGCAGAAAATTGATCATCTTTTCTGTTTAACCCTTCTATACACAAACGATTCTGTGCAGCTGTATCTGTTACATAACTGAGACTGTTTCTTGTTCCACTATGTTTAGTAGCACAGTCATTATTAGAATGGGTTAATTTAGGTCAATAGCTTTAATAAAAGACAATTTTTTCCCTAGGGTAAGAAAGTAGCCTGTGCAATACCTTCTGCAGCTCTTTTATTGAGAGATAATAAAAAATGTGACCCATATCAGGGGTTAAACAATTATTCTCTGTCTATTCCAACAAATTATGAAAATGGATGTTTGCCAATATGACTTTTACAGTGTGAGGAAGTAGGAAGTATTCATAATAAAACAGACCAGGAATTATTGTTCAAAATCTTAGAAGCAGTTAATTGATAAGGATGCCACAACATACTTCTAGCCAAGATGAAGTACCATAAAAGCATTTGGACAAACTTCCATTGACTGAATAACGTCTGGTCTGCAAAGACTAGAAACTAGCCAGGATAAAACTATTACCTAATAAAGGGACTAGCAATTTTTTCTTTTTCCTTTTTTCTAAAAGTTGCAAATTGATGAGGATTGCACAAAGATTTCTAAAGATTTTAAAAAGATTAGTTCATGATTATATACATCTGGTCTGTGTTCTTAATGAAGAAAATTAAATACTTTATTGAATCTATGAACTCAGCTTGAAAACGATTGTAAAACTTTGAGTTTCCAGGCATCAAAATGAGAGAACTCATCTTATACCCAACATAGCAAAGGTTTGGAGCCAAACAGAAAAACTCTTATCAACATACTGCACAGAAATATACTTCCGATTAAATTAAAAAAAAATAAGCTGGTAAAGGCCATTCTGGCACTAGAATATTCAGATCAGTAATAAAGTGAAGTATTTGTAATGTGAGGCTGTAACCAATGACTCAAACATGTTATCAAGTTTATCAAGTTATCAGTCTTGTGGGAGCAATCTGTTTCACCTGCCTTAGATGATAAATTCACAATGGGATGAATCGCCTTCTGGAGGAGACTGTAAGACCAGGGAATAATATAGAATGCATGGAAGCTAGAGTGGAGCTTACATGACTAATTTAGATTCCATGCCCAGTTTTTAAGTAGCCATACTTATATGATATAGATCAAACTCATCACGAGATAGGCACCTAAAAATATAACTCAAAAACATTTTGATTCGCAGAAATGAGGATAGAATGCACTATGCCATCTGCTAACAACAAGTCAGCTTGGATGATGATATATAATAATAAAATGACAATAACCCCTTTTTTATTTCAAGAGCTTTGTTGGAATGGATAATCAGCCATCTATTTCATGCACAATACTGCTTAGTATACTACTACCAGCAAAAAGGGAATGAGATACTGACACAGATCAGATAAAGAATGTGTAGCAGTATACCCAGACTCCTAAAATATGACAGTTACAAGGGATTCTATCTTCAGTTTTGCTAAGGATCATTTAAAATTGAAAAGCTTTAGAGAGGACCTAAGTTGTTCTGATCAGACAAAATTTTTAAGTGGATGGTACAATATATGAAGCAAATCATTTGAGCATGTATATATTTCAGGACTGAAGTCTAAAAAGCAAATTTAATAATAAATACAATTTGAGAACACTTTTTAGATTTAGAACCAGTTTTAGATTTAATTAGATATTATATCAGCAAAACCGTTTGAGCAAAAAAGGCATCTTAACTTGGGAGGGGTGATAAGGTAGCTATCTTCCAAAGACAGGGAGAATAATTCAGCTGAAATTTAGGTGTGTTGTAGATTGTGCATGTACAAATTTATGTGTCTGTTTGTCGGTGGAATGGTTACTTATGTCCTAGAACCAGTTCTTCTGCAGAACTGATTATTTTTACTGTCCCATAAAATTATGAGCATACTTCCAAAGTTCATTTTGTGAAGATGTAGGCTGAGATGATCAAGGAATTATTTTCTCAGAAACATTTTCCCCCCACTGGTAGCTGGGTCATTCGGTCCTTTATTGATTGTCTGATTGAGTTTATTGGAGCATAATGATTGTTTATTTCCATACACATAATTTGTTACCCTGGTTTTTCTGAGTTTTTTAAAGCCTTTTGAATTTTCATAAAAATGGAGTCAAATCTTTAGTTACTGTACAATATTAAAAGCAGTTCTACCTTTTTCACACATATGTAACATAAACAAATCCTTTGTTTTTCATTCTCTGTCCTTTGTTTGCATATTTCTAACCTGAAAACAATTGTAACTGATGGCTGGTCTGGCCAGTTGGCTTGAGAGGTGAAAACTCTAAAAGCCAATCTTCTGCTAGACCCACAAATGTATAAAAAGTAAGAAATAAACAAAGGGTCTCTCTCTCTCTCTGCCTGGATTCAGCCTTGAGCCAGATCGGAGAAGGATCTCTGCCCTGCGAAACCTCTCTCTCCGTGTGACTGCTTTGTGTGTCTCGGTAACAATAATTTCAGTAATAGTACTGAGTATACTGTATGAAATACAGCAATATTCTTCAAGAAACTGAGGTAAAGAATCTGAGGATTTTGATGGATCTGCTGCAGGGACTATTTTTGTGGTGGTTGTGGGGGTCTTTGACAAGCTTAAATTGTGACTTGAGGCACAACCTGGATTCATTCACCGCACATCAGACTCCAGAGAGGTTGTTTGAAAAGATAAATTTAATGACAAGGCTGTTGGAGGTATTAATTTTCCAGTGCAGATTCTGGTGTGCATCTCAGGTAGAGGCAGCAGTGTGAGAACTATTTAAAATCTCTCCAAGATGGCATAGTAAAAGAAATTGACATGGTTTTGTGCCTGTTATCTAGAGGTCGTTTTCATTATTGAAAGTAAAGTTGTTGGGAGAAGAGAATGAATGATAACCCTGAGCGTATGCTATAAATATTAGTCTTGCTATCTGAAATACCTAGGGCAGGGTATGTTGGAGAAAGCTATGAGATATTAGTGGAGAGGATGTTATGAAGGTGTTTTGCAGCTGATGGAAGAAACCAGCTGCATCTTAGGGAGGCAGTTAACCTTGGTGTCTGGGAGATTACAGGTCTGAGAGTAGTTTTCATGAATGGTGTTTTGGAAAAGTTCAGCTAAATATTACCAGCTTGCCAGAGATCTTTCTTTAGTGATCACATTAAAACCTCCTGCAAGGGATTTGGCTTTATTATTTTTCTTGGAACTGAGCCATGTGTCCAAACTGAGGATATAATGATAAGTTTGAGTTCTAAAATGAAAAAAGGCTGTACCTTGACACATCGCCAGATTGTCTCTTGCACTGCTGCTGTGTGAGTGCAGGTTTGTTTTTTTATTGTATTTTCCTCACTTGATTTATCAAATAATTTTCTCTGCAGTAACCATTTCAAATCCTTAAACTCATATGCTTTGTAAATTCCTAATACTTTTTGCTAATGTACACTAGCAAAGTTATCATATCTGCAAAATTTTCTTTGGTTCTTTCTTTACCTAATCTATTTTTTAAAAAGCAATAGAGCAAGCACTTGGCTTTATTAGTCCTTTAGAAATATAATCCCAAGTATCTAAATTAGTTAAATATTGGACACACAAAGGAACAGAAATACTGTAACATGAAATTTATTCAATACCTGCTAATATTTGAGAGTGTTGATAGAAAGTTATATGCATTTCATTTATGAGCTCTGGACAAAAGTAATATGAAAAGAAATAAAACGATATGACATTTGGGGAGAACATTTATGTTTTGATCAGCAAGAGCATCACTCTGTTGTGTGCCATTGATTGACCATTGATTTCTAAGTCTTCTTCATAAAGACAAACAACAACAACAACAACAAAAACCCAACAACCCAAACCCAATAATTTCTCAGTATAATATGCTAAGAAAGATTTACTTCTTCAGTCTTGATGTAATTACTGGTGGCCCTGAATCATGGTGTCTGCTTGCCTGTAGTTTACATGTTTATCTATGTATTTGTGCTCAATGTGAAAATCTAGCCATGACTAAGTCTTATCCAGATTTTTTTTTATTTCTGGGTCTGCAACTAAATTAGCAATTAACAATCACAGCAATCACAGTTTATTTTAAAAGTGACTTATTTATTCATAAAATGAATAATTGAAGAAAATAAAAATTCTGGGGTTTTTTTGTTTTTTGTTGTTGTTTGTTTGTTTTTGGTTTTTTTTGGTTTGGTTTGGTGGTGTTTTGTTGTTTTTTTTTTTTTGTGTGTGTGTGTTGTTGTTTTTTGGTTTTTTTTTAGTATACAGTCTAATTCAAGCTGCCATTGCCTTCAGTGAGCCTTGGACTGGGAAATCTGTGTTGAAATCTTTTATGTGAACATTAAAAAACTTCTTATGAATAAAAGTTTTCATTATGTATTACCTTGTATGAACACCTGGAAGAACATTATCTCAGCGTAGTACACTGATGCCCTGGGAATGGGCAAGTCTATAATACCTGTTTGTTTTCATTTGTGGATCTGAAACCTGCTGGGGTCTTAGGGGCGACTGAGCGATCAGAGCTGCTTCTGCTGCCATAAATTTGCATGCTATCAGAATGCTACAGGCAGCATTGCTGAGGGATAGCTGTAGGGTTTGAAACATAAAACCTCAGCTGAGCGTTTGAAGCTCTTGGTAAAGCTGAAGTGGGTGCTGAGGAATGCATTTGGTGTGGGTAGCTGGGTGTGCAGCTGCAGTTCGAGCTGCAGGCCGGGAGGATGGAGGGAAATGGAGAGAGCCCCAGGCAAGAGGCAGAGGACACTTTGCATAACAAAGGACAAGGGACCTGTGTCGCAGCCAGGTGACCGGACACTCAGAGACACAGCAGCAGCCGATGGCTCAGATGGGAGACCCCAGACCATCGAGGCCGCAGAGTTCAGGGTATAAAAGACCAGGGATTCTTTTGCTCAGGGTCCCTCCTCGGTGGCACCACTTGAGCCATTCTGCTGTTGTAGTGCTGTGACTGAATTGAAGGATCCAGAGGTCTCAGACTCTGCTCTGGAAAACCTGGTCTGGCTGAATGAGAGTGGGATGTTCAGGGGTTCCCGGGGAGCCTCACTGCGGTTTCCCACTGCTATGTGGCTTCGGTCCCATCAGTGACAGTCTTGGTGATCGGAGTGTCACTATCAGAGTGGCTCCAGAATGGTCTGACAGGGAAGTTTTCTTAACACAGGTTTCTGGAACACTCTTTTCCCCTGCTTTGTTTGTTTGAAGTTTTCCTCTGCCATAGCTGAGGTCGCTTAATCTCTGTAGTATTTTCCAATGGATGATTATCAGCAGGCCTTTCTATGCACCTTGCAAATTGTAGATGGATAATGTTAGACACATTACACTTTACTCTTTTTTTTTGCAATATTTTTTCATTTTTTTCAGATCTACTTTCATTTTTCTTTCAGTCTTTACCACTAATATTTTTTGTCCAGTCTACCCTATAGCTGCATCTCTGTTCTGTCATATCCTTACCCTGCCAGTCCAATCCAACACTGGCTCCCTGTTGGATTAGAAATCCTCTCCTTCAGAGGTTTGCTGTTCTCTCCTGACAAGCTGGCAGTCAAAGCTTCCTCTTTGTGAGTAACCCTATGCATTTTTTTAAACCTGATAGAGTCTTTCTGCCAGAAAGCCTTCATCAGCATAATGTATCTCTTTTCTCTCATCTCAGTCATCCGCTTCCTCTGCATGTCCTATTGCATTCACAGGCTTCAGCATGCTGTTCTGAAGTGTCTTGGCAATGGACTTCATCTCCTGCAGGGAGAGGAATCATTGTGTCCTAGCTTGCTGCATCCCTTGATGTGGGATTGCTTTTCAGTAATCAGGACACAGCTTGTGCAAGAAGACTGGTATTTCAGTTTTGTCTAGATGAGTAATGTTCAGAATAAAAGTAGAGTAAAAGCTCTAAACCTTCTTAGCAGTATGGAATGAAGTTACGTAATTGATTGCTCCTTGTAATTTTCAAGTTTCCAAATATTTTCCTTCATGTCTTTGAAAGTCTTCTCCCCTTCCACAAAATACTGTTGTACTCCCTGTCTTTTTGGACCAGAATCTGAGAAGGATTCATGATCCATTCTTTTTTAAAATAGAAACTAATTAAAATAACAAACAAATACTTTGTTTATATCATGAAGATTCAAAATAGCTCTCTTCTTTGTGGCAAATTGCACCCTTTTTGGTACTATCACTCAGTACATAGGTAATCTCTAGTCTCTACTTAAAGAATCATCAAGAAAGTTGTAGTTAATAGTATTTCACATAATCTACTCTAATGCACCAGGAGAACCAAAGTAAAAGGGTATATTTTTTTGGTATGGAAAACTGAGTTCTGCATTCCCATGTTTCAGCACTGATCAGTTTAGAGTATATTTACCCAAAAAACTCACATGCAGTTACTATTGCATGTTATACTCTACAGTCGTTATTGTGTTTCACTGGGTCCTCAACTTTTGGTTTATACCATGTCTTCTCAGTTTTATTGTAACTTAATAAAGTGCATCCTGTCATTCTTCCTTCCTCTATATTGCTTCTCTGTCCTTATCTGCTGAGTGAGTTTTTATTGTTACCTTTTCATTCTCTTTTAGTTCCTTCATACCTCTTCTCTGCTCAGTTCCTCCTGGACCATTTTGTTATAGGAAGATCTTCAAGATAAGTTCCAATATATTTAGAATTTTATTGTACTTTAAGAACCAATCCCGGAATTTTTGTTTTAATTGCCTTTAATAATCAAGGTGCAGACTTCTGCCACTGGTCATTTCTTTGCTGGAATTGTCTTAGGGTCTAACTAATAAAAAGTAATTCTCTATGCTTTCTTCTGATGTCATCAGCCAAGTCCCTCATAAAGCCTGTTGCTTTTCCACAGATAATTTAAATTACCATCCCTCATTTTTTTTCTTTCAATTTGACTTGTACCTGTTTATGTTTGGCCACTGAAGTCTGTACAATTTGCATAAGTGTCAACTCTAATCTAGGTGTCTATTGAAACCATTTGTATGGCTGAAAGATATGGAATCTCACAAGGAAAATTATAATGAAGCAGCAACCATCAAATTCATACTTCAGAAATAAAAATATTAATTTTTCCTTTTTGGAAGACCTTGGAATTTTCTCTGCTTGGTAATAATTTGGAAACAGTGCCCAAAGAAGAAACAGGAAAGTGCAAAGTAACCACAGTTTGGTTGTTATCTGAGCTGAACCTTCAGAATATCATCTGACAACTGGTGAGCACTTGGGCTCCACAGGGTTGTATCTTAGGGTCAGTGCTCTTCAACATCTTAATAAACAATTTGGATGCAGGACTCTAAGGGAAACTAAGCAAGTTCACAGATGATACAAAATTGAGAGGAGCTGTTTACTCCCTTGAAGACCCTGCAGAGAGACCTTGATAAATCACAGGACTGGGCAATCATGAACCGTATGAAGTTGAACAAGGGAAAGTGCTGGATTCTGCACATGGGATGGAGCAACCCTGTGTGTATGGACAGATTGGGGAATGAGAGGCTGGAAAACAGAGCCACAGAAAGGGACCTTGGGGTCCTGGTTGGTGGCAAGTTGAACATGAGCCAGCAGTGCCCTGGCAGCCAGGAGGGACAAGTGTGTCCTGGGGGGCATCAGGCACAGCATGGCCAGCCGGGCAAAGGAGGGGATTGTCTCACTCTGCTCTGAGCTGGGGCGGCCTCACCTCAAGTGCTGGGGGCGGTTTGGGGCATCACAATTCAAGAAAGCCATTGAGCCATTAGAGAGTGTCCAAAGGAGGGCAACAAAGAAGGCAAAAGGCCTTGAGGTGAAGCTGTATGAGGAATGGCTGAGGTCACTTAGTCTGTTCAGCCTGGAGGAGACTGAGGGGAGACCTCACTGCAGCCTATAACTTCCTTTTGAGGGGAAGAGGAATGGCAAACTTCTTTCTCTGTTTTAACCAATGACAGGATGCAAGAGAATGTCATGAAGTTGTGTCAGGGGAGGTTTTGGTTGGATATTAGTAAAAGGTTCTTCACCCAGAGCGGGTTGAGGAATTGGAATAGGCTTCAAAATGTTTGGACAATGCTCTCAGGCACATGGTGTGACTCTTGGGGTGGTTCTGTGCAGAGTCACGAGATGGACTCGACGATCCTTCTGGGTCCCTTTCAACTGAGAATATTCTGTGATTATGCAATTCTATAATATACAGATCTGCTTAAGAGCTTATATTTTTAGTTAAAAACATCATATACAATGTACCAAACAAGTAGCTGACTGGAGTAGTCACAGATAAACTATTCTCATTAATTCACCAAGCGATCTATTTCATCTTATGTGAGCCAGCAGAAATGAAGCAGTTTGGTTTGTGGTATTGTCTGCAATATCATGATTGACAGACTGTTATTCATGCCATATATAGAGCCCTCTCATCAACATAGTCTAAACAATAGTTTGCAGACAATTCTAATGTTTGCCTGCCAAATGCCTGCAATTCATTGGGGAAAGCGGTAGAATTTTACTGTGGTGGTTTTTTTTTTCATTGTGTTTTTTCTGTTGACACATGGACTAAATGGGTGCAGAGATCTAGAGGCACACTTTGCTTATATCTTGGCAGTCCTTGCAGCTCAGGTTTACACTTTGATCTCCCCCTGTATGCTAAAGGGTCTTTCTGGATGGTACTTTTTACCAGAAGACTCTTGCCTACTTGACAATTTAATATTAGTGCCTCCTCTGGACCCTGTAACAGAGCTAAGGTTACACTGCAGCATTTTCAATGAATGAAGCAATATATTGGAGACCTGGGTATTTAAGATGCTTATAATTAGTTTCTGGATTTGCCACTGTGTTTGGTAAGAAAATCTTTACTATTATAATTTTAAGTTAATGCTTACCTTAGGTTAAAATATCATGCATGTAACTCTTATTGCAGTAGTACTGGTATCAATTATATACATTATTGGCATCTTTGTAAATGAATGAGAAAGTGAAAGAGAAAAATGTCTTAATTTACACATTCTTACTGTTGGATCAGGAGATGTTTCATTCAGATTCAGATGCTCTTCTGACCGGACAAGTTGATTTCTTTGGTCCTTCTTGTCAGAGAGCATAATATTTCATCTTAATGGAATGTCTTAATTTTGAAGCTGATTTCCACTTGAAAGTGAAAATCCTGACCCAGAAATACAGACAGATCTTAATTTTTCTGAAGGTAATCTTGTTTCTCCTTGTTGAAATCATAGTCTGACCTTATATCTTCATTATAATAAAAATTATTATATTTCCTTGAAGACACAATATCTTCTTTTTAAACAAATATATCTGGCATTTGACTAAGGAGAGATAACACATCCAGAATTTTATTAACTCACTGGCATGTCTAAGTGTAGGAAGTCTAACACCAGATTTTGTGTTCTGTCACTTAAACATCTAGGTGCAATAAACATACATATCTTGCACTTTGTTTGAGAACAGATGCAGTGGTTGTTAACCAGTTTAAAAATTGCAATTCACCCACTGATCACAAACCTTTTCATTTTAAACACACTCAGTCATTTCTCTCTTCCTGTTTATATAGCATAAGAGCACAGTATTCCAAAAGAACTATCCACTGTCAAACAAACAAAAGATAATACAATTTCAAATGGATAAATGCTAACCTCTGTTTTTGAACTGAATCACTCCAAATACTTGAGTTTGGGGTGGTTTTTTTACTTGTTTTGAATAGTTTGTTTGTTTTTTTTTTTAATTTTTTTTATTAAGTGGAGAAGTTTTGTTTTCTTTCATTTATCATGGAAGTTCTAATGATTTTACACAACTTAAATTTGTGTCTCTAGCTATGAAGACTGTATCTTGACAATGATATATAATTTTGTTTGTAAAAACAACCAGCAACATAGATGATGCTTACAGATGATATCTAACTGCTGTTCTAAATTAATAACAAAAAATAAGGAACTAAGCATAAAATACGGCATCAGTACTTCAATTTCCAATATAAATAGTCCAAGAAACAACATTTAGCCTAGCTTGACAAGGTATTAACAGCATGAAATCTTAGCTTAGATTTCTTCTCTTGTATAATCAATATACAGTGAAGCACAATTATACCAGCTTACCCAGCAGAAAATCTTCATTAATGTTCTTGAAAAGTCTTTTGGACAAATTGCACCATTTGTAGCATGCATCCATTTCCTTCAATTTAATTTACTTACACTGGTTGCTCCCTTTTTCTTGACAGAATTAATAGTCACCAGAGTTCAGTAGCTAAGTGTTCTCAAATAGTTATAAGCGTATCATAGACAGTGCTGAGGTTCCTGTGGTTTGCTCATTTGTTTTTCTTCTCTATTTCTCTTTTCCAATTTTGTTTTCAATTCTTGAAATCCTTTCTCCTCTTCCATGTGCCTGCTTTCTGTCCAGCTCATTCCAAACAGCAGAATGAGTTTTTGTGGATCTATGTTTCATTACTACCCAGCTTCATTGACATGGGATAGTATGCAATCCATTTTTTCCTCCCTGGGTGAACAATAGAGTTGGTAAGTTTGACATAGGCAACGTGCTTCTGTGCCCTATGTGATTTATATTCTTCTCAAACAAGGCAGTGCTGAATACCAACAATGCTCAGTTCCTCTCATTAGCTCTTCTAATGAAACAAATTTCTAAAAGAGCCTGGGATAAGAGCCACATGATGCTGCTCTTCAGTGATGGGGTTGGAGTCACACAGCCCAAAGAGTCAGATTTAGGAGGGGAATCTCTGGCAGGAAGAGAAAAAATCAAACTGACTGCACAGAGCTGTTTCACCAGGACTGCAAACAAAGATGTGCTTGAGCTGATGATGTGGGAACCTGCCCAGTGTGAATTATTGAGGTTGGGTGTTTTCCAGAGACTGATTTCTGGAAAATCTGTGGTGTTGCCGCAATATTTAGCCACGGTCAGAACGTCTATACATGCTACACAGATACCCTAGCAACACTCAGGGAAAGAAAAAAGCTTGATATTTCAGCCTTTTTATAAGATACTGTGTCTCTGGACTAGGTTTTATTAATCCATCATGCCATGGGATGGATTAATAAACCTTATCAGGGATTTGTTTGTTTATTTGTTGTTTTGTTTATTAATTACTAGCATGCTATCTATTCCTGGAAAAAGTAGATATATGTGTTTGTAGAAGCAACCTCCGTGAATACATGTAGCCAGGAAACTATGTGAGCTGATTAGGAACTACCTATCGTGTTTTTTAGAGTGGGCTTAGAACAATTGGTTCTCTTTTTGTTATCCTAGACTATTTTTCAGGACAAGGATACACACATTCAAATATGACTCACAATGTTTTAATATCACTAGGCATTTTATCCAGTGTCTGTCCAAAATAAAGAAAAATATATTTACACTAAAATGAGTTGGTAAAATTAATTAAGTGGTGTTCTCATTTGATTATTTTCCTCTGATCTATTTAGTAGACATTCCTGGCTGCAGCAGCTATAAGAGAAGCCATGTCTAAGTTAAATCCTCAACCAACCTGTCTTTTAAAATAGAGACTTGAATTTAGTGATTGATTGCTAGCAGTCTTCTAACATAATGATAAAAATCTGAGCCCTCAAGAACTTTTCTGACTAATTTCAAGTGATAAGAAGTGATGCATGGAGGAACACCAAAGCCAGGAGAAAACAGATGACCGATGCATTTTCTTTCCTAATCAACTTTCTATGACAGGTACCAT
The DNA here is from genome assembly GCF_015227805.2 of Hirundo rustica. Lineage (NCBI taxonomy): Eukaryota > Metazoa > Chordata > Aves > Passeriformes > Hirundinidae > Hirundo > Hirundo rustica. The sequence continues at coordinate 67,719,303 of NC_053452.1, forward strand.
AAAAATTTCTTTGGTTAAAACTAGAAATGGACAGGGCCAGCCTGAATTATAGGTACTAAACCAAATATTTCATATTAACACTAGTGCTGGAATACCAACACCGGTGTATGGGGATAAAAGCTAAAATTTGTCCTGACAGAGGGAGAAATTAGGGAGCCATAGGGACTGTAGTTTTAGTAAAATCTAAGTATAAAAAGAAAACAGCTATCCTTACATTTGAAAGAATGGGAAATAGAGATATAGAAGACCTAGAGAAAGAGAAGTATGAAGAGTAATTTTTGAGAGAAAGGATTAAGCCACCGTAAGAAAGAGAAAAAATGGGAGACACTGAGAAGGCAAAAAGAAAATAAAGGAACAGAAGAGCCTGTTGATATCAATGTTACTGTGATATCCACATGTGCTTCCATCACCTTTTCAGCTCTAGTTTTTCTAAGTTTGAAAGATTAAAAAGTTGTCTCAGCACATAGAGGTTTCTTGTTTTGGTTTGGGATTTTTTTGTTGTTTGGGGGGTGGTGTTTGTTTTGTTTTGTTTACAGTTACATACAATGACATTCAAATTTAGTGTCACTACCAAGAAATGCTACCTTCAATATATTTATGTCTCTGTATTACTCTTGTGACTGTTTGAAAAGACATAAGCAGAACTTCTCTTTTCAGGATTTTTTAATAGATGTGTGAGACATATATATAATTAATATATTAAAATAATATTTGTGGTACAAAAATATATAAATATAAACTCTTAAAAATAAAATAATTATTCAAAGTTATTAAAAAGAATGATTATTATATCTTGACTAAATCTGGGAAGTTATTCAATGCATTGTAATAAAAATCAATGGATTTTTTTTCTTTTTTTTTCACTATATGTATTCATTAGAGATCTTTTAGATTTTGATGGGGAAATTCAGCTAATGCTATATCCTTATTTCTAAATATTATCCTTGGGATGACTGGTTCAGTAAACTGAAGAAGGAAAAGGCTATACTGGGCATAGGTGGCACTGTTATCCCTATGCCTGGGACACTTACGATGTGACTTGAAAAATCTCAGCTACTACTGCGGTGCTAGCCATACTAATACTTCCCATTTTTGTAGCATCCACATGTCTCAAAGCACCAAATAAATGTTCAAAGGGTGTGCCGGCCTTTTGCAGATGGAAAACCTGCTGTACAAAGGTTATACTTTCGAAAGCATTTTGATGATACACACAGGAACAGAAATGATTTCTCATCACTTGTGTTAGACAGGTATGCCCCATTTTATTTTTCTGTCAGCATTTTTTGACTCTTCATTTTTGTCCAATTTCTACTTTATTTCTCAACATCCATCTTATTAAGGGAGTTGAGCTCACTTGTGATAGACACATGTTCATTCTTCACCATTTAACCATTCCTTTTCAGGAAGCTGTCTTTTTTTTTTCTTTTTTATTCCAAATTTTAAGGGTTTTTTAATAGTGATTTTCACATGGTCTTAGTAAAAAGTCAGATGTAATCAGAAAATTAAGTGTAAATTATAATATTCTTCAAGATTGTACTTACCAAGAGGTGATGACCAGCTGGGTATTTACTGATGGCAGGAACAAAGAAAAAAAAAAAAAAAAAAGAGATAACACATAAAAACATAATTCCTTCAATAATACAATTTGAAGCAATCACTGGTATTTCAAATTTATAGTTAATGGCTTGCTTTTCTTCTAATGTTTTCTTTTATTAATACATCGTTAGAAAATTTTTAACTTATGTGATCAAGAATTTATTTTCCAGCAAATTTTCTAACAGATAGAAATATGACAGGATAACCCTTACATAATGAGGTCTTGGCTTTGATTTTTTATCTTGTCCTCAGAACTCAAATACTAACTCACAGTTAGGATTGATTTTGCTGTAAGTAAGGGTCCATTGGGATTTATGTGTACTTTTCTAGGTAAAGTTCTAAGTTTTTCTGTGAGGGGATGTTCTTTTTTAATTTTAATTTTTATAAATTTCTTATTGCCTTAAGTAGATCTTAATACTTGGGTTACTTTTTTCTTTTTTTTTTTCTTATTTAACAGGAGGAGTTGGACTTCTGGAACCATGGGCTTCAACAAGACCAAGGTTTCTTTGCTGTCCAGATGTGAATGGAGTTTAAGCATCAATATTTCACAAGTGCATGCACATACAAAAACAGACCTGCACTGAAACACTGAATAGTTTGAGATAATTTCAATTAAGGTTAGTTCAGAGCTCATTCTTACATGTGGTTTCACTAAGTGATAATTTAACACACTAAATTACCACTCTGTTCCTCATAGAAAGTGACACTTATGACCACATAATAAAATTCTTTATAGCCTGTTGTTCATATTCATAATTCCACTTTACCGTAGGAGGAGGAAGCCACAAGTCATTCCAGTGTAGCTGCCATTAGGGGATGTATTGCCTTCCCAGCCCATGCGCTGAGATTAAAAACGCTGACAGCCTCTCATCCGCAGATGGCAGAACCCTCTAAAGCTGTTGAACTGGCACTCAGTCAGTTGGCTTTTGATCTGGCTGTTCGGATATGAGAGCTTGTTTAAGCAGAAAAGAAAATAGGCTGTTCATGTTCAGTTAGTATAAAACTCTCTTCTGATGGGCCTTTGTGTCTTTATCTGTTCCTTCAGCTGCTTTTAATTAATGCTTTGAAGACACTGTGTATTTTGGGTTTAAGGGTAGGAATAACTCTTTCTAAGTCAGCTCCATGTGAAACATCTTGATGCAGTGCAGCAGCCCTGTTCTTCCCTAGTGGACTACCCACACAATAACTTATGACTAAATTTCTTGAAATAGGTACAGATTTTCTCATCTAACAAGGAGTATGATCTAAATCTATTTATGGTTGTTTGGAGAATCACAGTTTAGTGTAGACTGAATGTATAGATAAATAAAAGGCTGTTTTACTGCTTGGTACGAAGCAGCTATTAAATTCAAGGGGTTATGGGAAAGCCCAGCAGCCTGTAATTTGCAGAGAACTATTGTGATCTTTTAGGATGAATCCCTAAGTCATACATATTGGCATTACTATTTTTAATTGACTGCCTGGTAGATGTAGTGCAAAGCAGAGATGAACACAGAGTTCTGCCATGGGAAAAACAAATTCCCCTGCTCTGCTCAGAGTTGTGGTATTATCTGTTTTAATAAGGTAGAGAAAACAAAACAAAAGGGAGTGTAATTGCATTCAAAACACAGAAGGGGAGAACCCACCAGAGAAACAGCAGCTCTCAGGGCACAGTGGAGCTAGGAGCTCCCCTGGGCCAGGAGCACTGGGACCTTCCAGTGCAAAGTTTCCCAGATGTGGATGGTCCCACTGTCCCAACCAGCAGGGCAACCAGGAGGCACCAGGCAATTCCAGCCCCAGATGTGCCACATCTTCCTGGGTATTGGCTGTGTATTGGCCCTGCTGCAGTGGCACTGGGCGTGTGTCAGGAATGGTGTGGCCAGCAGGAGCAGGGAAGTCATACTTCCCCTGTATTCTGCACTGGTCAGGCCACACCTTGAGTCCAGTTCTGGGCTCTGTCACCATGACACACAAAGCAGTCACACAGAGAGAGAGGTTTCACAGGGCAGAGGTCCTTCTCCGATCTGGCTCAAGGCTGAATCCAGGTGGAGAGAGAGCCCCTTTGTTTATTTCTTACTTTTTATACATTTGCGGGTCTAGCAGAAGATTGGCTTCTGGGGTTTTTCACCTTTCAGCCAAGTGGCTAAACCAACAGTCAGTTACAGTTGTTTTCAGGTTAGAAATATGCAAACAAAGGACAGAGAATGAAAAACAAAGTATTTGTTTATGTTACATATGTGGGAAAAAGGTAGAACTGCTTTTAATATTGTACAGGAACTAAAAAGATCTGACTCCATTTTATGAAAAATCAAAAGGCTATAAAAAACTCAGAAAAACCAGGGTAACAGGGCCCCTTGGCTTAGGAAGGATGTTGAGATGCTTGAGTGCGTCTGGAGGAGGGCAACAAGGCTGGTGAGGGGCTTGGAACACAAACCCTGTGAGGAACGACTGAGGGAGCTGGGGTTGTTCAGCCTGGAGAAAAGGAGACTCAGAGGAGACCTTATCACTCTCTATAACTTCCTGAAGGGTGGCTGTAGCCAGCTGGGGGTGGGTCTTTTTCTCCAGGCAGCAACTGACAGAATGAGAGGACACAGTCTTAAACTGAGCCAAGGGAAATACAAGTTGGATAGTAGGAAAAAAGTTTTCATGGAAAGAGTAATGAAGTTCTGGAATGGTCTGCCTGGGGAGGTGGTGAAGTCACCATTCCTGGATGTATTTAAGAAAAGACTGGCTGTGGCACTTGGTGCCATAATCTAGTTGAGGTGTTAGGGCATGGGTTGGACTCAATGACCTTGAAGGTCTCTTCCAACCTAGACATTCTGTGATTCTGTGTGGGGCAGGGGCTCCTGGCCCCTGGGGCTGACATGAGGAAGAGAGACATTAGAAGAACAATCCTTAAGAAGTGCACCAGAGAGCCTTCAGGATAATAAATGGAACAGGCATACAGGGGGGGAGAGATTTGAACTTTTATACCTTGAAAAAATCCTATCCTAAGTAATTTAATACGGGGGGAGGGGGGGGGAAGCTTTCCACTGAAAATGTTGAAAAGAATGACAAAAAAATATAAGAATAAATAGTTTAGGAGAAACTGTTAAAAGTTGAAACCTATAACCCTTCACATTTCATTTTCTAAGTTAGCACTTAGTGAACAAATAATGGAATAAGTATTGTTGAGTAGTGCATCATCATGCCCTTGAATAAAGCACCTCTCTATGAGTGCAGCTTGCAGCTAAGGGAGAGTGAATTGAGAGAATAAAAGTGTAAAGACTGATAAAATAATTTACTTGTTTCTTTGTCTTTAAGGAAGATTTTTACGGGGTTATCTCATTGTAGAAAAATGCAGTAATCTGTTGTTTAATAAAAAACTGAACAATACAAGCAAGCATTTTTTTTGCTGTGAAAACTATTGTTATCCAAACAGTCATCTTTGTGCTATTTTAAAAAAATTGTTAAAGGATTTATAGAGATCAATTAGAAGAACTTAGAATATTAGCAGATACCAAAACTGACACTAGTATTGATGTTTTTAACTATTTTAAATATATTTTTTCTAGAAGACATTTACCTTTCATATGCAATCTTAAGCTGCTTGTCAAACATGAAGGCAGCAGACTTACTATAGTAGACCAATTAAAAAGCAGTGTTGCTGTTGTACAGCAGCTGACAGCTCTATGTTGCACTAAATTGTGCTGCAGTGGAGTTGAGCTGTTTCACAAAGGACTGAACAGATTGATATATCCACAGAGATTGGCAGTTGGCTGCCTTGCACTGGGGTATGGACAAGGGGAGGGTGGAAGGAGAGAAGAGTCATGTTATCTGGTGGACTCAGTGAGATTTAGATACATTTCACTCACTTTTGCCTGCAGCTCATATAAGTTTTTCAGTAAGGATATGTGGAGCATGTGAAACCAAGAATTCACTCATCAAAATTGCTGACACAGAACCTAAGGATTCCTATGCATTTGGGAAATGTGTTTTGGCTGCTTCTGGTAAGGACAACCTCAGAGAATGTTGACGTCCCCATAGGAGCTCCTAGAAGCACACACTTGTATCTTGTTTTGGGTTCCAGAACCTTAGTTTTCCGTTTTTGAAAGTCAGAGACATGGACAGAACACGCTGAGCCTTCCTTGCACTGCAAATGTCTAAACTCCATTCTTTCCTTCACAACCAAATCTTAAAAGGGGTGAATGCAACTGATTCATAGATAGGCATGAGCCTGATGTAGGATCAGGGTACTGAGATATGCAGAGATTTACAAACAGTACTTGAATTACCAATTTGTGTATAGTCCTTTGTAATGGAAGCAACGAGAAGACCAAATTATTAAGCAAATTTCAATACAGAAACAGATTAGGGCAGTCTGTCTAACACTGCCTATATGCGTTTAGAATCTTCATGCATTTTACTGTTTCTTTGTAGCTTTTCACCTTTTTCTAGCAGCCGACATTTACTAAGAGATACTTGGAAACATTTTATAGCTACTTCACTGTATGCAGTGGAAAACTATTGTTTTGATATTATTTTAACCTTGTATCCAAATTCTACTTCTTGTTAGGGTACAGTTTTAACTACTGAAAGGAATGAAGTGCACAAAACACAGCTTGTGATTTTTTTTAACTTCTTCTCCTACCTGGAGAGAATTATTCAAGGGTCTCCTTTCTCCCTCCATACAAAGCTGAACATCATCCTTTCAGCCAGCACTGTACTATTGTGTTGTAAAAATTCTGAATTTGTTTATCACCTTCCTCTAAAGAAGAAGGTATTTCTCCATGTTCTGCTTCAAACATGGAACAGATTTTGAGTATGCTTGAGTATATTTGAGAAAACACCACTTGTCTTTAATCTTTGGCCTTATTTTTATAGACATGAATAACTTAGAGGTTGTGCTGTCACTCTCATTCATGCTAAGCAAGTATATTGGTATTTACTTTCCATTTAAATTCTATTACCTTTGAGTACACTGACTGTTGTTGCTGAGCTCACAGAAATGTTTTGAAAGCTCTGCATCAACTTTTTTCCTTGCCGCACATCTTAGGACTATATTAACGTATTATTGTACTGCTGTGAATTATACTGCTGTGAAACCTAGATAGATGATCAGTTACTGGCTTCTCCAGGCCCACTTCTGCAAATTTATGTTATAAAACTTTGAGAAAATCCTAACTTATCCTCTCTGTCCACAGTCTTTTTTCTTTCTTTTTTCTTCCCTTTTCAATTTCAGTGCATCCAGACTTACCTTAAGGAAAAAAAAAAAAAAAAAAAAAAAAAAAAAAAAAAAAAAAAAAAAATCCTCTCCTGGAGTGATTCTTGTAGAATGGAATTTTGTTATTGGTTTCAAATCCTCCCTTGCATATGTCACCTTATGGACTCTTGTCAGACTTTTCCGATGCTGAAATACCTCTCTTCTGAAATAACTTCTATGATAAAGTTGTCAATTAAAAATGTTCCAAAAATGAACATCATGATAATTGCTTGCAGATGCTTACAAACTTAATCATGTGTGCTGGCTTGAAGGCAAAACCAGCGAGAGACTCTAAGTCAGAAAAAACAATTTAATAGGAGAGGAAAAAAAACAAAAAAAAACCAAAAGTAAAATAAAATAAAACACATGCAATGGTACAAAAGATTACTGACAGAGTCAGAATACAACCTGAAACCGTGGTGGTGGCAGTCCAGATGAAGTGGTCTTGTTGAAGCAGTGTTCTTGCAGAAAGGTCTGGTAGCTCTTGTCCTCTGGGAATCCAGTGGGTAAGGCTGCCTGTGCTATCCCGAGGCCCCGATTATATCCAGGTGGGAATGCTTGGCTCCTCCCCCTGGGCGGAGCATCTCACAATGGACTGATATCATTTTATCAGTTTTGCAATGGGTCCTTGATTGCCTATTAAACAGAGATAGCTCCTGGGGAGAGTTATCTATGAGTCATGCAGGACGGTATTGATGGGTCATTAACAGAAGATAGTCTGGAGGGAGGGGGCACGGGAAACAGTGGTGCACAACAACATTTCATGTAGATGGTGATAGAATACATACTTTGGGCACATTTTACATTGTAACCTAGGACATAATCCACCCCTTATTCTATGACCATCTACATTATACCTAAATTAATACATTCTTACAGCTAGATAGATAAATATACACATATACAGAATGAAACCCTACACTCAGTTCTCACTTAAAATTAGGTCTCCCTGTGGTACACAACGGGTTTCCCCATCTTTCTGCATTACCCACTAAGTGGAACCAGGTCCTTGAGCAAAAACAATCCCACGGATGGGTCTGCCTTTGCTTGATGTGGGATTAATCCAAACAGTTTTTCCTAAGATGCCTTTCATGTGTACCACAGGGACTTTATCTCCATCCACTGTGTGCAAGGGTTCAGACTGGGCAGGACCAGCTCGATTGATTGACCCTCGAGTGTTGACCATCCAGGTGGCCTTTGCTAAGTTCAGTTCCCAATTTTTGAAAGTCCCCCCACCAAGCGCCTTCAGGGTAGTCTTAAGTAACCCATTGCACCGTTCAACTTTCCCGGCAGCTGGTGCATGATAAGGGATGTGATATATCCATTCAATGCCATGTTCTCTAGCCCAGGTGTTTATAAGGCCGTTCTTGAAATGGGTCCCATTGTCTGACTCGATTCTCTCAGGAGTGCCATGTCTCCACAAGACCTGCTTTTCAAGGCTTAAGATAGTATTCCGAGCAGTAGCATGAGGTACAGGGTAGGTCTCCAACCATCCAGTGGTGGCTTCCACCATAGTTAGCACATAGCGCTTGCCTTGGCGGGTTTGGGGAAGGGTGATGTAGTCAATCTGCCAGGCCTCTCCATACCTGTACTTTAACCATCGTCCACCGTACCACAGAGGCTTTACCCGCTTGGCCTGTTTGATTGCAGCGCAGGTCTCACAGTTGTGGATGACCTGTGAGATGTTGTCCATAGTAAGGTCCACCCCTCGGTCATGGGCCCATCGGTATGTTGCATCTCTCCCCTGATGACCAGACGCATCATGGGCCCAACGGGCTAAGAATACTTCTCCCTTGTGTTGCCAGTCTAGATCCACCTGTGATACTTTCACCTTGGCGGCTTTGTCTACCTGCTCGTTGTTGTGATGCTCTTCATTAGCCTGACTCTTGGACACATGTGCGTCCACGTGTCGAACCTTAACGGTTAGCTTCTCTACTCGGGCGGCGATGTCTTGCCAAATCTCAGCAGCCCAGATGGGTTTCCCTCTGCGCTGCTAATTGGCCTTTTTCCAGCGGTTCAGCCATCCCCACAGAGCATTAGCTACCATCCACGAGTCGGTGTAGAGATAGAGTCTTGGCCACTTCTCTCGTTCGGCAATATCTAAAGCTAACTGGATGGCTTTAAGTTCTGCAATTTGACTTGATCCACTTTGTCCTTCAGTAGCTTGTGCAACTCGTCGTGTGGGGCTCCATACTGCAGCTTTCCATTTCCGGTTAGCGCCTACAATTCGGCAGGAACCATCAGTGAAAAGGGCATATTGTCTTTCAGTCTCCGGTAGCTCGTTATATGGTGGGGCTTCCTCGGCACGTGTCACTTGTTCTTCCTCTTCTTCAAAAGATAATCCAAAAGTCTCACCTTCAGGCCAGTTAGTTATAATTTCTAGAATCCCAGGGCGATTCGGGTTTCCAATACGGGCGCGCTGTGTGATGAGGGCAATCCATTTGCTCCATGTGGTGTCAGTGGCATGATGCGTGGAAGGAACCTTTCCCTTGAACATCCATCCCAGCACTGGTAGTCGAGGTGCCAAAAGCAGCTGCGTTTCAGTGCCAATTACTTCTGAGGCAGCTTGAAGTCCTTCATAGGCGGCTAAGATTTCCTTCTCTGTGGGAGTGTAGTTGGCTTCAGATCCTCTATAGCTTCGGCTCCAGAATCCCAGTGGTCGGCCCCGAGTCTCCCCAGGCACCTTCTGCCAAAGACTCCAAGACAGGCCATTGTTCCCGGCTGCTGAGTAGAGCACATTCTTCACATCTGGTCCCGTCCTCACTGGGCCAAGGGCTACCGCATGAGCGATCTCCTGCTTGATCTGGGCAAAGGCTTGTTGCTGTTCAGGGCCCCAGTGGAAATTGTTCTTCTTGCGGGTGACCAGGTAGAGAGGGCTCACAATCTGGCTGTACTCAGGAATGTGCATCCTCCAGAAACCTATGGCGCCTAGGAAAGCTTGTGTCTCCTTCTTGCTGGTCGGTGGGGACATGGCGATGATCTTATTGATGACCTCAGTGGGAATCTGCCGCCGTCCATCTTGCCACTTTACTCCCAGGAACTGGATTTCTTGGGCCGGTCCCTTCACTTTACTTCGCTTAATGGCAAAACCAGCTTTCAGCAGAATCTGGATGATCTTTTCTCCTTTCTCAAAAACTTCCCCTGCTGTGTTCCCCCATACAATGATGTCATCAATGTACTGTAAATGTTCAGGAGCCTCACCTTTTTCCAGTGCAGTCTGGATCAGTCCATGGCAGATGGTGGGGCTGTGTTTCCACCCCTGGGGCAGTCGGTTCCAGGTGTACTGTACGCCCTTCCAGGTGAAGGCAAACTGGGCCCTGCACTCTGCTGCCAAAGGAATGGAGAAGAAGGCATTGGCAATATCAATGGTCGCATACCACTTTGCTGCCTTGGACTCTAGCTCGTACTGAAGCTCCAACATGTCTGGCACAGCAGCACTTAGTGGTGGGGTGACTTCATTCAGAGCACGGTAATCCACAGTCAGTCTCCATTCTCCACTGGACTTACGCACTGGCCATATAGGGCTGTTGAAAGGTGAACGAGCCTTGCTGACCACCCCTTGGCTCTCCAGTTTCCGAATCATCTCATGGATAGGAGTCACAGAGTCTCTGTCGGTGCGGTATTGCCGTCGGTGTACTGTTGTTGTGGCGATTGGTACCTGTTGTTCTTCAACTCTTAGTAGTCCCACAGCACAGGAGTCATCTGAGAGACCAGGCAAGGTACTCAGTTGTCTGATGTCTTCTGTCTCTACAGCAGCTATCCCAAAAGCCCAGCGATATCCTTTTGGATCTTTGAAGTATCCATTTCTGAGGTAGTCTATGCCAAGGATGCATGGGGCCTCTGGGCCAGTCACGATGGGGTGTTTTTGCCACCCATTCCCGGTTAAACTCACTTCGGCCTCCAATACAGTCAGCTGCTGGGACCCTCCTGTCACTCTAGAAATAGAAATGGATTCTGTTCCTACATACCTTGATGGCATCAGGGTACATTGGGCACCAGTGTCAACCAAAGCCGTATATTTTTGTGGGTCAGATGTGCCAGGCCATCGGATCCACACAGTCCAATAGATCCGATTGTCCCTTTCCTCTACCTGGCTAGAGGCAGGGCCCCCCTATTCCTGGTCATGGTACACGTTGCTTTCTTCCTGTAAATATGTTCCTGAGGTCCCTTCAAGTGGATCAGTCATATCATTCTTCTTATACTGTCTGGGGTTCTGTGCCTTTGAGACTGGAGCAGTGTTGGCTCTAGATGAGCTCTTCATGGTAGGTGTCTCTTTCTTCAGTTCACGTACCCGGGCTGCTAAGGAGGAGGTGGGTTTTCCATCCCAATTCCTCATGTCTTCTCCATGTTCCCGAAGAAAAGACCAGAGGTTACCCCGTGGAGTGTATCCTCTCTCCCTGGCTGGTGGGTACCTGCTCCTAATGGCAGAGACTCTTGTTGGTTCTGGCGAGATGTGGTAAATTTCTTCCTTAAGTTCCTTTTTTAGTTTCTGATGGCCCTCTTCAATCAAGCTCCGGACTTGCTCAGCCAGTCTTGTTTCCACGGATGAGACATGGGTACGAAATGGGGCGGTGACAGTATCCTCGTAAATTCTTAGTTTATTGACCAAGACGCCCACCTTGTCCTCACCTTCCCTCCATTGCAGCGTTGCCAGGTAACGGGAGTACATCTCTGGTCCAAGCCGTGCAAATCTCAACCACATCTGCGATGTGCACTGGACATCATCTGGGCTTTTAGGAAATCTCTCGTCTTCTGAGAAAATGATCTCTAGCACAGCCAATTCCCTCAGGCATCGGGTACCTTGTTCCATTGTGCTCCATTTTCCTTGGTGCACCTGGAGGTCTTCTTTACAAAGGTATCTGTCCCTCACACTTGTTAGCAGTCGCCGCCAGAGGCTGAGAGTTTGTTGGGTTCTCCCGATCCCCTGGTCAATGACCACATCCCGAGACAGCGATCCCAGTTGCCTGGCTTCACTTCCATCCAGAATGGTGTCATTGGCTGCAGCGTCCCAGATGCGGAGCAGCCAGGTCAGGATGGACTCGTTTGTCTGGCGGGTGAATTCCCTCCGCAGGTCACGCAGTTCACCCAGGGATAGAGAGCGGGTGATGATCTCTGGCTCTGTCTCTTCTGCTGAGTGTGAAGGTCCTGCCACATCCTCATCAGTCATTATGCGGACTGATTTGCTCTTTGATTTCTTTTTCTGAACAGGGGCAACTGCCACTGGTTTAGGTTGTTCTGCTTCGGTGACAGTTTGTGTGGAGATGCTGATGGCACCTTTGGTTTCTTTCTCCTCTGTGACAGCTTGTGTAGACACTGACACTGTTGCTTTGTTTTTGGTTCCTTTCTTCTCTGTGATGGTCTGAGTAGATGCAGAAACTGTTGCTTTGTTTTTGGTTCCTTTCTCTTCTGTGATGGTCTGAGTAGATGCAGAAACTGTTGCCTTGTTTTTGGTTCTTTTCTCTTCTGTGACAGTCTGCATAGATGCGGTTCCTGTTTCCTCTACGACAGTTTGTGTAGACACGGATGCCGTTGTTTTGCATTTGTTTCTTTTTCCCTCCTCCTCAAGGAGACGCTGCACCACCCCATGTAGTGTTTGATTTCTAAACATGGTGAGCATGGTGCAGGCCGTGCAGAGAAGGCAAAGCAGAACTAACAACAATATTATGCTGTCCTTGGCACCTAAAGAGAACTCAATACTTTTGAAAACTGCTGTGCCATACCTAAAAGACTGGAAAAAATCATTCTTTACCCCTCCCCACAGGGGCTGGGTGCGATTATTGAGAGCCCAGATGTAGCATTCTGGACCAGGACAAGAACACAAAATAGAGTATATATTCCGAATGATGCTCATTGCCTCAGAGGTTATCATACAATAAACATAATAGACCAATACAGCAATTCTGGTACCATACCCTGGTCTACACATGAGCATTAAGACCGGCAAATACTGCCCCATGTGCGGGAAAATGTAGAGAGCTAGGTATAAGATATATGAAAGCATGTTGAGCATCATAGCGGACAGCTGTTTCTTTTTTCCTCGCTACAAAATTGTAATTCTGACTTCTCTCAGTACCTCCTGCCCCACGTTGGGCGCCAAAATATATGTGCTGGCTTGAAGGCAAAACCAGCGAGAGACTCTAAGTCAGAAAAAACAATTTAATAGGAGAGGAAAAAAAACAAAAAAAAAACAAAAGTAAAATAAAATAAAACACATGCAATGGTACAAAAGATTACTGACAGAGTCAGAATACAACCTGAAACCGTGGTGGTGGCAGTCCAGATGAAGTGGTCTTGTTGAAGCAGTGTTCTTGCAGAAAGGTCTGGTAGCTCTTGTCCTCTGGGAATCCAGTGGGTAAGGCTGCCTGTGCTATCCCGAGGCCCCGATTATATCCAGGTGGGAATGCTTGGCTCCTCCCCCTGGGCGGAGCATCTCACAATGGACTGATATCATTTTATCAGTTTTGCAATGGGTCCTTGATTGCCTATTAAACAGAGATAGCTCCTGGGGAGAGTTATCTATGAGTCATGCAGGACGGTATTGATGGGCCATTAACAGAAGATAGTCTGGAGGGAGGGGGCACGGGAAACAGTGGTGCACAACAACATTTCATGTAGATGGTGATAGAATACATACTTTGGGCACATTTTACATTGTAACCTAGGACATCATGTTAACTGCAGTAAAGTTGACCATATTCATGCATTACATGCATTATCCTAAATTTCTGTTGTCATTCCAAACACCAGATAATTTCCACAATATTTTAGTGGGAGACAAGGAGTGGAAAAAAATCAAAATAAAGTGACAAAAATTACTCCAAAGAAATATTTGTTTCTTCAAAATAAAATTGTCTTTCCAGAGTTGCAGTACGCTGTTATGCAAGCTGAGTATATTTTCTCCAGAAGCACTGGCCCAGTAAAGTTCAGTATTGTAGTCCTCCACATGAAATGGAAAGAACATCAAAGTCTATTTTCTATAGGAAAAAACATTTTTTTCTTATAGTTTAACTATCCATAAATACCACCTAAAAAGTTGTGACAATTTTTTTTTTTTTTCTTTTTTGGTGAGAAGGGACTGCAATTGAAAAATAATGTTGGCAATTTTCAGAATATTTTTTCTTTCTAATGTCTTATTTTTCTCCCACTATTCCATAAGTGTTTCTTAGAGAAATGAGCACAGCCAGAGGGATATAAAAAGCAGTTATAGTGAAATCCCAAACCATTTCTAAAATACAGTTCTGTTCAGTATGTTGCTTAAGTAGAATACACACTGATGTAGTATAAAAGGTTTATCAGCTTTTTTTTTATGAGTTATATAATTCACTCATTGCTTCACCAGTTCAAAGGGAAAAAAACCCAAACCAAACCAAAAAATCAAAAAACTGCTGCTCAAAGCTCACCGAACAAATGTGTTACCCTATTCTACCAAATTTTTTATTTTCCAATAAATGCTTAGATGCACACTTAGGGAAAAAAAAACAAAAACAAAAAAACAAAAAAACCCCCCTGTAATTGGTTCAGTAATTCAAGAAGTACAGCTGTTCAGGAATAACTTCTTTTTCAATAATACTTAAGTTTTTTTTTTTTTTCTCAAGTGTGATCATGCTTATTAATGACAAACACAGCTCAAAACATCAAAATTTGCCAAAATAATTGCAAATTTTTCCACAAGTGTTTTGCATCAATCAGTTCTCATTAAGAACATTTTCAAGTTTACTTGTAAACCAAAACTTCTTGGGAAGCAAGTAGATTTTCCATCACTGTTTTAAAACAGAGGATGCCTTGCATGTTACACCAAGAGTTTTCAGAATATTAGGTTCTGTTAAATGTTGAATAGCAATTTTCAGTGCAGCCTAAAACAATTTAACAATATTGCATTAGCTTTCCTAATGCAAATTTCTGAGTGAAATAGAAGGATACTGCCATTCAGCATTCAGCAATAATCCCTTGGCAACACGGGAAAGAAAATACAGATAAACACCTCTGCTATACCTCCATTACCTGTTTTAAGAGTTCAAAAGTGACAGTTGAAGACAGAAAACAGAGTATTTATATTCTGTGTTACAGTAACTTCAATGTCAGCTGATTTTTCACATTTGGTAATAATTACCTGAAATACAAAAAACTTGCTGCCTATGGATTTGATAAATATATTAATTTTCAATGGCGATCAGTACAGCAATAAATACTTGTTCACCTCCATGAATGTATGCCTGGAAGAGATTTTAACTTCTATAAGTAATGAATTTCAAACCCCACAGCATGGTCTGCATCTCTCCAGAGTTTTGCCAGGACCATTTCCACCTAGGGGATGGTAACCAATCATATTTGTTTAGAGTCAGGGGAGAAAGAATATGGATTGCCTGGAAGTTGTGCAAAACTAGCTTTTTTCAAGGACCCCTTCTTTTCAGGGTCACAAGGGATCTTTGCACATGAGTGCAAACCCTCCTAAAAGTCTATATATAGGCCATCAAGTGCTTCATAAAGCGTTAGTCAAATATGTGAAAGTAATCAAGTAAAAGTCTAATCAAACAAGTTGATCTTGAGCAAATATTTCAAGTGGCCTTCGGTCTGAGTTCCCAAGAAGACTGTGTTTGAGAGGTGGAGATGGCAAGGGGAATTAATAAGCACTAGATGGATCAAGGATTTCATGCAGAAGCACCACAGAGGTCACTCAATTAGACTTGAACTAACAAAAAAACACCACCCCCAATAAAACCAACCAAACACCACCCCCCCCCCCAAAAAAAAAAAAACAACAGCAAAACCCAACCCAACCCAAGCAAGCAAGCAAGCAAGCAAGCAAGCAAAAAACAAGCAAACAAACAAAACCAAAACAAAACACAAAAACAAAACCAAAAAACCCCCCACAACCCCCAAAAAACCAAACCAAAAACAAAACAAAAAAAAAAACCCAAACCAAACCAAAACCAAGAAAAAAACCCCAATAACCAAATACCTAACCAAACAAAATAACAATAATAATAATAATAATAATAATAATAACCACAGAAAGAATCACTACCCTTTTAGAGATGTACAGGGCACACAGACAGTTCAGTAAGAGCCTTGCCTGCATAACATAGCTGGTAAATGTAACAACAAATATAACAAAGGTTATTAAACCCCCCCCCCCCCCCCCCCCCCCCCCCCCCCTTTGTAAAGAAACTGAGCGTATGATCCACTCTTTCATGGAATGAATAGCAAAATGCAATCCCTGTTTGGGAGGTTTATTAGCCTTGGCGCATTACATATGGCATTGCAGTGTGTGTGTCTTGTGTTCTTTTGAAAGTAATTTTGAACACAACAGAAGCTAAGCTAATCGAACCCTTGTTTCCTCACAGCTTTATTTGCTAGCTTCTGCATGTAGCCAGTTCTAAGTGGATGTCAGTGTAATATTGGTCTGGGGCATAGAATGTGAAATTTTGATTTAGTAATGTTCTCTTCATTAGTTCAAATATTAAAAAAGAAAATAAAATACCTAGACCTGTCCTCTTAAGGGATAGAGGAGTATGTGTCTTATTTGTATTCATGCAAGCTTTGGGGCAACAGGAAAGCTCTGAAATCTACTGAGAAAGAGTGGCACCTTTTTATTTAGTGGAATATAAATGGAATAGAACTTCAGTCACTATTATATTAATTGATGCCAGTAACAATTTCTATTACCAGTATGCCAGACTGTCCATCTGAAATACAGATAACATCGCAACATATGCAATATAAAGAAAATTGCATGAGTCTGGTAGCCATTTTCAAACTGTGCTATGAGAAAACGAGAGGCAGGAAAGAAGATAGGCTTATTCTCAGCAGTTAACAAAACCATGCTTGTATTTGCTTTGCCCAGCAGCTCTTGGAATTCCATGTTTCACAGGAAAATTTGCGTGCTTCCAGAATATTGGGTACATGAATGAGATCCCAAATTCTAGTCATTTCTTTGTGTCTCTGACACCGCTGAGAAATATAATGATGCTAAAAATTAAAAAAATATGAGAAAGAGAGAGATGGAGGATATTCATATTTGAAAGGAAGGCTATAATATTTGAAAGAATGCAAAGGAATATTTTTATTCTTCTCTTTTTGACCTTTAAATAGTTGTCCCATCTGTATTGCTTTTCTTCATCTGGAAAACAGCAATACAAACACAAGAAAAAAGTTTAGGTGATAAATTTTTTGAAGCAGCACTCAGGCATTATAAATTTCTACATTCTATGATCCATCTTGGATATTCTAGTACAAAACCGATTAAAAATTTGAAGGAAATCTCACATCGTCAGACATAAAAGTGTTGCTTTTTTGCCTCAAACGTGACTTGTTTTATTTTTCACCCTTGAAAAATTAATCATAGTCTACTCCTACTATCAATGTATGTGAATTCAACATTATTATCCTAGAAAAGCAGGTGTCTAATTCAGATAGAAGATCGATACTTGTCATGAATGTAATTTAAACTTAATAGACTGATTTGCTTTGTGTTCATTTTCAAGGTGAGGAGCAAACTTGTAGCAACAGAAATCTTCTGAAAATATTCAAGGAAAGTCAGTGATGAAGCTCTATGGGTCCTAAAAACCTGGTTTGGCAATTGTATTCATCCAGTTAATATATTATCTGTATCTATCCAAAATAAGTCAAACCTTGAATATTTACTAACAATAGCCTATGATCAGCCAAAGTATTACAGGTAAATTCATACAGAAACATGACATTAAAGTTCAGTAAGGAACATGACATTAAAGTTCAGTAAGGCTTTAATCTGTTTACAGAGAAAGCTACAATAATATATATATATATATATTTAAATAATAAATAAATAAATAAAGTATTTTCAATTTTCTTATCTAATTTCCCAATATCAGTGTTTCCTTACTGTTCTCTTTAGTTTAGAGTTCTTAGCTATAAATTGAATCTTTCTAGACACTGTATTAACTATTATAACTTGATGTGCAGCCTTCAATTCTAGCTATATAGAGCTCACAAACATGAAGTTAAACTCTCATGCTAGCGTTGTACATCATGCAAGCTTGAGAAATCCCCAAGGAACACAAATCTCTGGCCCAACAGAATGAGGTTCCATCTGCCACAACAGTGGTACCTGAGGTTGCACGTTCCCTTCCCACTTGCAGGCAGTGCATGTTACTTACCTGTGTTTCTCAGCTGCAAGATTTCTTAGGATTATTTTTTTAATGTGACTTGTAAGAACACTGATGCCTTGAGAGGCTGAACCTGGAACAGAGACTGGAAGAAGTAAGGGAATAAAATAGTTATTTATTAAAAGACCTTAAAAGGATACACCTTGGGCAGTACAAAAGCCTGCTCAGGGCTACACCCAAGGTGGACCCAAAATGGTCACAAAAATGGATGACTGGTCACGAGGTCTCAAGCTTTTTTAAGTTTTGGTCCATTTGCATATTGGGGTTTAATTATCCAAATACAGCTTCAGATTATGAAGTCTCATCCTTCTTGTTTTCTCTCTTCAGTCCACTGTTGTTTATGCTTTTGGGCCTGGAAACTTGTAACAGTGGTCCTTGGTCTCTAGCAGGAAAAGGATTTGTTTTGTCTACCTACTGTGTGAAGAGAGCTTACTACCACTTACTGTGAGGTTCAGGGATACACACCTAGGCAGCACAGAATCTGAAAAACATGACAGCTAAATCTTGTTAGGTATCAACACCAATCTGCCCATTTTCCTATTTTACAACTAATCAGACTGTTTCTAGATGCAAAAAGATACTAATTTCTCTTAACATACATTCTAATGACAGCCCCTCTACAAATTAGGTTTTGCAGTGTATTTCAGATACAGTATAAAAACATGATATTCAGAACAGAAGTTCATTATCATCATTAATGTTTCAGTAACCCAAAACACATTTAGAAATAATGATCCTGCATCTACTACAGTAATATTCTTGATATTTTGAAAACACATCATTAGTTACTAATCTGTCAGAGAAGTTATAATGGTTAAAAAAAGAAATAGTAAAAGAGGAATTAATGAAATCACAAAATCATGTAGAAGGATGCTAAAACTCCTTTGTAGACCAAATTTTTATCAATTGAACAAATTGTTCTTAGGGGATTTTTGCAGTGCCCAGCAACTATGAAAATTTCCTGGATAAATTTTCAGATATACATAAGTAACTATTATATTAACTTGATACAAACAAAGAAACACATTTGTTGTGGGAGATTAGGGGCAGGCGGTCGGAAGATATCGCGCTGTACGGGCAGACAGAACCCCTCCCTCAACTCTTAGTTGGTTAGTGCCCTTGATAAGATAAGCAATACCTAACTTGTAATGTAAGCAGACGGATGTGATGTAGCAAACAGAGGTTTTATAACTCCATGTAACCAGTTAATAAACGCCATTAGCCGTCCACCACACTGGTGTCTGTGAGCTGATGGACTGAGCAGCCTGGGTGTGGCTGCCGTGTCGTTCCTGAACCAGGTCGCTACGCCTCAGCGGAGGTAACAATTTGTATATCATAAAACTCCAACTATTTTAGTCCCAGATTACATAGTCTGCATAAGATTTTTGACTTAACACAATGCAATAATGAAGTTCATATCATTTAGCAATAGATTACCACTGTCGGGGGAAAAAAAAAAAAAAAAAAGAAAAAAAAAAAAGACTTATGTCATAGGGGAAAAAATGGGGGAAAAAAAAAAAAGGACTTATGTCATAGGGAAGCATAAGCATATTCAGTTTCACTGGATAACAAATAAAATGAGAATTGTGGAAATGGTGAAGGGGAGGTAAATTGAGATGGTGTGAGTTGAAGGACCATGGAAAAGATTGATTATATAACAGCATTACAGAAAATAAATAAGTAAGTAAGTAAGTAAGTAAATAAATAAATAAATAAGCTAAAACTGCCCTGGAGTTTTTTTCTTTGTTATTATTCAGTACAAGTTCATAAAAAGAAAAACACTTCTCCGTTGTATTTTTTATATGTAGTCCTCTAGCAACTGCCAATGAAGTCACATTGAAAACCAGACTACCTTAAAGAACTCTTAGTTGTGGAAGCTGAATTACCTGGGACAGATTAAAGCTTAGCCCAGATTCCCTACATGGAGGGAATAAACCTGAGACCTTGGGAGGTGGGACATTAGGAAGATGCCAATAGAGTAAGCCCCAGTGGTTCAAGATCTTAGACTTATAAGGTCAAGCCCCTACCTGAAACAATTTCAATAACACTTTCAGAAATACCTATGGGTGACTATGGTTACTCCAAGGAGACAATGGTATTTCAGTATGCATTAAAACTCTGAGGGAATTATATGTCAGTCTTACTTTAGATAGAAAAAGGTTTTACCTATTACGCACACAGAACTTTAGTTCGGGTCTTGCATTAGAGGCTGTCTTGCAAAAATAGGTGAAGTTTTCAGAAGTTATTTCAGACATGGTACCAGTAACATATCATGAACCCTTTATCCTTATTTTTACATCTTCTTTCTATGAATTATATTGGTTTGATTCAGTTTATAGTAAAAATACTGACAAGATGCAACCTTTTCAGGAGCAAAAACCAAAACAGCTGTTTTATTTTACCAGTTTGAATAATGCCATGAAACTAACTATCTGCATTATCTCATAATTTCTTAGAAGCTTAATGATATTTTGGGGGGGCACAGTGAACAATGACAACAAAATCCTAGGACTCTTGTAAAGAGCACTGTTTTTCAGGGGTTTAGGGAAAGGGGGAGGTACAAGGCGAGGAAGAGAAAGGCAATTAGTATTTCCAAGTGCCCAGTTGGGTACGCGGCTTTTTCTTAAGACTAATTCACTACAATGTTGAATTAAGGGTCTCCTCTTTAAATTCACTTTCTTGAACATTAGGGGGTCTGGAAATTGCAAGGGATTTGTCTGGTGGCTGTGGTTTGGGTTTTTTTTCACCAACCAGAGAGTGAGGTTGAAGCAGTTGCTGCGGAGAAATAGAAAGTTGAACTCTAAAGCATCCAAATTGGAGGGTTGGGATTCAAGTAACAAATCAGTTTCAAGACAGTTATTCTGTCACATAGCAGCTACTGAAAAATTACTTTACACTTCTGTTGTCTTGCCTCATGCCTAAGCCACTTATTCCTAGAAGCCAACTGCAGCACATATTATGTAGTTATTGTGAAAGAATAATAACAATTATGCAAGTCAGCTTGAACCCATTGAGGCTGCAGCAGTTGTGTAAAAGTGGCAGGGGAAGTGGGATAATTCTGTTTTTTTCAGCAGCTGCACTGCAGCACTGCATTCAGTTTAAAGGTGAGAAGCAGTTTCTCAAACATACTACAGGCACTTGGTAGAGTAACAGCCATCATAGAATTAATTTATTTTTATAATGCAATGTAAAAAACATCTGTCATTAACATGGCAGTTAGTGAGCATCAGCTGCCAACATTAACAATTGTTTATTTTTAAATTTATTTTTACTAAACAGTAATTGGGTATGTTGAAGACATATGAAAGTTCATTTTGCTTCATTCTTTTCTTTAGTCCTGTGCTGCAACAAACTATTCTTGTTAATCTTATGACAAAAAAGTAATATAAATTTTTTTAAAATTAAAAATCTACATTCCAGTGGAGCACATTATAAATTAAAATAACCTATTAGAATCCTTACTTACTTGTTGACATTGGTAAAATCAGTTGAAAACTCAGATAAACGGAATCTGAGATAGTACTAAGACAATTATGAATTCCACTTCCAGTCCTTAGTGTCCTTATAGAGATTGAAAGTAGTATACATATGAATACTGTAAAATCATATGTGAAAAGAAGATTAATATTTAGATAAGTCAGGTAACCCAAAAGGAATGAGCTGATTAAAGACTGTCTGCAGCATGCATAATGTGGACCAAACCCACCAAAAAATGTTACTTGGTGAGAGGTAAGATAAAAATGTTTTCTATTTGACCTTGACATTAAAAAAATACTGTGACTCTTTCTTGAATTTTAGCCTCATGCAGTGGAAAGTGATCATGTCATTTCCCCTCTGCAGCCCCACAGTAATAAAATAATTTCTCTTTAGTGTAAGAAGCTGATTTAGGGAAACTCATGTGAAAAGAGCTGTGTTGCAAATCAGATTTGTCAGCTAGTAGCAGACAAGTAACTATTATTAGCTGTTACAGCAGGCAAGACATAAATGTCATTTTTTTTCTGAAAGGTGAAGTTAAACTTTTCAGTTTAACTAGAGAAGATTACTGTCACAATTTTAAACAGTGCTATATGTGGAAGCTACCCCTCTACCATCTGTCATAGCAAGTGATATTTTGGGGCCACATTGTAACCCAGATGATGACTAGCTCACAGCCTTGACCAAAATACTTTCTGTGAATGAATTACGTATGCATTTAGGGTCTAAATTCAGCATACTGACTTGTAGGTCAGCACCTCTGGAAGAACTCTAAGGGGCTTAGGAGAGAAAGGAACATACTTAATGATGTAGAACATTTTGCATGGGGATTAATGGAACCTAAACCTGAAGATGCTGATGGTTATCTACCATTCCTGCTGCCTAACAACATCAAATGGGGACAACATTCTACCCAGTATTTTTAATCCACCTTGAACGAAGAGGTGGTGTAATTTTTCTGAACTGGTGTAAACTGTTAAACCTATTCATCTTTTCAGAACTGAAAATCCCAACTTTTGACACTAGTTTAATCTTTAAAAGCCATTTTTGATTGTTTTGAGAGATGAGACTTTACAGATATGAGCACTGAAGATTATTGGTCTGAATCTTCCATTATATGTATGATTTTGCCAAAATGTATCACTGCTAAGAATGAAATATAAAGCTTCGATATCCTGGGTTACTGCAGGAAGGTGGAGGAGACAAAGGAGTTTTTCCTGCAGACTGGGGAAACAGTTTACTGCAATTTGAAAAGCATCACATAGAATTTGAGAAAGGTCTAAAAGCAGGTCAGGCCATATCTGAGGCAAAGTGGGAATGCTGGCAACACAGACTAGGGAAACAGATGATTTCTTTTTGCCTGTACTATGTGCTGCTGATGTGCAGTAACTGCAGAGAGATTTCTTTGTGATACACATTTCTGTGGCATCTATTTCACCCTTAAATAAACAGTAGTAAATTTTCGGAAAGCTGGTTGATCACAGATAAACTCCTCAGTGGTCATAGGGCAACTACAAACCCTGTGTTAGGTATCCTAACGTCTGGTGGGAGGATAAGGGGACTGTGACTGTAAATTCAAGTGTGGAGGCTGAGGACTGCAGTTCCTCAGCTGAACAAAAACTCAGATTTGCACTTCTGAGACCTTAGCAGAATACCTTAAGGGGTCTTGTGGGGGTCAAAGCCCTAGTAAATGACCAGCACAGGAACTATGAAGATGTCTAAAATGATTAAAAGTCTATTCCACTTTATATTGACCATTAAATCTCAGAACAAGAATTCCAGATTTCAAAATAGGTGCACCATAGTCCTTTTGCATCTTACAAATGATACTGATTTTGGAACACACAGTAATAAAAGTATATTAAATATGAAATTATATTCTTCAGTGCTTACATATCAAAGCATATTTTCACCTTCCTTAAGCTTACTTCACGGTTATTTCAACAGCACAGCTGAAAATAACTGAATCTTGAAGCTATAATCTCACTCTAAAAAAAAAAAAAAAAAATAGTATTTCACCTGTGCAAAAGTGAGGGAAGAAAATTGGAAAAAAACCCTAGCCACAATTTTAAAACCTATGTTGCCAAGCAACTCTGCTGAGAATGATGGGATTTCTTTGACACAGAAACCAAAGAGATCTGGTTGGTTGTAGGCACAAAGGGTGTCTCCCCATGCCCCCACAGTAACATCAGACAAAGTTCTGTATTCTAAAAGCACTATTTGGAGGTCCAGTGGAGGCTTTTTATTTTATTTTTCATAAGTTGTTCTTTGCTGTGGTCCATTCTTTGTGGGACTTGCTTTCCCATGCCATTCTGCTGGCTACACAATATGCCTTCAGACTCATTTAAACAGTATTCATTCCATATGAGTTTTCTTGCTTCCACTACGGTTCTATAATGTAGTTGTTTTGGAGCATGTAACCATTCTCTTCCCAAATGAGCCAAGATGATTAAACATTTTAGACTGTAGCCAAACAAGTTCAAATTCAGACAGTTCTATTCCCAAAATAGGCCCAAGCGCATGCCCCCTAAATCATCACATTACAGCAGCTGTCCTCCCACTATTCTACATCTCAGTATCATCTTCAGAATCCTGAAGAGTGTTCTTCTGTAAGGGCAGCTTATGAGATCTCACCGCTGGTTAGGAATCACAGCAAGTTCTCTGTGCTGTCGTTGCTTTGAAACATCTTACGAGTAGGTTCTCTGCCCAGGAATTCTCTTTCTCCATGAAAGTTTGTCAACACTCTTTGGGGATTTCTCTGGGAAAGACATGGGCAAAAGTGACAATTTATGGCCTATTTATAATTTTAACAATATGCTCAAATTTAACCAGTTTTTTGTGGGTTTGTTTTTTTTTTTTTTCTTTTTTTACTGTAAGTGGGAGTAAGGGGGAGGATTTTGATGAGTCTTGAGACAAGTCTTATTCAACCTCTCTGTTTTTCCAAGCTACTGTAGAAATGGATGAGTACAATTTAAATTAAGCTTTTTTCTATGGAAAAAAAGAATCCTGTAAACAGAAGAAAACCCCAAACACCAAAATATATGATGAATCTGTTTTCTCAGCCAATTTAAAATAAAATTTTGATCCAAAACCATAACACATATATGAATTTTTTACTTTATATACACTGAAGCCCAAGTGTTAGCTTGAATCTTTCCAAAGTTTGCCCACATTTTCAAACCATTCTGTTTGAAAATCCTGGGAAATCTGGGCCAAGCTTCTGCTCCCTTTAGGAAAGTGTTTAACACTGTCTCTCCATAGAAAACATGGTGTCTAAACAGTATTTTGTGCAGCAGAGTTATTGTGAATTTAAGTGTTACACCTAACAGAGGTGCTTCACTACTATTTTTTCCCAGATGCAAGGCATGATAGCCATTATTAGTGCTACTTTCAGTTTTTTCCCTCTCCTTTTCCAATCTTTCCTACTCTGTTATTTGTTAAGAAGCCGTTAAACTGTGGTAAGCCAGGAGGACAAGTAGTAAACTGGTAGCTAAGGGTGTCCATATGGACATAAATATATCAATACATATCCACATAGAAATATTCAGTTATGTATAAAAATGCTATTTATTGATGGTAAATATCATTGTAAAATAACGGGGGGAATATGGAGATGATATTACAAGTGTAATAGCTAGTTTCGTTATTTTTCAGATTTGTGAGTCAGCTTCAACTGAAATATTTCTGAGGCTTTTGGCTTGATGCAGATATTTAACAATATTTAGCAAACAGGTGTCAGAATTCCATTGAAACCAATTTCAGTACATTTTTATTGCAACAATGTAATCAAAACTACGCTGCCAGTTTATGACAGCCAAATTATCTGCAGGTTGGAGAAAAGCCAGATTTCACAATATAGCTGATAAGAACAAGATCAAAGAATAATCAGCTTTTCAAGTCTTTTCCCCACTAAGTTGAAATATTAGGCATTCTCATATTATTACCCTGGTTTTTCTGACTTTTTTATAGTCTTTTGATTTTCATAAAATGGAGTCAGATCTTTTTAGTTACTGTACAATATTAAAAGCAGTTCTACCTTTTTCCCACATATGTAACATAAACAAATACTTTGTTTTTCATTCTCTATTCTTTGTTTGCATATTTCTAACCTGAAAACAATTGTAACTGATGGCTGGTCTGGCCAGTTGGCTTGAGAGGTGAAAACTCTAAAAGCCAATCTTCTGCTAGACCCACAAATGTATAAAAAGTAAGAAATAAAACAAAGAGGCTCTCTCTCCGCCTGGATTCAGCCTTGAGCCGGATCGGAGAAGGACCTCTCTCTCCATGTGACTGCTTTGTGTGTCGTGGTGACATCATATGCCTGTTCTAGCAGCAATGCAACTGCTCCTCAGATGGGCTGATGTTTATGTTGCTATTAGCTGTGCCACACTTCTAATTGCACACTGACTTTATGTGTAATAGAACATTTTCACTCTACTGAGCTGCAGTTATTACTCACAAGGTAGTAACAGAAGCACTGCTCACAGTGGGAATTGAAGATATGAAAACCTTTTAGGGTTGTTGGTTTATTTTTTTGTTTGTTTGTTTGTTTTGTTTAGGTCCCTCATCTCACCAGGTTTAGTTCCCTTTTCTGTGGATATCTTTTTCTTCTCTCACTTTGAATTCGGGCTGCATTTACTCCTTCCCCTTTCTAGATCATTCAACTCGATTCCCTGGTTTATTTCTAGTTCTGTCACTTCTCCAGGTATTTCTGTAGCTCGTTCATACTTACATGTTCAGTTTTACCCAATGCTACTTTTTAGTCCATCTCTCACCTCTTTAATTTCCTTCCATTTTGCTGCTTTTCCAGTTTCAAGTTTTGCTCTGTTACTTGTATTCTGATTCCAGTGGAATGCAATTAACTTCTTTTCTTCCTCAGCCTCAACTACTTGAGAGTAAACTAAAATGGGTAAGTTTTGAAATTGAAAAGGAATGCCTTATCCATTATTAATGAACTAAAATGGGAAAAGGAAATGAATACTATAGGCTGAACTATTAGAAGGGAACAGTCCTGGTGGACTGAATGGATAGTAAAGGGGAAGAAATGCATAGACAGGGAACGGGAGAAAAATAAATTAAGTTACAAAAAATGAAATAACAGGACCAAGTAAAGAGAAAGGAAATTATTTAGGGGAACAAAGAGAAATAAAGGAGTAAGCAAAAAATTGCAAGACAAAGTAGAACATGAAAAGAAACAATAAGCTAAGCTTCATGGGAATCACTTGAAAAGCACCAAAGGGAAAATTAACCAGATTCAGGAGAAGTCCAAATACAAACTAATGCATGATTAATGGAAACATACTAACATGAAAACAATTATAGGATTAGATTCTACTTACATGCTCATGGTGCAGCTAGACAAAAAGAAACAGAACTGATTTATTTTTACAGCTTTGCTTATTTGGGTGCTGATAATCATAAAGCCTGGTGCTTTTTCAGTCACTGGTGTGAGGTACTCATGGGGCAGCACTCCACTGCCTGGTCATACTGGGTTGTGCAACAGTGGCTGTCAAGTGGGCTTACTTGAATATTTGGCAACAAGACTGCTCATTTTCCCTGCACCTTTGTTACCTCAAATGGAGATTTCTGCAATGCTTTCTACATGGGGCACTCCTTCAAACCACTTACAATTTGTAGATGGAGTAGAACAATCCAGCCCACTTACTTAGCAGCATTTCATGCAGAGAGTAGTTTGTTCTGACCTTTAAAATGACTTTTTAAGCAGTTTGGTACTTATCTAGGCAAGAAATACCCTGTCTCTCTTCATGTCTCTTGCACAGCTGAAGTCACCTGAGGTACTTCAGCTAAAAGCCCCTTCTTGGTAATAAATGAACAGGAGGAGGCTGATGGCAAAGTGTTATCAGTGTGAAGTCCTTGACTTTGAACCAAGTTTTGTGGTTTTTTTTTTTTTTTTTTTTTTTTTTTTTTTTTTTTTTTTTTTTTTTTTTTTTAGGATCTCTCAAAAACTAAATCTGACCATATCCAGAAATATTAAACATCCAGGAAAATAAAGGGAGACAGGAGACATCAGTTAGGCAATAAGGATGAACTGTTGGGACACTGCTAGTCAGAAGAGGAATGAAAAGGGCAGAAGCACAGGCATGGAAGATGACAGAGAATTAGCTGATGCTAGAATTTGAATGGTAGGTTCAATGGTGGATCCTGTTCCATATTGAAAATAAAATAATACCTTGAATGTAAATTAGAGTCAGAGAACCATTTTCCATCTGATGAATTTGACCTTATCAGAATACTTTTCAATTTTGCAGCAGTATCATATAATGTTTTATAGGATCTCCATGTAAATTAAGACAACATTATCCTGGAAATAGTAAATATTCACCATATATACTGCTGTTTCTTCTAGGTTACCTTTCTAAATATTATATTTCCTTCTCAGGCACTAGAAACCATTTCAAAAATTGATTCTGAGACAATGGTTATTGCTCAGTTATTATTATTTTTTTTTCCCAGTGCCTGGGAGGTGGAAGGACTGACTGAAGGTTTTTATTGTTCAGTTAGACCTCTGCATGTGAGAAGAGCAGAATTCTGCATGCATGATGATAACATGTCAAGCAGTGGCTGTCAATGGAAGGAAGAAATAAAGGCAGCCCAAGCTTAGGTGATCACCCCTATGACAGAGGAGCACACAGAGAGGGAACAGACATCTTGTTGATGTCCCTGTGGAGTGAAGGCAGAGAAATGTTCTTGACAGTGGCAACCATGGGATTTCTCTCTCTGTCAGTGAAAGTAACGCACAACTGACAATCAGCCTGGAGTATGGCACCAAGAATGGGAATAGCACTGCAGGGTAAATGAGCCATGGGAAGAAGTGCAGACCAGGGATTGAAAAGGTAATTTTTGGAGTTTTAATTTAAAACAAAATATTATTAGTAAGTGCCCCTAAAAAATAGAAAACAGTAAAAAAAAAAAAAAAAAAAAAAAAAAAAAAAGAGAGAGAGAAAAGAAAAAAAAATTAAGGAGTAAAAAGAAAAAAGGAAAAGGAAGAAGAAAAGAAAAAATAACAAAAACCTGGCTCAAATGATGTTTTTATATTGTTGATCATTGATCAGAGCAAAAGTGCATGAGATGATGTATGCCAATTTCATTTTCAGGATTTTAGAATGCAATACAAGTATTTTCATTTTTATGTTCATTATACAACAGTGATTATTTAAAATTTTTTTTTCACATTTTGCAAACCTGCTGAAGAAGTCAATGTGAAACATCCTTTATTGGTTTTTTATCCATTTCTTTACAATTGCTTAGTACCAGCTTCAGCTGCAACATCAATACTTCTTGTATCATATAATTAGTTGCTGTGACCACCATGTCACCATCAGTACTCAAACTATTTTCTTACTTGTACAAACAGAACACATTTGTTTAGACAGAGAGGGATTATGTTAAAAGCCATTAAGTATTTCATATTTATTGATTAAGTATCAGAAAATTTTCAAGTAAAGTATTACTTTGACAATACTAGCATTATAACACAAACTCCACCTCCTCGGCTGAGTCACAGTTTTTGGCAGAAACTGAATTTATTTAAAAAAAAAAAAAAATCTTAGAAATTCTTTGCTACTTTGAAATATCTCTGATCCTCAAGGATGAAGAGATCAAGATGCACATTTGACTAAGGCAGAGTTGGCTTTTCAATTCCAGTTCATTATCAAGTACATCTCACTTCCTAGTTTATGCATGATTTTAGTGATTTTGAGAATATTGATTTATCAGGAAAGCTGGAAAGAGGAGAAACTAGAGTTGACTTATCCTGCATGGACAGCACCACCACAGCTTAATACTTTGTTATCAGTATTACACAAAAACATTTTTTTTCCTCTTTCTACGAAAGTGTATTCGTCAGAGAAAGGAAGTTTAAAAATATATTAACAAAATGCAATGGTAAGCATTAATTTTTAAAGGAAATAATTTAAATTAAATTTTGGTCTGAGTTCAGGTAGAATTAAAATCTTTATATTATGTGCTCTTTTCTTTTATATTATTCTTGATAATTTTTTTTCTCAATTACATGGCTCTCTGTTTCATTCAGTTTATGGATGTGTGCACTTAGTGGCCATAAGGCACCGTTCTACACTGTTCCATTTGTATTAGCTCTTCATAGCTGTTAATTCATTTTCACAACACCTCTGCGACATGAGGACAATCTATTAGCTCTTTATATTAGGACAAATGTTTAGAAACTCTTTAAAAATGCAGAGATTTTTAGATCTTATAATTGCTGTTACAATCAGTACAAAAAAGCATCAGTAAAAAAAACTTAAGGGAAAATATAGAACAAGATGAAAAAGATTTTAATCATTCATAACACAGAAATGTGATTTTTTTTTCCCCAGTGCTCATATGTTTTCTGTAGGGATAGGGCGTCAGAAACAACTATATTAGAGTCATTGATGCAAGCTCCCTTGCTCCTGCAAGGAGATTTGTCATGAAGATTGAATGCTGAAGTCCAAAGAATATTTATTCTGTACTCAGGCTATGGAAGAGGTTCAGCTTCATGTTTAGCTCCACCAGGCTATAAAATGCCTCTTCACCTAATTTCTGTAGGTATATTTCTACAACAAGAAAATACAATGCTTGTGAGCTAATGAGCATGAGTGTTATCATGATGGGATGGTGGAACTAAGAAACGGTGTGCTTTTATCCAAGATTTTAAAACTCCTTTGCATCCCCAGTCTCCAAAATTAGTCATCAGTTTATGCAAATAAACTTTAAATTGCAAACTCCATTTCTTTTAGCTCTCTATTTTATGATGACTTTAAGCTCATCAAAACCCAAAAGCTTCAAAACACTAACCTGAAGATATGATTAGCCCTTAGGAACACTATCTATACTTGATATGCACCAATTTGAAAGAAGTTAATGTTCAAAACACATGTCCAGTTGGGGTCTATTTACATTAATAGTAAAATTCCCTAGCTCATAATGAAGTCCAGTTACTACTGTTTCCAACAAAAATACCCTAAATATTTCAAAATCTTGCCTATTAAAAAAAATAAAAATTAAACCAACTAAAGCAAAGCCCTTGGTTTGTGACCATCACTTTAGTCAGATTCTGTGAATTAGTATAATATGGATTACTGAGGAATGATATTGCCTAAGCAAGCTGATTTTTGTTAGTTTACTTCATTTGACATGGAAAACTACTGCCTACAGAGGGGTCTTATTTTCCAGTAATCTATTCTGTCATATGAACTGAATTACTTGAACAAAGGTCGAACTCCAGCCTGAGATTTGCTGGTGTGCTATATTAGGCCCCAAAAAACTGTATTAGATTCAAAGGCAAAAGGCTAAAATTCTTTTTATTACTGCAGAGCATTAAACAGTCCACAGCGGAAGAATGAACACAAAGTGTAAGAAGTAGCAATACAGGGGAACAAAAATCCCACTTCCAAGCATCCTCATTCATTTGATCAAGTGCACATTCATGTTCACCTTGCATGGTCGAAATATGATTTCCTTATGTGTCAGTGGTGTGGAGGGAAGTCTTTGACAGCAGAGACAAAATACCACAACAGTGACAAAGTGTTTCAGGCAAGCAAGAAAAACAAAACCCGTTCCAGCAAATATGTTAGCAGATCAATACATTTCCCAACAATGCCCTGCACAACCACCCAGCCCTAAAGTTAAAGAATGCCAATTGAAATGCTGAATAGCCTCTCTGCCTTCAAAAATTCAATGGCTGCTCAAAATCCTGAATGCGTTCTGTAAGAGCTTCATTTAGCCTTTCAGTTACAAAAGAAAAGAAGGAAAAACACGGGAAATCATACTGTCTTTTATAAGAAGGTACAGAAAATCTATGCAAAGGCCAAAATATACGGTAAGGTGGTAATTTGTAAAAACAGAATATTTATTTAATAGCATTTATTTGCTCATTTTTTCAGGTGACTGTTCACTCTTTTGTTTCTGGACTACTACAGATACAGTGAAGCTAAGGAGGCAAGGTTTCTAAAGTGCTTCAGTACTCAGTGAGCTTGCCTGACTCTATGCACAGTAAAAAGTGAAGGTGTGTTCCATTCTTTTCATCATTCCCTGTATAAAGTAGTAAAAAGCAATGCATTTTAGATTGATTAACAGAGGTCAAAAATCTGATTTTTAGAAACAAGCAGACGAGAAAATTGTTCCTCTATAAGAAGACTTTTTTTCTCTGAAGATTAGATTTAAATTCCCAGGGGTTAAGAGCACATAGTGCTTTTGTAGTCCATTCTAGGGCATAGCAGATGTGTTTTGCTGACTGACTCCAAATTCTGTTTAATGCATCAATTGCCCGTGACTACCTCTTCTAAATTCCAGGAAATTTTCTCTACAGCAGAGGGAACTTTTTTTTTTTTTTTTTTTTTTTTTTTTTTTTTTTTTTTTTTTTTTTTACAGTAGCCTTTCTGCATTAAACCATGCCAAAGGATGTAGGCAGTGGAGAGAAAAAAAGGTTAGTGTAGCTATTGTGACAAAAAGGACGGGTTTCAGTCAAAGAGGGTAAGTGAATTTAAAAATTTTGAAACAGTTTGTTGAGTGCTCTTGTCTCTAGTATTTTAGGAAAGTGGACAAATCCCTAAACTCTGCACGTATTTGCCCTACAATTATGGACTGAAAACTCAGCTAACATCTAAGATGAGTGGTTACATGAACAGAGCCAGCATGTGTCTGTTGTGTACAGCAGCAGAGGTGGCTTACAGGAATGAAAAGAGTGGAGGCAAGAAGGAAAAAATGAAAAAAAAAAAAAAAAGGAGTGCATTTTCCCTTTTCTGGGGAATAAAAGCTCAAGGATTTTTCAATTGCAATTGAAATTCTAATCTATGTCTTCAATATCAACTACTAACAAAATAACACTTCTTTCCTTGTAAGGAAAGTAATTTCTGTGAATTCTGAAAGCTGTTTAACTCTGTAAGTAAATCTTTCCAGCCTAGGTTATCACAAGATACTTTTACAAAACTTTCCAAAGACTTTGAAAGCACCATCACTTTTATTTTCCAATGTCTTGACTGAAAGTTTTGCTCCTTCTCCTATTTTGGTGGTGATTTTTTGGTTTTTTTTTTTTTTTTTGGCACCAATTCCATCTCCTAGCTGTTTGGTTAATATGAGTATAGTCTTTTTCTTACCTGCTGGTCTGAATTAAACACCGGATTCCAATGAAATACTAGTGAACTGAAGAGGATTTATGACCAAGACACAATAGGAGGAACATTCCATGGTAGGATGAGAGCTCTTGAAAAGAGTGTCACACCAACATCCCAGTGAGTCCAGGGGCACTTATGAATGTTTTGCATTAGGGAAAAAAAAAAAAAAGTTTCTCCCAGATAATGCAGCAGCAATTAAAACCCATTAGGGTTCAAAAACACAGCTTTACTTCTTGCCTTCAACTTCTTGCTGCTCTCATCGTCAAACCAGTGTAATCTGATAATCCACCTTGACACAAAATTTTTCTTCTCTTTAGACAGACATGGGCAAAGTCCTGTTAATAATAGCATCCAGAAGAATTTGCCCAAGTGATAGACTCTCATTTTACAAAAGTTTTGGTTTCAAATATAAATTACACATATTAAAGATGGTCTTTCCCAGGTAGATAGGCTTTTATTAGTGGAAGTCTAAGCAGTGGTCAAACAGAAAAGTTTTCATGTGATGTATAAGGGAAAGAAACAAAAAATTTCTAAAAGTTACTTTCACAAACTGACACTTCTGCTGAGACATAAGAAAATCCAGATAGAGAAGGTAAGGGAGAGTTGATATATTTTGCCAGGGAACTTAGAGATATACCTTGTGGAGATAGATCCTTAAATCTCACTAGGTAGCAAATATCCAAGGTATTTCTGCAAAGCTTGAGCTTTGCTTGCAGCTCAGTTATCTGCTCAGGTGACAAATCAACAGACTTTTAAGAAGCTTATGCCCTTCAAATAGTGCTCTGGATCTCATGTTACAGTGTGTAAAGAAATCTTTGGACATGTGGAAAACGACATGCAGAAAGGTGAAATTTCAGTACTTGCACAAATATTCAGTAGTATGTGATTTCGCTTATATTTTCAGTCTCAATTGTGTTTCCATGAATAAACATATAACACTTTTAAAAAATATAAACTACAGAGTGTCAGAACACCGGCTACACATTATTCACATTTTGGGGATGACTTTTTTTGCCAATGTCTTTATACTGGATTTTCATTTTGTCTTATAAGGACAATTGTATTCTATCCACAACACAAATAAAAAATGACACATATCTTTACAATATGGTTGGCCAGTAATCCAAATTATCCCTGAATATGTCATCCTGAAAAGGAAATTAGAGATTCATAGAATCATATAGGTTGGAAAAGACTTTTAAAATCATTGAGACCAACATTAACCCAGCACTGTGAATTCCACCATTAAACCACATCACAAGTGCCACATCCACAAGTGTTTTAAATACCTCCAGGGATAGTGACTCCACCACTTCTCTTGGCAGCCTGTTTCAGTGCTTGACAATTCTTTCCATGGAGAATTTTTTCCTAGTATACAATCTAAACCTCTCCTGGCACTACTCGAGGCCATTTATTCTTGTCCTGTCATTTGTTACCTGGGAGAAGAGACTGACCCCCACCTGTCTACAGCCCTTTTTCTGGCAGCTGTGGTGCGTGATAGGGTCCCCTCTGAGCCTCCTTTTCCCCAGGCTAAATACCCCCAGCTACCTCAGCTGCTCCTCAGAGGACTTGTGATCCAGAACCTTCACCAGCTCCATTTCCCTTCTCTGGAAACAATCCAGCACCTCAGTGTCTTTCCTACAGTGAGGGGTCCAAACCTGAATACAGAACTTGAGGTGTGCCCTCACCAGTGCCAAGTAATAATAGTTATTGGATTTGATGAGTGACTTAAGTGATGAAAGTACAGCAAAAAAATTCCTATGTAAAGCTACAAAATACAATCTAAAAGTTTTTGGGTTTTTTTTCATAATTCTCAAAGATAAGCACAAGGAAGTTACAAGATAAAAAATTACTTGATTATCTTAACAAGTAAATCATCAAGAAATCAGGTAAGTGTCAAATATCAGATGAAGTTAACATACTTGCATTGTTTCATTTGCAGTATTTTTAAATGGACCTAAAGAAAAATCTTTACTTCCAAATTTGTCAAAAGTTTTTAAAACATCTATTATATTGTAGGAGCAGATTTTGACTATTATCTTTATGGAATAAATAGAGATGCTAGGTTTTACATCAGTTCAGGGATGATAGTCTCCAAATTTAGACATGAGAATTTGAGTCTAGTTTTGTTGATTCATAGGATACTCCATGTTGCTGTGTATTATTTGGTTTCAGTTCGTATTTCATTTTTATATAGGGTTTTCTAATGCTTTGTTCTGTACCCCCCTGTTCCGCTGGAAAATGTACTATCCCGAAGTTTGTCCCTGCCCATCTCCCACATTGTTCCCTTCCTGGAATGTAATCCAAACCTATTCCACTCCCACCTTAACCCTGACTGGGTAGTGGTTTGTCCCCGCGTTTAGCCCCTTCCCTGGATATAAGCCGAAGACACACATGGCCAGGCCCTCTTGGTTCAGGGAGTTGGGGTAGGGCTCCTTGACCCAGGCTGGGGCAGGACCTCAGAAGAAAGACTGAGTAAAGCCCTGGTTTCTCCCTGGATCAAGTGCAGACCTTCCTTTGCCATCAACAGCGTCTTGCTCTCTCTCCTAAGGGAAAGGTTCTCGGCTGCTCCTGGGTTTTGGGACCCTGAGAGAAATCCTTCCAACTGCAGTTTGTCTCTTGAGCTAGCTGGGGCGAGAATGGAGCCAGAGAGCTCCAAGAGAGAGACTAGCCACAACTCCACCTGTAAACATTGGTGAATTCCTTCTTCAGGGCCTATCTTGTGGCTCTTAGCTAAGTAAATCTCCTGCTGCCAATCTCTAGAAGGAGAGTTATTACACTAAGCAGTCTGGTAATCTGCCCTCAAGAGAGAGGACATTTATTTATTTAGAAACAACCAGTTAGATAAGGCTGTATTTTCCTTCTTTCACAAAATGTAGGAAAGACTTGGGAGAAGCTAAATAAAAACTCATTTGTGACTCTCTTTATGTTCATGGAAGAAGTCCATCCTATCCCTCCTACTCACACTTACCCACCCAATTGCCTCCACAAACTGCCTCATGTACTTTTTGCATGAGAAGTGCAGAACCTTCTTTTGTCTCCTCTTTTTTCCACTTTCCATTGCCTGTCATTAATGGCTTCAGAAAACCGGCCTGATAAAGAATTTATTTTTTTTTCTTCTCTAAAACTGTGCAAATGAGAGGTCGTATGCCCCAGACCATCACTGGAGGCAGAGAGTTTACAGATACAGTGATGTACTGCCTTAATCCTACCCATCAGAGTATAAGCTGATGCTAAAACAATTGGTTACTAAAAAAAAGAGTAACAGACCCAAACAAGATAATAAACATTCCTGTAAATAGCATGAGAAACAACATAAATCCATGTTTTCTGACAAAAATAATCCATCTCTATTGATCCTTTAACTTAATTTTCTCTGACTAAGATTCAATTTCCAAACTCATCAAAGCACAACTTTCTCTGATGTTATTAGATCTTGTTCAGTCCCCCACAGATTTAAGGTGCTTTACTCCCAGTATGTGCATATTTTAACTTCCTAGACTTTTCAACACTGACTTAAATATACACAGCATACTAACTGCGATCTGTTTTGCCAGGTATTATACACAGATCGGACTTGGAGATGGTGGTAAAATAAAACAGAAGATGTCCTCATTAATATAAAACCCAAAAGCTTTGATACTCAGCTGCTGTTATCTCTGAGTTTATTCCAGAATTGGGCAGCTGCTCACAAGTACAAGCTTTTATGCAGAATTTGTTTGCACTTTCTACTGTTATGGGTAACTCACCTATTTATACCGGTAAAGGGTTTTTATGAACAAGGGGCACAATAAAGCCTTGGATTCAGCAGGGGTTCATACAACCCTGAAGAGAACAGGTTAGTCTGCACCAGCCCCCCAGAACTGCAGGTCATGTACCTATGCTGGGACACAGGGGATGGACTCTGCTGTGTTCAAAGGAGGCAGAGGAAATGGAACAGCTTCAGAGCTGCACAGCAGCCAGTAGTATCTGTTAATCTTGCTGGAAAAAGAAAAGGGAGGAGGAAAATAACTGGTATATAGAGAGCTCAGAACACATCTCAGGCAGAAAAACCTCAAGCAAACCAAAAATAAAGCCAACTAATAAACCAGAATAAGTTTATTATTAGAATAAGACTTAATATTTGGGACTTTAGAAGGGAGTTATACAGATGCTGGAGGTGGCTTGGAGTAATACTGATGGTGATATTCCTCTGAAACTGGCTTTCAGACCACTTTATACAGTGCTTTCATAAATGAGGTTGGCACAGAGAAATTGCTGTTGACACACTGCTAAGAGGTAATGTCAGAACTGAGTAGACTCAGAACAGACAGGAAGAACAAGAAAACTGAGCACTAGAACAATGAAAAGTGGTGTAGTTAAGTAGGAAATCTACCATTTGGAAATGATGATGAAAGAAAATTATCTGCTAGTTATATTTCGGAAATCCACATGTCACCAATGACACGGTGATGACAAATGACAATGGGAAACCCAGATACTTTGAACAGAATACTGTGCAAAGTTTTGGTTAAATATTCTTGAAAAAAACCTCTTTTATCTGCCACTGGATGAAATAAAAGGCAAACTGAGCAAGATAAAAGGAACTATAGTAAGGAGCCTGCAAAAGTTGCTCATCTTAGCACAGAAAAATACAAATTGACAGTATAAGGTTATTCACCTTAAATTCAATAAAAGGTAAATACCCAAGAAAAGAACTGCTAAAAAGCAATGTTAACAGGAAGAATCTCTCTACAGGTATATTTAAGTAGATTCATGTAAAAAGATTTCTAACCATATGAAGAATTAAGCCCTATAGCCATGCTTCAGGTAGCATTGGAGAGGTAAGAAATTATTAAATTTTTTGAAAAACTTATGAAGGTTGCATTTGACATTATTGGATTCAGTGACCATGGAGATAACTTTCTATTATGTCATGACAGTAAATTCTGTAGGGTCATTTTACAAGTCCAAGGATTTCAGATCTATGATACTGGTAAAAGCAGAACAACATATGTGGAGGAAGTATGAAGATAAAAAATGGCTTCCTTTTAAAATATTCTTTTGTTGTAGTTTATGGCAAACAATATTTTTCTACAAATTCATAAATTTTATAAATCAGAATAATTGTGCACCAATTCAAATATCACAAGAAAAAATTAACACAAAAAATTCAGAATGAGTGATCTAGATGTGAGAGGACTGAAGGCCCTTGAAATGCAATCTCTTTTGCTCAGACCTGAGGAAGCAAAAATTATCACCAGTTTACAAGCATTTAAATGTATCAACAATCACTGAGGATGATATGTTGCTAATTATTCTCTTGGTTAACAAATTTGAAAGAGAACTCAATGAACAAAAATGAAAAATAAGAAACATTGATCTGTAAGTGTGTATTTTCTGGAGGAAAAAAAGTCTGTAAGTGTTGTTGACAGGGTCATGGGAAGATCACCTATTTGCTTTGCAAATAAAGCAGAACATCTGAATTCCAAGCACCTTAGATGAGCACTTTTATAACTTTTCAATTCAAGAGAGCAGTCAATTAAAAATAAATAAGGTGTGTGTTCAGATATAAAGAATAAAAAAGCCAACAAATTATTTTTTAAACTTTGTTAGTTAAAGGAAGGGTCTCAACTAAAATGAGTATGAGGAAACTCAGTCTAGAAAACATTTAACAACTTTAGAAGCCCAAACCACTGATTGGTTAGCACAGTTTTGTTCTTCTTTCCTGTACAAACATTACATACATACACCCATAACAAGCCACAGGTGAGTGGTATAATTAAACCTGAGTTGAATTTTGTGCACAGAAAAAGACATTTGAATCACATTAAATAGCCTTAAATCTGACTTTGCCTGAAAAAGTGAGTGAATGCAACAATTTGTCGCTGCAATGAGCCTTGATATATCTGATTTCTGAAATTTCACTGAGCTCTAATCATGCTATTTCGTGTATCCAGACTCCAGGGTCTGGAGTGGCTGTTCAGATGTAAGGTTTTCTTCAGTTTTCTCAATTTCTATGATCCAAACTCTCACCAAAAAGGGGAAAAAATCCCAAAACCCAACAAAACTAAACATGTTTTTAATGCCAGCTACACAAAACTATAAAGCAAGTGATTGAAGGGCTGTTTCAACTTCTCGTTAGTCACTAAGAGTCTTCATAGGAACAGAGCAAAGCTCTAAAGAGGTGCTAAGTGTTGTCGATTAGTGACAGCCGGCTCCTTAACTGGCTAGGCTACTAACCTTATTTCAGTGTTAATGATGGAGCTTTGCATGCTGAAGTCCCTTCCTTATCATATAAAAGGCTACAGCACTGCTGCATTGATTATGCTACACCCTCTGCGTATTTCTAAATTTACCTTAGAAAAAAGAAGTGCTTGGAAGTAGTCCTTAAGTGCAATTAATTGCTCTGCCAGTTATACGCTCTGTAAGGTAAGAAGTAACCTACATAATTTTTTGAACTCAGCTGTTTTCATGTTTATAACTAGTTTAAATTAATTTCCAAGACCTATTTAAAATCAAACTTGGAATTTTATTGTTCCTTTAGAAAGCAAATCTTGACAGCACAAATATTCTATGATACAACATATTAAAATCATGATTATTACAGTCAAACAATGTAATAAAAGAGTAATTGACTAAATCAAGCATCATGATAAAAACCAGAGAAGAGCATTATGCAATTAGGCCTTATCACAACCTCCTCATTTTTAAACCCTACTAATTTCACCAGCAAATCTTCACCTCTTGTACCTGGACAGGCGCACAGTTAATTTTCATACCTGTAACCTGCCCTCTAGGAAAAATCCATTCCTTTGCTCTGCTAAATTGCAGAGCTTAGTAGGCAAGGAAGGACATCTCACTCACTGCCTATGCTGTTGTGAGCTACTCTCCCCAGCACTGAGAGCCTTGCTAGCTCTCAGGCATTAAGATCCAAGAGATGGCCCGGAAAAGGCCTGGCTAAGCCTAAGCTCCAAGGGCTGTTTAGCGCTGCTGTGATGGTTGTGACTTTGAGTGGGCGCTCAGTGTGCTGGGGAAGTTGTGAGAAGAGAACAACACAACTTTTATGAACCACAAGGTCAGATGCCTGAAGTCTGGAGGAAATGCATTTTAATTAAAGCACAGAATGTGTGAAATATTTGGCTGTCCAAAATGCACAAGCCTGAAGATCTATTAAATGAGACCGTTCTAAGTCTGGGGGACAATAATTGCAAAAATGGTCTATTAAAAAATAACTGATGACAAAACCAATTTGAATGATGGTAAAAACTTCAGCAGCTACAGACTTACTTCTGCAAGTGTAAAAGCACAAGTATGCCCTTCTTTCAAAACCATGTCTCTTGGAACATCGGCTTTGAAAAGCCTGCAGAGCACCTTTTATATTAAAAAATATTGTCAGCAAAGGTTTGAATAAAAATATTGCAGTGAATTTCATAATGAGAAAATAACTCCTTAAATTTCAGGTTTTGTACAACCTATTAAGGATAAATTTTGCAATATCATCCTTGTA
This sequence comes from Hirundo rustica, assembly GCF_015227805.2. NCBI lineage: Eukaryota > Metazoa > Chordata > Aves > Passeriformes > Hirundinidae > Hirundo > Hirundo rustica. The sequence goes on from NC_053452.1 coordinate 67,759,365, forward strand.
ATGAGATTATTTGACTAGATCATCTCTGTGCAATAATGTATTCAATCTACCACTTTGAAATATAAATCAATTATTTTCAACCTAGTACTAGCCAGAAGCTGTGCTTCTAACTAGCAAATGAGCTAGAGGATTCCTCTGTTACTGCTAATTAAAGAGTTCATTGTCATGTTAAAAACTGAGAGCAGCCATGACTATGGTATTGCTACAAGGATAAGGCAGCAGAATTCCATATGGCCATGATTATCCAAATTTTCATGTGCTGGAGGTTTTTACTGGCTCCAGCCCTCCTTGTCTCATAAAAGTCTATTAGTATTTCAGAAGACTGATACAATGTTGCAGCTGTAATGGCATAATGGACTAATTCATTTATTCTGTTCTCACGATGTTTTCTGTAACAGTATAAACAATTAGTGCAATTGGTACAATGATGGACAGAATTATAGTCAACCAGTTACAGAAGGCATGGTAAACAAGATAAATCAGTGAAACTAATTCAATTGTGACCATGGAGGAAGCATCATGAATGGAAAAGAAAGAAGTTGTGTCAGTGGGAATGATGATAATCTGTTTTCCTTCACCACAAAACTCACATAAAATAAGACCTCCATTTTCCCTATCATAAAGAAACCAAGGAGCTAAAAAAAATAGAAGGAAAGAGAGCGGAAAATGATCAGCTACTCCAAATGTTTCTTGAGGCACAACCAACTGAGCAAGAGAGATTTTGTGGGAGAGTTAGAGGGGAAAACCTTGGTGCCCCGTCAAATCTTGGTGCCTTACCAAAAAACATTAGTCAGAATCTCTGTATGTTTTATCCGCTTTTCATGAAATTATGATGTGGGCCTCTATTAAGGGATTCAAGTAATGCAGTGCCTGAGAAGGATTTATCTTAAAAAAAAGTCTGTATTGGCAGTGCAAAACCTCACTGAGAAGTTGAATGTGCACATACTTGTATAAATATAAGAATGCTTCCCAGTTTCAGACTTTCTCTTCCTCCAAAGAAGGCTCCCAGGAGAGCTGTGATGAAATGCACTGTGGGTTTTAGAACGTGCCCTGGGGAAATGGTTGCACAGAAGATGGGAAAAAGCAATGCAGGAGATGCCAGCCAGGCTGTGACAGCCACATGGTCATTAATGTCAACTTTGCCAATGCTGATTTTCCATGACATTGCAGAATCCAGGTCAACAGCAGACTCCCTTTGCTTCCACAAATCCCTCAGTGCTTTTTTTTGCCCCACATGATTACACACAACCAGTATAATATTTTATACCCTCATAAGCAATGAGCTCTACCTAAAAGCAGCACATAACATGGTCATTTTTATCCAACCTCTTAATGATTTGTGACATTATATTTGTGTTTGCTGAAAACAATAAAGCTGGTAATCAAACCATCACAGCAGTGATGAACATCTTCAATATGCACAACCATATTAAGTAATGGTGCCTGCTATTTTACAGGACATATCTCCTATCATCCTTCTGCAATCTGGAACCATTGGTTTCATTACAAAAGTCATCCTAATTAATTTTCTAACACATTTATATACAATTTGAAATATCACTGGTCATATGAAAGAATCATAAAAAGAAACTGGGAGCACACATTCAGTGAAATACAGATTAATACTCACTTTACAGTTCCAGAAACTTTGAATATACAAATAAAGCTGACTTATTCCCTTTTGAATAAATCATGTTTTCTTAAAGATCTTCTGTTTTAATCAGCACATTGTAATTACTCTCTGTTGCCCTTGATTTCTCCAAAAGCATCTACCCCCCACCCCCAAAACTACTCCATAATTTCATACTTACAACCAAAAAGATCCAAGACCATGTTATTTTGTTACCAGGTGATCATTATGTTCATTTTTTAATTGCAAAAATGCCAGTACCTACACAATTTTCTACTTATTCTACAACTGCAATGCATTAGCAAATCGTAAATAAGTTTCCACTAGGCAAGAAAGCATATCGCATATAGGAAATCTGGAGCTTGTATCTTCAGCTTGGACAGAAGTGTGACTGTCGGCCCCCCCCCCCCCCCATGTCCTTGAACCAATTTTTTTCTTTGTAGTCTCAGAAGGCAGCTTCTGATTTCTTCAGTTTATCAGTGGGCATACAGATGGTAATTTTTGCCTTTTACTAGGTTGGGGTACTTAACAAAGGGTAGCTCATAGGATAGGAAGATTAATGTTAGCATGAGATGTGTACTTCTCTGAAATAGAAGTAGTTTAATTAATAAAGGTAGCTCACTTGCTTAACACTAACACCTAAACCAAATATTTAAAAGATTTGAAAAACCTAGTTGTTTCAATGAAATTCCCTTTCCAAGAGTTAAGTTTCTGGCCAACATCTGTATCTGAGGAAAGTCCCCAAATAAAATATCTACAAAATGTGTTAAAACACTGTGGCTTTTTGTCAACTTCTAGAGAAAATTTACAAGACTTGGATAGAAAATAATAAATGGTGTTTTAACGCTGAAGGCAAACATGATTATAGCCTTAGTTGCCTCCTCAGCTTATCGTTGTACACACAGAGTTACACTGCGCTGGGGGGAGAAAAAATTAATTCAGTAAGCATATTTGTTCTTTACATATACATTTCAACTTCAAACTAGTTTTGAAATTATGATTGGTGTATGGTTCATATGCCTTTAAATCACACAATCTATACAAAGACTACATTGGGGCTTTATGTTGTATTTCCAGGACGGCCAGGCTACAGGATTACTAGTTTCTGTGATCCAAACATACCCCAACGTTCACAGCTTCCACACGGTTGCCTTGGGCTAACCTGCTCTGCTTATCATCCACTCGCTCCCTGTTGACTCAGATGCCGGGTCCAGGTTCTTTATTGTTAAGAACGTGTTTGTGCTTTCCTGGCTTATGAAAAGATCAATTCCCATCCAAACCTCAAATGATTTAGCCTGTATCCCAGTCAGATCCATTTTAACTCCTAGCCCTATTTGCGGTTCCATGCATTGGCTCAGGGAGAATTTGTTGTTGTTCTTTCCTTCTTCCTCCTTGGAGTTCAAGCCCTTCATTGCATGACCTTGGGGTCAGGTCTTCTTGTACCACCCCAGTTCAGGCACAGGCAGGGCTTGGTTACTGAGAATGTAACTTAAAAACTTGGGTGATACAGGAACTCAGGGGTGACAAGGCAGACACACCCAAATGGCTCTGTAGGGTCTGTGTCTGGCACTGGGCTAGGAAAGGTAGACCCAGCCAAAAGCAAGCAGGAGCCTGACCAGGAAATTGCACACTTTTGCTATGTTCTAGCTTCTGCGATTTTTGCTTGGTTGTGGCATAATGCCTCAGCTTGTTTTGTGAGTTGATGCCAATCCATGAGAACCCAAAAACTGACAAATTTCAGATAAAACCTACTGCTCTGAAATTTAGGGATGGTACAAAAAATCCTACTCTTCCTCCTGGACACCTGTTCAAATGTTTACCTTTTATTTTTTTCTTGGTATAATTCCTCTGCTAGATTTCCACTTAGTTTTGTATCTTTCTTGCAGAAGAGAGTAGACTTATTACTAATACTAGATGCAGATAAAAGAAATTATGTCTATCTGCATATGAAATTTAAAAAAAATAAAGCTTTGTTGCACTACTGAATATGAAGTTACCCCAGAGATTAATATTAACTAGCATAAATCTTGTAAAAAAAATAATCTATGTTGAAGAGAGATTTAAAAAGCCTTATGAGAAATTATAAGTATGTAAAGTCATGTAATGAGATCAAAAAGTACCTTTCCAGGGCTGATGCTAGAGCCAACAACATGAAATGTACTGTATTTGAAGTCTGACAGTAACATTGTATATTAAAGATAACCCTGTTCTTTATGATGATGCTTCATACACAGGAAAACTGAATGAGCTTTTTCTCACTTATATAAAGCAAAAACATAATGACAGCTACATAACAATATTTAACACAGGATGACCGAGCTGCTACAATAGAAAAACTTATGAAAATATAATGTAGAGCTTTTTACAATAAATAGGATTATTCCAAAGCATATTTAAACATATTAATGGCTGTATAAAATTCCAGTCACTGCTTGTAGCATCCTTTAATGAAAATACTATTGCATTTTTAGGCCAATGAATATCTGATAATGTGGCAGGGATATTGAAGCCTTTGGGAGCCAAGAAATTAGCAGGCTTCAAGCTGTCAAAAAAAGAAATAAAATTACAAGATTACTTTAGTCAATAAATTGATCTGCTTCTAATTTGATATTATACACAAGGCTAAATTTCAAGTTCTTGCTTCTTGCTTGTTCTGAAAATAGAATTATTTCTCCCTCCTTTCCAGCTTCTATGAAAATAAGTCTCAAACTTGCCAGGCCAAACTCTCTACATTTTCTACTTTAGATAACACTGCCTTTTACCAATGTATAACCAAGGCAAGTAATTTCAGACTGAGCATCTCCCTGCTTCTTCACCAGGAATCTGGGGTGACCTCTTTTTTAACAGGTGCACAAGAGACAAAAGCAAAGCTCCCTGGATAAATATTATGTCTTGGGAAATCATGTAGCTGGGGAAACATCAGGCTGTGTCCAAGCTATTGCCTCCTGCCTCTCAATATGACTCATACTCAGGTACAACCTCTTCCCAATCCAGATATATAGTAACAATACAGATGGGAACCTCAGAGCTGCATGCATCCAAATGCAAAAGGTCATACAGGCCAGCAGTCTTGTTACATTTTCATCTCTAGCACTACTAATGAATATCTGGATTTGAAAGCGCTTCCTAGCTTCTGGATCTGGTTAAAAACCTGGCCTATGCTACAAATCCATGTGGATGGCTGCTCTCCATTTATGGCCATCTTTCTGAAGTGGCTTGGTTTCCATTAAATAAAAGCTGGACATACAGAGGCTCTCTAAAAATTCCCTGTCCCATCTCAGTCCCTGTGAAAAGTGCATATTATATGGCTCTACGCAAAATGTTTACTATATGTATTATGTTGTATTGATTGTTAATGTTGTATTGATGTTTTGATAGTATAGTAAGTATAGTTTTGTAGTTAAAGTGTAGTTTTTTTGTGTCAACCACAGGAAAACGTAAATCTTTCAGAGAAAAAAAGAATTTCCTACTTCCTTATCAGAAGAGACCAACTCCTCCTGCCTCTCTCAGCCTTGAGGATGCCACAGAGATTAAAGGAAAAAAGTGATACTAACCAGAGACAATTCTTTGTTTGAATGGAGTTTATGCATCATGTATGAAATATATGAATATTCAACAGGCTATTGCTTTTAAGAGATGGTCCTTTGTTAGCAGGCGTCCTTCTTCGGAGCTTTGTGCTTGGGAAGGCACCCAGACATCTCTAACTTTGTTTTTTATTGTCTCGTATTGTCCTAACTCTAATTGTTCTTTTTTTTTTTTTTTTTTTAACTCTAATTCTATTTTTATAACCATCTTATTTACTATTAAACTTTTAAAATTTTAAAAACAAGTGATTGGCATTTTTCACAGTCCCCCTGGCCTATTCAGACTATGGAGAGAAAGTGTAATGAAGGATAATCACAGGATTTCCCTAGAAGTTAGGCACAGAGACTTTTTGCTTTGTCAAAACAAAGAAGTTTTTTTTGCAAATAAGGCTTTTACTTGCAATCAAGTTTGGTTAAAAGTAAGTTTTTTTTCTGCTAAGATGAAGCAGAATATGGCATACAGAAATTAATCTCCTCACAAACAGATTGTGAAGGTGATCAAACGAGTGTGGGAACTGATGCAAAAAGCCTAGCTTCTTCAGACGAACGGAAATTACCAAGTAATCTTTCACTGGCTTCTGAAAGGACCTGCTACCTATTCACTTACTTATCAGATGAAAAGCACTGCATTGCCTTGATCGTACCTGACTGAGCCCTTAACTTTTGGGAAGAAAAAATGCCCAAGGGAAGAAGAGATATTTGCAGTCCATGTCAATATCTCTTACCAGGCAGCTCATATCACCGGCTTGTTCCTGGCTAGTGAACAAGCACAGTGTACTTCACCTTAGCTTTACAATCAAAATGCTTAAATAATCTTGTGAGAGAGCTAGATCATGGCTCCATTATGGTTATTACATAGTGTTAAACATCCCTTTAAATACCCCTTAAAATATTACAAAGCACCATAAGTCCTTTGTCAGGTGGAAGAGCAGCTAACATCTCCACCTGGACAGAAGAAGCGGGTATTTAACACGTGGTTTTTCAGAAGTCACTTGTGGAGACAAGATTTGTGTAGCACCTCTCTCTTGCCAGGTACAATGTGAGGGAACTTTACAGAGCCGTGCAGCCAAGGGGGGAAGATAATCAACATTTCTACAGAATCTTCTACTTTTTAAATCTTCTCGTGAAACATTTTGTTTTTTCTACCTGATAAAGACATTTTGTCCTGAGACATTAGAAAACATCTTGAAATAAGATTCATGACAGTAAAAACATAAATGTTTTTATTGGTTCAATTATTGTGGTTTTGTTTCAGAAAATGAAGCAGGGTTGCCCAAGACTATGTAAGCTATTTGAACATGATATAGTGAGAAATGTTACAATAAATTATTCTGTGAGATTATGCATATGTCTGCAAATGAAGTTTAATCAATTAAAAAAATTGCTTTACTTTCTTCCAAGGCATTTTGAGACCACAAATTTAATATCATTTATTGACGCTGAGCCAGAATCTTTTACAGGAATATAATGCATTTCATACCTGCCCACCAGATTTCATTGTAATTTACATCAAATCTTATTTTCATACTCTCGTAGGGCTAATTCAGAACTTTGATATTTAGACCATTTGGGCATAAAAATTCCCCCATTATCTCAGCTTAAAGTGATGTTTGGGTTATTTTCTGTATACTTAATCATTGTGTCCAACATCTCTGCTTCTGGTCATTATATCAAAATGCTGTACCCACCATTTTGTCACATAAATGTTGTTAACCCAGGGTTGCTGTAATATTATGCATTATGTTTAGTCCTCCTCAGTCCTTTCTGGGCATTTCAGTGCAATTATGAATTTCCAGATGTTTATATGAGCCAGACTAAATTTATAATCAGAATGACCACCGTAGAACTTCCATATTATCCTAATGAAACACAATTTAAATCAAGACAGTTGGAGCAGTGTAAACCTGGAGGATGTGATTCAGTCCCTTCTTCCACACACTTAATTGAGAATAGCTTTCAAAATGGCATTAGATGATGGTCTTAGACTTTGTTTAATGAGGAAAGGGAATCTTTGTTTTATCCTTAGCAAACTAGAGATAAAATGCCAGTTTTATCATGAAAAACAGGACACCTTCAAAGCTTCAAGTGAATGCTATATTGCTGAATGTTTAGGATTTCACTGGAATGTGTCAGGTACAAGCTCAATAAACCCCCAAATTAAAAAATGCTTAAACTCTAGTTATAATATAGAGTCACAGAAAAGCAATCACTAGAGAAAACACTGACTAGAAAGTAAAAAGAATTTTGTGAACATGTGGCAAAAAATCCATTTGAGAGAATAAATGAACCTTCACAATAGTGTTTTGAAAATACAGAACCATCACAATGTAGTTGTTTTATACTCTAGCCTTCAATCTGATAAAGAACCTAGCCCAGGAACTGCATCACTGTGCTTTTCAGACATCTCAGCACAGGAGATACTGACACACAGAAGAAAAAACTAACTTTCTTCTGTCAAGTCTATGTCAAAACAAAAGTCCCAATGCAGTTCTCTGTCTTCTATGTAATCCAATACCATCTTTGTAAAAGAATTTCATAAACACGCTAGAATGTGCCGTTGCTTAAATTATGATACATTTCTTGATTTAGAATAGACACATACTCAGGTGGAGTCTCCCTGGAGTATGGTAGTTATCTTAACGGGAATATATAACCAAAAACCAGCAGAATTTAGATTGTCTTTTCTCACTCACAGATCTCTGAACTTGCCAGTGTGAACAGTTTGACAATTTCACTTTGCAGATGGGCTACTCAAGGGCTGTGTGCAAGGACTATCTGAGTGGTCCACTGATGACAAGAAAGCTGGAGGCAGCTTTACCTTTGTAACAGAACTCCCTTAATTCCTATCTGGAGCTCATATTACTGAGTTCTCACAAAAAAACTCCATGAATAAAGATGTAGCAGTATTCCCTTTTACACATACATAACAGAAATTATATCTGCTGTGCCTAATTTAGTAATGAAAACAGTTTTCTTGTGGTGGGAAAAATTTGGGCATACGTTGCAAAAATACATTCAACATTTCTAATAATATGATTTAAATTACAGTAGCATTCTGATCCAAAGTTGAAGACCACTTTTTTTTTTTTTTTTTTTTTTTTTTTTTTTTTTTTTTTTTGTGGTGGTAATTCCGAGTTCTGAAAGATATATATATTTATCAGAATATTCAAGAAATTCCTCAAATAATTTTCAATCTTCCATTACAAAAATGGCAGTTTTACAGGCTAGGGCCAAAGATTTTTACACAGTGGTTTCAATTTTACTTTGGTAGATAATGCTATAATACTCTATACATCACAGAAGATACAGAGTTTCTAGCTTTCACCAAAACTACATGAGCTTAAATCAGGCTTTTGCTTATTTGCCTAAGATCTTAACCTTCCACTGTCAGCAAAAAGAATTGCTTGAGGCTAAAGACAGAGATAAGCCTACTAGCATTTAAAAAAAAAAAAAAAAAAAAAAAAAAAAAAAAAAAAAAAAGCAAGCTTGTAATAAAGTTACAGGCTTGAATAACTCTGAGAATACATACCTTTGACCATGGTAATTGACTATCAGAGAGAAAAAATAGTTTGCTGTTCTTCAGGACTGATGAACTTTATGTAGGTAAATATCATTATTCATATACTAGAATGAATATTTATTAAATTCCTCACAGTTATTACAAACAAAATTATATGAAATAACTTATATGAAAACACAGCCCAGTTACTCTTTTCCTTTAAAACCTGAAGATATACCTTCTATTCCTTCAATTTTGCCAAAGACCTCTGTCTGTTCTTAGGTTCCTCTTATTTGTAATGAGCCTGAGAACTGTGTTTTAATCCATACAGATAATTACTGTATTTATGTAAAAGACTGGTCAAAACCTAATTAGAAGACTATGACAAGGAGTCTACATACTCATAAAGATTTTGGAGTTTTGGTAGGAAAGAGAAAAAAGAGCATTCAATGGCTTCATCTCACAGAAAATAGTCCTAATTATTATTCTATAACGATGAAGGAATCATTATTACTTTTCCAGTGAATGTCTTCACTCCTCTGGTTAAATATTTGAAGGCACAGTAATTCAATATGGATCTTCAGTTCCCTTCCTCAGCACACAATGTCTGAGCTTCCCTTCAGAGTGGCTAAGATTCATATGTTATAGTGCTTCCATTTTACCTTTCCATTTAAGGTCCAGGCTACACCGATGCCCAGCTGCTCATAGATGACCTTTGGCTAATCTTGTGCAGGAATTTTCTACATAACAACCTAATTCTATGCAAATTACCACTCTGTCAAAGCCATAAAAGCAAATGTACTCCTGCAGCTCAGTGTCCAGCATCTTTATTTTGATCAGAAATGAAGTTTGACTTGAGCCAGTAAGTCCACCATGGTTCAGTGACTGCATTTCACAGCTCTTGTTCAACTTCTGCTGTATCTGCCACAGCAGCAACAGAGAACACTGGAGAATTGGGCTGGCATTAATGTCAAGTGAAAATGTCTGTATGCTTCAAAGCGTAGATATCTTATGGACTGGCTGACTAAAAAATTTTGTCTGACCATAAGATCATGCCTTTGTGTTGACAAAAGGAATGAAGAAAACATGCCTACAGAATATAACATTTGCCAGCTTTAATTTATTGGTGCTTCATGTGACAGATAAACAGTAAATGTAACAGCTGATTAATTCATACCACTTTAATAGACATGAAAATAATCAGAATATTAAACTCAGAGAAGGAAAGAGGTGTATCCCAGATCCTGTGGAAAAACAATTTAAATAAATTATAAGTGTGTTGTCTTTCTGAAGAAAACCTATGCCTACCTATTTTCTACAGCTGGGTATGCTGAATTAGAGTATGTGTTAGGTCATCATCATGGTGGTTTGATTCATACTAAAGAAAGGAAAAATTTCCAGGATATTTTAGTTGTATACAAAAGTATGTCATACTTTATTATTAGTGCAACATATTGTACCTTGCATAAAGCCTTGTGATCTTATACAACCCATCTGAGATTTGCACCATGAAATAAGGTGTTTTACACCTGCAGTTTGTATGTGCTTTTATTCCTTCTACTAAATCTGCTAATGCTAGTAATAGCTAAAATCCATGGTGATAAAATACCAGTAAAAACCCCCAGAAGAAAACGGAGCGCTAAGTCCACGTTACTAACAGGTGGGTACAATTGTTTTAGACATTCATTAAAAAAGGTTAGCAGAGTTGTCATTGGGTAAGTTCATCTGTTGAAAACAGTGAAACACCAGGACAAATTTTTATATCCATTGAAGCAGAAGACACAAATCAGAGACTCACAGATTGACGAAGATATAACCTGAAAATCCATGGACTTCTAAAAATGAAGTACAAGACACATAAAAAAACCCCTTAGCTTCAGAAAAAACTCATATAGTCTTCAAGCAAACACAAATTTAATGGAACATTAACACTAGACTGAAGAACCTTGAGGAGTTACCGGTCACTGCAAATGTCTTGTTTAATCAGGTTAAGGTTCTTAGGGTTTTTTTTCTTTTCTTTAACATCACAATGCACCAATAAATGTTCCTAGAATGATGTTTGCTAAGCTTAAGCAAGGACTAAAAAACAATAGGTCATTATCAAGGATAACAGTAATATTCATTGTACAAGCCATAGCAATAACCAAGTTCTTAAAATTAATAATAGTAATACACATACTGCTAGAATTATGATCAAAAATGTATCAAGGATCTCAAATGAATATAAGAGACACAGCTCTTCAATGAATCTGGTTTTAAGTTCTATACACTGGTTTTGCTTCTGCTGGGAGCATCTCATTTATTTCTGTTTCATGGATGAGAAAAAGTGCCAAATATTTAGAAGAATAAAATTGCTAAGCACAGTAATATTTCAATATATAATTAAACCAGTGTATCAATATCATGGAATCCAAGAAGCGTAACAACTATATTGATGTACAATAGAAGCACAACCTGAAACTAAAAGATGTCTCAACTTTTGTTCTTCAACAAAAATATTTCTCCTAACTTGCTTTCAGTCTAACACTAGTGTAAAAATTATGTGTTTTATAATCTTGGCCATGTAAGTCCCAAAAAATCCCACCAAAGTTCTGTGTCACAGGTATTCCTGATTTGGGCTCTGTTATTATTGGTTACAAGACAAAAGACTTCAAATAACATGTTGGGAAAAAAGGCCCAAGAGTTAAAATGTGATGGTGATTGAACAGCAACTCCATCTCAGCAGTGTGGTGCTTTCCTCATGCGTTCACAGAGATGGATATGGTCTCAGTTTTTTCTTTGGTGGTTAGTGTTATGTTTGAAGATACTGTTAAGTGGGAAATGACAAATTAGGAAACTTTTGCACTTTGATAGAGAGGGTGGTGTAGGTCTATAACAAGTGAACAAGGGAATAACTACTCTGACTCTTGTTTGCCCGAAGTCTGTGAAAGTGGCTTCTGGAAGAGAAAGGGCATCCCAGCATCCATATCACATAATCTATTTGTCATTACTTCACTGCTAGCACTCTGTGACTAGTTTTGCAAGTTCTGGCAGAAATAGATTAGAAGTAGCAAAAGTGGTGTCAAAAAAGAGACAAGTCTACTCCTGTCCAACTCCTAAACCCTAGTGGTCCACTAAAATCTGCAAAACAATTCTGAGGCTGCAGGTTGCTCAGCCAGAACCACAATCCAGTTCACTGCCAGCTGTACCAAGTTGCATCTGCGAATTATGTACAGGTAAGTTATCTACACCATGCTGAGTGTGTGCACAGCACCTGCAGACCCATCCTTCCCTCAAGATTTCTGCCCCTCCCATGTTTTAACAGCACAGTTTGCATTTCATTTTTTGGAGGTGTTTTTTTGTTTCCTGTTTCTTGGGGGGAGGGTTTTCTTTGCTTGTTTGTTTGTTTGTTTGTTTGTTGAGTTTTTGTTTGTTTGGGGTTTTTTTGCTTATTTTTTTGTATTGGGGGGGTATTTGTGTGTGTGTGTGAGTTGGCGGGGGGAGAAGGGGTATAAGGGGAGAATAAGTGGACACTTAAATGAAATACTAACAAAAATAAAATATTACCAAGTCTAAAACAGTGTGATTTAGAAAAAATTCTTCTAAGAAAGAGTAATTAGGCATTACTAGTAAATTAAAAAGGAATGATAATGATTCATAGCAACAGAGGAGTAGAGGACTCCTTCATTAGGCATCAAGAGTAGCTTGCTAATGAACCCTGTCTACAGCATGGTACAAGCCTGCTGAGTCTGATTGATCATACGCATGATCATCTTGCAGAGATAGTTTATCACTGTTGCATCACTAAGTTCCCTCACAGAACAGCAAATACTAGAACAAAGACTTGGGGGGAAAAAAAATAGGGAAGCTATTCTGTTTATGCAACTGGTAAGTACACCAGTATTTGACTTGAAAGAGTTGGGAGTAATGGGTGAACTGGAAAGAATATTTTGTATTCCCACTGAGCACGCTGAAGCTAATAACTATTTGGGCCATTGTTTCAGATTTAAGAACATTTTCAACGTACGTGTTTTCCAATGCTGCACTGCACCAGTGACTGACAGAATGGCAGGATAAAACCAAACCAATGTGGATGGCAGTGTTTCAGAAAATAGAGAATTTGGGAAAATCTCCGGTAAACCAGTACCTTGTCATAGCACAAGCTCAAAGAAAGAGAATTAGAGGCTATTCCTTTCCTTCAGGGCTGAAAACCCAAAAGTATTCATGAGGTCATCCCTGTTGCTTGTATGCAATTTCCCCGTCTGCTTCCACAGCCCTCCACATCCACTGCGTGCAGGTTACCCCACAGAAGTTTGGAAAAAGTGCATAGCTTTTCACAAGAGCTTTTGAGGACAGGTGTGCTCACTGGCAATGTAGATTTCTTGCACCCTGAACATAACTGAGTCCTGACTTTGTTTCTTTACAACAAACCTCAGTTTCTGCACAGACTCCCCAAAACAAAGAGCTTACTGGTGTAACACAGTAAAGCAGCTTTGTGCTGAGTGCTGCTCTTCTTTGGGCAGTTACTGATGATAAACTCTCATTTTTGGTAAACAATAACTGCATCTGCCAGAAGTTCTTTTGCAGGCACCTGCTCTTCTTTTACTTGGAAAGCTAGATTTGCATGCTGGATATCTGGCAAAACAAGATTGTCTTAGCCTCACAAACTGCAAGATTAACAGAAGGAAGTCATCCAAATACAAAATAAAATAGATAAATCAATAACATTTACCCCAAATTCCACAAATTCTATAAGATTAAAGATGAATTTGTGTCAGTGCATATTTTGATTATCATCTAAAATTATACCTATTTGGAAATTTTAGCTATTGATTTTAGCAAAGACTGTTTAAGTGCTAATGTCTTAATTAGTATTTTAACTGGCAATACATACTTGAATAATACAATAAAAGAACTATTAAGTAATTATGCACTAGACAACAGGTAGATTTATATATGCAAATAGTAATGAGTTGTCTAGATTAAGTTCTAAAGCCTATTTATAAAACACACAAAGTAGCACACCTACTACTGAACATTTATTTTCAATAAAAGATCTTTTGAACACTGCAATTAGCTCATTAACATTTATGTTTAGAATTTAAATACAGGAGGTGATTGACATGGAACTCAAGAATTATACAATTCAGAAAGTCTTTTGTCACAAAAATAGCAACATAGAGACAGATTCTGGAATCTGCTCAGAAGGCAGCCAGAAAGAAAAGGCTATTTTTTCAGTGATTTTAAAAAAATCAAATTAAACCTACTAAAGTAAAAGGGTTAGTTTTTTGCTATTGATTTTATTCCCTTTTTATTTAATATTGCTTTTCAGAGTACCACACACATAACTACTACCAATGCACCTCCTTGTCTACTCACAGATAGAGTTTTGAAAAGTGTATTTGTAATGTTTAAAGCATTTGAGAATCTTAAGTTCCTTCTTGTAACCATGCAGAAGACAGGTGAATCACTTGACACAATGGGGACAGACAGGATCTTTTTGGGGACCCTGAGCAGAATGATGATAGCATTAAATTGTAGCTACCATTAAAGCTTTATTTTTCAAACAGAATTTTATTATTAGTACTAAATAGAATATTTTGATCAGAGCAGCACAGAATTTTTATAAGTGGAGTCAGCACCATTTTGATAGAAATGTGGCACAGAATTAAAGTACACCTTAGCTGATGGTTCCTAATCACCTGGACCCTCTGCAGATCAGATCAGATCAGATCAGATCTTAATACTTTCCTTGCCATTATCGATATAACAATCATGATCTGGTTTTGAAACCATGTATAAGGGCACAAGTTGCTCATTCCTGTGTCAGGCTGTGCCCATTTTGTTTTATGCTCTGGCTGAAAGGAAAAGCCTCTCCAAAGCTTCTGTTGCCACCTGTATCTAGGCTAGGAAAAGCTGCTTGTGTGTATCCTCAAACATTTTAGAACCCAAGTCGCTGTAGGATAGACTTGTTTTTTTATGGATTTGTCACTTACAGTGTAAATGTGTTCAGTGTAAACAAGACTAATCAAGTTTAACAAGAGAGAGACTAAAACATATATTAATTGAAAAACAGACTTACATTAACAGGACAATATTACTATCAGAGAAAAAAGATTACTATTAAAAAAAAAATTATAATAATGATACTCATGAGTTGCTCCAGTGCTTTGCTCTTTTGAAGTCAGGTAATTTTCCTAATTAAAATCCAATTAAAATGGACAAAGAGCAGCAACACTCCCTTCTTCTGTCCTACTAGCATAATTTCTAATTAATTATGGCCAAGACTGATGTGGTTTAAGTGAAGTTTGTAGCTATCTGTATGTATTAGACACATGCAAGCAAACTACCAGATTGGGCCCTTCTCAGGGGACCTACATGGAGGAACATCCAGATCGGGGGTGGTAAGTAGCAAAAGATGGAACCCAGATGCTCTGCCTTTTAAAGACAACAGATGGGCCTTTGCAAAAGCATAGCTTTATGTAGTCAATTTTTGGTTAGAGCTTAGTCACCAAACAGGTTAGGCAATGATGTGGAGTTTTTATCTCGAGCTTTAAAAATCCCAAATTTAATGTATGTAAGCATTAGATATTACATTACTGAGCTAGCTTTTTAAAAAGTAATTTATTTCTACTTGCTAAAAAAAAAAAATGCTTTTGGATAACAGAAAATGCTTTTGGAGTTCTTTTCCCACTTCAGGGGTTATCTATGAAGCCTTTGGGTTATCTATGAAGCCTTTGGGGTGGGCAATATCATTTTGATGATTTTATGATACAATTTTAGAAATGTATGATTTTTAAAACATTTCTCCCTTACAGAGTTGGGTAACTTAAACAGTTTGAAAGAAGCTGAATACTGTGTGATTACAGGTTTGACTAAATAACGATCACCAACACCTTTGAAATACCAGGAGTGGTCTCGCTTAGAATGCTTGAAGAGTAACATGAGAAAGAGCGTAAGCCGCATAAAGAAACCAAAGCAGGGTACCTATTCTTCTGTTCAAAGTAATCATTCCACTTCTCTTTCCTTTATCAGTAAATTCTTTCTGTCAGCATGAATGAAGGCACTCAGGCATGGGACAAATATGTTTTTATTGGATTCATTATGAATATACAAGATTCTGGCATGGTACGACTTTTGAGAGATATGAAATAAATACAAATGACGATGACTCCTTAAGCTGAAAAGACATTTGTAGATGCCGAATCCCAGTCACTTTCAGCATTGCAATTTTTAGTCCCATGACTAAAGATCTAAAACCCTTCTGGGCATATAGGAAAGGTTGGAATAACTATATAATAAAATTCAAATTTTACCTAGCATAAACACAGCCTAATTTTACAGAGATTTCTTCATATGCACATTTAAGAAAAGAGGTCCAGTTGCCTCTTCCACTTTCTCCTGCTCTGGCAGCATTGATATGAACTAAAATGCAAAACAGGGTGAAGAGATGCCCAGTCTCAACTCCTAGAGCACAAATTTCTTGTAGCAATGCAAGTAATATACATAATAAGCTAAAAGAAGGTTGTGACACATGCAATTACAGCAGATGAGACCAGGGACTTCAGCAGAAGATCAGAGTGCCCCAGGGTATTGAGTACAAAGAAGTCTGTCTATTAAATTGTTCATGCTTTCCTATGAAAAATGTAATTGTCCAGACATTTTAATTTGACTGTGCTATACTAAAATCTTGATTCTCTTTGGAGAAGCATATGATTTTCTTTCAGGCTGCAAGTGCTGAGATTGTGTGCTGGAGAAATGCTACAGAATATATTTTCTGGGTGAGGAAGGGGGGAGCAGCTCTTTTTCTGTTTGCACATATTTCTGTCATCATTTAATTATTTTCTTGGAAATCGATATCTCATAACTGACAGCAGCAGGAAGGTTGCTGTTTGCCACTTTTTTTTCTTCTTTTTTTTTTTTTTTTTCCCCTATTTATCCTTCCTGTAGAGTTGCTGAAATTTTGCTTGTCAACATTGGTGAAGTGCATTGTTCACAAACAAAGGAGAAAGAATATATTTTAAAGCAAGAACCAGAACAAGAACAAGAAAACAAAACAAAGCAAAAAGTTGCTGCAGCATAGTGTTTCCCAGTGCAGTTGAACTCTCAGTCTCGGTTCACATTGCATGGAATTTCACTAGAAAAAACTCTGCAGTCACTTCTCTATGGGTTCACAAGGTAATTGTGTTTACTGTAGAGAAAAAGAAAAAAAAAAAAGTGTAGGAAAAATATAAAATTAACATAAGGAAAATGTGCCTAGCAAAGATTGTAACATACACCATTCCTCAGAGGAACTGGAGAAATTCTATTTGTTACAGAAGTCTAAAACTGAAGTAGACAAACATGAGAAGAACCTTCAGGCCGAAGGCTCTGCCCAGTCATATCTTTCAGTATTTCCAGGACTGCACAGAAAGGAACGGAACTTGAGGTGTACTTGAGGAGTACTCAGAAAAGCAAACTGATGACTTTTACTTCCAAAATATGGTCAGAGGTTAAACAGTCCAGTATTTGAATATTCCACTCATCTAATAGACTTGTTAATATATATTGTCTGCAGTAAATTCTACATGACTTTGTGACTAATATGTTTAGAGATGATCCTAAAAAGAGATTAAACTAGGCTAAGAACTATATACTGAAGAACTTTAGGACTGTATGTTTCAATCCCAGAGAACCAAAGGTACCACAATTAAGCAAATACCTCAAATATTTCAATAATATCTAGGTCACTTCAGAGAAAAATAGAAATGGTTTGAAGTTTTTCTGCAATGCTTATCCCATAACTATTTACATGAAAAAAGCATTGTGGTTTAAACCCAGCCAGCAGCCAAGCCCCTCACAGGCATTTGCTCACTGTCCCATCAGCAGGACTGGGGGGAGAATGGGAAGGGTAAAAGGTGGAGAGCTCATGGGTTGAGATAAAGACAGTTTATTAGGGAAGGCACAACTTGCATAAACAAACAAATCAAGACAAAGAATCAATTCACTGCTTCCCATTGGCAGGCAAGTGTTCAGCCACCTCCAGGAGAGCAAGAGCTCATCAGACATAGTGATGACTTGGGAAGACAAATATCATCACTCCAAATGTCCCGTCCCACCCCATTCCTACTTCTTCCCCCCACTTTATACAGTGAGCATGATGTCAGGATTGCCTAGCCCTATATTAGCCACTGTGAAGAAAATTAATCTCAGGTAACAATGATCACATTTCCCCTAGATCAGGAGAACTATGGATTAATTACATTTTAATTTAATATTCCCTGAATTTGAAAATATTTCTATTATAAAAAATGTATGCAACTTTGGTCTAACATTTTCCTGTTATTCTAAGTGGTATATAGAAGCTGTATGTATTCCTTCGAGCGTGTGTGGACTTGAAGCTGTCTGAAGAAAACCTGAGTTATAAAAAACCATAAAAGCATCTGTTATACCTATCAGAAGGCTGTACTAGGCAGGTCAAAGCACATAGGAAATTTTTAGAATAACTGCTTTGAAGTATTACAGTAAGGGGGAAAGAGGTGGCAAACAGTGGGAGAAAATGTGTATTTCTTTGAGTAATATCTGTAAATGGTGAGTCCAGTTCAGAGTAGGAAAACAGCTAGGGGGCTAAAGCTGGTGGGGGTTTGGGAGGTGTTGTGTTCAGTGTTCTCCAGCTGTTGTGTGCTGACTGAGTAGCAGAGAACACCTGGAAGGAATTTCAGCACTTCTGTTCTTATTTTTTTGATTTAGACTTGCCATTTGCTAAAGATTTGCTACGCTAGTCTACAGCAAATAGGTGTTTCAAATAGCTTTACTTATTTAATTATTTGTTTTGCTGTTTATCCCTGTACTTTGATGATAGTCACCCTCGTTTGCCCCCTGACACGTTCAAATGATTCGAACTATCTCGTGATCTGCAGAGTTTTATACGTGCACAGCGGTTTTGGATCACTTTTGCTTAGCAGAAGTGTTTCTCTTCCATCCTACTGAGTTTAATTAATACAGAATGAAAAAGCTTTCAATTGAACAGCAATCTAAGAACCTACAGGATTAATAGAAAAGTCCTTTGGAAGTAGATAAAAAATTTGAAGGATTTATGAAAGTCAATTGTATGCTGCAAGGACACAGCTTCACATTACAGTAATATGTATTTAACTTTTCCTAAAGAAAGAGAAGGAGCAAAGAGTCCATATGAAGCCATTCTTGTATTTGCTGATTACATATCCGTAAAAAACTGAAGCAATATTAGCTGTGGGAAAGCATTCAACAGTGGTCTTTTATTTTCAGTGGTCTGAAAGTGGACCTGTTATTTTCTTTCATGCTCTGGATTTTTATGAAATCTTTCAGGCTGTTTTCTCAGTGCAGTTGCCTCTAAACTGTGTCTTCAATGGCCTGAACTCTTAACACTGTTTTCACATAAAAGGCTTTAGGCACAGTTACATTTAAATCCTATTGCTTGAGAGTCACATAAGAGTGTCTAACATGGATAAACTTGAAATGTGCATTTCCCCAGCTGGGAATCTGAACAGTGTCATACATAGGAATGTACCCAAACCATGAAAAATTGAACAGAGGATTAACACAGAGAAGTTCTCTTGTTTAGAGGTCTGAAACAAATTTACCTCAAGCCTCCTGGCCTGAGTAATTAATTTAAAAAGTAAATAACTACAGAGAATAAAAGTGTGGTCATCTATAGCCAGATTTTTCAGAATGGTTAAATATGGCAATAAAGGGGCACTATCAGAGCAAACAACATTAGGAAAAAATATTCATTATTATTGCCAAAATTGCTTAAAGTTTTAAGGTCTATAAAAGCGAAGAAATCCACATTAACCAGGTTTTAAGAAATTGCAGCAAATTTAAGGCATGTTTAACAATATATGTTAAGGCATATATGTTTTAATCCTATTATGTCAAATGTTATAATCGATGTTATTTGTTATTATTGCTATTACAGCAGTTCCTGGGAAACCTGTCAGAAGTGAGGTGACACTGTGTCAGACATTGCTCAAATGTATAGAATGACATGTCCTTGCCCTAAGACCTTTCTCAATCTAATTTAAGTCAAGACCCAACAAATGGATGTAATCACTAAGAAAAGAAGAAGAAAGTGACAATAGGAATGCTACTGAACAGCCATCATACAATATTTGGATTAAGGTTTTTCCTGTAGGCAAGGATATGTTTTTGTAGGACATTAATTTATGTGGTTTTACAATGACATTCAGTTATGTGGAACTTGCCTGTGCTGGCTGTAGTATGCATTTCCTTTGTGCTATCTTCTGGTTTTACCTGCAAAGACTTTGAGAAGCTGCCACCCAGCAATAAAAAAAGAGTTGTAACTGATTTCATAAATCTAAGATATTTTAGGGAAAAAAGAGTTTACCCAGGAAAACTGAAGTTTTGTTTTACTTACACAGCAGAGATTCATAAGAAATATGAAGACTGGAGAAAGAAGAAAGAAGGAAGTCTGAATGGAAATGTGTGTGTTTAAGTATGGGAAGGAAAGCAGAACTATTTAGAAGAATGGCCATATAATAAGGGACACTGTTCCCAGGACACAGTTTTCATCAGCAAAACCAAGAAACATGTTCTTGGTGTCAAAACAAAAAGGCTGCAGTCTGAAAAGCAGACAACTCATCAGCAAAGGAGCCAGCACCCTGGCTCTGACAGGGTGGCAGCAAGGCTGCAGAGCACGACGCACACCACGCCTTCCCGTTCGCCTGCCAAGAGAAGGAGACAGAGACATGTGTTGCACACATATGCCAAAATAGGAGGAACAGACAGTGGGCAGTGATGCACTTTAAGATTTGTAGTGGCTGAAATAAGCAAGATCTGAAGTGGAGCTCTACCCCAACACAGCTGATGGGTCCTGAAGGAGAAGAAAGGTCTGTTTGTCCAGTCTGTCACTGTCAGTTGAGAGGATCTCTGGAGATGCAGAAGACTTTACAGCTGGTGCTCGTCTTCTGTATTGTGCACAAGTGACCTTAGTCAGGCCATGTGGACACAGACAGGCTGCTTCAGTACATGAGTGTGAAAACATAACACTGACATGCTTTAAAATCTTGAAAATTAACATACTTTTCCAATCCATAAGATCTTGTGCTGAGCTTTATTATGCTAATACCACTGCAAAGCAGATGTCAATACAGTAACTAAAATCACAATGTTTGATATGTGCCATGGCAGCTGAAAATTCTCTAAGAATAGTGTCCTAGGTTACAATTTAAGAAGTGCCCAAAGTATGTATTCTATCACCATCTACATGAAATGTTGAAACTAAGTCGTGCGCCACTGTTTCCCTTGCCCCCTGCCTCCAGACTATCTTCTGTTAATGGCCATCAATGCCCTGCTGCATGACTCATAGGTAACTCCCTCCAGGAGCTATCTCTGTTTAATGGGCAATCAAGGACCCATTGCAAGACTGATAAAATGATATCAGCCCATTGTGAGATGCTCCGCCCAGGGGGAGGAGCCAAACATTCCCACCTGGATATAATCTGGGATTAAGGACAGCACAGGCTGCCTTAACCAGTGGATTCCCAGAGGACAAGAGCTACCAGACTCTTCCATGGCATCATGGCTTCAACAAGACCACTTCATCTGGACTGCTACCACCACCACAGGTATCAGGTTGTATTCTGACTCTGTCAGTGATCTTTTGTACTATTGCTTTTATTTTATTCTACTTTTTTTTTTTTTTTTCTCTCTCTTATTAAATTGTTTTTCTGACTTGGAGTCTCTTGCTGGTTTTGCTTTCAAACCAGTACAAATAGAAACATATTTTTATGGTAGATCTCAAAAAAAGGCAGGTTACTAAGTTGGTTTCAAAGGGAACCTCCTCGAGTGGAGATAGCATAGGATTTTTTAATATCAGCTTTCCACACCTTTAAACTCTCTTGGGTACAACTGAGCAAGTCTGTTGCATTATTTCCAATAATTGGTTATGGGAAAATATAGTTTTATATCTACTGTGAATTGCACGTGCTTATGAAATTGTATAGCACATGGATTTTGACAAAGATTTTGTTTAAAAGAGGTTGAAATGTATAATATAATGTTGGGTGGTCTCTAATGGGAAAGAAAAAATAGAAAACCGTCAGCTACTGCTAATGCTGTTTGACTTATTAAACCTGCAGAACTACTGCACTTTCCCTTGAGCTTGTAGACTTGTAACCCAGCACACAAGCTATTTGTAATGTGCCATTGCATTTGTTTTGGCCTTGCACTGTCTCAGGGTTGAGGGCTGTCAGTCTTGCTCAGTCTGATCTTGTACTGGCTGGCCAGGAGCTTTCTTTGAGCTTTTTTGTCTGTAAATACGTGTTGTTTATTTTTTTCTAAAGACCAGGTGGTTATGTCTAATTTGACTTACCTTTGCTTATCTTTGTGGAGTATACATTTTCTCTGTAGAATGCAGTAACAAGAAGTTATTCTACACATGATGAAATATTTATGTCCCTATTTTATTAATGAGGGGATTTGGCTTTATGCAGAGGGGCAAAGGCCTGGCATTACAGCGGAGACCTTGAAAGTGGGGACACAAGGTGCAATGTAGAAGAGACAGGAGATGATAAGACAAAGGAGAGCAGATGACAGTGAAGGCCCAGGACTGTAAAAACTCATCTCTAGTATAGAAAAACAGATCTTGGAGCAGAAAAAGGGGAGGTAACCAGAGGCACAAGTTTAAACTGTACTGCCATTCCAACAATTTCCTCCATGTAATAAAGCTATTTTTAAAATTTTCTTTCCCTGTAATAGAATAGTAATAGCAATACTAATATTAATAATTATAAGTAATTTTCATGCCAGTGGTAAGATTTTAATAAAAGTATCAATAACTTCTTGGCTTTATAGGAATTTATTTTGAGCCAATGACGAGTCTTTATGCATCATAATATCTTCAGGAAAAGATCAAGTTTGCCCTGCATTAGTTCCCATTTAATGCAGCACATGGTCTTACATAAGTGAAAAAAACATTCTGCTAAAACTTAGGGCATTAAAAAATGTTCAGTCTATAGACCCCACTTCCTTGTAAATTAGATTTATTCTGAATTGTAGAATTTAATTTCTTGGCAATCTACATACAAAACCCTAAAGGTACTGGCCAAGGTTAAGTCAAAAATAATTCCTTTAAGCTATCTCCTTCACTGGAACAACACTAGATTTGGATTGGCACAACAAAGATCAGAGTTTGTCTCAATAACTTGTCATTTCCCATTGAATAATGGTCTAAGTGACAGTGAAAGGGCAAAGGGCCTGGGTTACATAGAATATATTTTAGAACGGTTGGTATGGATTAAAGAGGATGCAACTGTGACTAGAGATCTTAGTATTTTCTTGTTACAGCACAGAACTGTCTGCCAGTTCTCAGGTGGAATCCTCTAAATACAGGAACTGAAAGAGCATATCTTAAACTAAATCCTGTTCAAGTTCTAATAATTCTTCTGTCTCATGTTGAAATAAATTCTTCATACTAGCTCAATTCTATGTCTAGATTTTGCCAACCTCCTGACTTATAAGGCTTGGGAACAGCAAGAAGTTTTCTACAAAACATAGAGGTTTACATTTTCTTTCTTTAAAAATAACCTCTTTCAATGTGTGTACAGTGGCACATCTCAAGTCTCCAACTCCAGAAAAAGTTTGCAGCCACAAAAGATTAAATATAGCAAAAAGAAAAGATTTCTTTTAATTCAAATAAAACATGAGCTTATAAAAATTAACTGTTGTCTAGTTAAGCGGCATCCAATATGGTATTAAAAATAAAATAATGGCAGCTTTATTCCAGTCTGTTTGTGGGAGTGCCAGCTTCTGATAGCAAGAGCTGTGTCTATCTCCAGTATCTCCAGCCACTCAACACACAGCCGAAGTGTCTAGTCTGATCCCTGGGCAGCAACTTCTGCTGGCAGAATGGTAACATGGTTCTGTCTCTGTCTCTCTCTTTTTTTTTTTTTTTTTTTTTTTTTTTCTCTAGATTAGTGCTAAGTAAGCAGAACAATAGACAATAGGTATAAGCAGAAAAATAAGCTTAAGCAGAACAGTAGACAAAAGGCACAAGTTGCATTTTGTGCAAAATATTGATCGGTATTCCTCAGAGGATGCACACCAGGCAGCTTCAGGAGCTATCCTTTACATTTCACAGAAAAGACTTTCTTCTTGTTGACAACTTGGTTTGGTTTTGTTTGTTTTTGGTTTTTTTTTCCATCCTAACAGATTTTTGGTGAAGCACCAATTGCAGACAACCCCCAGCTTTACAGAGCCTTTGACAATAAACACACTTCTTTAATGATTTCTGCAAGTCACACATCCTCCCTATGATCCTTCACATACCTAAGATTTGTGCTTTGGATTATTTTATCCAAAAAAAGTTTATTTAATATGTTTGAATGTTAAATCTCAGTAGAGTCTTAGCTGACTACTAACTTAGTAGCTGGCTACTAACTTAGCTGTTAGTAGCCATGTAGGTACCACCTCCACCTCCAATAAATCATATCTCAGACACGCTTGCCTATGTTAATGTAAGTTATTTTAATTTTTAAAGCAGTATTTTTTACCCAACATAGTTTTCTATGATGTTGCTCAACTACAAATTAACTCCTTTCACATCTGTGCCTATCACCAGGTTGCTTGAAAACCTATAATGAAACCTTTTTCTTAGATCTGATATTTGTTAATGAAACCTTATATTTATTAAGCTTTTATTCAAGTCTAATATATTAACATGAAAATCATGAAAAAAGTTGTCAAAAGTGCCAGCTGCACTATATGGACATGCTAGGGAATTTGGTAAGAATGTATTAGGCATGAATGAGTAATAAGGAGACTCAATTTCATCGTTTTTTTATTCACACTGGGGAAGTATTTCCAGAAATAAGAAAAAAGGTAAATGAGGGGATTTAAATATGTCCCCTAATCAAGATCAGCAACAACAAAAAAGTAAAACATAAAATATTTTATATATATATCATGAGGCAGAGTTTTAAATTTTTAGAAATAATGTGGATGTCCTAGTTTCATTAGTAATTTTGCACCATCACATAATAAGGTGCACTGAAGAAAAAACACAGAGTAAAATTAAACTGTAAGAGTACCATGCTGGGTTTTCAGTCTGAGAAACCTTCAATGAAATGTTTTAACTACAGGATGGCTGTCTCTGAGTGTTACTCTTTTTTTTTTTTTTTTTTTTTTTTTTTTTTTTTTTTTTTTTTTCCTGCTGCACTCAGAATGTTTTGTTCCAGACATCTGAAAAGAATCTTAACAGAAACAAGTATATAACATGTTTTCCATTCCTACTTTCAAAGGTTTCTCATCTACCTACCAAGCCCCCTACTCTTCCCATGCCTGGAAAATAAAATACTTCAACATATGCTCAAACCTATAAACAATTCTTTCAGATCATATATACTTTCAAAAACTGCTATGTGGAATAAAAAAATGTGAAGACAAGGGAGTGAACTGAGGGGAAAAAAAAAAATTGAAACCAGATTATGTCACATATTTTCATGAACAAAAATTATCCTTCTTAATAAGTTATAACAGGAGGTACCTGGAATTAAACTTTTCCACAAGAAAATATATTTCACAAGGTAGAGTCCACATACAGCTTGGTGGCCACTAGATGTGTCCCAGCCACACAGCCTTGAGCACTGACAGCCTGATGGCTTCCTCCCAGCTCAACAGCAGCACTCATCTCTGCACACTACTTACTACCAAGCCCCAGGATGGGAGAGCCTGTGAGCCTCTCGTGGGTATCTCCAGAGAAGGCAAGGGTAACACATCTTACTGGGGCCAGATGCTTTCTTGAGAGAATGAGAAGTGGCAAGTTTGAACAGGTCAGTGAAGCTCAGACCCCTGTGAGGACTCCAAAACATCGTCTCTCAGGCTGCTGGTAAGTGACAATTTCATTAAAATATTTTAGGGAACCCACTCTGAGGGTTTTTTGTTTGTTTGTTTGTTTGTTTGTTTGTTTTCCTTCTACAGCTGTTATAAGAGAGAACTGGCAGAGAAAGGAAAGTTTCAGAAACCAAGAAGAGACTGGGGTTTTAATCCATCAGGGTAAGAAGACAGCATCTGGACTGAGAGGCAAGAGGAAAATAGACTACTTATCATTAAAATGAAGGAACAAGGCATCTGCAAGTCCTCCAGTTTTACTTCTTGTGAAATTATTGTTGATACATTTAGTCACAGGAAACTAGGTGAATGAACCCCCTTACCTGTACTGAGGTCCCAACCTGAACTGCAAGCCAGCTGTTCAGTGCACTGCCCACAGCTACATTTAGTCCAGGGCTTTGTTGTACCATGTCTTCCTGAGCCAATTAGACTTGACATTTTGCACACTCCCTAATTAAAATGCAAATGAACGGATGCATTATGTACAAAAACAGATTATGCAGGTTAATTAAGAGGAAAACATACCTAGACCCCAAGTTCACTTTTAAGTGGATTTTAAACATAACCTGCTGACACAGCTGAATGCAGAGTCAGGACACAATATGGTGCTTCAGTGAAAGGGCTCTTTGTCTATAACAAATGTTGTGAGATCCCCAGAGGATTGCTTCTATAATTGTTCCTTTGCATTTGAGATAAATTAATGAAGAGGTGTGTTTTATTCCTGCCTTTAAAATTATGTGTCATTCTTCTAACACACATTTCTCAGACTGGCTATCTAAAACTTTGTCCAGCAATACAACATTCACAGTAACTGCACTGCATGTACCTTCAGTGTATCTATCCCATCTACAGTTTTCAATGCTAGCAATCAGTGCTGAGTCAGTGGACACTTGAGAGGTTGGCCTGCTTCTCTGAGCACTTTTCTGATCTCTTCCACAACAGAAACTTAGAGGAAAATCAGCTGAAAAGAAAGCAGGTACAATAGAAGGACATTGCATGTGCTTATACAGAGATCATGTCAAAGCACATTTGTTAAAGACTCGGAGAGGAATCAGACAAAACCAAAAAGAATGTGTGATAGAGCTTTGTCTGCCCTTTTCTAAGGTAATATTTCCCTGTCTTCAAAGCAATCCATTTATAATCACTGTGCTGTGTTTAGTTTTTAACATGTACACTTGAAATTATAATTACGCATTATGTTCTTTTAGTAAGCAAGTACAATTAGACCTTTTAAAAATTAATTAGAACAAGCCCTTCAGAGTTTATGAAAATGTACCTCCACTCTTCATTTTCTGTGTCTAAGAGGATGCCAAACTTAAAAAGTATTAGTCAAGGCAGGGAAAAGTGTGTAGCCAGCAGGGAACTTTGAGAAAGTGGTTCAGGACTGCAGGGCGAAAGATCTGAGAAAATGATCCAGCACTCCAGCAGGTCTGAATATTAGCTTTAATTGCAGAAACTCACATTCATAGGCTGTATGCCATGTGAAGAGTCATTTCACACACTTTTATAGAAAATAATGATTGTTGAATACCTGATTTAGAGCTTGATTCCTAGTTTTACTTCAGATTTCCTGTATAAACTGGACAACCAGTTCCAACCCTGATTTTTAACGCCAGTTAACACACAGCTGTATTAGCACACAGACAGGTGCTTTTGAAAACACAAAGGCACCATCTGCATTTTAGGTTGCTAAATGCTTGAAAATCTGGCTCACTATTCAGCTGAGCTGCAGAGCCATCTGTAAAATAGGAAATAATCAGGTTCCTTTTTTCCGAGATTTTGTCCATTTATATATGTTCTTTCATTAGACCTGCCTCCTCTCTCCTTCTCTCTTTCTCTCTCTCTAAATATGTCTCTACTATGACAGATGTTGTATTGTAGTTGTGGCATCTAGTCACTACAGAGGAAAAATATGTTCTCTGGAGGATACACTTTGGATACAAAATTGGATACAAAAATAAATGTGTACAGTGCTCCTCAGTTTAGGACATTTATAGCTGTGAGAAAAGTCACATTCCAGAGAACATTCTTAGTAAATTTCAGGATAATATTTGAGTAATTTTAAACTGGGATGCCACTTGTCTTCATCAGCAGAACAGTGGATTCAATGACCCACGGAGTCGCTCCAGTCCTAGGCCCTGTGTGCTGTGGTAGACTTCACAACACACTTTGACTAAATCCTTAGCACAGAGATAGTGGCCAGAAAATTGCAGTAGGGAATCATTTGACATTTACTATTTCTACTTGGATCTGTATTTTTCTTACAGTGTGTAATGTGAAAAGCAGTCGGCTTGGCAGAAGTTTTCTTGCCAAGTCTGTTCCCACTTGTTTCAGTTATTGCATGTCACTAGATGATAAACTAGAGCTTCTGAAGGTTTGAAACATAAGAAGCAAAGCAGAGTTTTGAGCTGAACTTCAGCTGGCAGAATTCATACAAACTTTAAGCTATCAAACATACCAAGCAGATAACGACTGGGGACGTGCGTGAATCAGAGCAGTGTCTTTAGGCTCATAGGTAAGTCACTGGGCAACTCAGCAATACAAACCACAAAACCTCTTGGAGCAACCAGCTTTCTCAACAGACTGGATTTTCTGTGCATCCTTGATTAGCTCATGAGGAGTACAGGAACAGAAAAAGAGATTTTTATGTTTTTTAGTAATGTAATATCATGGGCTCTTGAGCACTCTGCTAATGCTGTCAGGGAAATGGTGGTATGAATTCTGTCAGTGAAAACCCAGCAGTGAAGTGGGAAGGCACAGCCCCAGCTATGCAGGGGGCAGAGCAGGCTCTTACAGCTTGAGGCACCTTTTATTAACCACCACCCCATTCTACTGGAGAAACATTTTAACTTCTCAGATTTGAAAACATGTCCTGGTGACAGAAGTTATAATTTTACTTTTATATCCAAGAATGAATTGTGAAAACAGAAAGCTGATACTCTTGTTTCTCGTGCTTGTTTGCTTATTTACTCATTTTAAAGGGGAAAAAAAAAATAGGATATATCATAGGGATACAGAAAGGATTTTGATGACTTTCTTTACGAGATACTTCCCAGTAGACATGAACTTCATTAATTTGACCAATATATTACGTCTAGTTTGATGATGGGAGGATCAATAAACCCCTGAAGTGGTGGATCACATCTGAGAAGTACACAGACCCTGTTATAATGCTAGGTTTTCTTATTAAAAATAATTCTTCCCAGCACCCAATTTATGGGCTCCAGATTTCCCCATTCCCAGTTAACTCCTCTTCCAGCTTCTCAGAAAGTACCTTTGTTGCAAGTATTATCTATTTATTTTCTAGTTTTCTCCATGTCTAATATACATTAGATAAATGCAGCAGTTCTGAGAAGGTGATGAATTAGTTGAATCTTGTTTCCAGCAATATGAAAATTCCCTTGCTGCAGTGTGCATAGACTGCCTTTGAAATATCACTTCTTATTTGTGGGTGTTCAAAAACATCCAAAATTTGAAAAAAAAATTCAAAATTCCAGAAATATTTAGGGCTTTGGAAAGAGGATTTTTTCTGAAAGATGGACCCTAAATTTCTGGAAAAACTGTGAAAGAGCTGTGTCTGTTCCACAAATCCCTTATGAAAAGACATTATATAGGAAGATAATATCATTTGCTTTAAGCAGACAATTCCTTTTCCACTAATGATTCCTTCATATTTATTTCCAGTAACATATACATACATACATGCATATATATATGTAAAGTCAAGGGAAATTAATAGGCCCTATTTGTAGATACTAATATTCAAAATTCCATCAGCGTTCAGTGCATTGGCATTTTACTCCAGTCACCAACAGTGAAATGTCAGACATTCTAGGAAGCTATCTTACCTCTGTAAAAATATATGTGGCTTTATTATTTCTCTAGTTACACTGCAGCAGCGTAGCTGCTGACTGGGAACAACAAGATGATGACTGCATTAGTAAACCCATTCAGAGCCAACCCAGGGCCTGACACTGTGCAGTAATTACAAATAAATGCTCTCACCATCCCTCAGAAGGTTCTGTTCTTCCTGCTGACGTTCTTTCCTAGTATAATCAAATATTACACTTACTTTGTCAAAAGCATGAGAAAGAAGATTTAACAGAAGAGAACAAGATTCTATGTGATTAAATTTGGCACAAGGAGAGAAAATGGCTTTCATCCCAATAACAATCCTCCTTGCAGCAGGGATTCTCAGGTCTGTGGAAACCTGGAATTTTAACAGTCACTAAGTGACTTATATCCTCACTGTCCACAGATATTCACTGGCTGTTAGCACTTTATTAAAATTGCTAGATTTAAAGACCTGGTTTATTTCTCTGCTTCATGCAGCCTGACAGCAGTGATGACACCCTCCATGCAATGAACTCCAAGACCAAATATGAGTTTACAACATCACAGAAATATTTTACTAAAAGAACAGCAAAAGATACAAAGTACAAGAATTAAGGCTACGCATTCAAGATTTTACACAGGGTTCTCTCCTTCCCTCACACAACGAATACTGATGTAGTTAAAACTCGATCAGTATGTGATAAACCCTGCGGCATTCAATTTTGCTTTTGTCATAGGACCATGTCTTATGCAGGGAAAAAGGGATTCTGTGAATAATTAAGACTGCTCAATGAAGATTATGTTCTGTTACTTCCTGGCATATGTGGATTTTGCTTCTTCCTTTCAAGTGCTCAATTCTGAGAATAAGCAGTTCGCCATAGTTTTGTTCTTCATGTGAGCAAATATAGAAGCATCTCTAACCTTTTAAATAAGGACATAAAAACTAAAAACTATATTGGAAAGGCATCATTTATGAAAAACAAACGAAAAACCAAATGAACAAACAAAAACCCCATCACAGTAAAAGGAAGTTCAAAGCCATACTGGGGAGAGAAGTTTGTGTTGGAGGTAGAAGCTTGTGTCTAATGTTTTATGAATCCCTCTGTAAAACCCAGTAAAGGGTACAGCCAGCCTAGAGAAAAGCTGTGATCCACACCTGCGTGGAAGAGTTAGAAATGTGTATTGCCACCAGTACAATGTGAGACTAGACCAGGCCTAGTTTTGCTACACTTTCATGAAGTAGCTATGTATCTTCAACCCAGACACTGTAGCATGACCAGCACTGTGCTGTATGACTAGCACGAACAGCAATGTGCTGTAGTTACCACTGTATTGCTCTGAGACAGGACAATGATTTTGCTCCTGTTCTACAGCATACATCTAAAGGAAGACTATATGGACTCAAATGAAGATAGCATATTCAGATTGGTAGCCTTAACCTAGTTATGTCAATCTAAAAAAGAATCACCAAAATTACAAAGGAAGCAGAAATTTAGGAGGGAGCTTGAACCCCTGTGAATGTCTTCAAAACCAGACAGTTCTCACATGACATCAGATTGTAAACACCCCATCAACTTCACACATTCAACTGCCTTTTTTCTTCTAGAAATACAGCTTGTAGAGAGAATCACACCTTTAAATGCTATTTAAGTGTATTCACAGAAAACAAATTTAGCAATATCTAATCAATGCCACAAATCTAGCAGTGAAATAAATTGACCCACTGTCAGTAAGTCTCTGACACATCTAATTGATTTTGTAAATCTCTCGTGTCGAGCCTTTCTTTTCCACTGAGGAATACAGCAGAGGAAATACTGCTTGGTACAAGAAGCACAAATGAAGAACCCACTGTACATTAGGCTTGAGGACATCTCGTTTAACATTCCCAAATGCTTAAAAAAATTAAAGAAATCATATATAGAATGAAGTGTAAATAAATATTTAAGTATATCTCACTCTACTTCGGATTGGCAAAGTGTTGTAACACAAGAGAGGATGTGAATATGAACAAAAGCATGCACCTAAAAACATTTCCCCATACCTTGCCATTTTTTCTAATTTGCTGTACACTCTTAAAGCCTGGCTTTCCTAATCAAAACATAAGATTTAATAAGAGCTGCAGCTGAACAGAGCAAAATTACCGCACTCTCTAATATTGCAAACATAATTAACTTTGAATTATGTGAATTAACCATGCCTGAAAAATTAGCATTCGGCTCTGAAATTAAATTCTTTCATACCATTAGATTTGTTTGTTAAGCTCAAGTAGGCAAAAGTAGTATTTAATAAAGTAATAACGATGCTCTGCTGAGAGTGTTTTTGAGATATATATGGATTTATCCAAAATAAATCATGGGAGTGCTATTATTAGTTCACTTGCAAATACTGTATAAAGCCAGATCTGCATAATAATATTACAGAAAACTTTTATGTCACTACAGGTTACTCTATATCTATTAAACTTATTTTTCTGGTTATCTCTTTACTTTGATCTGGTATTACCTCTATTATCCTTGCATGCAATGCATAGTATAAATATGTTCAACACAGCATCTAATCCTGAAGTAGTTATAATCTGAAATTGGGCAACTTTTTACAGCTTCAGTGTTATTTCTAATAGTATGCTGGATGGAATTGCAGTCCCATAGGTTTTGGCTATATAATTTTTCACCGTCTACCTTCAAACTAATAGTTTGATGGTTATCATGTTCCCCCTTCTTTCTCATTAAACTAATATTCATAAGTGAGAATCTTTGCAGTGTTTTGGAAACCTACATCTCAAAAAAAACCCAAAAAAAACCAAACAGGGTAAGAATTCTAATATATCTCCAGAAGGATTCTGATAAGCCTTCTAGATTTACTTACTGAGTGAAACACCAATTTAACCAGATCCTTTCACAGTAAGGGTTTCCATATTCATTCAGTACCAATATTTTAGAAAGAAGGTGTAGATGAGCAGAAAAATCTAACTGGTGGCATTACAAATATAATATCTCTTCACTCTGAAGAATTTCTGACATCCAACTGAAATTAATAAATTTCCTATCTTGCCAACCTCGTAGTAATCCGGCAACAAATGCTTGCAAAACAATTTCTGACAGCTACCCTTCAAAACAAACAAAAACACAAACAAACAAACCCACAATCCAAGAGAAAAAAACCCAACCAAAATAAGCCCATACATCTTCATCTTTCAAAATCTCTTCAAATTCTTGGATTTTGTTGCATACAATGCTTGCAAGAGTCGCAATGATTTCCTCTCTTACCCAAGAACTGTTGAAACCCACATCCTTCTGCTCCTTGTGTGACAGCCAACTCTTTTTAGCCCCTCATTTTTGACTCATCTTACTGGATACCATTTCATAGTAAAGGAAGACTTCCAGGTGAGAGTCTGTCTGGGGCTGAAATTTTCCCAGTCATGAGAGTGTGGATAAACCCTTTTTTTAATCTTTTCTGCACTAGCTGGCCGTAAAGGGTAAAGATAGGGACAAGCACTGGATGTTTTCTTCATCAGTGATATGTTAAAGAAATGGAAAAGCATTTTTTGCACCTTGATACTGCTTAGAAACATAGGAAGGAGTTAAACCCTCCTGAGGTTGTGGACCCCACAGAGTATCCCAGAGTGTACTTCCATGAGAATCTTTGTCATTTGTATCTGTCGAGGTAAAGGGTTTTCTGTTACAGGACTTTGTGCAGACCTGTTACCGTTTTGACACCATTTGATGTACTTTTCCAAGGATTATGTAGAAAGGCTGTTTTGGTGGAGCAATAATAGAAAGATATCCATGCCTTTTATTTAAGGCTTTTGGCTCTGTGATTCTTTTTTCATGGTGCAGTAATGAGCAGGGAAATCCAGCTTATCAGTGAAAGAACCATGTCTTTTGCTACATGTTTTTATTTCCACCTAACCTTGTGAGAGTTTTTCAGATTTTCCTTTTAATTTTTGTCTAGTAGATGACTGCTTCCTGAGGAAGCTGCCTTAATCAAGCAGGAGTCAAGAGAAAGAAAGACGGGAGAAACTTTTGTCTATAACCGTCCCAAAAAAGAAAAAAAATTTAAATCAACAAGCATTCTTTTGAAAAAGGCAGCCAGCCAAACCACTTTTAAGAAGTTGTGGTGTTGGGTTTTTTTTTGTTTGTTTGTTTGTTTTTTCTCTATGCTACTTGAAAACGTAATGCAATTTATTTAAATTCTTTATGTGGCTTGCTAAAAGATTCCAGAGAAAAGGGAAGCAGGTATATTGTCTTTCATATTCCTTCATAATCAATCTGGAAATAGAAACATTGAATTCTGAGATACACGACAGCAGAATGACCTCTTCCACCCATGCAGATTTCTACTTTCAGCATTTAATGTGTTGGTTAAAGCAAGAAATATTCACCAATCTTCTAAATGATGGAATATATCAGTCATAAATTATTGAAGTGCAGTATCAAGGATGTACCTATTTCAGTGTGTTCAAATAGCATGATTTCATCCAGGCAAAGAGAAGTATATATCTGCTTATTTAGCAGATAATGGTGTAGTCTTTGAAGTTTTATACTTATTGGCTCTTCCTCAAGTTAAGAAAAATATATGTTCACAAAACATTTAAGGGAAATAATATGCAAATTTTTACTGTTGGTCTTCAAGTCAAAGTGACCTACACTAACACTCCCACTCCCATCTGAATCAAAAGAATTTTTTTTTTTTTTTTTTTTTTTTTCTGGAATGGAAGGTAGGGAAGTCTAATTTGTAATGATCATCAGATAACACAGGAGGACACCAATTTCAGTGGACTGAGTCAGATCAGTCAAAACAGGTTCTGAGCACAAAAGTGATTTGATTAAGTGTATGTGTATGGAGACTATCAGAGATATGCTGGCAAAGGCAGATAACATTTCAGCTCGAAACAGATCAGTGGATTAAAGTTAGTACTGATATAATCTTTTGCCTCAGGTAAGGAAGAGAGAAAGTTGAATGTCTTGTTCCTGCAAAGTTGAATGTCTTGTTGCAGGAATACTCGTTAGTGTTAATCCTGAAGGATAACACCAATAATGAAGTATTTCAGAGCAGAGTGGTCAATGGACCACTTCCATATAAGATGTTTCCTAACTTACTCAGAAGCTGACTTTCTAAAAAATTAATTACTAAACTATCTAAAATTGTAACATACATTCACATAATGTTGTGATCACTGATGTAATATCTTACTAATAACTAGAGACATATTTCTAGGAGGAATATAGAAATGGTGTGTGGGGGTTTCTTACTGAGTAACACAGGAATATCAATTTTATTTTTTTCTCTCTCTCTCATTTTATGTGGGTGGTTTTTTTTTTTTTTTTTTTTTTTTTTTTTTTTTTTTTTTTTTTTTTTTTTTGTCTAGCTGGCTAAACTCCACACTTTTGTAAAGGTCATTATAAAGACTATAGAGTCCCTGAGCTTTCATATTCAGAAAAAAAAAAGTTTCAAAATCCTTGCAAAACTTGTTTTGCCTAAAGCTACCTGCAGCCTTTGTTAAATTTATTCCTTGGTACAGAACTGTCAAAAAATAGAATGCACACCTTGCCTTTATTTTCTGATTTTTCTTTTTCTTTTCATAATGCTTATGCAAAACTAAAATAGAATTGAGTGGGGAGATTCTTTTAGAAATTTCCTTTCCAATCTCAAGGACTTGTAAGTTCATCAGACAGGCATAAAGCAATTTAAATTTAATTAATTGTTCACAAAGGAGCATTGTTTATCTTTGGATCTTCTTATCCTCTTACATATATTACATATAAGGAAGAGGTCATGAGAAACTAATTTTCTTTAAACCTCTTTGTGGTAAAATCACCAGCAGTTCTTGGTAGGGTAGAAAACTCCTATACTTTCTTTTGAGACTTTGGTGTAGAAGTCCAAAAGGCAGGGAGACAAGGTCTCCTGGCTCTTCAGGATAGTGGGTGCTTCCCTGGCACAAAACATATTTCCAGTCACTGAAAAAGATCTCACTTGGGGCAGTTCACAGTGTTCATTATCATCCCCACTTGGGGGTGGAAATGGACTGGGTTTCTTTCTCAGCTTCTTTCCAACCTAAATCATCATGATTCTGTGTCTATGATTCAGACACTGTCTCTTAACAAAAATAGCTGTGTCTGCCAGCAAATTTCAGACCCATATTTAGAGACAGCATCTTATTTAGATGCCAAATTTCTACAAATAATTTTGCCTACCATTTTATGAGTTGTGAGAGGCTGTAAAGGAAGTAAATTCTAAGAAAAGCTCAAAATAGCAGATTCACTACTACACCTGTATTTCACCAAAGCTCAAATGCATAATCCAGCACAGCTAATTTAGATACTGCAATTATGTATTTAGTGAACTTCTAGGAGATGGTGAGTTATCTCTCACTCCTTTGAGACTGCAAAAAAACATCTACAGATATTAAGATCCCAAGTCGATGAAGGAGTCAGTTAACTTGTGTCTTTTGTGTCTGCTTTCTCAGAAGAGTTTTTGCAGTTAAAGAACTTTTCTAGGGAACTGTTCTTCCTGAGGAAAAGTCAGACTACTTTTTGCAACCCAGATTTTGCAGCAATCTGCTCTGTGTATGCACCACAATGGTACAAATTGAGTGAAAATAATAATTCTTTTTCTTTCTTCTCAAACTAGGAGCTGACAAAATTAAACCCTGTCCTCTGACTCACCTATGTCCCAAACATAATTTAAAAATCAGGTAGGATATAAGGTATAAACACTGGAAAAAGCAGACAAAAAGGAGGGGGAGAGGAGGTGAAGTGGGGAGGAGGATGTCAACTTCAGTTGGTAAAGAATGGATGGAAGCAATTTTAATAAGCTAATGTAGATAAAAGTGGATAACTATTACATATAGTATATCAAAGACCAAAGGTTTAAACATACAAAAGCTGTAAAAAATTATCAGGATCAGAAAAAATTATTAGCACAATTCTGAATAATTTTAAAATTTCTGATGAGAACATGCAGAATCAACATTGTCTTGCATATGTGCTAGGGAATTTTCTTTTTCTCACTTCAAGTGATTTACCTGAAAGGTTTCAGTCAGAGGTAAAGAAGATCTTGTAATTAATGACATGCAAGTCTTGCTAGGCACACACAAGTTCAACTTGCATCCCACTGCTGAACGGCATTTTTGGAATATTTTCCTAGTTATATTCAGAGCAAAACAGTTCACAAGAATGCTCAGATCAGAGTGCATTGACACAAATAAAGCAGTAGCAAATTGGAGCTAATAGTCTATTAAACAGCAGCTAAACCCCAGCCAAGAAAAAATTTTGATTATTCTGCTCTGAATAGAGCCTGTCACACATTTCTGGGTTTTTGTTCAATGATGGTTTATTTTTAAATGCTCTTTCAAATAGTAGTGAGGTCTATATATGTCAAACCAAAAAGCAGAACAAAACACCATGTGCATGTGCATGTTAATGAACTATAATTACATAATTATTATTATTATGCAAAACAGAAAAGCAGATGTCCTTTTTTTTTTTTTTTTTTTTTTTTTTTTTTTTTTTTTTTTTTTTTTTTTTTTCATTTAGAAGAAGACATTTCTGAAAACATTTAAGTTAACCTTGTGCAAAATGGGTAGAGGGCACCTCATGTACGACTTCTGCATGTAGAGGATCAGTAAGGACTGCTCTGCAATAAGACATCAGGACTTTCCCTTAAGGTAAGAAAAAGAATACTCTTGACTTAAAGAGGACTTACCTAACCCCACCCAGCTACGAAGTCTCAAATTCCAAAGTGTGGAAAGAAAAAGAGTGTAAAATTGACACAGGAAGTTCGGCATCAACAAATCACAAATACTGTTGAAGAAGCTCCAAAAACACTGTAAAGCTTAAGAAAAACTGCAGTGGCATATACCTTAACACATTTCCTCCCACAAGGAGCAAGAAAACACACTGAGAGAAAAAGCATTAAGAACTGAGCATAGACTGAATTTTAGTGATGACATAACTTCCCACTTTCTGGAAATAAAGTGTTTAGGAACTATTAACTGAAGATTTTTTTCTCTTCTGAAGATTCTGAAGAAGTCTCTTGTTTCTGAGAACTCAAACTTTCCTTGAGTCATGTTGTAACTTGGGCACCATCTAAAGACCTCTATGTTTATACATCAACATGTGACTTTAAACAAGCTTTGGTGATACAAAAATCTATTTTTATTTTATGGAGAACCTTACTTTTCCCTTTCTTACCCTTAAAGTTTGTTATAATCCCACTTTCAATATTGTTTTCACCATACAAATCAGGCCATCAAATCCACGCCCCTCTTCGGTTCGTGATGTTCCCACTCCACCACCTCCTAGTTCTCAAAACAGGACATTAGTCCTTCCTCCTCTCTTGCCTCCCTACCATCAGTTTGTGTGACTTACAGTCTGCCCTATGTCCCAAAATCACACTTAGTGAAGGCTTAGTGGTGGTGGCTGTAGCACCTGTTTTGCACCTGCAGACCTGGAGGGGATGGTGCACTTTGCACTGAGGACCTGCTGCACACTTTATGCTAATTACTTAATTGTGGTGGATTAACTGATACCACAAAGCTTCATTCTGAGTAGAATGGAGAACCAAGGTGGCTACTGGCACTTGTTAGGTTAAAGAAATTCCATGCATGTGCAGAAAGAAAGCAAGTTCAGCAGAGCTTCTTTGCCTCTGGAAATCGAGGTTACCAAGATTCACTATTGCTTGGCTGCCAGTAACTATCTACACTGAGAAAGCCATCACCACTTCTTGAGCCAGTTCACAGGGTGGAGAGCCACTGAGAATCACGTCTCAGCTTTAGTTCAACATAGCTCCTTACCTGCTTTGGAGTTTACTTTCTGTTGTAGGTACAAATACAAAGGAATGGTTTTTTTCAATTAAAAGAAAATCGGTGTGTTTTACTCTGTTTTCAGAGTCAAATTATACTGTTTTCTTTTTTTTTTTTTTTTTTTTTTTTTAGTGTCATCATTCCATTTCTGCATAACAGCATCCTTATGCTGATCTTAAGCTCTGTATCTGTTGCTTTCACATTCTAACTGTTCCATGACATTCTGTTACCCTCTCCAACTACTGTCGCTATCCAGTGCTTATTCCCCAAATATGTGCTCTTCCCCCCACTCCTGTCCCCCAAACTGTTTTGTCTGGGTGTTTTCTTGAATTTAAATAAAAAAAAATTATAAGGGAATACCTGACTCAGGAAATTAAACTCTTGCAAAATTATTAGCAGCTTGATCTTGAATACTGTCTTCTTAAGCAATCTTAAACATAGAAAATCCTGCCTTTAGTGCATATTAACTCATGTCCCATTTCCTTTATCATCTGTTAGAGAATTTAGAGGGTTGTGGTGTTTTTTTTTGTTTTTGTGTTTTTTTTTTTTTTTTTTTTTGTGTTTTTTTTTTTTTGTTGTTGTTGTTGTTTTTTTGTTTTTGTTTTTTGTTTTTTTCCTTAGATGTAGCTATCTCAGACTTGCAATACAAGTAAATAAATAACCCAGAACCACAGCTTCTGTAAACCCAGAATATCTCAGTGATGGTAGTGTAGCTGTTCCCATTAGTATAAAGTGAGACCCACATCACTGTTTTTCTATATGTTTTATAGACCTGAGAGATTTAAATTAAAGAAATCTACACTGTTCTGAGGCTGCCATTTCCATGTTTTCTCTTCATTTAATATATTGAAGTGTCCTAGTGAGTTTATTTGCAGATCATTTCAACTGTAAATAAGTAGAGATTTCCCAGAGGGCCTATTCACACAGTATTTAAAATGTGAAACACATTACTTGTCCTATCAAGACTGTACTGTCTCATCTAATAAAGAAAAAATCCAGTATCAAACATTTTCTTCATTTTGTACGTCTGGAGTATAGTACCAAATTAAAAAAAAAAACCCATGAATATTCATTTTTCCTCAAAAATATTTTGAACTGAAGGAAGACCATAAATTCACCCCAAAAGGCTCAGGAAATGCATGTTTATCTCAAAAATAAGTATGTCAATAAAAATACTGGTTTGAAGTTTAAATAATAGTAAGGTAAAGCAGGGACAAGAGTTTCCTCTTCTGTCACCTGAAACCAGAGGTTATTTTGCTGGCTTTTAAGAAACATTATACCTTCAGAAATGTAACTAGAAAAGAGTGCTCAAGGGAGAGCTGTCTGTTCTTCAGCACTTTTGGATTACATTTTAGATGAAAAGGTTTGAGAATAATTTTCTAAGTGTGACAAGTTCCATGATACAGTTACATATTAAAATTACACTTTTGGAATAATTATAGCCCCTTGATTCTTCAATGTTTCAAACTTGCAACATAAGTTTATGTGGGGAAAAAATCCCCAAAAATACATCTGTTATGTCTTTAAAATATGTACTTCATATATGACTAATATTTACCTGGAACAATTTTTTTTGCAAATCCTACTCCTTCCTGCTTTTGAATTTCTCATCAGTATGTCTCCATGTATCTGGAATGAAAAATTAAATAAGTAGGGAGAAAATGGACATTCTAGCTTGCTTTTTAAAAATTATTTTTTATTTGTCAACAAGTAAATGTCAGACTCCAGACGACTCGGCTAATATTTATGCACATTTCATAATCACCTAGAAAGCTGTGATCTCAAAGTATTTCCTTGAGTTTTGAAATAAAGGTCAAGCCTGGATTAACATAATGATTCACTCATGCCAAAAATCTAGAAGTGTTCTTTATATCTTGTTTATTTTTCTCCTGATTAACACATAAAGCAAGTAATTTATTTTCCAAGTTGTAGACTAAATTTAAAAAGTTAATTGCCCTGTTGTCTAAGAGATTAGTTGCATCAGAAGAAGAAAAAAAAAAAAAACCCCTCTTTACCCTTAAGTCACATTTTAACTGTAAACCATATGTTGGGGTATGTTTTTTACTTAAAGGTCCTCTTACAGATGAGGTTCCACTTGGTTTTCAAACCAGAAGGGACCATTTCCTAATGAGAAATTACTGCACTCATATATAGTATGGACCCATGAACATTTGTCAATTTGGATACTGTAAGACACCTTGCTTAGCTTCCAGCTGCCACTCCGGGGGTTCCTGGCTCTCAGAGCAGACCTACGTGACTGCTGCTGGTCCCAGGTGTCTGCAGTGGCTCTGTCTGTACAGAATCATAGAAACATAGAGTGGTTGTGGTTGGAAGGGGCCTTGAAGATTATCTAGTTTCAGGGTTATTTTCCACCAGACCAGGTTGCTCAAACAGCCTCTGAATCAAGATTCTCAAGTTGGAGGGAATGAACCCAGTGTAAATTACCTCAGTGTTACAAAGGGTGTGTTCACATAGCCAATTAACAACAGCCTTTGCCTTTCACCTCCCTTGGTCTAAACTCATCAGGTGAGAGATTATGACAAATTCTCTATTATAGCTTCTGCTTTTTGTGTTCTCCCCAAACAGTGATTTCTACTACTGTATTATCTCTATGGAGATATTATCCCAGATTCTTAAAAGGTATCCTGGACAATGATTAAATACTTCTAGTAATCTAAGTTTAAGTGAAGAGTACTGAACAACACAATTACAAATAATAATGCATCAGAGATTTTATAAGATTGCACTTCTTAGTAGTTTTCATGCACACTATTAATGTTTCACAACTTTTGCTGACTTGTTGAACTATTGTCCCAGAGTGATCTACAGTGTTGTGGAGGTATCTGCCCAAACAATCAGACATGTTTTTATGACACACAAAATTTGGAGGATTTTTCTTATGAACAAGTTCTGCCTTCTAGGCTGTTCCAGCAGGATATTCTTTTACCAACATTTTCCAGGTTTTGCTTTGTTTGCTACTGTTATTGGGGTAGTAATTTTTTTCTTTTTCTTTTCCAGTCTTAGCTTTCTGTCTTATCAAGTTTCTAATCTGTGCCAGTATTTTAGTTTCAATTCCATGACTAATGAATTTTTCATTCACCTCAATAACCATGAAATTTGGATCACATTCCATTTAGCAGTGTCTAATTCTTCAACAAGCCCCATTAACTTATGTGAGATCAGCTGCAAAGCACGTTTAATATTCAAAATAAGTAAGAAGAGCAAAGTACATCTTAAATATATTCCATACACATGATCATGATTATTTTACTGCAGGGCAGCATAGTAATAGTTTCAGATTCAGAACTCCCAAATTTTCTATCACATCTATCCAGTTTTAAGGTTTTTTTTGGAGAGGGCAAATTGTGAGAGAAAAGAAGAAAATTTAATATTTAATCCGTGATTTCCCTCATTTGACAAGCCAATTTGTAAAAATATAATAAACAAATAAATTTTTTAAAATGCCTATACACTGAAGAATTTTTATACATAAAGGAGTGGTGCAAATACCTAACAACATATAAATCTAGTAAGTCCTATCTATAAATTATTACACTCAATGAAATTGTTATTAAACATTACTAATGAGCTTTTTGCTTACAATGCTCAGCATACTGACAGGAGTAATGTAGTTCTTCTGTAAAAAAGCAGAGATTTAAAGGAAGTGAAATTCTTAAAATTCCAGATGAGCCTCAAATTTCTTCCTTTATGGCAAGGAAAAATTGCATTTGTGTCTGATGTACTACAAAAATATTGTGATCACTTGCAAGTAATTGCAACAACAACAGCATAATAACTGTCAAAAAGTGAATTGCTTTTCATTCTGCAAATTCATTTCTTCCAAATACTAATAAGGTTCAATTTTTCCATCACTTCTTTTGTCAGGAAATCAGGAACAGAAAATATGTAAAATTCTGTTGTCAGATCTCTCTGCCACTGCTGCAAGTGTAAAAGGGAGCGGGGTCCAGAATTAAGCCCCACTTGTTGGCAGCTATTTGAAGTTAAGAAATCTATGGAGAGATGCCATGGCACATACAAAATGTGAATGTTTCCTCCTTGAAATGTCAGTGTGTTTGGCAACACTCATTTATATTCTTTTGTATTATCCAGACATGAGACATATTTCCATCAGAACAAAACTGTGTAAGATTAGACAAAAAATAACACGTTGCTGAGTGACATTTTTGCAAGAATCTTGGCTTTTTTTTCTGGAACTATATGAACAACATTGATTGCAATGTCTATTATCTGAACAAATAATGCCAGATTCAGATTGCTTAAATTTTATTTACATCCCAATATATATGCAGTTAATTTTACTCTCTGAGGACATCACTCATCTCTTTGATGTTCTGCATCCATACAGTTGATTTGGAATGGATCCTGGAGTGACTTGTTCTTTAGACCTAGTCAGGCTTTTCTTTAACGAAATGTATTTTTTCACTCCCAAAAGATACCACCAAATGACCATGGAGCTATCTTTGAGTCAGCCAAATAGTAAACTTTTAGATGTGAAGGTTTAAGTAGAATTTAGTCTCTGTGAACTTGACTAATGCAGTGGCCATCAGTACAAGATCCATTAAGGATAATAATATTAAGCAAAAATATATCTTCTATAGTTTTCTAAACAAAACCTGCAAGATAGAGTATTAACTCATTCCACAAAAAAGTGAAGCATACAGCAATTTTTTTTATTTCCCTCCACATTAAGACTCAATTAAATATTATTTATAAAATAAAATATATTTATTTAATATGTATAAAAAGATATATTTATAAATCTAAATGTAAATTATATTTACATTTATTTATATTTATAAAGTTCAGTCAAAGAAACTAAAACTGATAAAAAAGAAACAAATAAACAAGGGATTAGATAAAGAAAAGATGTGGTTAGAAATTGGAGTTAATTTTCAGGGGGTAAAATCAACCACAAGTCTGTGTATCATCTTAAGAATGAGGAAAGGTATAATTTTCCCCTCTCTCTGGGGACACAGCAACAAATTCAACTTCAGAATTATATTTGTAGCCTAACACATGCAAGGATACACTCAATTTTCATCAGCACCTTTGCTTCCCAAACTTGCTATTTTCTTTCCATTTTTCTTGGGTATATCATATCATTGCCCAACTATATCTGATTGAAATGTGAAGAAAGAGAAAGCAATCTTTCCTAGTACTTGTAAAAGAAGGTAATACACATGAACATCAGGCATATGTCCCTGCACAGTGGATTGAGATCTCCCAGGCAGCTGTGATGACACTGGCACCAGAATGCAAATACATATTAGATATGGTAATATACATGATGCTCATCACAGGACACTGATATTTGAGGGGAAAGCAATAAGCCATTGTCTGTCCAATCCACCTTTTCACAGATCAAATATGATTTCCCTGATATTTTCTTCATTAGGAAGCTAACTTCTCTAAATATCTAATATATTTTGTAAAAAAGCATTTAAGGTTTAGCCAGTCCTAAAATGACACACAACAACTTCCAAACTTCAACATGGAAATACAAGTTTCTGGTTTTATCTAGCCTCTATCCTTGATCATATATAGTTTTTGCTCTCAAAATTTAATTCAAATGCTATCTGGCTTTTCAGATGGTGAAATTCATACAAAAATTTTCAGTACAAACTCACTGATATCTGTGTACTCTCCTAACAATCAATAGAATTATGTCACTATTTATAGGAACCTTCTGGATTTTCATTTGTCTGAAAGAGCAAAATATGGGCTTTTTTGTACCTTTTACAATAACTTTCACAACTCTTTACATAGTACATCCATTCTTCTCTTTCATTCAAGCAGAAAAGCTTTTGCCAAGAAAATGTGTGTACTGT
Source organism: Hirundo rustica (assembly GCF_015227805.2). Taxonomy (NCBI): domain Eukaryota; kingdom Metazoa; phylum Chordata; class Aves; order Passeriformes; family Hirundinidae; genus Hirundo; species Hirundo rustica. The sequence continues at coordinate 67,803,409 of NC_053452.1, forward strand.
GCACAAAAATAGAAAGACTAAAGGTTTAAGCTACAGGAAGACTCTTTCTTCCTTTGCCTTGAAGTGTGATATTTCACCATTGCTCAGCTCCTATCCCTTTTCTGGGGTACAGAAACAAGATTGCCAGCTACCACTAAAGGTCATTTAACTGTGTTCCATTTTTCCTCTTTTACAGAATGTTTTTTGTGATTATAGAATTTTTCCAATTAAGTCCTATAACTGCAGACTTAATAGAAATCTGAGCCAAAAAAAACCCCATTGGGTATCAGTGTTAAGTCTATTTGTCCAGGAAATTGAAAGTAAAAATTCTTGTGCTTGTACAATGTAATTAAATGCCAAGTTCTAAGTTTAGCTTTTAAAAAATAAAATTTAGGTGCATTGTGATAAGTAACAGTGTTTGATGTGCCTCAAATAACTTGTTTTAACTGATGACTGTATCACAATCTTTAGCACAAGATGACCCCACTGAACCAAAGCAGAATTTGTCAGGAGGAATTTTGTCTAAAACACACAGAGATATGTATATGCATACAATGGCAGGCTTACAAGTTTCATAAAAATTTGGAGTACTCAAGTATGTTTCAAGGAAGAAAATGGCAGGGGATTCTTCTGGAATTCTCTTCTATGGCAGTAGAAGACAGTCAATCAAAACAGTCTGATTTACACGTCATTTTTTTGCAGAACTTATTTTCCATCCATGGGGATTGATGTTCAATCAATGATTGATGATCAAATGTTCTTACCTTAATTGGAGGCTTTATAAAACCAACAAAATAAAAAGAGTAGAAAGAAAATGAATAAAATCTGAGAAGTACAAATTAGACATAAAATCCACTAAGTCTCATATCAATACGTCAAAGACACAAGGAAGAAAATCCATTCTCTTATTACATAAAATATAGAATAATCTTGCAGTATTCAATATAACTGACACTACAGGGAATTGTTAAGTTGTATTTAAGGACAACAAAACTCTTTCAAAGAAAGGTATTATTTTCCACATTATGACTTACTCAGGAAAATGGGACAATTAATGTTTACGGATCCACATCCTAATGGATAAAATATGCATGAAACTGCCAGCTCAAAGCCCAAAAGTCTGTCTGGAAATAAGCTACTTTCTAAAGGGAACTTTAGTCCAGGGATATCTAAAGAGAAAGTGTTGAGAAGTTGGATTCAGGCTCTGCTCTGTTTGGTGGTGCCAGACAATAGGATGAGGCAACAGGCGGAAACTTATGCACAGGAAGTTCCATCTGATTTTGAGGAACAACTTTACTGTGCAGTGATTGAGCACTGGAACAGGTTGCTTAGAGATGTTGTGGAATCCCCCTTGCTGTAGATCTTCAATAACTTTCTGGAAACAATCCTGTGCTATGTGCTCTAGGGTGACCCTACTTGGGCAGGGAGGTTGGACCAGATGACCAACTGTGGTCCCTTCCAGCCTCACCCATTCTGTGATTCTGTGATATGTATTAGGCATTTCAGGCTGTCACCATCAAAGCATCCTTGAGCTTTCAAAATAGGATACAACCTAATTCCTTATCCAGCTGTCAGAATTAGCAGAGTGGTCAATCTGAAAATCATTAATAAATAATTAAATATTGAAATATAATAAATGTGTTTTGGAAAAAAGGGAAACCAATGTCATTTCTTGATTAAACTTTTTTTCTCGCACAGGTAGTAGCTAAATGTAAATTACCACATCATTTTGATTAATAAAGTATAAAGATGCACACTTTCAACATGGTACAAGTGGATCCTATCTGGACGGTCCCTTGCAAGAAATTTCAAGTCATTTATCATGACATGATGTATTAGAGAAAGGTCTACTATAGTCCAGTATATTAAATTGCTACGAATCATCTATTTTTCTTATGTAACTTAAAAAAAAAAAAAAAAAAAAAAAAAAAAAAAAAAAAAAAAAAGTACTGCCCAAAATGTGGCACGTTTTAATGGGTACATGAACTGAGAGCAAGCAAATAACATACTCTGGTTGACCACATCTAGAGACAAAGTAGTTTATTTCTTAGTTAACGCATGCTGAAAATAGTGTCACAACACCAGTAGGAGGTTAGTTATGGCTTAGTTGAATGTTTTGCCTTAAATGTAGCAGCAGTGGGCGAGAGGAGCACATGAGGTGAAAGTTCAGTACTCACAGGCAATGCAGGATTTTCATACAAGGTCCTAGCCAGATCTAGAGAGATGAGTGATGAGTGGCTTAAGCAGCGACTGAAAAGCAAAGCTTACCTCTTCAGTTCCTTGTGACCTTTAAGACTAAAGGAGATCAAGCAGATTACTCTATATGACAGAAATCAGGAAGTGTTCATACAGTATTTAAGTATAGTCATTAACATCTTCTTCAGTTTAATAAGGAGAACACAGGAACATGAAATAGAAGGGAAATAAATTCCAAGCAAATATGCATTCATGTCTTTTCCCTCTCCCAGAAGCATGAGACCATCTGCACATTTTAGCAGGTTTTGCAATGAATTCTCCATGGTTTGAAATTTTAAGACCAGAAGTGTCTGTTTTACTTTGAATTTCATTTCTCTTAATAAAGGAATTTATTTTTATGGACATTCTAACATCTGTTATATTGAGAAGGAAAAGAGATGACTATAGTGGTACCTCTTGACTTTTAGGACAAAAAACATTTTTAAATCATATTACAATGCATTAAGCATGTCTAGAAAGATTTATGAAAATACCCAGATAAAATAGAGTACAGTAACAAAAATATGAAAACCATTCTTCTGAAAAGTCTTCTCATGGAAGATATTGATTTCTTGCCTTGTCATCCTCTCAGCAAGGATGAAGGGGGTGCTTAATAGATACCACTTTCAAATATCCTCAGAAATAAATTTGTGCTTTTGTGTGCACTCACTGCTGCAAAACTTCAGAAGGCAAGAAGATAAAATTACTTAGTATTTCTGAGCTGACATCCAGAAGCCCAAAGAATCAGTGAAAGAATTGAATTGACTTTTTTTTTCTTCTGCATGACTCCATCTGACAAAATTGTAAAGGTATGGTACCTTTGACTTGTATTCAGTGACAAGAGGGATTACCATGAATTATAATCAAAATTTTATTTAGTGTTAAAAAGGAAGCTACTTTGGAAGGCTGTTCTTATAAGTAGAAGGAAAATGTGCCTGTTTTCAATAATATGCTTTAATTTTTTAAATTTGTATTATTTCAGTGTAATTTGTATTTGTAAAAAGTTTCTATATAAGAGAATCATTTAAACTTTAAAAATGTGTAATAACATTTTAATAGAATGCTGTTTTGGTTTTTAATTTATGTTGAAGATAAATTAATATTCATTGTTTGGATTTGACTGAAAGGTTTGATGTGATGATGTGATGTAAAGATTTGTTTGGGTTTCCCACCCCAGCACTACTCAGGATATCCTAATTGTTACAATCTGAACTCTGAATTAACAGCCACACTAAATACATCTGGCTTTATTTTCACCTCTAATCTGCTTGTAATAAAATTGCTCTTTCAACAAATAAAAGTGGTGAGATTCATTGCTGTGTTGTTTTTAAAACCACTGCCTCTGACCTCTGAAGCACAAACATTCCAGAGAAATAAAAATGACATAATTTTTTCAAGAGAATTATTTTAATAATTTCTCTAAAAATATGTTAGATAGTAAAATCACATCACTCTTTTGCATGTGTAATTCACAACCTTTTACAGAAGCCAGAAAATGCCCTGTAACAGGAGAATTACATGCTGACAAAAATGAATACACTATTCCAAGAAAAAGGAAAAAAAACCAAAAAACCCTTGCAAACGTGGAACTTGAATTTCAAATGCAACTAATGAAATGCGGCAAGACACCAAAAAATTAGGGTCTTTTGCAGTCCTTGCTTCAGTTGGGTGTACTTTTTTAATAAGTCTTAGAAAGGCCAGACTTTGAGGGAGCTGTAAATGAGGGATGAAGACTACTGGAGTGGGTACATGAAGAAACAAAGCAGCACAGTGCAGTTCAGTTAATCAGGATGCACTTAACATGGAAATTTGCTTAATTGAGATGTGTCCCAAGAAAGCAATTTAAGACTAATGACACCTAATAGCAATAACTGCTGTTTAATAGGGATGGTAATTCTGCTTAATAGGGATACCATCAGGTAATTATGGCCAGGTCTAAACTGCTGACTTCTGTTGGCAAAGCTCTTACCTGTCAGGTATCTGAAGAGATGTGATCCTTGATCAACAACTGCAGGGAAGCTTAACACCGAATGCAAACTTTGTTATTGTAAATCTTGGTTTTATAGGATTTCCCATGTTTATCAATAAGATGTTGCCCTGTTGCCCTGCTGATTTAAAAATAAAAAGTTTTTAAAAGTTTTAAAATTTTCATTTAATTTTTAATGTATGTTTTAGCTTAAATACTAATTTCTTTCTCTGTTTACCTCTGAACACATTGTACCCAGCTTATTAGTTGGATTTATGCACACAATGTGTCAGGATATGAACCCACATCCAGACTTAGAGCAAAAAACCCTTCCAGAATTAAAGCATTCTAAATTTTTACACCAAATTTATGCTGGTATTTAGAAGATTTGTTTGTTTGGTTGGTTGGTGGGTTGGTTGGTTGGTTTGCTGGTTTGTTGGGGTGTTTTGGGGGTGTTTGGGGCGGTCTTTGTTGTTTTTGGGGGGGTGGGATTTTTTGTTTGTTTGGGGTTGGGGGTTATGTTTGTTTTGCTTTTTGTTTCAGATTTTTTGTTTGTTTGTTTGTTTTGGGTCTGTTTTTGGTTTGGTTTTTTTCAGGTTTTGTGGGGGGTTCTTCTGTTTTAAATATACTATATGCTGGAGATGGCTTTTAACTCACTTGTTCAAATTGATGATGCTCTGGTGCACAGGTTGCTCAAGCTGAAACATCCAAATTCTGTGCCTTACAGCCAAAGAACAATTGACTGATAGTATGGCAATCTTGCTGCAGACTCCTGGAGAGAACATTAGGCATGAGGATCCTCCCAAAGCAGGATACAGTTACTCTACCACTGTGTCCTCATTAATAAGGTCTGCTGCAATTTATCCTAGCTCATACATGTGCTCCTTGGGTGTCATTACATACAAAAGCTCTTCCCTTTGCTAAGGCAAAATGACCTTCATAAACTCCACTTTCATTCTGCGCTCCTACACCTGCCAGCGTGGTTCATCAGCCTCCCAGGACGAGAGATCAACAGCGAGCAGGAAGCAGTAGCTGTGTGCCTAACACCCACCAATCAGCATCTTTGCAACAGTGAACTCCTGAACACATGAAAAACACTCACTGAAAAATAGCGATGAGAAATGCAGGGAGAAAGTTGTAAAACTTGACAAATATTCTCTATTTCCTTTGAGGTCACTGTAATCCAAAAACTTTTGGGAGTATTTCACTTAAATACAGTCTCCTCTGAGGTAGGTATAATTTGTCTAAGAGAGAGAGAAAAGGTGGAATAGTGGCTAGGGGAATGCAGTCTTCCAGCAAGTTATATTATTATAGAGGACAAACAAGTATAATTCACTACCTAAGGCACCAAAGAGTCACAAGAGGACCGCAGAAGAAAATAGTTCAACAGTCTGTGAAACACTGACTCAGGAAAATAGAGTGGGCAACTGACAGTTTATACAGCAAATTTAGACATTTACTCTCATCAATCTGTACTCAAAGAAGCTATAACTTATACAGGTCTATGAAGAAACTGTTTAATAGGATATATTTTGGTCTTTGCATTGTTGGTAAATTGTTCACACAGTAACTGTTTCTATTATTTATGCTTTTATAAGCAGGAACTCTGTAGTGTCTCTCTAATTGAATATATCTATCTCATTGATATCCAGAGTAACATTCTAGAGATACTCTTACAGTACTTTTCAAGATAGCTTTTCAAATCCTTTAAATTAGATGTATACAATAAAACAGTGACATGTCAATACATATGTGTATGAGTGTGTATGTTTTGTATGAATTATGTGCTTTTGAAAGAGCCATCAAAAAAAGAGGACAAAATTTAAAAAAAAAAAAAAAAAAATCAGTGAAAGCATCACAAATTACATGTATCTCAAGACTTCTTCAGTGGTTTTCTTCCAAACTTGGCCAGAGTACTACACACCTCTCATTACACAACTGACTATTTTAGCAGCTAACTAAAGTCAGCAGTGCTGTGTTGACAAGTAGCTGCATAACACCTGGAAATGCTGGCTCTTCCTTAGTAATGAGAGAAGCTTGCTGTTACTAAGTGTCTTTCAATCAGTAAATTTTAAAGAACATATCTGTAATCTCTTATTCCAAAATATATTTTTTTTAAATTATAAAATTTTGGAGTAGAAAGGTATTTATTTTGTTACAGCAAAGCTGCTAAATGAACCCTTGCTATTACTGAGGAGAAAAAAAAGAAATGTTCTTCCTATCTACAAAGAAACAGAAACACTGCTGCTGCTGTTTTCCCAATTACACTGTGTGCCCTGTGGCCTGCCATGGATATGACCTCAGCTGAGACTCTATTGACACTTCATATTCACTTCTGTTTTACAAGAAAAGAAGAATTTTTCACATTACTGCTGGTAGAAGTTTTACACTCAGGAGCCAGCACTATTGTCTACCACACACTGTGAAAAAACCAAGAAATTATGTTTAACATAAATTGTAAGAGACAGAGAATGATGAGAAAGTCATGAGGAATTTCAGACAGGAAAGTTAAAAAAGGATGGGAGTCCTATTTCCAAGCTATTTATAAATTTATTCTGTGCACATAGATTTTTAAATAAAGAGACCATGCTGTAAATAGTAATGAAAAACTATAGAGGTTTCTACTGTCTCAGGAAACAAGAAAAAAAATCTAAATAAACAAGAAGATTTAGAAAAGCTCCCTCCATGTTCTAGATATAACGTCTGTTATCTAATGCCTTTTCACAAGAGATGTATTTATTATACATATCACATAATAGTTTTTTTAACGTGTTAAAAAAGAAATCTTCCATTGTCCCACCTGACATTTTACTGATATGCTTTAAAGTTGTATTCCTGTAATAATCACGTTCTAGAATTGTCTGCAAAATGCCTTGCCCAAGAAGAGACAGAAGAGACTTCTACTTCCCAGCTCCCAACATGTTGTCCACAGCAAGCACCTCCAGTGAGCAGCATCTCCAGGTCATGCACCCCAAGGTCAGGTATCAGTGGAGGAGAAGGGATCCCCAGCATAACACCTTGTATTTAAGAGACAGCAAATTCCATCATCATCCCACTAGAGACAGTGGGACCTTGTTTTGAAACAAAAAAGTCTCTTCTGACTACAAATTATGGGAAGCGTTAATCCTTAATAAGAAGTAGGGCTTCCCTTTAAATTCCGGAGCATTGAACAAGATGAGGATGGAGTACAAGCCCTGTGAAAGTCAGCTGAAACAGCTGCGATGGCTCAAGAAGAGCTGGCTTCAGTGCCACTTAGAAGCAGTTTTCTTGTACCTCCAGGAAGCAACAGACAAGATAGAGCCAGGTTAATCACAGAGATTAACAGAGGTGACCAAAAGACAATGACCATAAAAGAGCCAGAGTATGCTCAAATTACATCTATTAAAAAAAAATATATAAAAAATAATATATATATATATATATATATATAAAATCAAGTATTACAATAGGTTTCCAATCTCCATCCTTGGAGGCTGGAGACACCCAAGTACAGGTGTCTGAATTGAGTGTCCACCTAGGTGTGAGCAGGAAATGGCAATAGAAACTTCCCCATGTACCTTCCACATAAGACAATGATTTTCTGCATTTCTAGTTTGCTAAGACATATCTCTTTTCTTATTTTCTACGTGCCTAATCTTCTGCACATACATGTATCAAAATATCATGAAAATAGTGGTGGAAGGGCTTTCGTGGCTAGTAAATAACAAGCTGGAGTGAAACTGAATTAAGAAATTTATAGGAGAATAACTGAAATAAACACAAGATATGGAAGAAAGTGGGCTGTCTAGTAGGGGAATTGGGAAAAAAACTTACCTGTTAAGGACAGGGGAAAGGAAACACTATGTTTGGGTCCTGAGCAACATTTTCACAAAAGCAAAAATGGAAAATGGAAAAAGAAAAAATATGCAGTGGAAAAAGCAAAACGAAAATTACATTAACAAATTAGATAATATCTATCTAGCAGCAGAAATACACAAAAGTTTACCTACAATTAAATTGTGGGAATTGAGTCAATGCTTTTTAAATTTTTGGAGGAGGATGACTGCTGACTGAAGTAATTTTGGGTGGGAAAGGGACTATAGTATGAACCTTGTAAAGCATCTCTAGTGCTCATCAGCTGCTGGGTCAAGTAACAGAAAGAAGGAGGAGGATTTCCAATGTCAGGCAGCTCCAAGACAGGCCCATCATTGGACAAGGCCAAGCTTGTCAGCAACCGTGGTAGCACCTCTGGGATAATGTATTTAAGGGGAAAAAACCCTGGAAAACAATGAACTGCAGCCAGAGCAGGGGAAGCGTCCTCCCTCTAAGGAGAGAGGAGTGTCAAAGACAGTGTGGGATGAACTGACTACAGCCTCCATTTCCCATTCACCTGCCCCATGGGTGGGGAGGAGGTGGAGAATTAAGGAGTCAAGTTAAACCTGGGAAGAAGAGAAGGATGGTGAAAGGTGTTTTAAGATTTGCTGTTTCTCATTATCATCCTCTGATTTTCTTGGTAGTAAAATAATAGGCCCTGTGGCTTGCCTCTCCCACACAACCCCGGCTCCATTTTCACCTTGGGTAGCCTGAGACAAGCCACAGATCGAAGGAGTTTTTTCAGGGTCCTAAAACCCAGGAGTCAGCTGAGAACCTTTCCCTTAGTACAAGAGAGCAAGACCCCGTCAATGGCAGAGGAAGGAGGTCTGTACTTGATCCGGGGAGTGAAACCAGGGCTTTATTCAGTCTTTTTTCTGTAGTCCTGCCCCAGCCTGTGTCACAAGCCCTGTCCTAACTCCCACACCAAGAGGCCTGGATCAAGAGGCAGGCCGGAATCATGGTCTGTGGCTGTTATCCAGGGAAGGGGCTCTGGGAGGGGACAAGCCCACACCCAGTCAGGGATAAGGTGGGAGTGGAACAGGGTTGGATTACATTCAAAGAAGGGGGCTGGGAAGAATGTGGGAGATGGGCTGGGGAAAGGGCAGGGACAAACTTCGGGATATTACATTTTCAAGGAGAACAGAGAGGTACAGAAGAAACAATTATGAAACCCAATATAAGAATTAAATACAATATGAAACCAAATAACACACAGCAACAATGCCCAAATCCAGTTTGTTTTGCTTATGATGGTAACTGCTGAGTGATCTGTCCCTGTCCTCATCTGGACCCACAAGCCTTTTGATATATTTTTTCGTCCTGGTTCAGCTGACAAAGGGAGAGATAGGGTGGCTTTGGTGAGCGCCTGTCATCCAGCCAGGGTCAACCCACCATACTTACACTCCACAAAGGAATTTTAAAGTGCCTTATGACCAGTGAAGTGGTGAATTTATTTTTAACAACAAAATCTCTATAAAAAGGGCTCTGTAATTTTCTGCATCATTCAATTTCTAGGAAAAAGATCTGGGAAACACTCCCACAGGAAGAGGAGGGCGAGGCAGATTTATTCAGTATAAATGACTCTCCATTCACTGCATGTTTTCAGTTTCCTTTTGACTCTTATCAAGGGGGCCCCTAGCTTCCAAAGTTAGGACCTTTCTTTGTAGTTTCCCATATGATCCTGAATGAGCAGATATAACTCTTCCTCCAGATACTGTGACTGAGACAAGCCATTAATTTTTTTTTTTTCACATCATATCAGAACACATTTTTTAAAAATGTGAATTAGCCCCACACAGATGCAGATACTCTAGTGTTAGAGTTTGGATCATGCATGCATTTTCAAAGAAAAACCTTGATCATTTCTTCTTCCTGTGCTTCCTCTGTCTCCACATTGTAAACCATTCTAATGAACTTGATATGTTTCTAATGAGAGGTAAATGGGAATATCTGCTTAAGAATTTCATCTAGGATACTCCCACTGCTATGACAGTTTATTAGGCCAGATTAGTGCTTGACTGAAAAAACAAACAAACAAACAAACAAACTAAAAACCCCAAAACCCAAAACCAAACAAAACCAAAACAAACAAACAAACAAAATAAGCCCCCCCCAACCCAACCAAACAAAAAACAACCTCACATTGATTAAAAAAATCCCACATTGAATATCATGTATATACGATGTCTTGTTCTGTCTTAGATGGTAACACACATATAGCAAATCAGTCCAGAATTAGGCTTGTTCTAAAGCATTAAATTGCAATATATTAAAACTAAAAAGAAATTAAAGTCTTAGGCATAAAACCTAAATCAAGAAAGACGGTATAAAAGATTGTTAACTGTTTTGTAATACTGGATTTAGCAACTGAACCATATAAAAAAAAAAAAAAAAAAAAAGAAAAAAAAAAAAAATAAAAAATATAAAAAAAAAAAAAAATAATAAAAAAATAAAAAAAAGAGGCAGCAATTCCTGTGAGAGATTGAAAAAACCCAATCCTCATAAATTACTAACTTGTGGAACATCTAAGGACATAAGCTTAGGCATCAGATCACCTCCAGGAACACTATAGGAGTAGGTATAATGCTGTTTCATTGCACACCAACATATTATCAAGAACAATTTTAAAAACGCAGAAAACCCCAGCAGTCACTAATTCCCATCTGTGTGTAATTACTTGTAAAATACATGGATTAGTTTGAATCATTCAAGCTACTGATGTTGTCCATGATCAACCATTCTTAATAAACATACATGATCAGGAACTGTTCTGCTTTCTTAGCAGTAAGCCTGTAGAATTATCTTCAGAGACAAAAGCAGTAATAGGACGAGAATATAGTATGCCCTGTGGAGTATTACTAGGCAGTACATTCATTAAGCAGCTCTTATGATACCATAAATGCTTTAGTCATAAGAACCAAACATAAAATCCCAGACTTCCTAATATTCCAATAGGGACTACTTTGCTTTTTGCAATATACAATTCTTCTTTTCAGAAAAACATACCAGTACATATTTCTTTACTAATACAACTGTTTTTGCTATGCAATGTGCCCAGAACATTGCAATTCTATATATTTTATTATAGCTTTTATACATTAGATTGTCATGGTAAGACATCTAAATCATCCACATAATTAAACCCATGTTAACGAAATATCTCATGGCATTATAAGGAAACAAAATTCTGAAAGGAATTACGGAACTGCAATGCTGTAAGAGTCTGGAGCTGTTTTGCATATAGTGTTGCATGAAATGAAACTGGTCCCGTATTTTACAAAGACAATACAAAAAATATCTCAACCTGAAGAGTAAATGGAAAAACACAGCTGACTCACAAACGGAATAGATTCTTCTCTTCTCTAGACAACAGGTAAATGGTGACTGAGAGGATATTTACTTAGGGGATTATATATACAAAGAGTACACTGATCTGTTAGAAAGAGTGTATAGGGGACCAAATTTGCACAGATGATCTCAGCTAATACTTGTTTTTGCTTGTAGAAAATCTGGAGTCTAGCAGAAACTGTTATGCATGTGGTTAACCACACTTTTTAGACTCAGATTTGACTACTACACATGACATTTCTATTTGTCTTTTAAGGTGTTCATTACTTAATTAGTTACCGATTAAAATAAAACAAAAAAAAGACTGAACAATTGAAATGGATGAGAAGTGTTTAGACTTTGGAAACACACGAAACAAAAGTCAACATATAAAACATAAATATATAGATATAAAAAAACCCTTTCAAAAATGAATGAAATATAGCCAATCTCTACTCATCCTGCAGTTTAATGTAAGTTCTGGCCTAGCATACAACAGTCAGTTTATATGTGTCTGTCTTGACTTCTGAGATCCAGCAGCATTAGTCTCTGATCCCCTTTCTAGTCCCATCCCTTCAAAGAGGCATGTCCTTCACTTTGGAAGTGTGGGTAATAATACAGCTGAAGAGAGTAAGCCTTACTATCTCTCTGACTGTATGCATTAGGGAGTTTAGAAAGTGCATAAAGAAAAAAACAGCAAAAAATCTACCAGAATTGCAGATCACAATGTTATTCAATACTCATTAACATCTTTCTTCCTTTCAAATCAACTGCTTCTGTTGCATTGTTTTATGGTTCCAAGTCAGAGTTAGGGTATTTTGTCTGGATGGTTTAATTTCTGTTATTCTTTCAGAAGGCACAACAAACGTCATTGCTTTGAGGGGTTCTGCATAAACTGGAAGCAGAGGTTATCTCAAATACAGTTATATTAAGCACATTTTGGTAATACTGGAATTTACCATATTTTTTAGGATATGAAAGATTAATAGTTGGAAATTACAGAGCTTGAAAAATCTCTGTATGGAAATAGCAATATTAGAATTTACAATTGCTTTGAATAAACACATTAAAAACCACGTTTTTTCTTTGACCTGCAAAAGATATATCATGCAGACAACTGCCCCCAAGAGAGATTGTTAAGTTAATATTCCCAAGTGCTGTGGGAATCAGAAACTCCTTTGTTTTTTCTTACTTATTTTTCCTCTATTCCTGTACACTGAGAAGACTGGTTGTTCATTAGAGACAGTGGTGTCTTGTTAAAGTTTTCAGAGATTTTAGCTGTACTTGACATGTATTTATGCTTCCATTCTTTTATTGAAAAGGTGTCATCTGGCATTAATTCTTTTCTGGTTGCACCTCATGGGCCAGCCTTTTAAAGAGTTGTGGGTTTTTGTTGTTGTTGTTGTTGTTTTTGTTTTGTTTGTTTGTTTTGTGGGGTTTTTTTTGTTTTGTTTGTTTTTTTTTGTTTTGTTTTGGTTTGGTTTTTTGTAATATCAGAGGGGAAAAGTGCTGCAAATCAGTTGTCATTGTGCAGATATCTTGTATGAAAGGCTATTTGGAAGAAAAGAATTATGAAGCTGTTCTCAAATTTTACTCTAAATATTTTTATAAGATTTTACAAATGCTGAAAACTGAACAATTTCTCTATGTTTCACCAGTCATGTTCCAGGTGATCAACTTTATGAAAACTACACCTTTTGAACATGGGAAATATTACTTGAGTATCTTTGGGATTACAGGCATTATTTACCTTATCCTTCTCCTCTGGGCCTTACCACTCCCAGAAATTTGCTTCCATATGGATCTGAGATCTTTAACATGCTAGCAAGATATAGATTTGACTTATCAGTTCTAATACCATAGATGTGAAATTTCATATAAAAAGAAAGTCTCTACAATGTGTGAAATTATAATTTCTCAGTGGAAGATCACTGTATTTCAGGAAAATGGTCACCACTCAAGACATATGTAATACTTGTGTCCTGAAAAAAGAACAATATTACATGTGTCTGTGATTTTCTGATTTTGAAGTTTTTCTTGAATTCTTCATAAGACAAGGCTTTTGCAAATTGCTACTCTTTGTTTCTTTGAGAATTTTGATTTGAAGAGTGATTAAAACAAATTCTACTCTTTTATATTTATTTTCATAAGTGATATTTAAATATAAAAATAAAAATATTTTAATATATTAATAGAATAGAACTACTTCAGCTGGAATGGACTTAAAATGACCATTTGGTGTAGCTGCCTATTTACATATAAATGACATCTGTATGTTTGTCTGCATTTTTATCTGCACATAAACATTGCTTTCAGTCAGGATTATCCATAGTTGTTTATTCCTAGTTAAATGATACAATATATTTCTTTTTATTATGTTAATTTACTATGAATAAAATGTCTTGGTTTTGAAAGACAGTTGTCTGCCAAGGAAAGCTAGAGCCTCCCTTGGAATGGAGAATGCAAACCCCCTTCCCTCCAAATTATTATAATTTTTCAATGAGGGGCTTTCAGGCAAATATATGGGAATAGGAGTAACAGTTCACAGTCCTTCACTAGGAATATATATTAAAAAAAAGAGAAAAATTCAAATGTAGGAGTACAAAAAAACAAACAAGGAAGCAAATGAAAATCCTGGAATAACCCTGACAGAGTCAGGGATATGACCTGGCACCTTGGTGGTCAGGATGTTGGAAGCAGTCCTGTTGCCATATTATGTAAGCTTTTGTGAGATGTTTATAGCTATGTAGCTGAGTTCTCATAGTTAGTACTATAAACAATCATGTTTTTCATATTTCTTTCTGATGAAAGTCAACTGATTGACTTCTAGCCTGGCCAGTGGGATGGAGAGGTGGTAACCTTTTTCTCCAATCCCTGGTCATTGTTCAGAACCTATATAAGCGAGGTCTTCGTAAATAATAACGAGTTTTCTCTTCAGCCTTCTGGAGTCAAAGATTTTGTGAGTATTTGTTCGTGTCCTCTAGCGACACAGTCCAAATAAGTCCTCCTGGAGTAACAGATGTGGTTCTGTGGAGTAGAGATGGTCCTGTAGAAAGTCCAGTGGTGACGAGATGGGTCTGGTCTTCCTCCGGGAATCAGTGGAAAAATCGGATACCTTGTGTGCTTCAGTCCCAGTTTTTATCTATCTAGGAACAGTTGGCTCCTCCCCCACTGGGTGGAGCATCTCACAATGGGATGATGGAATGTGTCATGTCATTGGTGGGCCCTAATGGCCCATTGTCAGAAGATGTCCCCCTGGAGGATGGAGGGGTGGTGAACGAGATAAGAAACACTGCCCCAGCTGGGTTTAATGGCTGGACCATTATCAGAAGGCATCTGCCCCCTCCTCCCTGGAGTTACAAGAGAAGGATAAGACATCTCCCAAAAAACAATTTTCAACAGATGAAATAGAATACACATTTTTAGGTTACATAATCTAATGAAAATAATAGTCTAGAATATAAATTCTGTGACTAAGATATTTTCAAGTTTTGTCCAATTGACTTCAGTGCTTGTTTTCCTGCACTAAGTCACTATAAAACAAATCATAATTGAGATATTTCTTCACCCGCGCTCTTAAGTTATGTGATGTTATCACTCACCAGTTGGTTTTTTTTTTTTTTTTTGCATTTAGAGCACCTTCCTGACTTTTGTCCTTTGGTCGCCTTACAAATAGTAAGGTACAGACAATATTTGGCTAGATTTAGAAGAAGAGAATCTGGATTTGGTAAACCTAGCAAAATGCAGAATTCTAAATCCCTTGTCTTGAACTTGAAGTTTAATTCAATTTGGAGACAAAATTCGGTTTGAGGCCAGAACAACAAATTCCCAGGAAATTCTTTAAAGCACTTGGTAGTGTGTTGAAAAGAGAAATCCTCAGTGCTGTGAAGAGAAAGATGAGAGCGCATAAGAAATACAGTAGCAGATATTTTTGCTTTATTTTGGCAGGACACTAATTTCAAGGAGATAAGAGAGTGGCAGGTTGCTGATTAGAGCTTGAACTCTAAGGCCTGGTTTAAGCCATTTAAAAGGTAATAAGTCATTGGACTTTATCTAAAAGAAAAATAACTGTAGAAATATTGAGAGATACTCTTGTGATGAATATTTTGAGAGGGGGCTGGGGGAGCTGGAGGTGTTTAGCCTGGGAAAAAAAGAGGCTCAGGTGTGAGCTCCTCCTCTGAAAGTAGGTTGCTGCCAGGTGGAAATTGAACTCTTCACCCAGGCAACCAATGACAGGACAAGAAGACACGGATTCAAGCTGTGCCAGAGGTTCAAACTGGACATCAGAAAGATTTTTTTCACTGAAGATGTGGCTAAGCATTGGACCAGACTGCCCTGGCTGGTGGTGGAGTTACCATGCCTGGAGTGTTCAGGAAATGACTGGACATGGCACACGGTGCTACAATTTAGTTGACATTGTGGTGTTCAATCAAAGGTTGGCATGCATCTTGGAGGTAATTTTCAAGCTTAATAATGCTATGATTTTATTCCATGAATGGAAAATTGAGGTCATCTCACAAATTAATTAGAAAAAGTACAGGTGATGGAATTAACCAGATAAAAAAAAAAAAAAGAAAAATGTGGTTATCATATGAGATAAAAGGAAAAAAAAAATAGACTGAAATTGTGTCAGAATACCAAGAAAAAGGAAATTAAGGGTGTGTATGTAGACATTGATCAAGACTTAATATTGGCAGGTGTCCAGCATGAAATTAGTTGGAAGAGAGAGAAGGAATAAGGTCTCGAAATGCATTACACTTGAACAAAAATAAAATTGTACAACAATGTATTATAAGCCAAATTAAAAATACCTCTCCTCTATTAAATTTCTTCATATTCTTACATGCATTTTTCAATTAATTGTAGACTCTACAGAGGTTTACTATCCTTGCTCCAATTTCCCCTGCCAGGTGTCTGCCTTGAGGCAACTTGACTTCATGAGGTTTCCAAAAATACATTCTGACCATTTATGAGAATAAGAAAATATGTTGATTTGCTATTGATAACAAATTCTTACAGTTATTTATTGGAAAAGCTTCACTTTTTCAAGCTCTTATCTTCTATGTTATGCATTGAAATTTTGCAAAATTATTTTTCTGCAAGTGATATGATAACTTTTTTTTTTTTTTTTTTTCTCTGAAAAAAACGATCACATTTTTCACTTGCCATAAATTTCTGGAATTGTCATAAAAACAATGATTCATAAGGGAAATCTGGTACAGCAAATTTAGTTTAAAAACTGCAAATCATGACTGGAATATCTGACTACTGAGTGAAAAGGAATATCTAAAACTGGATAAGACTTGATGAGCCAGAAAACTTAAAATGAGAGCCTTTAAAAGAAGGATCTGAAAGGGCAAATACAAGTGGAAAGGGTGTGAGAGACAAAAGATGATTGAGAGGAAGGTATAACAGTTTTGAGACTATGAGACAGAGAGGTGCAGGGTACCAAGGCAGGAAGAGGGCACCTGTTAAGTTGAAGAGAGAAGAAAAATTGGAAGAGAAGTAACCAGGCCCACAGGCTATTGCAGAAGTCACCTAAAAATAACTGAAGGGAATAAGAGACCTGTACATTCTTTTAATCAATCTCCCTATATTTTGGTTTTGTGTTTTTCTCTCAATTTTTTTTTTTTTTCCTGCCTGCATTATAGAGGTTTTAAAGGTAATTGGAATGTTGCAGAAAGGTTAGAAAAGCAGCAGAAAAGTAAAATATGAAGTAACTCTATAGAAGAAAAATTGACTGAGTGAAAATAGACAGGAGCAAACAAAGAAAGGAAAAGAAGAGAGGAAGACAAGAACGGATTGAAATGGGAAATCTGAGGAGGAAAAAGTGGAAAGAGTAGTTATAAGAGTGATATAATTATTTAGGTTGGAAAGTAATTTTGAAGATTCCCTCTGCTGAAAGCAAGGACAACCTTGAAATTATAGCAGGTTACACAGTGCTCTGTCTACTTAAGGTTTTTAAATCTCCAGATATGAAGGCCCAAAATCTCCCTAGGACTCTGTTTCTAGATGTTACCATCCTGAGTAAGAAAATATATTTTTCTTTATATCCAGCAAGAATTTCCTTTGGGGAATTCCCTTAGCTTCTTGCCCTTGCATTGATGGCGGACCTCTGCAATGGGTGTGCCTTTTTTTTCCTAAACCCATTGTAAGCAGAGGACGTTCTTCTCCACTCCCCTCCCCTCCCCTCCCCGGTGCTCAAGCACCTTTAACCATCTCAGGATCCTTTTGCTGTATTTGCATTATCTCACTTGTACTGCAGGGACCAAAGCTGAATGTAGTGTTTCAGATGAGGCCTCATGAAGTCAAAGGATAGTAATTTGTCATAGAATAATTTATTACTGTGCTTATGTCCATAAAATAATGTTAGACTTGAGATTCCGGAGCAGTGTCAAAACCACTGCAACTCACTATCAAAACCAGTAAATAATCACAATGAAGGGACCCAGAAATTGAAAGTTCATCCAAACAAGGATGAAAAAAATCTGCATTTAAAATATCAGAAATAATCAGTGATTCACAAACCAAACTCAAAAATGTTTTAAACGAAACTAAATTTTAATAATCTAAATTAAAATAATCTAAATCTGAAACACATGTTAGAGGAGTTTTGAGCTGAAAATTTCTGGTCAGAAATTAACCTGGAGCCCCATAAAGCTGTTTCTTAAAAAAAAAATCACTCTTTAGTACCCTTACGAGGAGTGACATAAAATTGAGCAATGTCAGAATAAATGGCAGTACTGAGGTTCACCTGATGAGCAGAGGCTATACAAGCCTCTTATATATAACTTCACAATGTTGAGGACTTTGACATTTAAAGTCTCTTACAACCATGTGTTTAGAAAATAACAGACCTAAATTTCACAGAATGTTCAAAAAGAAGAATAACATGGTGATATCAGCACACATTGCAACAGGCCAGCTGGCCTTTTTCTCTTCCCTTCCTGCTTCTGTCTCATTGTCTGTTGACAGCGTCACATTTCAAAGGAATTATTTTAATTCAAATACTTGAAAAACTGAGTAGATGTTCCCTGGCTATCACCCACCAATAGAATTCTAATTTCCAAAAATGCATCTCCAAATACATCCTTTTTATGTATTTTAAAATTTACTAGAGTCTAATGCTTCTTGAGAGGCAACTAACAGCAAGCACTGAAGCTTAAAGTGATGTGACAAACATGGCAGCACACTGTGGTAGAACAATTGAAGCTTGTAATTAATTTCTATCTTTAAATCAATAGCTTTAAATCAATAAAGCATCAATAATGCTTTGTTGGAAGACTCTGACAGGGTGGACCTATCAAGAGGGAGATTTTCAGCTGCAAAGGTTACTATAGTGTTTGCATGTTTACTATGGGAACCACCAGATAATGATTCAGAACAACATGCAAGGAATACACAGACCTGTGCATTTAATGATATCTCCACAGTATTAATATTCCTTTTGAAACATATTTAATATTATGGGGGCAAGAATCACCTTTGTGTTTCAATTCAATGGAAGGCAGGAAAAACACCTTGTAACATTCAATTCAGAGTTATAGAAAGAAACCATAAATAGGTCACTGTAAACATTGTTCTAGGGATTTCCTTCATGAATCTCATCAGGCTGCAACAAGGTTCAAGTGAAAGCTCTCTGAAGAAGGAGACAAATATACTGAGAGACACAGAATTTCAATTTAATTTCCATTCCACAAGAGGCCAGCTATGAACGATTCCCAATGTGATTTTCCTTTGAACACAATGCTGCTCTCTACCCTTTGTAACAATAGGGAAGAATGTGGAGCCAACATCTTGCTCCAAGTGTCATATCTCCAATGGCAATGCCAAGCAAAAGAGATTAATCAAGTAAAAAAAATGCATTATATTTTCTTATTAGAAATGTTTGGGTTACAATTTCTTATTTATTTTAAATGGTATAATTCATAATGTGAAAGAACTTTATATGTATACATATATATACATATGTTTGTGTGTTTATATTATATATATGTATATAAATATATATAAACTTAAAAAAAAAAAAAAGCAAATACCCACTTAGAGGTTCATTTTATTTGTTCAAAACTGAAGATGTGAGAAAATATTTGAAGTTTCTATCTACTGTTCAATGGGTTTTTTGTTTTCTTTTATTTTTCCAAAAGAATGTGGAAATCAGATTTCATATATGTCTAAATAGCAGCTGGAATTATTGGAGTCTGGAGTCAGAAGGGTGATAATACAGTCTTTTGAGCCTCCTGGATCCTTAGGCATCTTTGTGTTGCATGTTTTCTTTTATGCTCATAGAGGTTTCAGAATTGTTGTAGCGATGGCTGCCTATCAAACGCAAGAGGTGTTAGAGAAGCCAAGATTTAGCCAGAATAGGACAAGCCAGTTCTGTATGTGGTCTTTCTGGAGAGGAAAGCCAGCACAGTCTTTCTCAAGTATTTGATGTGACATACAACATAGCTTGATGGAGCCTACAGACCCAAATTTTGCTAGTATTTATTTTTCTCCATTGTGTGTAAAGGCAGTTTGAATAAAAAGCTCTTACCCAAACACTGTAGTTAAAGTAGGTTAGGAAAAATTTATAGCTGAAGCCTTGCACCACAAAATTGGTCATGCAGGATCTCATTACACAGTACCCTGTGTGACATTTTGGTATATCTAAGGTTACTTGCTTCTACAGCTCTCTTGGAAGGTTGCTTAGAATGGTGTTATCCATTACTCCCTCCCCCTATTTTCCATCAAGGCATAAATTTATGCAATGTGTTCTTGAGCACCATCTACTGGTACTGTTTCCACATCTGAAATATACACAGTCCTAAAGCAGGCAGATAATAGTTCCTCTATACTCATTAATCTGGTATTCAGCCACCTTGGTGCAAAGGAGTAATGTGGTATTTATGCAAGTGATCTGATCTGATATTGAAAAGAATACTATTCTTAGCTGGAGAATGAGGAGAGATAATATTTCCTAATACATAACTGTTACAATAAGGGAAAAGCTTACAATTAGTGTCTCTTTATTCATCTGAAATGTAGTAGAATTCATCTTCTGTTTAAGACTACCTGCATAGTCAAAAAGGAACTGCAATTTAAAGGTTATATTATTAAGGACACCTAGAGTTTCATTTCAAATAGGTATAGTTTAGTTCAGGGAAATAAATATTAAATACTTTTCCAACTGTGAAGGAAATTATTATGCCAGCTTTATAGCAAGAGAAGTGATATGCCTGTAAAAAATGCTGATCTTAACCTGTTGACAAGCCTGGTTAAAATGTGCTTTTAGTATAACAGTCAGTGTTGCCCCAGAAGACCTCTGCTTGTAATTTATTCATTCTTATTTCAAAAAGCGAGGGAGTCTATGTTGAGAAAGGAATAATATACTTTTTAAAATTCTGTCTCAGAGCTGCTAGCAAGAACTTTGATTTATTAAAACTGAAATAAATTCAAGCACCTAATTTTGGTGTCCTCAGCAGTTGTATGACTTGTTACTCCCATTTTAGATGCCTGTAGCATTGGAACTATACCAGCTATTTTCTCATCCCTACAGCTCTGTTCTCACACTGGAAGTGTGAAACTAGAAATCCAGAATGACAAACTATTTGTGATTAAATTTTTGGATAACTCTCCCTGCCATATTTGTACATGGTTAAGTAAAATATACAGCTCATTTCTAAAAGGAATGTGAAGATCTGTGGTTTAAGTGGAAGCTTCTTCACTTCTTTGGGACAATGACACTGAATTATGAGATAATTTTTAAATGCCGTACTAGGGTTCTTACTGACAGTAAAAGCATTTTCTCTCAGAATCTAGAATGACATATTCAAACTACTTGCTGCAGTACTAGTGTATAAGATATATACTACCCTGTATCTTAGAGTGGAACCAAAACTCCATCTCTCTCAGTATGTAACAGCAAATTTTTAGAGTTAAAACAGGATATGAATAAAATTATACAGCTTAGAGTTTTCTGCTGGAAAGCAGAAAGGACTGGAAGCTTCATCTGGAACTCTACTCCTTTTATTTCCTATGGAAATATTTTTCATAAATTTGTCTAGTTGTTGTTTGAATAATTTATGTTTTGGCCTTCATAACTTTTTTTGGTAATGAAACCCAACATGCAGTTACAGGTGAGTAAAAGACGTACTTTTCAATTATTTTAATCCTCTTGCACTTTAATTACTTTTGTTTCCTTTTCCAGTTTTCTGTTGCAAATCATTGAATGAAATTTTTGTTCTTTTAAGACTGTTCATAATTTCATTGGTTTCTATGGTATACCCATTCCTTATCATTGCACATAAAACATTATACATCTGATGATTCCTGTGTCCTTTCCTGCAGAACCTCTTGTGGAAGCTTTCCTTCCTGCATTATATCCTGAGCTTTGTTTGTGTGCAGACCTACTTGATGTGTGCTTTTTTTCATGTGCTCTGACTGCCCGTGGCCTACTGCATGATTGCAGGAACATGGTGATTTTCCTCTTTGCACCTATATTTGTGCACCACACATTCACCTGCACTGTTGTAAAATAAAACTGAACAGATCAGCAGCTGTACAGTTTACAAACATGAGTATTAGAAAGCTGAGTTTCTATTTCCTCATCTTCTCCCATTCCTTTCAATCTAATTTCATTTGTCCAAAGTTTTTTCTCATTGATACATTTCCGGTTCTATTGCTGGTCAGTGTGAGTTATACAAAGGTCTAAGTTGCCTGCAAACTAAATCTCAAATATCATTGTATTTAAAAGGCCACAGACTACAACTGCAAATATATCCATTCACTAAGAGGTTACCATCTTTTCATTGCTCCTGCATTTCTGTTACTACTACTCTGTTGTAGTCCTATGAGCTTTTGAACTCTAGTTAGCTAAAACCTAATAAAGCCATCTTTTACTCCTATTTTTGTGGATCATAAAATCAATACCATAGTTCAGTATGGGTGGGGGCAGAATTTGTTCTGCTAAAGTCGAAGAAAAACTGAATGTCAACTGCAAATAAGCCCACACCCCCACCCCCAAAAAAAAAAAAAAAAAAAAAAAAAAAGTATGTTTTTAAAGGAAGGCTTCTCAACATTCTCACTCAGGTACAGCTCTCTACAGAGCACACACAGCTATTGAAAACTGCCACATATTCATTGGCATTTGATGGAAGACTAATTTATGTTTAATTGTGTGTCCTGGATGTTTGGAGGCCACTGACATCTGTGAGTCACACTGTGTAGA
The DNA here is from genome assembly GCF_015227805.2 of Hirundo rustica. Classification (NCBI taxonomy): domain Eukaryota; kingdom Metazoa; phylum Chordata; class Aves; order Passeriformes; family Hirundinidae; genus Hirundo; species Hirundo rustica. The sequence goes on from NC_053452.1 coordinate 67,825,977, forward strand.
GCAGAACATGGATACTTTGATTTATTTTTTGTGGCTGAATGTTTTCAGCAAGCTGAGAAAAACAATGTCAGAGCAATCTTTATATGCTTAACTAATTTGTAACACTGATTGATTGCCATGCAACTAGGATCTCCTAAATGTGAAATGATGTGTCTCAGTGGAGTTTTAACCTGTAAATAAAGCGAAAAGCAATTAATGAATTAAATTTGCATTCTGTCCTGAGAGAGTGAATCAGGTTTGTTAAATTCCATGTGTATACTCCTGTTCAAATGCAGATCAAAACAGGCCAATTTACATTGTTCAAGATTTTATTGTTCCCTGTGGGTTTTGTATCACATTTAGGAAAGAAAAATAGTCCAACCCCCAAATATTTAAAGCAACATTAGAGGACATTTATATGGAGTCATATATAATACTCACATGCTTCTGTCAATTATTTCCTAATGACAGTCTTAGGATATTTATTTTTGTTGGTTGTTGGAGGACTAGGGTATTTATTCTCTGTGAAAACTGCCAGGTATATACTGATAACATCCTTCTGAAATTTTACAAAATGTCTCCAAAATAAAAAAATGTACATTTTATTTCAATTTTGACTGCTAATAGATTTTTGTCTACTGTGGTGGATATCTCATTGTTCCACGACTTAACAAATGGTCCCTGACTTTTGTGCCCAGATCTGCTGTGGATGTTAGTAAACAAAGGAGGCAAGGCACTTACTGAACATTACTCAGCATCACATCACAAGCATAAATTGGATTATATAATTACTCTTAACATTTTCTTAGTTGTTTAGTTTTGGTCTGAAATGGATTGGGAATGTTCAAAGAGCCAGTGACAACAGAGAAAAGACCCAAGAATCAGGCTTTTATTGTTTCCCTCCTGTTAGTTACTGCCTCTCATTTCAAAAGCATCACCTGAAAAGTATCTGGAGTTTGGTTTAGTGGTCCTAACATATCAAGAGAGAGGAGAAGTGAAAAATGTATATCATTGTCAGACAAGTTCTGGCTGCACTGGGACCACAATAATGATCACATAGTTATGCAGACATGTTTATATTCAAACAATGGAAGCTGATTAAAAAATCTGCCTCCAGGTGAGAGACCAAATTCAATTTTTCATGCACAGACTCTTTTGTCAGAAAACTTGAAGTGGTCATAAAGCAGCAGGTGAAATTACTTATCCTATCTTGGTGAAACTCACTTTTAATATGGATACAGCTCAATCCTTGCTGATGAAAATAGAGATCAACACAGTCACTATTTTCATCATCATGATTTGATCTATACTCTTCCTATAAGTGAACATCATCCCTAAAGACATTCCCTCCTGTGACATTTTACAGGAGCATGTAGCAATAACACATGAAATAATGGTTTCAAACCAAAAGAAGGTAGATTTAGATGGTAAAAGGTAAAAGGTATTTTACCATCGTAAGGATTAAATACCTTTTACCTAAGGTAAGGTATTGGTGGTAAGACACTAGAACAGATTGCCCAGGGAAGATGTGGATGCCCTATCCCTGGAAGAATTCAAGGCCGGATTGAATGGAGCTTTGAACCACCAGTCTGGTGGAAGATGTCCCTGCCCGTGACAGGGATGCTGAAACTAGATGACCCATTCAACCCAAACAATTTTGTGACTCTTCAGTTTGATGGGGTTTCTGGCAGGTTACCCCTCACAAGACAGTCCAGCAACTGTTATGGCAGCAAGCCAAATGTTCTTTGTATTTTACATCTGATGCAATAGGTAGGGAGATAGTAAATGACTTGCAAGGGATCTCTTTCAGCTCATGGAACGAGAGAATATTTCTCAATAACTGCTTGCACAGTGTGGTGAGAGTCTCTAGGAGAGGGACTGAAGCCTAACTGAAATGTTCACTGAATAAAGTGAGGGGAGAAATACTCAGCTTAATTTCTTTTCAAGTGTCATGTTTACCTGTTTCCTAGATTTGTGACCAGCACTAACAATTTCTTGAGGCAGTTGACAGCTTGTAGATGTTTTAGAAGGGATTTCCACTGTCCCTAACATTGATTAAGGTTCAGGCCCAATAAAGCAGAAAGCCTGAATCAGTGAGAGGTTCAGCATGGGTTAAGAATACCAGCTCTTTGTGTGCTGAAGGAGATGGTGTAAGTGGGTCCACATTCCTCCTCAGACTCTCCTAAAGCACCCACGGGAGATGTGGAAGACAGTTTTGTTCATGACACATCACTGATGGTTGATGTACCTTTTGGGGTGTGTGATTAAAGGCTCATCTGCCCAGGCATGAAGGGACACCATTTGAGGAAAACCCAATAACCTGGTCAGGGAAAGAAGCCTCATTAGGGATGTTTAAGAAGATGTCATAAGACTCATTATGGGGTGTTTAGGGAAGAATCAAGTGAAAAATGGAAAGGATAGGAAGAATCGAGTATGGAAAAATAAAAGGTTGTCTGTGAACTGTTGGCAGGTCAATACACTTGTTTGGCCATGCCTTGTGCCTGGTGTCTGCAGCCAGTCCTGGATTCTCTCTAAAATCCATTCTCTTCCTGTGTGAGGGCTTCTGTGTGCGTATTTGTGGGGATGGATATGTGCATGAGGGTCTGGGTGTAGCCACTGGAGCAGGACCAGGCTCATACCAACAGTGCATCAGCTCCCGGAGTGACTGGGGACCACGCACTTTTGTGGGCTAGCCAGTGGTTGTGTATGACCCTGTCTCTGGGAGAGAGACAACTGGAGGACTTGGATACCAGAGGGACCAGAGCACAGGCGTATGCAAAAGTGTCTCTTAGTTAAGAGCCCAGACCCCATGGTCACCTTGTCAGTCAGCCAGGATGCCCTGGATTTGGCAACCCCTAGAAGTATCTATATGAATGCATAGTCACAAATGAGAAGCAGCAATATCAAGAAAGGGATGTGGAGTTCTGAGTATATCCATCACTTTTTGGCGTGAAATAACAAGACTCCTTCAGCCCTAGCAATTCACTGCACCTAGAGAACCTAGAGGAATGTGAAGAGATCCTTAGGGACACATCTTCAGCCCAGCTGATGAAAATTCTGCTTAGTAGCCCCCTTAGAGAAACAGACCTTGGGTTTGGGTTCAGCTGCTCACTGTATCTATCTATGAGAGGCATCATACATTTTTCAAATCTTGTTGAAGCTACAGAAATAATAGCCTTTATCCTATCTGTATAGATGTAATGTGTTTGTTCCCTTTACATTGTATACAGAAGGTGATGTAAACCAATTGTCTGAAAAATGTCTGGCAATTAGTCTGACTGCTACCTAGGAGAGATCCATACACATAGTGTAATGAAGGTTCACAGTAAAATTGCTGATTATTTCTTTTATTGCACTATGAAAGAGGCAGGCCAGCACTTTATCTGTGAAGATTTTGATTTTATGATATTTGTGTTGTGCAAGTAGGTTGTAAAGGCTATATGTGGAGACAAAAGCACATTGAAAGGGTTTCTTTTTGCTTTTTCAAAGGAACTTCACCTAACAATTCCATACAGCAGGCAGCTTGTCTAGATGGAGGAAATCAAGAATTCAAGGCATTCCCATATGGTACAAGAAAATGTACATTCTTACTACTTTGTGCCTTGCCAAGGCAATTACACACCATGAATTGAGTTTCAAGGTTGGTCACCTCCCGCAATTCTATCAGAAGTGTTGTGGTATTTGTCATCTATTTTTTAAACCAACTCCTACAGTCTAATAATTATATGTGAATCTCTGGTTTGATTTTGAAACATATGTCTTTTAGCTCACCAGACTGTAGCAAAAAGTCTGAGCAGTCAGTCTCATTTTGGAACAGCAAATACTCATTCAAGGAAAAGACTAAATACTTAGCAGTAGCTCTGTCTTTAAGCGCTGTGATTTGAAGGACAAATCATATCTGGAATAAAACCCAAACCACCACCACCACCACCAAACCACAAATAAAAGCTCCTCACATTATTTTATTATTCACTTCACAATAGCATTTTTGTATACACCAGGGAGTCCATGTATTTTTTGCACAGGCAAAAGTTCACTAACAGAGTCAAGTCATGACTGTAACAGTGTCGGTGGCTTTCCCTGACATTCAGGTGGTTTTAGAGGTTTTGCTCTCTGCAAAGCTCTGTGCCAAACGGGTGAAAGAGACAGAGTCTTCAGGTTCTGATTTTTCAAGGTTGCATGCTTCATTTATTTCTCTTATCTTACAATTTTCTCAGTGCCCAACAAGATGTTCGCAGCTGCTCGGACCTCTGACAACTCCTCCCTGCCCAGGGCTGTCCTTATTTTTTATACCAATTGCTACGTATTCTTTATTTATCATTTCTTGCCAATGCCTATTACTAATGCTAAACAGGTCATCTCTACCTTGACCCAATCTTCTTAAACTACTTTGTGCCAATGTCACTGCTGAAATGGAGTGAGGGAAGAAGAAAGAAGAAGTAGGAGACAATGCCCCAAATCCTCCTTCTTGCCCCCATTCACTTCAATGCTATAAATCTAAATTTACTGTTTTTTCACCCTGTGATAAGCTAAACTACAATCTTTCACACACTTGTGGCCTGCAAACCCTCCTGCAGTGCAGGAAGCCTCTCCCATGGACTGAGATCAAAGCCAGTGTCTCTCTGAGCTCTGGGCCGGGGTCCCAGATCCCCCTGTCCAGGTCTCTGACCCTTCAGGGCACCCAAAGGAATGCCCTGGACTCCAACATAACAGGACATAGCAGATTATGACATGTACATCTCATGACTTCACTATTTGCTTCTTGGTGCTGTTCATAGAGTGGCAGCTAACTGCAGAATGCAGCCAAGCAGTTCAGAGGTGGTGAAAATGTGTCCCTTTGTCCAGTGAAACTGAGCACAACAGCTGTTTTTAAATAAAAAAGACGGGGAAAAAAACAATTGCTTTATCCCCTAGACATAGAAATAATGGCCTGAGTTTTAAGAAGAGGGATAGTCAACTTGTAGACAGACACTATGCTAAGATATGAATACAGCACCTTATGTTTCTGTCTCCAGTTCTTTCTTTTTACTGCTCTTCTATAGAAGAAACCTCACATCAGAAGAGATGGACCAGATGTGTGACACCACCTCAACCCCCCAGATTCAGACTAGCTGATTGGTTTGAATTACCTCCTACAAATTCTTGACTTTATACCATGAGTTTTTAGGAGGTACTTAACCCAGCTATAGTCTCTCTCTCTGATCTAGTTGCACTGATTAATTGAAGTAAAGAATTTGGCTGGTAAGTCCCAGAGGATTTAGTTGTTGGAAATGTACCAGCCCCACAAAAAGACATTACTAGAGCTTCTGCATTGACCTCAAAGTTCTCACCTGTGTCCATCAGGATGAACTTCTACAAGTCTGTTCTAAATGATAACGCCTTCAAGTGCTGAAAGTAATCTGCCCAAGCTCTGAGACTTTTAATTATTGCATTAATGGTATCAGCAGCTCCAGACAGACATGCTCAGCTTGTATTTTCAGGCTTTGCTTTGCTACATGGAAAAGCAGAAGAATTTTTCTTTCTGTAGCAAAAGGCTGCTGACACTACTCCTATCCTGCTGCTGCAAGAGCTTGGGCTCGGGAATCTGTCTCTGAGGATGGGCCTCCATGAACCTGTGCACTCAACACAAACTTCCTGCCCTCATGCACATGGTTCTTCCTCAGGCTCTCCCAGAACCAGGGTCTTGCCTGCACATTTTCATGTTTTTTACTGCACAGTGCTGCAGTGGCTATACCTCTATAGCATGTTCAAATGCCATTAAACCTCCTAATCTGGTGATTAAGTCTCCCTGGAAGAGGAGGGTTGGTGAAAGAGGGGAGTGTTCATTGCCCTGTATTGCTCCTGAGCCTCACGATTTCTTCAGGGATTTCTCACTAGAAGGAACCCAAGGGACTTTCTCCAGATGCCACATAGTCCTGTGCATCCTTATTGTTATATAAATTGGCATGCTAGATCCATCATGTCCTTTAATGCATGCCTCGTCGCACAGCCACATCCTCAGAAAGTGAGGAAAATTGAGAGCTGGTAAATATTTTACAGCCTTATGCTGGCAATAAGACACAAAAGTAGACTCCAACACCCTTCTCAATATGTAAGAGTGGCCTGTGCTACTGGGGTGAAAAAATATATACAGAACTATCAAAGATGGCATTTTATTCTGTCTTTTAGGCAGTCTTCAGAAATCCAAATGCAATGATTTTTTTTTAAACTACAAAGTGACTCCAATTCTTTTAAGACTTATGTAAAAAGAAGAGCTACAAAGGTATTGTCTTCAACATAAAGCACCTGTTTTCCAGGTACAGTACACTTGTGTTTTTTTAATTTCAAATATATGTGAGAAAGTGTTTGTGCACTGTTTCCTGACAAGTGGCCTTTTTCCTGTTTGAACAGAAATGTTGTGTGTATTGGAGGATGGGAAAGGGAATCGATGGCTTGATTAAAATTTTAATTATTAGAGAAATCATTGTGTTTGTACAAGCTTCTCCATGCCCTACCCTTGGGCATTATTTGTTCTTCTTTAAAAGTACCCTGCAAATGCAGCTTTGGGGATTCAATGTATTTTTATGGCAGCTCTTTAAGCAACTCTACAATTATTACATTCTGGGGTGTGAGAGATTCAGTATTATCTCTTAGGCTTTTATGATCTTGTTCCCCAATCAGTGCTTTTGTGTAACAAGCCAGTGAAATTAGAAGTATGATTAGAAAAATGTGACTACATTATCTAAAACTTATACACACTTTTGTATTGCTTCAGCTTTCTAAGTCCCGAGGGAACTGACAGCGATTAGGATCTATTTCTTGTGAAGGTACTGTTGGGAATAAGGCTGGTTTGAATAAGTGAATCAACCTTATTATGACAGAATCTCCAATAGAGATGTGCATTAGAGTATATTGAATTCCACTTTTGAAACCACAGGAAACCTTTGCATAAGTACTCACAATTCTGCCCGGACTAAGCAAATAGATACCGCAAAAAAAAAAAAAAAAAAAAAACTGAAAGCCAAAAAGTCCTTCCTATTTCTATTTTTATTCTAATACCTTGCAGATAGCATCACATAGTCAAAACAATGTTTTTTTCTTTGTGAATGTAACTAAGACTGGTATAAACCTTTAGCAACACGGTTATTCTCTTGTAAACATCCAAACTCACATGCAAAAATAGTGTCTTTATTTGAAGGGCTACAAAAAATACAGTTTTTCTTACTGTGGATCTAAGTAAAATAAAGTAAAAATCCAAAAACAAACCCAAGTTAAAAAAAGCACAGAAGTAGCAGGATGAAAATTTTACTCTGACTGTTTTCAGTTACAAGCAGGCCAGGTGTCAGGGGACCACAAACAGGAGCATATCTACATGTTTTCATAATATGATTCACATATTTTTGAAATACTGGTATTATTTTAGCGAGCATAAGTTAATTTTAGTATGGATGAAGGAGGAGCAGGAAAAAGGAAAAGAAAATAAAACAACTCCCAAAATCAAAAGCAAGTAAACAAACAAATCCCCCCTCCAAAAAAAGCGCCCAACCCCCAAAAAACAGTAGAAGCAGTATTCCTGAAGTGAAAAGCTGATGGAATTAAGGACTGAGACAAATAGTTTGGAAAGGAGTGAGCATAGCCTGGCATAGACATTAAGTAAAAAATGGAGATTCTGGAGAAAAAAAGTACATGATTTGCAACAGTACAAGGCTGACCTAACTGGGTTAAGCCAAAGGTCCACCTAACCTTCTGGCTTGACTGGTTATAATATGGTCTCAGAAAACAATATAATAATGAAGGCAAGCAAAGAACAATCTTATTTGCTGGCACACCTTGCCTGTTTTCAGCAATCAGCATTTTATCACCAGTATATCTTTATCATAATGTTTAATATCCACCAGTATATATAATGATGTAAATTATGCATATATCTTCCATGTAGCTCTGAAATCTCTTTCCAAAACTAATTATCCCTTTGGCCCTCACAACATCCCAGAGCAGTTAGTTCTACAATGTATTTATTATCTACTTCTCCACGCCACAAAGGATTTCATTAACTTTCTTATATTCCTCCTCAACTGCCTCTTTTCTGAACTGAAGTAGTGCTACTTTTTTTTTTTTTTTTTGTGTGTGTGTGTGTGTGTGTGTAAGATGTTTGTAACTCCTCTCACACTTCTCTGTTCCTTCTTGAGTTATGCTATATTCACCTAAAGTTGTAAGGACTAGAACTGCAGCATTAAAAAGGCACCTAACTTTAGTTCAGTACTGCCATGGTGATTTGTACTGCCTTCGTGATTTATACTTTCTAAATATGTTGCCAGCTAGGGTCAAGGAAATGAAAGATGACTGTGTAGATATTTGGGGAAATGACTGCTGAAGAAGAAAGAGGGATAAGTAATCAAATGTGGCACATGGTGTATAATAACAAGGGAAAACAGTGGTTCCTCTCCATGTTCAATTATGAACATGCAAAGCACTTCATCATAACCTAAAATGTAATTTAACAGTTAATTTTATAACCTTTTACTCCATATTTTATGGATATTTAAAAATCATTACTGACTCAGGAATACATTTCCAAACAAGGTAACTTGAATAATGTGTTGAAGATTGTGATAGTTTGCATAGAAGAAAAGAACTGATACACTGAGGATATTTTTAATGAGATGCTCACAGTACTACTCTTGCTCAGTTGTCAGTATCTAGATGAATTCCTTCAATTCCTGGCAGATACGCCTCCAGTCACTACTGGGGTTTCCCAAGGTTCACTTTTGGGGCCAGTTCTGTTTAATGCCTTTACTGATGGTCTGGATAAAGGGCTTAAGTGCACTGCCAGTAAGGTCATAGATGACACCAAGTTGGGCAGGATCTGCTGGAGGGCAGGGAGGCTCTGCAGAGCAGTCTGGACAGGCTGGACTAATGGGCCAAGTCCAGTTATATGCAGTTCAACGAGGCCATGATGCAATGGGAAGGCTGACCTGGAACAGAGATTGAACAGACCTAGAAAATAAAGTAGATATTTATTAAAAGGCCTTTAAGGATACACCTTGGCCAGCAAAAGGGCCTGACCAGGGCTACACCCAAGGTGGACTTAAAATGGTCATAAAATGGACAGTCGGTCTCAAGGTCTTATACTGTTATACGTTTTTGTCCATTTGCATGTCGGAGTTTAATTGTGCAATTACAGCTTCAGATTATGAAGTCCCATCCTTCTTTTTTATTCTCTTCAGTCCACTGTTGTTTATGTTTTTGGGCATGAAACTTGTATTTGTTGTTCTTGGTCTCCATCTGGAAAAGGGTTTGTTTTGTCTATTTTCTCTGTGAGGAGAGCTTACTAACACTTAATGGGAGGCTCAGAGCTACACACCTAGGCAGCACAGACTCTGAAAAACATGAAAGCTAAAACTTAAGGCAACAGCAAGTGCCAGGTTCTGCACTTGCCTGCCCTTCAGTCACAACCCCAGGTTGTGCTACAGGCTGGGGGTAGAGCAGCTGGAAAACGTTCCAGAGGAAAAGGACTTGGGGGTGCTGCTCAGCGGCCAGCTGAAATTGAGAGAGAGTGTGCCCAGGTGGCCAAGAAGGTCAGTGGCATCCTGGCTTGTATAAAAAATAGTGTGGCCAGCAGGATTTCAATCACAAGCAGTGATTGTCTCTATGTACTGGTGAGGACACACCATAAATCCTGTGTCCGCTTCTGGGTCCCTCTCTACAAGAACATTGAAGTACTAGAGTGCGTCCAGAGAAGGGCAACAAAGCTGGTGAAAGATTTGGAGCACAAGTCCTATGAGGAGCAGCTCCTGAAGAAGCTGAAGTTGTTTTGCCTGGAGAAAAGGAGGCTCTAGGAAGGCCTTATTACTCTCTATAACGACTTGAAGGAAGATCAGAGAAAGGAGAGGGTTGGCCACTTCTAGGTAACAAGTAACAGGACAAGAGGACACAGCCTCAAGCTGCACCAGGGAAGGTTCAGGTTAGATGTAAGGAAGAATTTCTTCATGGAAAGGATTGTCAAGCATTGGAATGGACTGCCCAGGGTATTCAAATAATAACTGGATGTGGCCCTTAATGCTGGGGTCTGTGTGTGATCTGTGTACTCACTAATTCAATTGCATTTGTTCAAAGAATCAGTCATGAATATTTCATATTCTTGTGTAGTTCCTTTTCCATAACATACAATGTCTCTTTTTTTCCTTTATTTCTCCTTCTTTTTAATGGAAAGACAACAGTATAATTCTACCATGCTGAACTCCCTCATATATACTTTCATGTGCCCTTAATGATTTCTGAAGAGTTTTCTGTAATTTTAAGGAATTCTGTTAGAGCACACATAAACTTACATACTAAAGGAAATGAGGCACTTCATTTGTTCTTTAAATACTCTTACATCCACAAATGCTGTTCTTTTCTGGGCTGCCACTACAGAGTGCAGTTTCTGTATGAACAAAGGCCACGTATATGAATTTTTTGTGAATTTGCGTTCCTACAGCTGTTTGGGGTAATGTGATGAGCTGAAAACCTTTTTGCTATCTGTATTTATTGAGGCACCTACCCTTTTTCTCCTAAGTTCTTTCTTTTTTTTTCTTACGTTTCAGTCCTACCTCCTTTTAAAACATTCTACTCCAGGATATCTGTATTTCTCTTAAGTGTTCTTAACACTTGCCTCAAACAGCTTATTAAATTCATAGAGGAAAAAATATGGTTACATAAAAACATGTGATCATAATAAAAAAGGAGATGTTTTAATATGTATCTCATAAAAGCAGGTCTACTGAGAGGGGGATGAAGGAAGAATGAGAGGAATGAGAGGAATGAGAGGAATCAGTGCATCAGTCCTGGGGGGGAAAAAAAGTGGACTAAATTAAAAAAGCAATTAAGAAATGCTGAACCTCCATCGTGTCAATGAGCTTCTATGGTAGATTAAAAAAAAGTGTGACGAAGAACAACACACTCATGCCTATTGTTTTAGAACAATGAAGTGTGTCCTGCTTGTTATGCTGCTGTTCTAAGCATATGTCATAATATTTCCATTATTGTGCGTAAGTGCAGCAAACATGAAGGACAGACAAGGCATTTTTGGCACAAGGACAAAGAACATTTTGCTTCAGCTAGTTACAAATTGCTTTCATTAAGAACAAATGATCTTGGAGCAGTTTTCTGCTGTATGGTCTCCGCAAGATGTCAAGCACAAATGGTAACCTGGTGTTTCCTCTAAACAATAGAATAAACCTAGATGGAGGCAAGTATGAGGCTTGCTTTACGAAATGTTTAGTCTTTCTGTGGCTGGGCAAAAGAACTTGCAGTCTCCATTCTAAAAATAACTATGATTAGGCTCGTACTTTTACACTAATCAGTTTGGACTTGAATTAAGAGTGACCATTTTAACAGTTAACATAATTAAAATGGTGATTTGTTCAGAATACAGCATCATTTAGCAGTATCCTGGTTCCCTTTCTTAATGTTCTTTAAATGATGTCTTTAGTGATTTTATAGAGATGTTGTACAGCAGCACTTGGCTGTCCTGAGGCAAAATTTCTGTCAGCATTCCTGGTCAATCTATATTTTAAAGAATAGGTAGTGTAGCTTGATACTTTTTAAAAATACATTGCCTTCCCCTCATCATGAAAGAAGCATTCAGCTAATATGCAAACACAGTTTCTGGTTAATAAGTTCTTACTGAGCAGCTTTGGAGTGTTTCAATTTATAAATGACTGCAATATGGTACTTAAGATTTGAAAAATTGTTTTTGATCATGTGTTCTAGTCTCTGTTTAGAGTAATATTTCATGAAGTATATTACCACATTACTTCTTGACTATGCATTTGTAATCTTTATTTTGAAAGTTCAATATCTTAGCTGCATAAGATCACTTTAGGTTTCAATTCCAGATGCAAATGTCTGATAAATCTAATAAAAATTGAGCAAGCAAGGATGTTTAAAACTCTCATTGGTTCTGCAACACAGACCTAATACAAACATCAGAAGAAAAAGGATGGAAAATCAGGCAGCCAGCTGGCTCAGCAGCATCAAAGACTGGATATTCTCTTTCTGCTAACACCAGAACTGTAGAGCACATTAAGAAGGAAAGAGATATGTTATGCACGAAAGCATTCCTTCTGTGCTTCCACTCACAACGTAGCTGATGTATATTGAATAGCCTAGGGTTAAATCTGATCTTTTTTTCAAGTGAATATTACCCTTATATTTATTGTTTTCCACAGAGCATATTTCATAATTTCATTATTAATGACCCAGGGAAAACCAAAAATAATCAATCTCATTGTCAGGAAAAAAGGAAGCAGAGCACTTATCTTTATGAAGAGTAAGGAAAAAAATATTCTAAAAGGTCATAATACATTCAAAGTCCATTGCAAAGGCTGTTAGTAAAAGAAAGGAAGGTAGATTTTCTGTTGGAAAGGTAAAAGCTGAATCTCTTGTGAACAGAGAAATTTATAAATTTCAGAAATTTATAAAACAATACAGTGATTTAAATACAGTGATTTATATAAAACAATACAGTGAAACAATACAGGTACAAAAGCTAGAACATGTAAATGGGAATAATATTTGAACCCCTAGGACTTTCAAAAGATAGTCCAATGGTTCTAGATGCTGTGAAAAGACACTGAAGGACATATACTTGTAAGATAACAAAAACTGGTTATCATAAATTAAGACCTAATAAAACCCATTGGAGATCACTTTTTATATTGTCTTATTTTCCAAGCCTCTGGAGAATAAGTTTTCACTATATTTTATGTTGAACTACTGGTGGAAGTCTGAGAAAGTCAGAAACAAAGTCCCAACCTGGACATACTGAAAGCATTGACAATCATTCTGAAAGCTGAGCTTGAAACAAAAGGGCACATTGTTTTGGACAAGTAAAGATGAGAACATTTTTTTCCATTTGTTTTCACTAAAGAAGACTGGGAAGTGTCCAGAATTATGTAACAGTTGGACATTAATTGTAATGGCTGTGTGTGGCATGGAAACCTGAGGACATGTAGCTTCAAGCAAACAATTTTTGAACTGCAGTTGGGTTTTGTGAGGCCACCTAATGTCTCAGAGTACAGTGTCAGCAATCAGCCAACATGGCTGGGATTATGATCCTTGGGGACAAAGGAGTCTTTGAAGTCATCAAAATAAATGCCCATCTCTCATCTGAAAGTGTCTTAGGAGAATAGAGTGGCTTAAATACTGGGGAGATGTTTCTTTTTCTTGCAGGGATCTGGAGCAGAATAGTTTCCACAGGAGCACTGCTGGTTCCCATGCTTAAAGCTGGAGAAATATTAACATACTTCCAGAGGAGGACCAGAGGACCAAAATGAAAAACTGTTGATTAAAGTAAACTTTTGGGACTTACAGAAAAGTCAGACAACAAAGGCTGTGGGACATGGGGTGCTGGCTCAAGGATGGGTTGATGGTTCAGAAGATGAGCCTGAACTACTGGAGTGAAAATCCATAGTAGTCAAAGGCTGAAACAAAACACATAACAAGTTCCCCTTCACCAATACACACCAGACAACCCATTCAGTGTTGATCTCCAAGGCAGGGCTTTCTACAGACAGTTTCTATTGTGTAATTTGTGCCGCCTTGCTAAATAAGCAATAATTGTGTTTAAAATGCTATGGAAAATCTATCATAAATATCTGGAGTACTGAGGGACCAAAATAACCATAGTACTGAGGCTGTAAAAAGGTTTTGTAGTTTTGGTGGTACTTAAAAAACAACAACAACAAAAACACCCCATCCCCACCCCCCACCCCCCCCAAAAAAAAAAAAAAAACAAAACAAAAAAACAAAAAAAACCCCCAAACCCAACCAACCAACCAAAAAAATCAGTTGAGAACCTAGGGATTATGGACTTTATTTCAACCTGTGATAACTGTGCTGTGAAGTCAAGCACTCTTTGCAGCCTTGATGATACACCCAAAATCTCAAAATTAGAGGTGATGCCTGGGATCTGTTTGGGCTTTGTAAACCAAAAAGATAGAGTTCTGTACTAGGATAAAATGCCAAGCACCTGCTGACTTTCCAGTCAAGAGGAGTTTGGCCTTTGTCCCAGGTTTTAGTAGAGGGGGACATTAGGTTTTTTTTTCTAGTCCATCCAAGTGTTTCCTGCTGCCAAAGACTGTCATTTCTGTTGAACAAAGTCACTTCATGAGAACTGACATCAACTCATTTACTCAGAACATAAGCTGCTAAAAAATGGAAAAATAATTGGAATATCTTCCCCTTGTAGCATTCCATGCCATAAACAGTAAATTCTGGCATTAAGAAATGATGACAGATAACAGTATTAATCCACTACTGTCCTAGTAGAATATGGATCCTAGCCAGCAGAAATCTAAGAAATTAGAAAGCAACCAATATTGACTTCCTATTACTTTATTAAGGGATGACTGGAGAAAGGTTTGGTATTTGTTTACATCATTTATTTATCATCAATACATTATCAGTGCATTGGAAATTTACAAATTATTTGTGAGAGGGTCAGGTGTCATTTGCACACAAGGTAAAAATATTGTGCTGCATTTCTTCCTATCTAAAAAAAGACTTGTACAACTCTTGGAATATGTGTTTAATCAGTGATCCATTAAGCACTATTTCAGCCTAGAGTGTGAACACTCTTGGCAGAACCCCACTGAGAATGAAGGGTGATAATATTCCCCTGGACTGCTCATAGGAAACTGAAAAATTCAAAACACAATTCCTGAGGTACTGGTGTGGTACTTACAGTCATCACAGATAGATTTTTTTCCTGTATCTCAAGACTTTTCATTTTGGCTGTCCTGTAGATTTCATCTATGCTATCTGGACTTAGAATCACAAAATCATTAAGGCTGGAAAAGATCTCCCAGATCACCAAGTCCAGCCTCTGATTGGACATCACTGTATCCACTGCAGCAGAGCACCAAGTGCCAGGTCCAGTAATTTCTTGAGCACTTCCAGGAAAGGTGACTCCAGCATTTCCCTGGGTACCCTGTTTCAATGCTTGACAATCCTTTCAGTATACTTGACCTCCTCATCCAGATCACTGATAGGAATATAAACGGTAAAATGTTCATGTTTATGGTCATGACTTCCTGGGCTTTTCTTTCAAAACAGAGTTGAAGATGTGCATGGTGGTTTGTTACTCAAGTTGAATTGTACTGAACTTCATTTATAATAATAATTTTTCAACTTGCTGAACATTCAATATACAAAAGTATGAATCCAAAACAGTAGTGATGTTTCAATATTTGCTTTTTTCAGAAAATCATGAGTAGAAACCTAAAGTGCCCCTTTTAACTAACTGGTGAGCAAAGTATGCAGAAAAGGTTGCACTGTGTCAATCATTCTCACTGTGTGTATAATGCAACATTTTTTTGGAACATAAACACAGATTGTGGAGTTTGAGAAAGCAGCATGCAAGACTATAATTGTGTCTGTGTTATTTTCCAGAAAATATAACAAGGTATTTCAACTCATCCTGTAAATATTTAAGGTACTTTGGAATGCTGTCATCCTATGATTCTCTGGGAGGGAAAATGAAATACAGTTATGAGACAGATTATATCAGAAGCACAGTATTATCATACTAATGCACAATAACTCATATGTGGAAGCCAAGATCAATGTCTGATGAACTAGATTATTATCCTAAGCTTCAAGTGAAACATGGCACAGTCTGAAATAAAAAAAAATCAGATACCTGTCAGAATAAGGAAGTTTGAGCTTGTAAGGTTTTCTGTGCTCCTGCCTCAAATATGATAAACCACACACACACAAAACAAACAATCAAAAAACCAAACAAAGGCTAGGTTTTCAAGAATTCTAAAAGACTTCTCATTTCAAAGAAGAACCAGTGAAAGTAAGTGTCAGAGAGTATTCTACCTTGCCTTGGCAGCAAAGATGAGCAACATTCACCAACAAGGAAGTGGAACTCCATCTTCCAAATCTGTTTGTGGCCACACATGAGAAATACAATCTTGACACAGGCTGAAAGCACTGTTTTTCCCCTCCAACATGATAGCAACACTTTTGTAATAAGAAAGAAGTTTGTTCAGAAATTTCTTCAAGCTTGACAGCTCAGAGTTCTCTTAATAAAATGATTTCACTATGAATATGTCAAGGATAAATAGGAATCACAGAGAACTAAGTAAACTGAGAATTATTATTGGTTATTAAATACATGTAGAAAACACCTTTCTCAAGGCGTTAATAAATTTGTGGTTTTTTGCAGATGTTAAACTCCTAAATTTTGTGTTGCAATAATGTCCCAAATTCCATTTCACGCTATCATTTATTTTAAATAAATTACTGTAATAGAAAAATTATAATATTAAAGAAAACAATGCCTGTGTCACCACTTTTCTCCAAATTCCAGTCTAAAATTTTACAGGAAAAAGAGGTTATTGGAATAATAGAACTGGAAGGCTTTTAACAGTGTAGTGTTGATTAAATGAAGATTTTGCCCAGCATATTTAAATGAAGTATTAAGAAACAGGAGGACAGAAAATGCTTCTTCATATAATGTCACACAAAGCACCTATTTCTGAGAGTGTTTGACTTAATAGAAATACAAACTTGAGACAGAGGAAAATGGAGGGGGTTTCTCATTATGTGATAAATATGCAAACATAGCAAGCAGAGCAATTGATGAACTACTACTGCTGAATCCATCTGTTTATGTTCTACCAAAGGCACTGTTTAATGTCTGTCTGATGCCTGCATCCAGCCTCCTTTGAAGGATTCCCATGAGTGTGCACAAACCTCTCTGCGAGCTGTGCAATGCAGGTTCTGGCACATCTGCCTCTGTGGTTTACTTGCCAGTGAGAGCAATTCCATTTGAAAATGGCTGAATTCAGATAGCAAAGCTCCTGTGCCCATGTGCAAAGATTATACAACATTAGGTGGAACTAGATAAACGGATCCACATACCTCCAGCATCTCTTTGTCAAAAGCAGTGCTAAGGAATAGCTTGGCACAGAGAAAAGTGCTGCTGAAGGCAGCAGTCCACAAGTGATTGTGGATTATCTGTGATTATCTGAAATGTAGATGTAGCACAGTTGCTATTAGAGCAGGTAGTGTGCTGAGTAAATAAGAAAAGGCATTTTTTATTAACCAGTATTTTTCCTCTACCATCAGATTCACCTGGGAAGAGGGATAGATAAACATGGATCTTCATATGACAGAAAGTTAACAAAATGAATGCTTGTTTAAAAAGCCTGTGGTTGGTTCCACCTGCAGGTTATTAGCAGACTTCAAAATCTGGACTGCTTCTTTATCAGACTGATTTCATGATGTGTTAAGACACTGGACTATGTGACACATATAAGGCACAATTTGCTCAGTCATTTTCTAGAGTTTTCTGGTATATTCTTTCTAGAATTCTCTAAAGCTAGTGCTTATTATGAATTGAAGCAAGTCAACTTTTAATCTAAAGATATTGTTAATCAACAAAATAAGAAGCACCTAAAAAAAAAAACACAAAAAAACCCCACAAACAAACAAACAAAAAAAACCCAACAACAACAACAAAAACACCCATAATTCAAATCTTCCTGACTACATTTACATCCTTCTGCAGAAGTATTTCTGTTTGGACTTTGGACTTTCTTTTCAGTCAAGCAGTATTCAGTTGTCACCAGAACTAAGCTTTACACTGTCTCCTGCAGAAAAGCTGTGCTGATTTTCCAGGAATTCTTTCCATCACCTCTTAGGACTGCTTCAGATAGTCTTTGGAGGTAATACATCTATTATCCCTCACACCACCTCTCTATTTCCAGTACTACAGTTTTCTGCTTCCCATGTCAGTCTTACTCTGCCTGTCCTCCTAAAACCTGGATATTTTTCCAAAATGGAGGAATAGTTCTCAGAGAAAGAGCAATTATCCCAAATGGATATAATTGCACCAGAAGGCAGTTGGCAAGAGAGTGCAGGAAGCCACAATAAACTGTAAACAAATCTATTAAATAATCATGCTCCTCATCACAGATTGGCTTCCAGTGTGCTGACAAACCTTACATAGTTATTGAATTTTACACAATTGTTTCGTATTCTACTTAGTATTAGCATTGCTGTTTAATTTTCATGGCCATTTAACCAGAGAGTCAAGGGTCTGAAACTTCAGGGTTTGCCATGCCAAATATCAAGATTGGACAGATGGGCATCATGCTTGTGTTTCAGATCATGTTCTAACATCTGTAAGAAATCTGAACTTTTTTAAACCATACTTTTTCCTTGTGAACAATCTCCAGTACGGTCCTACACAACCAGACATCTACCGAAGCATATGATAACAATTTTTCAGAAACAATGTAGAAAGCAAACTAAGGAAATCTGCTGCAATTATTACATGAAGGAAAGGACTGATAGCTTAACCTGTAGTTGTATAAAACCTGTTATACAACCTGTAGTTGTATAAAAAACCTTTGGATTTTTACATATTTTTAATTTGTTGTGAAAAAATTATTGTTGATCCAAAGAGACAAACGTTTCAATACATCATGAAATGTGCTTTGCAAGAAAGAAAAAAAAAAAAAACATTTCATGAATATCATAAAATAAGTAGCTATTGGTAGTAGTCATAAACTGTTAAACCATATGATACAGTAGCATTACAAAAATTAGTCAGTAGCCCTGACTAATAGAGCATTGAGTGCAATTTGATATCTTCCCTTTGATCTCTCTAATCTGCTGTAGATCGGAGAATTTGATCATGAAAAAACTATTTGCTTAAAAATCTAAAATATTTCACTTGAGGGCTCTGTGACATGAATGACAATATCTCAGTCTGTATTTTTTTCTTCAGTAAGTCAATCAACTGGCTTTGTGTCTTAGTTTTTAAAGACAATTGCCTGCCAGGGAATACTAGAGCCTTCCTTGGACTGGAGAATGCAAACCCCCTTCCCTCCAAATTATTATAATTTTGCAATTAGGGGCTCTCAGGCAAAGATATGGGAAATAGGAGTAACAGTTCTTCACTAGGAATATTAAAAATAAAAAGGAAAATACAAATGTAGTAGTAGTAAAAAAAAAAAAAAAAAAAAAAAAAAAAAAGCAAGGAAGCAAACAAGGATCCTGGAAAAGCCCCTGACAGAGTCAGGGATACAACCTGGCACCCTGGTGGTCAGGGTGCTGGAAGTAGTCCAAATAAGTCCTCCTGGAGTAACAGATGTGGTTCTGTGGAGCAGAGATGGTCCTGTAGAAAGTCCAGTGGTGGTGAGATGGGTCCAGTCTTCCTCCAGGAATCCATCAGAAAAACAGGATCCCTTGTATTCTTCAATCCCAGTTTTTATCCATCTAGGAACAGCTGGCTCCTCCCCCACTGGGTGGAGCATCTCACAATGGGATGATGGAATGTGTCATGTCATTGGTGGGCCCTAATGGCCCATTATCAGAAGATGTCCCCCTGGAGGATGGAGGGGTGGTGAAAGAGATAAGAAACACCTGGTTTTAATGGCTGGGCTGTTATCAGGAGGCATTCTCCTCCTTCCCCCCTGGAGTTACAAGAGAAGGAAAAAACATCTCCCAAAAAACCAGCCTTCAACAGATGAAATAGAAAACACATTTCTAGGTTACATAATCCAATACACTTAGTAAAATAAAAAAGTCTTGGAAGATTGATCAAAGTCAATAGAAAATTTCTGAATATTTAAAAGAAAAAACTTCTTCCCTTATTTTTGTTCTGCTTTTCACTTAGAACCAACTCAGACTCAGAAAAACACTCAGAAATATCAGACTTCCACCAAGGACCTTTGAAGTTTTTAACCATCGCAACTCAGAAAAAAATTAAGTGAGCATCTTAAAAATGGTGCTCCTTCTGTTTGAATTGCACAAGTTTCTCTTGTCAGTAATTGATATTACCTTTGATTTCAATATTATAATAACATAAAGCAGGTAAAATAAGCTGTATCCAACCATTAACGCTATTACATTTTCTTCTCATATTCATAACAAGACCTTTTCATTTCAGAACCAACATCAGTGGAACTCTGGTAGATTGCAGGAACATTGTGGAGCTGTCGCTTGATTGCAATTTCAAAAATTATTTTCTAGATCTGTTTTTTTTTTTTTTTTTTTTTTTTTTTTTTTTTTTTTTTTTTTTTTTTGTGCAGTTCTCTATGCATCATGACCCACTACTAAGACTCATTTTAGTGTTTTTCACTCAGCACTACGTCCACTTGTGATACTATAAAATGGATATTGGTCTTGATATCTTCAATAGCTTAATATAGTTTTGAAGATATTTGATCTTTCTTCCTGTGAAGCATTCAAATATTCAAACCAATCAATATACTTTTATTTATTTCTGTGGTTAGGCAAGTTTAAACTAAGTTTGACCATCTTGCCAACATTTATTTTCTGTTTTTATCATTCCATCTCTAACATTTTCTTCTTCCTTCTACCTTCTTCCCCTCCCAGCACACACATTGGAGAATAATCAGGACCTTAGATGTACTGTAGTGGATGGCTCACTGCACAGTCAAGAATTTAATAACTCCTCCCAGTGTAATTTCTGTAACTCAAAAGACTGTTTTTCCTCCAATACCGTATTAAATAGAGAGTTTGGTTTAAAAATAAATGCTGAATCTTTCCAAAGGCCATCTGATAAGACTAGTAATTCAAGAGTGAAAAGAGTATAGCTATGCTTTTATGAGAAAAATACTATTGAAAATGTACTGCATTAGTTCAAGTGTATTGAACTGAAAAGTTTTCTAGAACTAACATCAACTAAAAAAATTCTTCCATTACACTTTTTCAGCAGCTTACTGCTAGCAACAGAAATGTCACTGAATGCAATTGTCCTTGGAGTTCTTAGGGTTATAAGGATATTACATCACCTAGCAACAGAAACATTTATTTGGGATACAAAGATCAAATGAGGTTTTTTAATGTGTTGTAGATCCCTCAGGATATACACAAATAAACTCCCATAGAAATCCACATAGTTTGCAAGGCAGTCTGTTTCTTTGTCCTTGATGCATCATTGCTTTTCATTTGGAAGATTTTGACCTTTTGCTAGCCAAACTGGTAACGGTCTCCTTATTTTGTTTATGAGTTTGTTTGTTTCCTTGTTTGTTTATTTTCAGGCACAAAAATTGCACTTAGAGATTTACATACTGTTTTTTGAATATCCTTCCATCCAGCTCATTATCTCTTCTTCAAAATGAGATTTTACTGGATTTTGGAACATTGCATATTTAACAACTAGAGTGGGGCAAAGATCAAGCTAAATGTCTCGTAGGAAACTTCATTTTTAAAATAAATAATAAAAAAGAATATTTATCTTTTCAGCAAAATTATCAGTCCAGAGTGTTCTGAAACATACTGGCATGTGGTGGATTTCCCAGTCAATACCAGTGATGGCACATCATGAAATGGCCTTAATTCTCTTAATTCATCAGGCCCTTCATTCTCATCAACCTTGTTGCCATGAATCTTGTAGTTTTCTAGACTCAGATCAGACTCACCAGGAATGAAGTGTCCTTCACAGGATCTTTCAGAGGAATGAAATGGTTATGCAGACAAGTATTGATAAATCTGGGCTGACCTTAGGAATCCATGGAAAACCTCTTTCTAGGTATTAAATGGTAAAATTCAATACTTCATTTCGTTTCATCTTAGCCATCCTTTGTAATCTGTAGTTAGCTGTAGCTTACAGAATATCACAATGGCATGTGGCAAGTTCCACTCTTCTTACATCCTCTGAGTACATGCTAGACTTTTATTAATCTCATTGAGCTGGAAAGTGTGTGTGGGGGCAGAGCAACCTGCCTTGTTCTTAACATTTTATGACTCAAAAGTGAGTTCTGACTTTTCTGTGTGATTCTCTAAGTGTGCCTTTTCTCTTTGTGCTTTGTGCTCAAGCTTCCAGTTTGCTTCTTTACTTTAAGGACAGATCTTCAAAGGGGTTAAGCATCTTTGAAAATCTTCTCACAAGCCTATGAAATTTTAAGATCAAAGTCTTTTTCTGGAGACTAGTCTAAATTTCTTCTTACTCATTCTTAATTGAAAGCCATATGATCAAAAGCTAAAGTGTAGATAAAGCCAAAGATGGACTGAAGTAGTATTTGAAATCCTATGCAGCTGCATAGTGACCCATCAAGACATTGTGTGTGAACATGAATCCTAAATCATTCTAATCTTTCTAAGAACCCACTTGAATGTGCAATTGTAGAGCCAACAAAATTCTGTGGGCAGAGGATCCCATACTGTGGGATTCTGGTGTCTTGGGCAGCTTCTAGTGGGGCTTCTATTCAGTACAAAGAACAGAATTCTGCTTAAGAAGTCCCTGTAGTTTATTCCATCATCTTATTACTTTAAAAAGTGAGGAGTGTATCTGTGGCATAACCAAGCACTTTACACTGCAGTTTGTTATAAAGGAGCAAAAGTTTTATAGTCAGGTAATTGACAGATTTTGTCTCTCAGACATCCAAACTTTCAGTCAGTCTGGCAAGTCTGATTATTCTACCCTGCTTAGGTAACGTAATAATAAAAATAACAACACTTTAAATTTAATTTTATATGGAGGGTTATGATATAGTCTAGACACACGCTTAGTAAATACATCAAAAATAGGACTAGTGTTCTCAGCCAAGCACACAAATGTTACTACAGGCAAATAGAAGTCCCTTGGAGATAACTAACTGATATATCAGGGAATTCTCAAAGACTGATTATTAATGCACCAAAGCCATATAAATTCAGTAAAACAATCAGAAGACATTAAAGAAAGCCAGCTTTATGTCTACTTCGGGCCCATTCTTCTTATGCCGTAAGTCAAGACAAATCCCTGTCACATCATATTTTCTTGCTGTGGGATGACATTGGGGAAATAAGGGGACCACTTAGCTCTTTTGTGTAACTCATTTAAAATAACCCAGATTAATGGGGACCTGTCTTTTTTACCCTTGTAGGCAATGATAAATACTAAGAAATATTATTGAAGCCATTGAGCTGCCCATTAATAATACATTAGTAAATACCATATGATAAAATTTCAGCTTGCAGCTGAGCCGAGCAATATTTTATCCATGTAGGGTAAGGGTCCTGCTAGTATCTACATGTGTACAGGACGCAGAAAGAAGAAAAAATAGGCCCCCAAATACCTGAAATACTATTTTATCACAGCTGAAGAAGCATGTGAAAAGTTTTCCAAATGAGAAGAGCACAGAGTATCACAGAAACAATGATGGTTATTCTCTTGACTCTTTCCAGAACCTAGCAATGTTTTACTCTGCTGCAGAGCCTGGTTCAAACCTGAATTTGCCAGAAAAAATTCTTCTGATTTCAAGGGTTTCTTTCCTTTACATTCTTTAGTAAGATTAAAAGATAATAAGTTAAACCCTTTGGCAGTGACTAGTATTTTTGTTCTCACTCCCTCAGGGACAGTCACTGATTTGCTCAAGAATCTTAAAAAACTTTATATTCTTCCCTGGACTTGCTTCTTTTTTTGAAGGATCTATGTTCTTTTTATGACTTCTTAGAAGATCATAACTTTTCTTTCCTGGAAATGGCCAAGATTCTGTTTTGTGAGTAATGATTGTCCTTCCTTATGTCTAATTTTACTCTGTTTATAAGCAATAGCCTGTTGTCAAGTTCTTGCGCTTTTTTGTCAGTGACTATAGGTAACATCCTTCTTCATACAATAATATTGGTCATATATGAAAGGAAGCTATTTTTTTATTTTCATCTTCCAAAGAAATGAGGCAAAAGCTTTTTTTTTTTAATATATTCCTCATATATATATCAGATTTTATATATATATATGTGTGTGTGTGTGTGTGTGTGTGTGTGTGTGTGTGTGTGTGTATATATATATATATATATATATATAAAAAATACATCATATTTCTTTATTGGATTAATATTGTACTGGGTCATCCCATGCCAGGAGATGTCCTGTAGTAGCTGTTCACTAATATGTATTATTCATATAATTAATTCAGTGTTTGAAATTGAGATTCTCTAAAAATAACAGAATAAAAACCAACCTTGAATTTACAAACAATGATGCAGCTTGCCTATTTTTCCTATTGATTGTAAAAGTCCATTATACTTTCAAGTCTGTATTGTTTTAATTTCCTTCTATTAAGAAAACTACTGGTTTTACAAATGTCTGTGTATCCGTGTCCGTGTGTGTATGCATGTGCATGTAATAGGTAACACACATTTTAATTCAGGGATTTTTGGAGACTCACAAAGGAATTTTTGAGAACCGATATAAAGTCCATGACATTTATATTTTAGATAATTTTCAAAGAGAATCTATTAGGGATTGAAAAAAAAATACATTGGGTTTGATGAAATAAAATGTTAAATTATTAGGTATATAACATTAGATCTATAAAATTTTATGGAAGCATAACTGCCCTGACACAAAAACATACTGCAGATTTAAAATGCTCTCCAAAGGATTTCCCCCCCCCCCCCCCCCCCCCCCCCCGTTTAATACTATGGCTTACAGAGAAGAGATGCAAATCCAGTCAGCAGTCATATAACTTGACATTAATTGACCCTTTACATTATGTGACTTACATGCAAATAAAATACTTCTAGTCTCAGGCTCTTGGTTTTCTTAGCTCAAAAAACACAATTCTGTTCAAAACTTGCATTTTTTTAACATAACTACTAAGTGCTAAATTTTCTCTGCCTTACTGTTCCTATCAAACCAAACAGACAGAAATGGCATCTTAAATTTTCTCTCAATAATTACCCTAAGTAGGAAATTCCCCTTGGATGCTATAAATAAATTCGTGACAGAGTCCCTAAGAGCCTTTTCACCCATTTCAATGAGTAAGGCATTGTAAGGCAATAAATAAGACAAACCTTAGCACTGGAAGGAATCCTGAAATAGGGGGTTCTTCCTCTAATGTGGGGGGGGGGGGGGGGGGGGAAGTATTTCAGATGCAGAATGCAGGGCAGGAGAACATAATTTGTTTATTTAAACACTTGGTCCCCAGATGAGTGAACACTTCGTGTGAATAGTGGAATTCACCATTTTCCTATTCAAACCAAAATGATGATCTCTTTTAAATTTTGAGGAGGCACCTGGACAGAGAAGGTACCCTCTGTTCCATTGCATTTATGAAGTTTGTACTAAACTTGACTCCTGCCTCAGGGAGTAAGGGTATAATTAATTCTCACTAATTAAAAAAAAAAATTAAAAAGTCAAGCTATAACATTTCTCTTCACACTCAAAAACAAGGCTTCATTATGAAGACAAACAGGAACAGATATTCAAAACTGCATAAAAACCCCCATAGTGTTTTCAAATTCCTGTGTTTAAAAAATAAATACATCAAATAACAAAGCATTTAACCCATTAGTTAATAATTTAACCAGAACAAAATCTGCTGCATTAAAAACAAAACACAATATCCCTGAGTGTTTTCCAAATATTACATTAACTATAATCCTTCAGCAAAATAAATGCAAAACTTTACAAAGTTTACATATTTTACATAAGTCATAAGGTTGGGTGATGACAGACCAAGAGAGTAAATTTTGAGAGATTGCAGAACACGAGTAAAAATTCTCATAAGAATTTTAGGGCATCAGAAGTACCTAATTACTCTGTCTTCTGGAAAAAGCCTTGTGCAATGTTCCAAATACAAACTTTTATGGAGTTTCCCCTTATGTGATTTTGTACACTGCCTGAAAGAGCAGTATTAAAAGTATATTTTGTACACAAAGTATGCAAAGTAGACATGTATATTTACAGTTACCTTGAGATGACTATAATTTTGCTAAAGGATTAATGGATTAACCCCTCATTTTGCTTCTTTAACTCTTCCTGAAGCCAAGATAAATTACTTATTTTTCTGTTGATGCTCTGTAATGAAATTATAACGTAGCAACCATAACCATTTCTAAAACATTACTCATCTTAAAAGATGGAGTGTTATTGTGTTGGCATAAACTCCCAGAGTAATTCACCTTGATTGATTAAAAACTCTTATTTTGTCCATTGTACTTAAATATTTTTTTCATCCCAGAGTAAACAACGGCAGCTAACAGCCATGGTATCTCACTGCTGTGTGATCGAAGACTGGCTTTTAGGACAAGAAATAAATGGAGGTCTAATCTTTCTAGTGCCTTTTAGAGGTACTTAACATTGGTCTACAAAGAACATTGAATGAAAAGAATTAGTAATGGAAGAGACCTACAAAGTCATTTGTCCAGTCCTGTGCCAAAGCAAGATTGCTTGCCTATGATATACTGTTTTTAAGGGTGATGTCCACTCCAACCCTAAATTATTCATCTGACCTGGTACTGTTTCCATAATATCCTTAGACATACCAAGTTATTTTATACTGCAGTTTGGATTTTATTGTGCTGTATTTAATTTTGTTCCTATAATAGCATACTTTGCAACAACTTACACAGTCTGCTTTCCCCTTTTTACTTTTACTTCCCAGATGCTTGCTGAGTTAGACAAGCTACACTAGTGTGATCATTTTTCTTGGCTACTCAGGCAGTGAAAGAACTCTGCCTTGCATGCAAAATCAAAGGCTTTCAAACGGTGTTGCACTTGAAGGTCAAATTTAATTCACCATCCACTAAATTCATCAAATGTTATTGTGTTCTTACATGTTTCTAATGGTGGAGAGGTCTTCTATGCAGCATGATTTTCATATACATTATCCAAGACATATTTGTAAACCTCTGCATTTAATGCAGGAAACTTATGCCAAGGGAGAAAATTGACCTACATGTACTGAGTGAAGTTCTGCTTCAATTTTTTGAATTATGCATACTAAGCAACAGAATCTCCTTATCTCCATAGGTGATATATTGATAAACTTTGCTATAATCATCACTATACCGTCCCTGCCTTTAAATATCTGCAAATTTTATTGTCCCTCTCTTCAATTGTATCTTTTAGGAGGTACTTCCTCTTTTCTTTAAAATCTCTTAACCCAAAATAACCTAACTCTGATTCACAAAAATGAGTGAAGAAAGAATTTTGTGCTCTAGTTTAGAAGAACTCATTACATATCCTATCCATGGTATCATTAGGGATGCCCACACAAATACAATTGAAATGAAACATCCAGGGAAATATTATTGTCCAGGATGGTTATTGGAATCAGGGTAAGAAGAGCTTTTATCTTTCCTAAAGCACTCTGGGCAGAGTCCTGGGGTGATATGACTCGAAGGGCTTTAACCCCTTATCCTGGCAGTGTTTACGAGAAGACAGCTGAGGAGAAGGAGGGAAGGCAAGAGGAATGAGGAGCAGCATGCTGGACTTCTTCCAGATGCCACTGTGCCTGAAAGAGATGACATCTCATTATTAGTTGGAGAAGGCCCTGTGCAAAATGCCAGTACAAGAAAGGAAGCCAAAAACCTGAAAAAAAGCCAAAACTAAAAGATACCCAAAAAACCCACAAAAAGCAACCAACCAACCAACCAAAAAAAAAAAAAAAATCCAATAATAAATTACAGCATTCCCAGTTGCCAGAATCAATAATGATTAACAGGTACATGCTAGTGAAAACTAATAGCTATGTATTTTTCTCTTCCAGGGTGACTCTTTGCAGGGTTTATTTAAGCACAAACTCTTTTTTTAAAATTGAGAATATCATCATTGATCATAAAGTGCAGCACAGGTGGAACATCAAAGCACAAAAAAGCATAGAAATCTTTCTTTAATAGCCCATTTCTCTTCACTTATGGACAATTTATAAATAGAATATTCAGCCCTCCTCCTTTTGTACATTAAAAGTGTGGAGTTTTAGGTAGCCCTTGCACACAGCAGTAGGCAACCTGTTTAACAAAGTGAATTTACCATGTTGATTCAGAGATTTCAGCTATTTTTCGAGTTCTCCATTCAAGAGATTTTTCACATCAGCTCTAAACATGCTCTAAACAGGTACCAGTTTTTGAGCTACAGACTGCATATAATCACCATTCACTCTAATTAACAGTCCTAAAGTGTATCTGTCCTGTAACTGCACATGCCACCTAGATCTAATTTATGAGAAGTCACATAAGAGAATTTATTATGTAATAGTTAAAAAGCAGAATATTTACATTGATTTACATTGCCCAGAATTTTGATCCAATGCCTCAACAAGTGATCTGGGGGGTGGGGTTGAGAGGGGGATATGATTGTAAATGATTGTTTATTTCTAATTATGTGGCACTGATTAAAAAAACAAAAACAAAAACAAAAATAAAAACACCACAACAAAACAATAGTTGGGTATTTGACAACACTCTGCCAGCCTTTAAAAGAGAGAGGAAAATACTATCATAGTGACCCTAAGGAAGGTGAGTGGAACAGCAGAAAGACTAGCATTTCTCTGGGAATACCTGGACTGTGGAGGACATTGTTTTCTTCTTCCTTTGTCTTTGAAGGTCCATCTTTGTCCAGCCTAGCAGAAGATTCAATAGACTGTAACGGATCATCCCTGTAGCCAAGTCACTGATGACGATTTTTGATTTTTCTTGCTCAGGAGAGAGTACATGTAACTGGTTCCCTATGCCTGGTATTATTATATTTGCCAGTTATATACATGCAGCAGCTGCAAATGCTTTTTTAACTTGCTGTAATGGTGAGTTGCAGGAATTTGCTCTAGTTATGCGTTGTTTTGACCATTAAATAATCCCTTGATGGTTTTGACCATTACCAGATAGAAAAAAAAAAAAAAAAAACCAGGCTAAATTACCACATGGTCAAGTAAAACAATTATCATTTCAACATATGCTTTTAGTGAATGGCTTTCAAATTCTACACTTATGGGCATTTTAAACAATTGAGTAAACCAGAACAGAATAAAGAAAGCAAAAGAGAATATCAAAACCAGGTTACTTTGAATGTTGGCTATCACAAAGAAACTGGAATATAATCTGTTTGGAGAAGTCTGAACTTCAATCACTTTATCTGATGGTTTTGTAGAACAGTGAACTGTTCTACAAACTGTCATTTGTAAAGGAATATATTTTTCCATCCCTGGGGGAAAAAAAAAAATCATGGTTGCAGCGATCGTTTTGATTAATTATTAATAATTATACATTGGGTCATTTTACTTTTGCAACTCTTTTAACACCCAAGCCTTGATGGCAGCAAGATGTTTTATCAGAGAATAACTATACCTCGGTTTCTGAAGTTGTATCCAGGAGTATCTGTATTTGAGAAGAATGGAAGAGAATAGTTTACAGCCAGAATTACATCACCTTACAATACCTACTTTCTGAGAGAACTGGCAAGCCCAGTAAATATCCACAAGTTTTGTTTTGTTTTGTTTCTTTTCCATGTGGCCCAATGCCTTTCCAGCAGGAATAATTTAATGCTGAGAGGTGTACCACAAAGAGAAGTGTGGTAGAAATTCTGTTCCTAATTCAGTCATCTGCCTTACATGATGCCAAGCACTTTTGGAATCTAAATTAGCTCAGCTTGTAACAAAGTTAACAAAGGTGAAGAAAATATTATCTGTAGCAGATAGGAAATAAAAAGCTCAGAGGTGATGCAGGCAGTAGGATTTGGTGACAAGGCAATGTACTTTGAGGAATGTGATCGGGGAGCAAAGAAGAATGAAACAATGTAAAAACAACAGCATTGTAAAGAGAACTGAGGCAGAACATAACATTATTGAGCTAATGGTTTGAAGCATTGGAATACTGAATTCACTGTGGATGGAGGCAGTAAAAATATGCACAGTATGAACATTATGATAAAGGAAGAGGTTGGAATGCATTTCCCTAAAGAATTTGGTTATTTGTTTGGATTAATGTATTGCAGGTTTTGGGACTACATTTCCAAGCATGGAAGTGCCATTTATTTCAAGAGTTATCTACTACATATAGAATACATAGATATGTTTATTTATTCATGCACATATGTATAGATACAAACAATGACTTTAGTAATTTTTGACACCAGAATGAAGAGAATGTGACTATGTTTTTAGCACACAGGTACAATGAAGATTATTTTCTGGAAATAATAAATTCTCAAAAAGGCTGAACAACAGTTCCCAGAGTGAGACATTCTGCATGTTTGAATTAATGTTCCTGAGTGCTCCCTTGTTAGTGCTAAGCGTAGAGTTTAAATAAAGAAATCACATTCCAGGCTCCAAATACAATTTGTCAGCTTTGCTTCTGGGAAGTGTGAAAGCAGCAAAAGTGAGAGTCATTTATTCACCATCTGTTCAGCAACTCACCTCTTTATCACACAGAGATGCAGAAGATACAAAGTTTAGTAAGTTTTCAGACATCAGGCTGTTAGAAGTGAAGACAGGGCATTTTTTATTAACCTTATGAACTGAGATTCACTGGGTTTCCATATGTCCCATAACTTAACAAGACCACTAAAAATATTAATCATATCACCCCATTGCGTCTAATTTTTACAGTAGTATGTAGTTAGTATTTACAGGGATTAACTGAAAAATATAGCAGTTGAGTGATTTGGGTTTTTTTTTTTTTTTTTTTTTTTTTTTTTTTTTTTTTTTTTTTTTAAGGTTTAACAAGTGAGAGAAAAAATATAATTCAGAAAGGAGACTGAATAAGCTAAGGTATTCACAGCTTATTTACTGAATAAACTAGGCTGCACTAGTTCTTAATTCAGCTGTTAATGCCATTCATCTGTGTATGTAAACCTAGAGACGCTCTAACTTTGTGCCTATCTACAGCTTTTTCTTGTGGAGTCCTGATTACTGGCTGTCATTTCTATACATTCTCATAATAAAAAATTGTAATTATGATCTTTTATAAAAGTGGGTTTATTTGCACTTGGGGAAAAATAAATATTTCAGTAGTTCTGCATATACAGTGTATATACAAATTTCACAAAACCTTATTCAAGCATGAAAAATGCCTTCTCCAAAATTTAGGATTGCTGCAATATGGAAGAGCAACTTGTTGCAGTAGAGGAAATACTATTTTTCCCTATCCAGAGTACTGATCATAAAACAGATTTTTATCAGAAAAATAGAATAGGGTGCCTCTTATTTATATAAATTAGTGACACCTTTTTTGTGTTGTCACACTCTTCTTGTGTTGTCACGCTCGGTCTCTCCAGACTGAGCAATACAGATCGAGATCTTACACACCCCTGCACTCAGACTCAATCTGCAGTGAGCGTCTCTATAGGAGATGATGAAATCCAAGAGTGGTTCACTACTTCACAATAATGTGAAGGTTAATGGATGTCATCACTCTGACTGTACAATGTTAAGGTTTACGGATCAGTTTGAGTGCACAGTCAATAGGAAGTGCCCTTTCTTGCCCCATCTGCCTGGTTACATTGTCCACGTGATTGCTGTTTTCGTACTGTTAGCACTTTTACACTGCTCCTTGTTCTTATGATTAACAACTTCTCTTTCTGCTGGAAATACAGACTTCTGCATCTGTTCTTACCTGATCAACTTTGTTGCTTGTTTTCAATTGAGTGTCGAGGAGTGTCGAGGTGGGGCTGAGCAGCACCTCAATGTCAGACAAAATGGGAGGGGGTAAAAAACCACAATAGGATTCAAAGAGGCAGGCTTGTTTTGCAGCTGGAGAAGTAAGAGGGAGTTCTTTGACTCCCACACAAACAATCTCACAATCTTCATTGGGATTGCTTGTGGAGGATAACCAGTAACCGAAATCTGTCTCATAGATAAAAACTGTAACATACAGTGCAACTTGAATTCTTAATGAAGCTACGGGGCAGCAGAGGTGTACTGACCTGCAGAAGAATTGTACAGAACTCTCCCTTGGCCCCATCCAAAGCATCAAACAGCACATTTGCCCAGGTACTCCAGAGTGGCTTCCAACAGAAAACATTGTGCTGCTTGAGTTATTGCTCATTTCTGCCTCCCTCCAGTAGCTAAAAGGAGAGGGTAAATCATGTTTAGCCTCTGTACCTGCCAAGCAGTACTACCACTTTGGGAAGCTGCCTGTCACATCTCCTATTAATGAGCACAGACCTCAGAACTCCCGACCCGGGAGCAGCAGTATCAGCACATCCCCCGATGCTCCTCCTGCTGTGATAGACAGTGAAGTACCTGTTAAGTCTTGTGGCTGCATGCCAGCATCCAAACATAGCAAGTTCATATTCTGTCAGAATACATTTATGTCCAGAAACAAAATAACTGCATGAGTTTTGAGCAATGAAAGAATGCAGGTGGTGATATCAGCAATTTTCAGTACACTGAAAATAATAGAATTTTTGAGAAATTAAATGAGGAGGTTGCCCACTTAAATAAGTCCTTTCTGCAGTCTGTCTAGCAAGGAACTCTGTCAATGGCCTAGATCCCAACAAAAAAATGAAGCAGCTGCCCCAGCCATGTGAAGCTTCTTGCCTCTGGCAGCAGAGAAGGCTAACAGCATCCTGGGTTTTAATACAAGGATTGTAGTCAGTAGACTGAGGGAAGAAACCCTAACCTTTCACTCAGTGTTTTGAATAAATTAAAAGGAAATCCTAAGAGATAAAAGATACCAACAGAACAAAGCTAGTAGGCAGAGTTTCTACATTAAATTCTGAGATCAGATGAGATGTGAATACCTGTTTTGCTTCTGAGACACCTAACTATTACAAGTCATTTCTAGAAGGACTCAACAGTCTGTCTTCTCTGAGTGTATCCCTCCACCCTGCACTTATCTGTGATAATTTGGGGTTGATATATGCAACCTTATGGGGTGCAAGCCAATGACTTCTCCTCTCTGGTGAAAAATTGCACCTCTGGAAAAAGACAGTGAAGCAAAAAGATAAAATTGTATTAAAAAATTAGGTTTATTTTTCCATCTTCTTGTTATTAAACATTAACTTTTCATTGCTTGAATTCTTTACCCTAAAGTCTAGTAAATATAATCAAGCTCTAATTAAATGTTAATGTAGAGTCAGTGTGTTAAAAATTCATAAGGTGTGAGCAGATGCTGTTTTAGTCAGCATGGTCGAATCGACAGGATCAGATCCCAGCTGTGGAAGTCCTCTCACCTGCCACACCAGCAGAGCAGCTCCTATTGGCTATCTATTCTGATTCACTTCTGTGGGTGACAGGACACAGTTTAGGACACAGAGGTAAAGGTACAGCCGCCTCTGACCTACAGGCTGTGTTCAGCCCACACTGGAGTAGCTGGGCCATGCTATTGGTAGCTGATGTAAGAGTGCAAAGAAGCAACTCCATGATCTACACCCACTGACCTGCAGCGCAGACACTCGTATTGCATTTCTAAAAAGTCATATCTCGCATCTACATTTTAACAATGGGTTTTAAGCTCCAATTCTGAAAACAGAAATCTTGCACTGTACTTCTACTGACATAATGATTATTATTTCCAATAACATTTTTATGAAAAAATCATTTCTCATTAAAAAAATTTATTTTTGAAGCTGTTAATAAATAATGGTGCTGGAAAAAGGTCAGATTTTCTCTTTCATAAAAAGTACTGATGAAATGCCAATAAGAATACAAGATCAAGTTTTAGCAAAAGCTTTAATTGTTGTATTTGTCAGTTCTAAATGAACACTAAATAAAATTAATATATTTTTCACTAATGGAAACTGACTAAACAATTACTTCCTCTATTATTGCTTATTTACCTGTTATCTTGGTCTGATTTCAGACAACAGTTTAGGTTAGATATGTAAATGAATGCCTTACTAGGCAATGTGCCAACATATAGTCATAAAATTTCTTCTATAACATCTTTTCCCTCCTTCTTATAATTGGTACCTAGACCATTTTGTGCATGCTATAAACTTGCAGGAAGTTTCTTAACTTCTTGATGTGAAAAGCCTGCCCATGCACAAGACAAAGCACAGCTCTTCTGCAGCCATCACAGCCTGAATAATTAATTACCTTGGTGGGAATAACCCTGACAACCATTTTGCTTGACTCATGACCTTGTGCTGTGTCTGCACAAATGAAAAGTGTTACAACCAAGTCTGTCCTTAAAGTTTTATGTTCTGCAACAGTGCTGAGTCAGGACAGGGTTACTATTGCAAATTAATGCTGTGTGCACATTTTTTCTACTCTTTTTGGGTCCGTGATGTAAAGAGAGGCAAAATCCGCTAGAAACTATTAAATAGCAATGTCTGTCACTATGGTTTTTAATAGAATCATAGAATACTTTGGGTTGGAAGGGACCTTTAAAGGTCACTTGGTCATTACTGACGCTGCATAGAATTGCTCAAAATGTTTTCACAGTCATTATACCTGCCTAAAAAAATGCTGAAAGTCATTATTTCTTTTCACAAACGAGTCAAGCAAGAGATTATTTCCACAGATGTTTTAAAAGTGTGTTGTCTCTGAGGGAATCTTACTACATACAGTACTTCGATTAAACTTTAAGATGCTTTTCTGAGATACTACTCATTATTTCTCTGAATTCCTTCTTTTCTTCAAGTGCATATTCCTGAATTTTACTAACACAGTGTGAAATTTGCTGCAGACAGACTGCTTTGAATTTTTTTTTTTAATTATTTTTTCTCCTATGGTTTAAATTTTGTTACAGGTAGAAATTTATTTTACAGGTATTGTCAAATGTCAATACGGTGGACAAAGGTAGAAGGTCTGGACAAGCTGGGGTTTTTTTCTAGTTGTATTAATACATTAGATTCAGTTTTCCTCAATTCTGGCATTTAAGATTCCCTGCACCCGTCATCATTACATGAGTGGGTGTACAGTACAGTAATGCATGTGTGTTTGGCATCTGGTGATCTTTCCCTGGAGGGTTGGTTTACTTGCCATGGAAGAATCAGGGAGTGGGACTATATCTCCTGGGCCACCTCCAAGGGGAATATGCTGTTCTGTAAATATGTGAGCTAGAGCTAGAAAGATGGTGGCAGAAGCAAAATGCATCTATTGCAGACAGAGTGAAAAAAATAGGATTCTTGAAGCACATGAAAAATTCACAAGAAATTGTGGGTCTTAACAGAAAATCTTATTAATGTGTAGTGTTGAAATGCCTCTGATGGGATTTTCTCAAGGTCTACATTT
The DNA here is from genome assembly GCF_015227805.2 of Hirundo rustica. Classification (NCBI taxonomy): domain Eukaryota; kingdom Metazoa; phylum Chordata; class Aves; order Passeriformes; family Hirundinidae; genus Hirundo; species Hirundo rustica. The sequence goes on from NC_053452.1 coordinate 67,860,845, forward strand.
CTAGGAAAAGGTTTGGTGTTGCAAATATAAGTGGATATCATGGAATGTACTTTGATTCTGTAACCCAGTGCCATCCCCCTACCCCTTAAAAAACCCCAACAAGCAAACCAAACCAAGCAAACAAAAATCCCACCCAAACCATCCAACCAAATAAACAAAAACGAAAGAAACCCTACTCCTCATTTCTTTCTACTGGAAGTAGATAATGTTCTCTTTCCTTTTGCAACATAGGGTACTGGACTTCTGGATGAATTCATAGAAAGCCCTCGTTCCATATTCTTTAACTGTGAACACTATAAAATAACTCATGTTCTTACTGTTTCTTCTGATTTTTTTCTTCTGACAGGCACTGTGCCTATGGATCCCAGATGTAAGAAAAGTTCGTTTTAAAATTAAATTCTGATGGAAACAGAAGCCTGACTCTTCTCCAGCATCCACAATTTCCTGGGCACAGAAACATCCTTGTGTTTCTAGGCCTGATTTTTGTAGGAAGAATTATTGTTGCCAAAGGAGAGAAAAAGATCTGACAAAGGCAGCCACACTTCACTTGAACTAGCTGGCCCAATTTGTTGAAGTTTTTGGAGTTTGAGACTGGTTTCTAAACAAGATGTCACCCAAGTATTCAGCAAGGCATTGAGTTCACCTTGAAACCCATATTTAGTTTTTGCAACACCAGTGCCTTCCAGTTAAAATTCCTGTACAGATGATACGCTGAGAATATTTTACCATCATGTCTTTTGCAAAAAAGATATCGCCAATCCTGCACATTTTAAAGTTCTATCAGATTTGTAGTTTTGTTTAATCTTAATAGTTAACAAAATCTTAATATGATTTTTATTTTTAAATCACAATAACATCATAACACCTTTTGAAAAACAAAAACAAAAACCACAAAAAAAATCCACAAAAAAATCCCAAACAAACATGTTAGCTTGATTTTTTTTTTGATTTTTTTTGATTTTTTTTTGATTTTTTTTTGATTTTTTTTTTTTTTTGACATCTACTTAGAGGATTATGTAATTAAATGTAAAAGAAAAGGATAAAATCAAACTAGAAACAAACGTATGAGAAGAACCAAATGAATAAAGGAATGAAGGAAATAACTTTGTGAATTAGGTTTTTATATTCTGAGATATGGTATCTAATAGTAAAACTTTTGCAGCTTTAAAAAACATTTTTGTTTCTGAAAGACATAGTGAGAACTGACAACAGAGTTTCTTTTCTGCAGTTAATTACAGTTCAAAATCACTGAAAATGGTTGTAATCTCAGTGTTGTTTAAATCAGTGACAGAATTTCTTCAGTGCAGATGTGACTTAGGTTACCTTTTTTATGCATCTTGGATGAACAGAGGTGTATTTATAATGTAGTAGTTTTTCTGTAAGCACATTTTTACAGTAACACACATTAAATCTATGCGTGTGGTACCACATAATTGAAATCTCACAAACAACTTTGCTACTTCTTTCTTTTAAAAATTTGGATGGGTGTTTTTTGTTGTTGGGGTTTTTTTTGTTTTGGTTTGGTTTGTTTGCTTGTTTGTTTGTTTGATTGATTGTTTTACTAATTCTTTCAGTGCATTTCAGGGCTCATTTACATCTGTACAGGCTTTCCTGTAAAAATGTAGAGCTAACTATTTACAAGAATAGGCTTATGCTACATGGTAGGATATTAAAAGGCAGAAATCCTTTGTTTCTTGCTATATAAAATATTGAATGAAAATCATTGAAGTCACAGCAAAACCAAGTTGAATACAGGTTAAAAAGCATTTACCATCTTCAATATTTGCTTTGGAACTAAGTGAGTTTCTTCAGCATTTTATTTTCTGCTGCACTACTAGCTAAAACCAAGGAGCATAATTCTCTTTCTCTTGTTCGCACTTTAACACTCCCCATGGGACACATCTTTTTACAGGATCAACATAAAAAGAGCAGTTATATTTCTTCATTCATCTGGCTGCTAAAATCACCAGAATTTTTGCAAGCTGGAGCAGAATCTGGTCCATGCAAGTGACTAGGCTTTCTCTTGTGCTTGATGTCAAGCACCAGGAAATAGGACCTGCATGTTGAAATGAGAAAAAGAGGGAAAGAAAGTCCTACAGGGGGAGATATCCAAAAAAAGCAGAGTTGGATATGCCTGAAGTAGTTTGACATAGACAAAAAGTTTGGAAAACAAGTTTCCATGAAGAAGGTGGATTCCTGGAGTGCTTGAATGTGACTATGTGCCAGGAATCACAGGGCTGTTTATTTCTCACAAATACACCAACCGTGCTGCACAAATATCTGAGTGTGGCCTCTGATTTCTACTCCATTTCAAGATCATCAGCAAAACCTCACAAACCGATTATTTTCTTTACAAATGGTTATCAATTTAGTGGCAAAAAGGAATGCAAAACCCTGGATTTTCAAAGACTAGAGGACAGATCCATTTGCTTTGTGACAGTGTGCTAAGCCATAGAACTGCTGCTTTGATAAAGAAAACAAAAATAGGGGGGGAAAGCACATAGAATAAAACTTGGATTTATATAAAGCTTTCTGTACAACTAATGATCTTGGAGCACTTTATTCAAGAGTCAGAGAAAAACAAACATTGTCTTGGCTCAGGGGGAAGAGCTATGATCCTGACATAGACTTATAATATAAAATAATTTGCTGCACTTCATTATTTTCAAAGGGGAAGAGAACAAGCATAAACTGATGATGATTAGCAGTAAGCAACCACAGAAAGGCTCCAAGGAATTTGTTATTGCCTAAGCTGTTGTTCAAAACATATTTTTGACTGTGATTATTTGAATCTATTTTACACTGGATATCCCTCTTCCTTTTTTCTTTCTTTCCTTTTTTTTTTTTTTTTTTTTTTTTTTTCCTTACCAGCTTTCCAGGTTAAATTTAATTACTATACAAAGCAGCCAGATTTGTACCTACAGTAGAAGTCAATAGACTGCAACAGCATTAAGGAGATTAATGTGCTCTGTGAGTTAAAAGTTCAACTTTCTGAATGAGGATTTTCATGAAGTTACTTGTTGAAATTATCAGTCTAATGAATACACAAAAACAAGGCTGGGTGTGCTCCTCTCATTAAAAGCACCACATGTTGGTATGGAACCAAGAAAAAAATTATTTGTTTGTGGTTTTGTCCACTTCAGGGACAAATGTGGCAAAATGAACTGCTGTGACCAGGGATTAGGGTCAATGGACACAAACTGAAACACAGGAAGTTCTATCTGAATATGAGGACGAAATTCTTTGCTTTGCTTTGAGGGTGACAGAGCACAGGAACAGGCTGCCCAGAGGGGTCTCCTTCTCTGGAAATGTTGAAAACCACCTGAATGTGACCCTCTGCAACCCCATCTAGGTGAATTTTCTTTAGCAGAGGATTGAACTAGGTGAACTCCAGAGGTTCTTTCCATGCCAAACATTCTGGGATTCTGGGATTGGTTCCTACTTTTGTTCATATTAGTACGTCCTAGAATGCCTGTTGAATTGGGATTAGTTGTAGAGAGAAGAAGTAGTAAATGCTAATTCTACTAATAACTTCTCTAGAAAGAATCCACATCCTTCCTTTTTCTTCTATTTTTCTATTTTTTTTTTCCCTTCCTTGCCAGACTGCCTAAATTTTGAAGATGATTCTGGTGAACTCAGAAATTTCTAAAAAGTAATTTTAATCTGATACTATATCTCAAAATAGGAAGCTAGACTGATATACAGGAAAACATCTTTTACCTAATATCCTGGATATGAGGAGTAGGCACTCTTGAGTGCCCAGTCTTCTTCCTTATAAATAGATTTTGTTGCAAAATTAGCTCTTTCTTGATAAGGTGTAGTTTAGCTGTAAGCATGTGTGATATCTTAATAATAAACTGCCAGTCAGCAACACAATGTTTTATGGATATATTCTCAAAACCTTGACCTATAAACCACACTTGACCTCTCTAGGAACAATCTACATTTAGCAGTTGAATTTGTACAATTCATCGGTCTTCATCTAAACCTAAGGTGTTTTAGATCTGTTTTTCCTCCACATTGTGTAAGGTAAATTTTCCTAAAATAACATTATAATATAATTTTATTTGTATTTTTCATATCTATGGTGAACTTTCTGCTTGCTCAGATGCAGAATTCTATTCTATCCTTTAGAATAGACAGCCTTTAGATTATCTAGGTAAACCTAGAAATTTCCTGGTTTAAGGTATCAGTATTTGTGGAAGCAGTTGTATTTTTCTTATTTTAATATGAAATTTTTAGGTCTGTGGAAGAGAGAGAATTTTTTTCCATAATTAACCACTGCTGTGCACTTCTCGCCCCTCCCCATCCCACCCTCTTTAATTGCCCTTCCCTACTCTCAGTCCCTTTTAGTCTGTTCATTTTAATTGTCACACTGAGTATCAGAGCTTAGGCAAATTTCTCAGAATCTGAGTCAAATTCTTTGTACTTCTTTCTGAGGGTATGTTTATGTGATGTCAGAGGAGTGAGTTAGTTTGTTTAATGAAAATACCTCCTACAGCTGGAGATTTATGTTGCTCAGCCAAGACACTCTAACAGCACGTATATGTCCCCATTTCTGTTGCTATGACAGGCACAGTTGATTAGCTGAGCCCAGTTACATCTTTTGTATGTAAATTTTGGGGTGGTAGGCAATCTAGTCAGCACTCAGATTTCACATCAGGCCAGAACTGTGCAACCTGAACATGTTCACATGTGGGTAGTGTGTCTGGCTTGCTGTGCCACCTAGCCTTCAAAGAGTAAATACCTACATGAACATCAATCCCTTGGAAACTTTGTTTTTGCATCTACTAAGTGCTTCACTGCTTGAGATTTGCATTAAGTTCTTTGTGACACAGTTGGAAAATTCATCTTCTCCCCAGACCTCACAAACATCTACAGCATCTCTGAACTCTGGGGAGATAAGTGATAGATAGAAATGGCTGTTATTCCAACCAAATAAAGGGAAAAGGACTGGCACTGAAATAAGGGGGGGGGGGGGGGGGGGGGGGGGGGAGGATGGTTCTTTCATTTATATTTTTCTTTTTTTATTTTACACAAACTTTTTGGCATTAGAAATGGCAATTGGCACTAACTACATCAGGAACCTAACAACCGTTTCTCCAAGATGTATTTACTAAAGCATGATACAGTCAAATCTGCTCTAACAGCTTTATAGTATAGTAGAATCAAGTTTTGGTCTCTCATGTGCAATCAATATTCTTTCTGAACTGACTGGTTTTTTTTATTTCAAGAAATAAAATATAAAAATCTATACTACTTTCCTGAAGTTTTTCTTCTTCATTAAACTTTTCAATGCCAAGTATTGAAAAATAGCCAAAAGGATACAGATTCTAGGAAGCATTAATGTTTTAGGAACTCTAAATTAATTCTAGATTAACAACACTTATATTTTATCACACCTTTTAAAACCAGATGTATTGAAGCAGGAGGGCTTTTTATTTATTTAACTGATAAGGAAACATAGTCTACATAAAATTTCTAGCCCTGTAAAAATCAAGATTCATCAACCAGATGAACCTAAAAATCATCTAGCTGATGACTGAAACAAATGCAATCATCAGTAACTAGACTTTGGTGGCATTTGCAGTAGTGTGCTAGACCTACTTAAATAAATGGAATTATTCTTGGCTTGTAGTTCAGAAACAGTAAAATTTGAAAGTATTTCAAAATATAGACTTTTGTAGTTTATACAGGGTTTTTATGGTACATGGACTTTTATTCATAGATTTCCTTAGATGTAGCAAATTTTCCACTTCATAGAAGATAAGAATAACAATACTAATAGTAATATTGAAACAATCAGATAGTAAAAATCTTTAGTGGCTCAATTCACCTCTACCATCTGAAGATATTGACAGATATTTTCTTATTAGTCTTTACAATAATTACTTTAGGATACTCATACATTTTTATTATAAAGTTTATCTGCTTTAGATCAGGCTTTCAGAAAAAGACCAATAGTGGATGTTACAAGAGTTAACATAAATATATCAAGTGCAGTATTTTGTGTTTGACCTTCTGTGGAGTCCATGGGAAGGTGGGAAGGTCAAGTGAAAGATGTGAAATCAACCAATGCAAGACAAATCACTGATAGAACTTCTGGCAGACTCTTTGGGGCAAGAGAGATTTGAAAGAATGGGTAGTCTGGTAAGGGCATTGGATTCGGGTTCTAGAAATAAGCTCACATGAGCAGAGTTAAAAGGCTTCTAACCCAGTTATTATGTTGTTGTTATTGTTGTTGTTGTGATGATGATGATGATGATATTGACAGGTTGAAAAAGTTGAGACTGTTTAGCTTGGAGAAGAGAAGGATGCATGGAAACCTCATAGCAACCTTCCAATATCTGAAGAAGGCCTACGAGGAAGCTGGAGAAGGACTTCTCACAGGAACGGTAGCAATAGGACAAAAAGGAAGGACTTCAAACTGAGACATAGTAGGTTTAAATTAGATGTTAGGGTGATGAAGCACAGGAAGAGGTGCCAAGAGGAGTTCTGTATGCCTCACTCCTGGCAGGGTTCAAGGCTGGGTTGGATGGAGTGCTGGACAATGTGATCTAATGAGAGGCGTCCCTGCCATGGACAAAGGGATTGGAAATAAATGATTTTTAAAGTGTCTTTCAACCCAGCCCCCATTCTCTGATTCTATTATTATTGATTGCTGCTGTTATTATTATTAGTAGTAGTAAAACTATATACTACTACAACTGCAACTGCTTCTACTACTACTACTACTACTACTATTACTACTACTACTTTTCCAGAGGCAAATGCAATAAAGAGATATATCCTTCTAGATACAAAATATTTGCTTTAAGAATCACAGTATTTAGTAAAGGAGAGCAGATGTTCTTTTCCTCCCCCTTTTCAGGAGGACAGACAATGGCCTCATTTTTATTATCTCAAAAGACTGATTAAGAAACTTTCTACCTAAGTGTTTTTGGCAGTCATTGTCTTGGCTGGCACAATCTCATAATTATGCTTCTATAAATCTTTATATTTCACTTATTATGTCCTAAGTGATGTGTCTATCTTGTCTTAATTTGCATCTATCCAAACTTATTTTGAAGTGGAACATAAAAAATATACATTAATTTTATATTAAACAGGAGCAGAAAATATGGTGAGAATTCATTACTTTTTTTTTTTTTTTTTTTTTTTTTTTTTTTTTTTTTAAATCTATTAATTCTTCCTACACTCTCACATTCCTCTGTATACAATGTTTTAATCACCTTTAAATCAGCATCTATTATATTGGTACAATAATTACATTTAAATTTTTTTTTAATATCCCGGGTTACATATTTTCTGCTGCCTAATTATCTTCAGAGTTCATTATGTGTCTATATTGTTATCCAACAGAAGAATGGATTGTACCAAGCTAGTGCTTATGCTGGAGGGATCAAAGTCATTTCCACATATGTTTAGAAGCAGTCTGATATGATCTGCTCTTGACAGCCAGTATCTTCCTGCTGCATGTCCAACTAGAATTATTGTCCCCGAGATGGCTTATTAAAAAGGTTTATAGATAGGCCACTGAAGTTCTCAAATTTTCCCTGACAATATCTCTATCTTTGTATGATTTTATTGTTATCCCTCACTCAGGATTTCCTGGAATAAATTATTTGAGTCTCAATTAATTGCTGCAACTGAGAGTTGAAGCTATTAGCAAGCCTTTGGCAAATAGCTGGGCATTAGTATTTATTACAGACACAGATGCATGAGAGGTGCAATCAATTTTGTCTTTGTTGGATTTCAACTTCAGTGAATTGTTCATTGATTTTGGAATTTGAGAGGATTCTAGGAAACTATTAAACAAATGGGCAATTTTGGGAACCATTTTATAACACATATAATGACAGCCTGGACAATAGATGTCAAGCCATTTACACAAAGGTCCTTTTCAGCCTCACTTGGTGCACATGGTCTTACACCTCATAACATATTAGCCCATGATAAACTGTGTTCTTGAGGCAATTTCTCATTTAGGTATGAATAAGAATTAAAAACCAACATGAAAGCATCTCTTATACAGATTTTGTTTGGTCAAAATTTTTCTTCCCATTAATACGTTGTTGTTTTCAAATTTTGCTATTCTAGTATCATGGGGTGACTTACCTACTGCATTAGAATTCCAGAAACCAAATCACTTCTAAAATCTATTTTTCATCCTATGTTTTGGGCATGTTATACTCCCCTTTAAAGTATATGGAATTACTAGACAAATTTAATGGATTTATACAGTATACCCAAGGCATATTCTCTGTTTTGTGTGGGATACATTGTACAATTTTGCTAGCAAGGTGGAAAAACACATTTTTGCATCAACTTAGATTTCCAAACCAGAAAAATCCTAAAGAAAAAGCTGCCCAAAAGAAAACTCCTAAAGTGCATTGAAATAATGCTTGAAACATTTAAGCATGTAAATATCTTCTAGAAACTGTCTTTCAAGCACTTTGAAAATGTGACTGTCACATAATGATTCATCAAAAGTTAGATTTTATTATAGTCAATTGAATGTTTGTTGTAGTGTACATTTAGAAGAGCATTAATTTTCTCTTCTATGGATATTAATGTTTTCATGGCCATGAAATAGTGCGTGTATTGCTTCAGTTTTTTGCAGCAGCAGCAGCAGGGTGGGAGAATAAGGAGAAATCTTTTAAAATAGGATTAATCCCCAGATGTTTTTGATCTCAAACTTTATGCTATCTTCTATTGTCAGCAGCGTGTTTAAGCCTATTTAAATAGTCTAATATATCTCATCAGAAAAAATCATGTCTTCAAATGTAAATCTATGCATTTTTCCCAAGATAATGTTATTTTTTATTACCTGTGCATTTATCTATATAAATTTTAACATGATTTTCTTTCAGGTGTAGGGTTGTGTTTTTTCTCAAATACAAACTATAGGAAACAATATAATTGAACTCTTTTTTATATACTTTTTTTTTAAAAAGTTTTCAACACACAAAGTTTCTTCTTATGACCACCATCTTCTCCTATATATTTCATTTTCTTATGAAAATGTATTTGTTTAAAAATGATTTTTTAATAGTTTTTCTTAAAATGACCCCTTGCTGCTTGGACTAATACACTGAAATACAGGAGTACAGGCTGTCATTAATCTCAGGGTTTTTTTGTTTTTTATTGGTTCAGATGCTGTAATGCTTCCTTATCAAACACAAAGCTTTTGTGTTCACTGCTTGTTTTTCCCCTTAGTGCTAATCCGATTACAGCATTCTCCTATTCAGACCAACCATATTTTTAGTGATTGTATGCTAGCTGAGCCCTTTTCATTTCATTTTCTTAGCCTGCTCCTTCTTCAGAGAAAAATGTGTGTCAGATAGTAAACCCACCATCATTTCCTGCCAACCATCCTTCATGGAATTTTAATTTTCCAAAGATTTGGAGATATTTTTAGCAAATTTAATAGTTACATTTGTTAACTTCTTTTTAAAATATAATCATCATCCTTAGATTGAAATAATCTTGAGTTTTCTGTACTATACTAAAGACAGTAAATAAATATATTTTTCATGATCTGTTTGAACACCACTTTAATATAGGAATCAATTTCTCCCTTATGTATTCAGTCTTAGCTTAGCAGGAGAAAAACACTCTGGGTTAATGAATAAGCAAAAGAAAAGCTATCCTGGTACATCCCTTCCTATTATACTACTAAGTAACATTACCCACATCTACCTCTTGAGTCTGAATCTGCCTTGTTGTCAGATGTGATAAATCCTTAAAACATTTTTTACTTACGCTGCATGAAACTGCTGTTGTAGACTCATGTACTGGCACTGCTTGATGAAAAAAAAAAAAAATTTAAAATTAAAAGTTATAGAATTTTAACTATCCCAGAAGAATTTTAATATTTTCCCTTGATTATCTTTTCTCCTTTCCATTTGGTTGCTAGTCCTCATTGCTGCCTGTGCCTTTTGCTCCTTGCAGAAGATGCCATTTAGAGTTTCCAGGTTATGAGGCTTCTGCAATATGACCTATTGCGAAGTCAGGAGAGATCCTATTCTAGGTTCATTTATCTCTTTGGAACCTTTTATCTCAAAGTGCAATTTTAGGCTATGAAGAACTTTTATCTATGGACAAAGTTGTGTGTCATAGTTCTCTTTGCATCACAAGGCTATAGCTTTATCACAAGGCTACAGGCTTTATTATATCACCTGTATGGGAACACCAGCAATGGATTTTATTGAATTAGCTGAATACTCCATTGACTGTTTTTAATGTGATAGAGCAAAAGTCTTGAAAAATAACTGGTCCTTGCATTTACAATGCAATCTTTCATATCCTAATGACTCTCATTAAATGATCATCCATGTTTTCACAGCTGTGGAGGCAGGTAATACTCCTTTAAGGAAATGCTAGTTGATTTTATATCAAAAATGAGTTTTACCCCTTTGTTGCAGTGTGTTTTGGGTTTTTTAATCTCAAGTATTCACTTTCAGAGAATTCCTTCCTTATTTTATTTGGTATTCCCTTCAGAATTAAATTGGGATCTGCCTACTGCTGGCCACATATTGCTTTTTAATAAGAAATAATATTTCTATTTCCATCTGGTCTAATTGCTTAATGCAGGTGTTTTCTACCTTTGGATTAGATCTCTTTTTTTCTTTAATTCTCATGAAGCTGTGGCTCTTTTAGAGGTTTTTCAGTTTCCTCTGTGGTTTGTACACATTTTTTTTTCCTTTGTCAGTTTCTGCAGAGCTTGGAGAAGTAAACCCTGGACCCATGTGGCCTATACAGGTGAGGGGACCATCTCTGTCTTAGTGCATCTGAGAGTTTCTTTAAGCTGTTTCTAGCTTCAGTTAGTTTATCAAGTGCTTCTACCTTTCTTGATTTTTGTCAGTTCCTAGAAGATTTGCACCTTGGGTGCCGTTGATTTTATTTTAGGCACAGAATGTCTAATATCCATCTTTGTGACAGAAACTTTCCTGTTCAATGCCAAGATTTTTGTTGGTGGTGTTTATTAAGATAACCCTAGAGACTGTTCCAGTTACTCCCTTCAATGCTGAAAGTGAATACATTTTCTTTTTCTAAACCACAAAGTTCTTTTTAGGAACAACATTCCTATACTTGGTCTCAGGGATCTCCAGAGACTTTTTGGTTGGGAGTCTCAGGTTTCTAAAGAACCAGAGTGTGGACACTCTTTCTCTGCCAAATATAGGACTATATTATTCCTTCCTCCATTGCAGGGAGTGAAGAGGAAGCAGACCAGTGGATCAAGGTAATCTCTCTGGGACTTAGATCTTTTCACTGAATGGAGCAGTCTAGTTTCCAGATAAGTGAAATGACAACTGATTTTTAAGGTAATTTTTAGTTGTTGTAAAAGGCCACCATGATACAACATGGGAATACCCAAGATATCACTGGAGTTCCAAGTGTTTAGTAGATTGAAGGAAGGGAAAATATTCTTGCTTCTACAGGAAGAAGTACTTCCTTGATAATTTCCTGCATCAAGTTTTAAATTATTTTCCAAGTTTCTCTGACGAAAGTGTGTGCGCTTGTCGACATTGCCTGGGCTATTCTTGTTTGAGATACCTGCTTCCACAAGCCAAAGGAAACAAGGGACCATTAACCCTGACGGGTGATGGGAAGTCTTGTTCCAAGGCTCACCACCACAGTTTCAGCAATCATCCTATCTTAATTCCTAGTCCTCAGCAAAAACTGCATGACGCATCAGTGTTAACACCAGGGGATGCACCAAAGGAGGGCTGTTTTGCTCAGACCTCCTGTACATCATGATGTTTCAGTGAGTTCACTCAGGGAGAAAATGAGGACTAGTCCCTGTCCACACCTAATGCTGTTAGTTAAACAAGTCTGATCATCCCTGAATGAAGAGATGAACATTGTTTTGCTTGAGGAAAAACAATATTGAATTCAATTGTGTAATACTGCACACCAAATTGACTACAACTCTCCCTTACAGTTAAGTCTGTAGTTCAGCTGTATAACATCTGTATTACAGTCCAAGGAGTTTAAGAAGCCTTTTAAACAAGAAAAAACATAATATGTTTGATATTGCTAAGGTGTTCTTATATAAAACAAAAATATCAACAAATAGAATCTGAGATTCAAAATTTATTTGTAGTTGGCTTCCTTCAGGAAAACAAGGTATTCCTGAGCCTGATCTTGTGCAAGTCCCTGTACTTATTGATTTTACAACAGAGGGGAAAACTATCAACAATTAAATTAAATCCAGATGGTGAAATAGTAAATCAGTCTGATTCAGCCGCTTAAAATTCAAAATTTATAATACTTGAATGACATAGCTAAGTCAAATAAAGCAAGAAATAAACACCGGGGTGACATAAATGAACACAATAAAATTTTGAAAGTTAATATATTTTGGTGATATAATGAAGAATATTAAATACATCTACTGAAACTTTCTTTAATTCATTGTTAAGTAAAGAATAAAGTGAAAAGAGACTAAAAAAATCTGTCAGCTAATCTGATCCAGACTGAACTGATGCATAGAGACATGCCTCCTCATAAAGGCAATTCTGCCTTAGGTCCTGACATTCTTAGAGGACTGACCAGATGAGTAACATGGCTAAGTCTTTAGCTTTACTGACAAATTTCAGTAATAATAATAATAATAATAATAATAATAATAAAAAGCAGCTTGAGTCAGGACACAGGAGGTATGAAAATGGCCAAAAGTAATCTTCACAGTAAATTAGAAATTATATCTTGCTTTGACTTCAAATTTTTAGTCACTTTGCTTCCATCCCAGTATGAATGTCTGCATCTAAATCTATTGCTGTTTCAAAATCTGGATTTTCTCAGGGTAACTACTACTGGAAGATGTAGAAGAGACTGAATTACCCAGTTTTGAGTAAGAAGCCCCCTCCCACTTGTCTCCAGTCCCCCAGTTTTAGTTCCTGAAGTCTTTTCCTCCCCTTCACTGTTCATATCTGATTATCCTGTATTGTACTAATGCCTGCCTTGGAGGAAAACTGCCCATAGGATTGTGGACCCTGTGCTCCTAAAGAAGTTCAGGACCTCAGAGACAGGATTGGCAGCACATAGGCAGGGATAGGAGTCATTTCTCTGACTTGGAACAAACTGACCTGTGCAGGGGATCAGAGCCATGTGGTCTTGTCAGCCTCCAGGACTAATTGTGGTCTCTTTCCTCTCAACACATGGCTGAGGTCTGGGTTGGGAGCTTGGCAGTAGGGGCCCCAAGGAAAGCTGTGACACATGAATGTTAAACTTAATGGTTGAAGTCCTGGTTTCTGGATGGAGAGAGATTAAAAGAAACAGGCAGAACGGGTGTTTGATTGCAGTTCAAGAAGATAATAATGTAGGGAGAGCCATTCAAAAATGTAAGGAGATAAGGGTTTAGGAGATTAAGGTTTGTAACTGAAAGTCATCCTCAGATTGCCCTTGTTACAGACCATCTGTGACTCACTAGTACATTTTCTTTTTCAGAAAATAAATCAAAACAGCAAACACAGACCTTGTTTTTCTCCACACCAACTACTGAACACATTATTTTACCTTTGGAGATCTTGATGTATTACTTTTCGCTTAATACCCTACTTCTGTTTCTACAGATGTGGAAATTCTTCACTCTTGTCCAAGGTTTTTCACAGAACACATCATGAAAGAATAGATCTCTTGTTGCAGCTCTTCTTCTATTTCTATATGCCCCAGAGGAGATTTGCAGTGGAGAAACTGAGCTTACAAAAAGATTATGAATTAATGTATTTCCCCAGAATGCAAGCAAAAAAAAAAAAAAAAAAAATTAATAGAACTGAAAGTTATTAGAGTGACAGAGTTTCTTTCGTCATCTCTTCAAATAATATTCGTCATACTCTTTCAAATAATTATCCTTACAGATAATTATTGAGGAAATAAATTAGACTTTATTTCCTTCATAGGGAAGTCTGAAAGGAAGAGGTATTACAGCAAGTGTGACATTGTAGAAACTTCAACCAGCCCTCTGTAGTTAGAACCTTGATTTCACATAGGACTCAGCCTTACTCCCTGACAGTTTAACAAGACTGTTCACTCTTCCTGAAGTGGCTATCTGATGGTTCTCCTGTGGTATGCTGGATGCCAGGTGTCTGTTTTTGGTTCTGTGGCAAACTCATTTCAAACCTACGTTCATTCTTGCTTCTCTACTTTCAATATTAATCCAAGGATGAAATTTTAAAAGTTGCTTATTTTACTATTTGGAAAAATTATGGGTAAGTGTGAAATATATTTCATTACTTGAATATCTGCATCTTTGCTATCTGAAGAGAACACTTTTGTTCGATAAGAAATGCTTATGGCTGATTCTCAGAGGAAGCATGGCTATAAAAGTGTAATAATATTTGGGCCCTTCAAGATTTTCTCTACCTGTGATTTTCTCATTACATTGCAGAACTAGATGGAGGTGTAATATAATGTGCATATGACCTGTGTTTAAATGAGAAAACCTGAACTGACCAACTTACCATAGTCTATACCACAAACAACCTTGCAAAACTAGAATATTCACAGAGCAAATTATAGAAAAGAACAAGACATATAAATTTTGAACACATCCTAACACCCTTCTGCTTGGGATTTTTCAAGACTCATTTCCCCGCCTGGATATAACACAGCAGTTATTTGACCATGCACAGAATGGTTCCAGAGAAGAAATTAAGATTAACACAATATTCAGAATGAGAGAAAAGCTTTTCTAAATCTAATGTAAACACTTGACAGGGTTAAGACTATTTGACTAATGTTGTACTGTTGTAAAAGGCTTTATTGAGTATTTAATGGTTCAAAAATGATTTTTTCTTATTCAAGTGACTTTCCTGTAACAAGTAAGAAAAACCTCCTCTAAGAGAATGGCGCATAAGCCTTGATTTCCCAGTGGTTACTATTGTTTTTACACAAATGTTCTATTGAGTCTGCGGTTATCTAGGTGGATAAAACTGATGCACAAGGAAAGAGTTATTTAAAAGAATCTGAACATTTACTCAGCAGAAACACATTGCCTAAGATACCACTTGCCAAGCTTTATTTAGCTCAGATCCTTTGCTAAAATAAAATAGCTCTCTAGGTTTTTCATAGGAAAACAACAATTTAACTTTGCTTAGATTTTTTAAGTTGTTAAGAATATTAACTAAGGTGATCAGGCTGCAGGCATCTAGTAAATACCAGTTAGACAATTCATCACCTTTGACATCACTTCCATAGACATTATTCTGGTAGTTAGTAATTTACTCAGTTTGTATAAAATTTACATGTCAAATTTTTTGGTTACTCATATGTGTAATTACTACAATGAAGAAGTCAGATATTGTAAAGAAGCTCAGGAAGTTCAACAAGAGGAAGGGCAAAATTCTGCACTGAGGAATTAACAGCCCTATGCACAAATATATGCTGAGGGACACCGAGCTGGAAAGGAACTTAGCAGATGTGATCATTAAGTTGAACATGAAACAGCAAGGGCCTTTGAAGAAAAGAATACCAATATAACCCTGGGGTGCATGAGGCAAAATACTGCCAGAAGGTCAAAGGACATGGTCTTTCTTCTCTACTCAGCACTGGCAATGTTATATCTGGGATGCTGGGTCTAGTTTTGGGCTCCCCAGTATAAGAGAGACATGGACATATTGGAGACTCCTCAGCAAAGGACCATGAAGATGCTGAAGGCACTGGGGTATCTTGTCTGTTACAAAAGGCTAAAGAAGCTGGGACTGTTCAGCCTGGAGAAGAGAAGGCTCAAGATCTTTTCAATGTATGTAAATACTTAAAAGGCGAGTGCAACAGCACAGTGAGGATGGAGTCAGGGTCTTTGCAGTGGTGCCAGTGACAAGACTAGAGTCAATGAGTACAGACTGTAACAAAGGAGGTCACCTCTGAACATTAGAATATACTTTTTAATATAAAGGGTGACCAAGCCCTGACACAGGTTGCCCAGAAAAGTTGTGGAGTCACCATCCTTGGCAATATTCAAACACAACTGGAAGTGGTCCTGCTTGAGTAGAAGGTTGAACTAGATGGCCTCCAGAGGTCTCTTCCAGCCTCAGCTGTTCTGGGATTTTGTCACTGCACACACAAGGTTACATGACGTTGTATATATACTCTCTGTATCTGTACAAAGGGTATTTGTATTACTGTATAACATATATTGATGAACATACAGCATTTTTCACAAAATGAAGTATAATGCACTACAAAGACATTTTAACATAATTGGATGTAGTAACACTTACTGTGACAATACAGGTTGCATTATTTGAGGAGGGCATTTACTGACAATTTTTCACTGCTGTTTGAGGGGTTTTGTCTCGTGAAAATCTTATGAATTCATAACAGGGCTAGTATATTCATCCAGTCTTATCTCCAAGGAATAATATCAAGATGGCTGGGAAATAATGTACTGGTCTGACAGAGACTGAGTACCTTGATATAGAGTTTGTATTCTCTGATGCAGTGAGATAAATAACTGAGGTTTATTTCCTCTTTCATACTTTTTCATGATAGCACAAACAAGGTGACCATTGGGAAAAAAAAATCTAGATCAAACTGGTAGTGACAAATGCACTCCCTTTTGGCTGGATTAGATACATTTTTGTATCTTTGTCTTTCTGTGCTGGCTACATTACAGTTCAGTGCATGTATTTTACATTTGTGGAGGAGGAAGGAGGTGCACAAAAATGTTTCACTTGTAATGTATACAAAATTTTTAAACCCAGCATAAATTAAAAACTTTCTGCTGTGTCTTCTTGGAAGCAGGAAGAGCTTTTGCTGCCTACGTTACTATTCATGTTACTGTCTCAACGTTACTATCTTCCTAAATGTTTAGCTGATTAACGTACTAAAATCAAATTTAGCAAAAAAGTTTTCTGCCATTCATTATTTCTGCATCACTTTTTTGCCCTCTAACTTGTGATACAGTCATGATATCATTGAAGCTATTTTTTTGCTAGATTTTTACTGCATTTAGGTGCAAATAGTGCATTTTAGTGCATATAAGTGAGGAGAGGAGGAAAATAAATAAGAGAGCTTTAAAACAGAGGGCTAAAGTTAAGAAAACAAGAACATAGAATTGGATAGAGAAGTGAATAGAAAAGTGCATTTGAAATGGGTTATAGTGAAAAGCAGACCCAGAAGTGCCAGAGTAACCAGCAGGCAGCAGGTGCAGCCTCTGTTGGAGGCTGTGCTGTGGTCTCCAGGTCTGCCTGCAGGAGAGCAGCGGAGCATGTACAGACCAGCAGTCTTGTTCAGTGTCTCCATTGTTTATGACTCATCTGAGGAAGGATGAGCAGCATCTGAAAGCAACCACAGAGTGAACATCTTAGAGTTGTAATAGGCTGGCTTGTGCCTTTTCTCCTCTTTGTTACTGTCTGTCATGTGCAAAGATTAATGTAAGGTTATTTCCTACTCTTGTTGGAGCCTTTTGCTATGATAATAAAGTATGAGAATTTGAATGTCTAGCATGTCCCTGGAGTACAGGAGCATTTGACATTTTCTGTTTTAGTACCTAGCTCTGCCTTCCCCAGAAATGAGTGTGGCTATAAATGTTGATGAGTGGAATGAGTAGCCAACCAAAATTAAGAACATTGTAAAGGTCAAGGTAATTCACCACTAGTATTGTCAGTGTGGCATATTCTAGCTACTAAACGCTATTACAAAGTCTCCAATACAAGAACACAAAGGCTTATGTGTAGAGTTTTGAATTTGGTTTTGGTTTTTTACTTCTTTTTTTCTTAAAAAGATGGTGACAATAGTAAGAAACAGAGGAAAAGGCAATCTACTTACAATGCATGTATACTAAATTAATGGTCTAAATTAATGTGGTAGTGTGCTTCTGATAAGTTGTTGTGAAGTTACTTTTCCAATGGACCATCCTTGTTTTCCCCTGATATGCTTGATATAGTCCAGGTTATCTCCTTCCTTACGCAGTTGTCCATCACTCTCACTTTTACTCCGTCTACATAAATGTCAATCCTCCCTAATCCCTGCGCTTGGTTCCCTGTCAGTCCTTGCTGTCCCAACCCCCTGCCTAAACCCCTCCCAGGTATTCCACTATTCCACAAGGTCCCATTGGTCCATGCAACCCTTTCCCCTCCCGTTGTCTTTCCTATTGGTTGTCATATTGCAAGCCCCTCCCTAATCTCCGACCTGTTGTATCTTGGATCACTTGAAGAATTGTACCCTCCTCGTGTACCTCTGTTGTTTAAAAGACTGTGCAGGATGCTGATTTTTGGCTTTTTGTCACTGCCCCGCTCAGGGAATAAACTCTTTTGAGAAGCACATGAAAGGCTCCTCCCTGTCCTTCGCCCTGATCCTAGATGCTGTGCCACCAGCTGCCATGAAGAGCAGAAACAGCCCTGCTCTGTACCGCCACTTGGGTCAAAGCCAGACCTGGGGGCGGTCACTCCTGGCCCAGACCGGGTAGTGAGGGCTAGTTTGAAGGATTTCTCTGGCAGCTGCATCAGGTCTTTGTGCTACAGAATAACTTCCATATTCTCTGCATTAGAAATAACTTTTGGAAAGAGGATATAACTGAATAAGGTCAATGAAAAACAAAATATATGATGCAAGACTAATAAACCCAAACTGTTCTTACTGGTTTCATTTTAATATTGAGTGGCTTTTCTCACTTGTTTTTGGTTTTGGTGGTGTATTTTTTTTTGTTGTTTGTTTTTGGTTTTGTTTTTGTTTTTTTTGGGGGGGGGTTGTTTTGTTTTTTTAATCTCATTCACATCAATATTTAAAATCAACAATCAACTGTAATGGCGTCATTCTAATGAGAAATGGAAATATTACATTTGTCAATCCAGCCCAAAATCATTGCAAAAAATTTATGCATGTTCTCATAAAACACAGCTGTGATATTGCAGTAATTTGAGCCAAAAACAAATTGTAATTTTAATGACAAAATGCTTCTGTTGTGTAAAGTTTGCACAAAAACATGGTTATGTTTAGTATTTTGATCTCATCAAACTGTAGAAAACTGCCAGTCAACACTGGACATATGCTTCTATTATTAAATCTAATCTATTTGCACAGCAGTTGTACTTCTCTTAGTTCACTGAGCACTGCAAAAATATAGGCCCACATTCATTTGGAACAGATTCTAATACAAGAAGAAAAAAATTAATCCACACATTGGACTGGCCAAAGCCCTTGAGTAAAAAGAGTTTCATTACAAACAAATAAGCCCAGTGTAGAGATAACACATGTCACTGCCGCTGCTTCTCTGGCATTTTCTTGAACAGGAATTCATGGCCACCATCTTCAGTGTGCCATACTGTGCTCTCAGATTACACAAAGAATAGGAAAATAAAGTCAGCCTATCTATCCTTTTCAATTAGATTTCCAAGTAGCTTCAAAATATCTGTGCCAAACTGATTTCCCAAAAGAAAAATAACCAGATTTGATGGAAGCGTTAATGAAAATGATGCCATTTTGAGCTGCGCTTACAAATAGTTTTCTGAGGTTTTTTTTTTTTTTCAATCCAGAACTAAAACCTACTTATTTTTATTTTAAAAAGGAAGCATAATTGCAGACTATGATATCCTTTTAATTTAGCAAAATTCTAATGAGAATAGAGTAAGTAATTGGATTTTGTTGAATTTGTAATTTAAAAAATCACATTTATTTTGGATTTATTTTTTTTTTTACTTTTTTGGAATTGTGCAGGTTCAGTTACAACTTTTATACAAAGACAATCTTCATAGGGGTTTACTTTACTGAGTTACATCAAAATTTCAGTGAAAGAATTAAAAATGTTACAGTGTTATTAAAATAGATTTTATTTTGTAGTGGTTTGTTTTGCTATAAGTAAAATATAACTCGTGTTGTCTACATAACTTTACTTTGAAGAAAAGAGAAATGTTGTCAAAACAGGTAACATTTCTGTGTGAGAAAATAAACATTAAAAAAAGCCTAAATCCAACTCAACAGCTGATTGCCCTACCAATCAGACATAAATGAAAATATATATTTTAGATACAGTGTTTAATGTTGTACTTTGTTTTTCCTATATGCTCTGACTGAAATGCTTTGAGGACAACTTGACATCCTGTTCTTGATTAACAGATGTCATTTTTGTCTCTGAAGGCAGACCCCGTCGGACTGATTAGTGACCAAAAAGCAACGCAAATATTATTTGCTTCATTGATAATTGATTGATTTTAGGATCCACAGTGCCTAATTTATTTATTTTCATTAATTGAATATAATTTCTTAAATAGAATGATATTTAGAAAAAAAATTAGGATGAATCTTTAAATCACCATGAAGTTCTAGGTTTATCACATTTCCCCTTGTTGCTTTAGAATTGGCCTAGAAACATATTTGTCTAATATCTTAATACATCCTCATACTGACGGACTCCTTACCTTATACCAGTAATGTTCCTTATAATACCCAGCTTGATGGATTCTCTGACGTTTCTCTGCTACAAGATCCTTCAAGTGATTTGCAGAGGTGGAAGTTTTCCAGGACATCTTTAGGTGCTTTAAGAAAAGTGGAAACATAGGAGACTGCTATCAGTCCTCCTTGAAATGTCCACCTGCCCCACTATCTTCTGGAAGATAACCCAGTTTCTGCCAAGAGTTGATAAAGGAGACACAGAACAAATCTGAAATTTGTGCTTCACTTAATCATTATGTTTTAATGGCCTTCAGAAATTTGATTCAGGACTGGAGACCTCATGCCCTGTAACCTGAAAAGAGAAGACAGATTTGTTCTGGTGCTTCCTGAAGGTCTTGGCTTGGAGATCCCCTAGTACCACACAGCATACTTGGGTTTTTAGGTTGTCAGAACTTAGCTGAGCTCAGGTTTACTAGCAAATCTAGTAAAAAGTTCTTCACAGTGATCTTAGTCAAAAACTGGAGAGACTACAAAAGAAGACAGGGAATTTCCACCCTTGGAAATACCTAAAATTCTTGTCCAAAGCCCTGAGCAGCCTCATGCAATTTCAAAGCTCTCCCTGCACTGAGCAGAAGATCGGCCTTGATGGTTTCCCAGAGCTCATCCAGACTTATGCAATTCTGTGAATAGGGTCCTGCAGAACCCTGAGCTCCAGAGAAATCTTAGAAGAGTATGGGGTGGGAATTACACAGCAGACGCCAGTCTTGACTCATCTGGCATTGCCTTGTGTACCAAGATGAAGTAATCTATACCTGATAAAGGCTTCAGTAGCTACTAATGCACAAGCTGCTATAAAAATGTTATTCATAACTAGTATTAGCTTTTGTTACTGAGCAATTTTCTGTTAATAATTCTTTGTTTAACCTGCTCCTTTTTGGGGGCAATAATTGAAGCACTAAAAAAAAATTAAGACTCAAGAATTTAAACTGTAACAGGATTTCATTTAGCTTCAGAAAGAATCTCAAAATTATAATTCTTCTTTCTCAATATTCTTTGATAAATACTGTACTAGACTCTTTTATACAAAACTTATTTGCTGTGAGCATTGAATTAATGTGTTTTTTGCTTATGACAAGATACGACTTTCGTAGTGAAGGGATCATATTTCTTTTTCTGAAAGGAGGGCATATGACAGAACTGGAAGAAAATTTAAGAGTATATATTTCTGGTATTTTCATGTAGGTAAGATATTCAAATATGGTAACTATATTTCTCAAGTAAATATGTATCATTTTCTGCTTAAGATGCACAGAGGATCTAGGAGATAAGTGGATTTTTTTTTTTTTTTTTTTTAATACAAGCTTGCTGATAGCTTTTTAGGTGCTAAAAAAAAAAAAAAGAAAAAAAAAGAAAAAAATAGAAATTCTAACTTTTAGTATTATCCATACTTACTGAAGGTTGCTATAATCTGCAGCTTTTCTGCCTGGACTATGCTGTGCTTATCATAATAGTACAGTGATATTTAAGAATGTTATTCTTGCCAAGTTGTGGTTGAGCCTAGCTAAAAATTATTTCTTTGTTTTGCTGACATGAAAGGAAAAGAGAGGAAGTTGCAAGAGTCTGGTGAAAGAGTGGTGGAGTCCGGTGAGGTAGGACATGTTTCAATAACCTCTCTACCCATTTAAGAGGACCTCGTTTGCTACTGCCATGTGCGCCCTGCAAGGAGATGGGAAGCAATCTGATCCGGATGTATTGCTAAAATATGTTTCTAAAGTAGCCTGGAAAGATTGCACACTGGAAGAGGAGCATGGTGCACTGAGAGGAAAGGATCCCCTTATCCTCTGAGGTGGGCATGGGAACTGAGGGAGAAGGGGACTCTTCCTGTATCCCTTAATTTAACTGCATCTTGCTTTCCATGAAAACACCAAATCACAGTATTTGTCTTATTGTCTCTCCCCTACAAACCTAGATGCTGAGAATAGGGGTAATTTCATCTAATTAGTTGTCTGAAGTTCACATTTTAATCAAAGTTATTACTGGCTATCCATGATTGAAAAAGCCTAGAGGAATAGAAGAGAGGGACCTCCACAGTGCAATTATTGCCATCCTCTGGAGACTAGTTCAGACCACATAACACAAACATCTATCTTAAAATGGGATGAATAGGTCTCCAGAGATGCCCTTATTTCTCTCCACTGACTGTAAAGGAAGCAATAGACACCTCACAGTGATAAGAGTCACTGGATGCCTAGACAGATTCAGGTAAAATGGATTTCCTTCTAATTTTCTCATATTACTGAGCCTCACAAGTTAGGGCAATGAAATTAAATTCATATATTACTTTAATTTAAAGACACAGAAGAAACATTCATTTCAAAGTTACTATTACAGGTGAGAATATGTACTATGAAACTGTCTACTAAAAACACAAACTATGATAATAACTGCAAGGTAAGAAAAACACAATTTAAAGTACAACAGAGGTTTACATTGATGTGTGTTTCACGAGATCTAAAGTAAGTAGCTTTATTTCTCCTTGTCTAAAATCCTCTTTACTTAGCATCAAGTTTTTAGCAGAGATTATATCAAAAAGAAAAATAGGGCTGATCAAATATTTGGAATAGCTTACATACTATGGGAGATAATGATGATCAGTATTCTCCAACCTGAGGAAGAAATAAGGGGTAGAATAATGAAAAGTATGTAAAAGTGGGAAAAGAGAAATTGCACATTGAAATATGAGTTGAAATGACTTGGAGGAATAGAATACAATCATTAGGGAAAAGGTTTGAAACAGAACATGAGAATACAATTTAATATCTTGTTTGAATCAGTAGACTTCTCTGCAGTGAGATGTTGTTGATGAGAGTAGTTTATCCTCTTAGAAAGCATTTAGTTTTATCAAAGTATATCAGATATAGTTTCTTCAATAAGAAGCCCTCAAATAGCATTGTCAAAAATTTCCGTATTTCATGAAACATATCACAGTATGCTTTTTTCTATTCATGTGTACTTTCCAAAGATCCTCTACATAAAATATTCATAAAGAATTCTAGATCTTCAACTGTATAGATCCATAACATTTTGGGTATGTTATAATTACAAACTTAGACTACTTAGACTACCAGGTTAATTCACTGAAGGTGACAAAATATTTTGAAGACAAGTCTCACTCCTCTAGTAGGAGGCATTTGACTATGGCTGGCGGTGAAAAATAATATCATTGTTTTTTCTTTAATTTTGTTTATTTTCAAAATCATATACTCAGAAAAGTCTTCAGTTTCTTTCAAGTCAGGCAACCTAGATATATGAGTACCTTCTTCACTTGCTGTTTTGTCACAAGTGTTTGCTCTTCCTTACTGTTTTATTTTTAATAAATATTGTCAGTTCGGCTCCCTGCCAACATGCTGTTAAAAACTCAATGTGACAACTGTGCTGCTAGCATGCTGGAAGCATGATAACTGGGATATATTTAATGCCTGATTATAACCGCATGACAGAAAAAGGACAATTCTTTTACAGTTTTCCAATATAGTATCAATATGGAAGAAAAAGCCTGGAA
This sequence comes from Hirundo rustica, assembly GCF_015227805.2. NCBI lineage: Eukaryota > Metazoa > Chordata > Aves > Passeriformes > Hirundinidae > Hirundo > Hirundo rustica. The sequence continues at coordinate 67,884,744 of NC_053452.1, forward strand.
GATATTACTGCTATGGAATTGCACAGCTTTTGTCTTAATCTTTCACGGGTCCCATTGAAATCAAGCTTCTTTCAGCTTCAAATTATGCATCTGTAGTTAAGTAGTATATCTATATATATTTAATATTGCATAATATGTGGAAACGGTAGCAATAGTGACAGCTCTCAAATATCATTCAAAGAATTCCTTTGGGACTATGACCAATGGATTTTATGCTATTTGTTGTGTTTGGGGTATTCTTCTTACCACTGTAACCACAGAAAGTGACAATTTTCAATTCAGCAATTCAGAACTGATGGGGTTTTTTTCCCCTGTGGTCATCCTTAAAGCCTTCAACCATTTTCTCAAGCTTCAATTTTATGTGGATGGGGCTTGAACTTTTTAACAAACTTGTTTTCATTTTAAAAATTTCTTCCATTTTGATGCTGATGGACTTGGGGCATTTAAACTGCCCCTTCAACGATTTTCACATGAAAATAATATTTCCATTGGTCTTTAAACTATTGAAAAATGTTGGAATATCATAGGTAACACAGCAAAACACATTAGTAAATAAAATGGAAATATCTTCTATATCAAAATCTACAGCTTGGTCTGAAATAATCATTCCAGATCCTCTTTACTATGACTTGAGGGAAATATTCATGCCTGAGATTGGCTAACTGGCATCTAAACAAATCAGTTATTGACTCTGAAGATTCTCTACTTCACTCTCTTTTCTCCAAACAGACTCTCACGTTGACAGTATTCTTTTGTGCTCATTGAATGTCCAGGGACACAAATCTCACTTTTAAAAATGCAAAAGCTACATCAAAGTTACCAAACATTCAGCTACAGGTGCTGCTTTACCTGGTATGAGCCCTACATGAGTGAGCAATTTGGTGTAAGTCCCCTGAGCACTACTTTTCTACAATAAATCCTTTATATGTGGTAGTGAAAATTCTTCTAGTCCTTCTTCCTATCATGGAACTCTTCCAAATCCTGGTTATCATTACTAATAACATAGTTGACTTTGAAACAATCTGTTCCTTGTCTAACTTAGAGCAAGCATTTTCTTCACTGACTAGAGACAGTTTTAGTGACTGATAGGTTGATCTGTTTTGTTTTCTATCTGCACAAAAACCCCTGGAATATGCTCAGTGCATCTATAATGTTGAAACATGGGGAGAAACCAGCAAGTCTCAGACATTTGCCTTGCCCTTTCTGGTCAGGTAACTACACCTAGGGTCGAACTGACTACTTCTGTAAGGTGTAGATTGACCTCTAAAATATACCTGTGAAGTCTTTGTCTTAACAATTTTTAGCATGTTAATAATAATAATCAAAACAAATTGATTTTGTTTTTCAGATTGCTAAAAACCTCCCAACATTTTCTTCAGCATCAGTACTGAATAAATCATTGTAATGTTCCCCTGAAGTGAATTGAAAATTAATTTACACAGTGAAGATGATCCTCCTAATAACAGGGTACATGGAATGGGGAAATTGGAAATCATTACCCAGCAAACATTATCTGTATTATTTTTGTAGCTGCTTTAGATTGTATTGTAATAGAAAATTAGGAGACTGGCTGTGAAGAAGTTTAAGAGGGTCCCCTGAAGAGCTTGTGCTTTAAAATTGATTCTTTAAAAAAGCATTAAAAAGCTATTGGAATTGATTGCCTGCTAATATAAAGGAAAAACTCTATGCCACCATTTGTGTTAAAAAAGAGCATCTTCATTCATGCATGTTATTAAAACTACTGGCCTGAAAGCCCCTGTAGAAAGATAAAGGATATGGATGGGATATTAAAACAGCAATCTTTACTTTATCTGGGATTTAAAGTTAATATGTCGCTTTTATTAATTCAGCAGGAGCTATTAGTTAGTATGTCAAATAAGGCATTTACAATTAAAATACTATAGAACAGAGGTATCTTTAGTAAACAGTGAACCAGGAATTCTTCATTAATCTTCCAAGCATGAGGTGTACCCCTGCAAAGAATAAATCCTGCATTTACAGTTTTCTTTATTGCCTAGTTTGCTATGCAGAAACAATAAAAATCAGAGCTGATAACAGCCCTGATTATCTTCAGCAGCTTCCACGGGTGCGAGGTAATGGTGAGTCAGATCTTAGCCAGCCACCATATCTTGTTTCCAAAGACTCAATTGAACAACCTTTGGAAGAATTTTCTGTATGTAATGTGTTTATAATATTTTAAAAATTACATGGAAATATAATTTCCTTTCTTGACTTTGAACTACACATTTCATGGTGTTCTGATTTCTAACACATTTGGAACAAATTTCCCTTGTCTCCTTTAATTTGAGATAACAGGAAACATTAAGGGGCAATGAACATTGAGGAGGAACAGTCTTAATAATGATCCTGTTAGAAAAATAAATGGTATGAACTTTAAAGTAGCAATTTGCATGGATGCATTCTTCAGTTTTGCTTTCATTTTAAAAGGGAAACAGAGATTGTGTTAGAAGGGAGTCCATCTTGGGAACTTTGTCAAACACAGCAACGAAGGTGAAGTCCCCTAGGTAAACCTGCAAAGAAATGCAAGTTGATGAAATTGTATTGATGAAACTATTGCAGATTCAGAGATCTAGGGAATAGAAAGAGTGACAAAACATAATAGCAGTCAATACGGAGATTAAAAAAATAGCCTGATCAGGAAAGTGACAAGCCAGACACAGTGGATGAGCACCCAGCTGGTAAAAGCAGCCAGTGTTTATTTATTTTGGATTTCAAATCTCTGAAGACACCCCCCTACCCCACCAAAACAAACAAACAAAAAAAAAAAAAAAAACCCCCCCCACCCCCCAAAAAAAAAAAAAAAACCACCAAAAAAACCCCACAAAAAAACCAAAAAAACCCAACAACAACAGCAACAAAAAAAAACCCCTTCCCCCCAAAAAATAGAAAACCCAGGCATGAATTAGGTTAAATAGAAATTAAGTGTGATGCAAACTAAATAAGGATATTGCCTACTACATGGACGTGATAGAAGCAGAGTAAATATTTTTCCAACATTCTGTATTGTTAGGATGGGAAGAAAAGTTAGTTTTTAACTCAGTCTAAGGACAAACACTAATTCTTGAACTGAGGAAAGCAGGAGTGGAAAATTGAAATGCTGTAAAGAGTTAAAGGATTAAAGATTCTGTAAAACAAGGCAGTATACCTATAGATCTGTGGTTCAAACTTTATGCATATCAGGTCTGGGGCCTGGAAAACAAGATGCAATACAAACCTACAGGGATGTTATCACAATTTTAGACAAATAGCAGGAACTTCTCTCTTCAAGAAATTTCAGGAGATTTGGTCTCTAGGTTTGCCAGTCAGTCTAGAAAATCCTTAGATTTTGCATGAAATAGTGCATAGAGAAAATATTAGATTAATTTAATTATTTGTGATTGCAATGATTAATTCAATATGATGCATTTTACACATCACAACAAAATTGACTTTGCTGAAATGATAAATATTGATACTAAACCAGACAAAAATCCATATGTTCTATGAATCATTTTAATTTTTCACACCATGATTTCCTGGCAGAAAGCACCACTATGGCAATAAATGTTCCACCACTTCTAGTAACTACATGAAAAAAACTCATTTACAAAAAAGAAACATTGATTCTGAGATGCAAAAGCTATAGTAAAAATATGAAAAATATGAACATGTAATTCGGAATATACTTACACTAAAACTCCTTAAAAGTTCACCCTCAATTATCAGTAAGTGTTTTTAACTATTGAAATATTTAGCTGCTTTTATCTACCATCAATAACCAAACTTTCACTTGTGAGCAAACACAGTTTATCTACATTCTTCACCTTCTGGTGTATTTGTCATTCAGAAGTTTGGAGGATGATGAGGAGGATGATGCAGGAAAATTACCACAAGTGTTTTGAAAACAATCAAAGTAAGAGAAAAAGCCAGTTGCAAATGTCCTAGGCAAAAAAGATGACAACTTTAAGATGTCATGTTTCTCAAAAAAAAAAAAAAAAAATCCTTAACCTTCTATATTTTACATTTAAAAGTCTGTTGTTTAAGATTTGATAATTTCAGAGTTGTGTTATCTACATGTACTGCACAGAAAGACAGCTATATGCATAAGTTTTCACATGATAATGTGGGATGTAGATTTATAGCATTTTTGCTGTTCTGAAACAGTCTGAGTGCTTGCTCTCACTCTGCAGTAAAAGTGAGACAGCTTATTCCTCACTGAAGAAGAAAACTACCTACATTTACCATGGCATAAGTACAGGCAGTTATTGCAGGGTACCTGATATCATAAATTCAAACTATAACTTACACCTCATTAACCTGTTGAAAGACTGGGAGTCCTATATGATAAGCACCATACAAACACACAGGAATAAGTATCCTTTGTCAGACAGAACAAAGAAATCAAATGACTATCTGAAATGCAGAAATCTGACGACTTGCTCAAGGATGAGATGTGAATTCCTAGGACTTGAATATTCGTCTTTGAAATTTCAGTCATAAGACCATCTTTCCTAACCTCAGTAGTACAAATCCTCTTTTGCAAAGTGTGCATTCAAAATACTCACACATTCTTCTCAAGTACTTCAGTAGTTCTCTGAACTCACACCCCTACCTGGATCTAAGGAAATGTTGGAAAAGAACCAATTCCAAGTAGTCACCAAAGAGCCACTGTGGTCACCATGTGGGATGTTCTCTTGCCATGCTGCTAAACGAGACCCAAGAGCTTCTTGGTCAGGTCCCAGATGGACAGCTTACCTGAGGCACTGCTTGGGAACGGGAAATTCATCATGTTTTTAGGGTTTTTTTGAGGGGCAGGAGTCTTAAGCTGGGCTAATGCATACATATACAACAAAAGGCATTGCTCTACAGCATGCTGGGAAAAAATACCTCAAAGTCCAAATAATTACACCTAAGAGCCCCTACATTAAAGCATTACCTTTATGAGAGAGATCTGTGATACCTTTCTGTTATACCATGGACTATAATGGTGATTTTACAGATTTACCCTCTCATTTGTTGTATTAATTTTATGGCTTCCTTCACATAGAGATGGATCTGGGTCTTCCAAAATTAGAGCAAAAAGGCATAATTTTACTTTTCTCCTTTTCTGTTAAATATGCTTACACAGCCTTCTTAATAGCATCCTCTATTCTTATTGAAAACTGGCATGAAAGTCTAATTTCAGACATGTATTGGACATTTGACGGAAACTTCTCTTTGGAATTACAAAGCAAATCAGCATCCCCTTGTAATTAAAATAATAACCTAGCACTGACTTTTAGCAGTTCTTAATGGTTATCTTTATTTTTTCTCATTTTTCCCCCCGCAGTTACCATAGTGAAGCAGTGGTCATATTTACAATATACCTGGCAGCTTCAAATGTCCAGATGTCAAGTTTTCTTGACAATCTTTCCACTATAGGCATTAGTTTATAAATCTAAAGTGATTTGAAGTGTGGATTGTGCCTTTAAAATATGTTCCAAGTGATAATTGTCAGAGAGGACATGTTGAGCAACACTAACACACCCCCCATTTGAAATTTATTTTGGGTGATCACAGGTATCATAATTGAAAGTACAAATGAATTATGGCACTAAAGGAATATTTTTCTACTTGGAATTAATGAATGAAGGCTTTAATAGTTAATGTTGAACATTTAGGTAAATCTTAAACTGAGTTTTTCATACACCTCCCTTGGCAAGTGGTAAGGCCTCTGATCCCATCTCCACTGATGGTTAATAGATAGAAGTGGGCTAAAAGGTAATAAGATTTGCTTTTCTGGAGCACTCAATTCCATCTAAAAGTGCCAGAAGGTACCCTCCTGACACCTTTGCGAGACAGACTGTATCATTTTCTCCCCAGTTTCCTGCAAAATAAATTGAGGATCAAAGAGGTTAAGCTACTTGCCCATGGATTCACATAGAAGCCTGGGGCACAGCCAGGATTAGAATATGAACTTCCTCACTCCCACAGTCTGTTTTGCCACAAGATCATTCTACACTTGGTAAACATCAGATTTGTAACTCAGCACTCAGCCATGGAGAAAATTCTGCAGTAAAGTGATTTGTGCTTTTTCATCTCGCAGTATGAACAAGGAAGTTCTTGAGCCAAAGAAATGACAACATTTTATAAGGAAATGATGCAAATCTTAAATGTTTCTGAAATTCTTCACTGCTCTGGGACTATCAAGTACTTCTCATTTATAGATCATATAAAATTATATGTTGGATATTTAAATAATTGAAGAATTCATAAACTCCAACAGTAGGGCTCACAGTGTTTAAAATGGCAAAATCTATGCCTGAATTATTGCAAAATGGAAATATTAAGGCTAAAAAATTAGTGTCTTTGCTGTTTTTTTGTGGTGGTGGTTTTTTGGGTTTTTTTGGGGGTTTTTTTTTTTGTTGTTTTTTTTTTTGTTTTTTTGGTTTTTTTTTTTTTTTTTTTTTTTTTTTTTTTTTTTTTGGTCTACTAGTGTCTGATATTTCCCTTAAATAAGTCAATATATTTTTTTAAATTCACTCCCTTATTTAAATTATATATTTCCCCCTGTAAACTGGGGCATTGCATCTCTCTCCTTGTCAAAGTAGAAAGAGGCTATGCATACCCTTTTCCTCAAATGGCATAAGGAAATAGTTTTACATTGGTGGGTTTTTTTTTTTGTTTGTTTGTTTTTTGTGGTTTTTTTTAATGTGCCATCTAAACCAACATCCAAATCCAAAAGAACACAGCAGATATCCAGTATGCTCCAGATTTCCCAAACTGCAATAAAAGCAAACATTTGCTCTAAAAAGGAAAAGCCCAAATCATTCTTTTCATTAGAAAGTCAATATTTTATCAAATTTGAGATGCTGAGGAATATATTTCACAAATTCAACTTATTTCTCCATTATTTTTTGGATGCTTATCTGAATTGCAATGAAGGCTAATCTGAATCCTAATTCTGTATTGTTCTTTAGCTTTTTCTTTGTGAATTCAAAGAAAAGAATGGTATTGAGATGTTGAACATTAAAATCTGAAGATGCTAATTATTAAGGAAACCCACTAAAGAAAATAGAAACAAATTTTAGCAATTCGAATCCTCAAATAATGTTTAAGATAGTGAAGTGCATGTTACATGTTTTCATTTTAAGTTCAGTTTAAGAATCTTGATTGTTCTCAGTGACTTCCTTTGCCAATGGTTACTGTGAGTTACTGCAACTGCATGCTGTGACAGAGGGACTACACCACAAACTGGGAACTTAATCTAGATGCATACTCCCAGGCATTCTGTTTCACTTATTCAACATTTTGGGACATGGAGTAAAAGTTATGCAGTATAGTGGAGAGGATTTTTTTTTCAGGCAAATAATTATCTACACACGAGCTCCCAATAATATACAAGTATTATTTCAAGGATGGAATTAAAGGTTTTAAAATAATTCTTAGTGGGGGCACAAAATAATCAAAGACATAAAATGTCACAAAATAAGGCAGAAACTGACCAAACAGATTATGCACAACTGATCCAGTAATTCACCTTGTAAATGCAAGGAGTTTCTCTGAGATGTTCTTTTAAGCATTTCATATGGTGCTTTGGAAGAACAAATTGTTTAACATGGTGAAGTTTAGAACTAGTATAGAAGTTAGACAAGAGTAAAGGAAAGGGAGAGAATAGTTGAAGAAACTGAAGGAAGCTTACCAGTAACAAATCAGTTCTGGAAACTAGCTAAAACTTCTTTCAGTGACCTTGATGCAAAAAAAAATTAGCTGATTTTAATGGAATTTACTGATGTCATGACTTTGGGAAAACACTCCTAATGCAAAAGAGGTTTGGAAGACCTGATGACCTTAGAGACTTGCATAATAGTAATGAGATAAAAATTCAATCAAGCAAAGGGCAATGCCATACACTTAAGGGCTATCATTAAGAACTTAAAAGTTCAAAAGATTAGAAGAGAATCTGTGTTTACCAGCAATGCCTATGAACCGTAGTGATATTCTTAAAAAGACAAAGGTAATTCATATTTGTATCAGGTGAGGCATTTCCACAAGGAGCCATGGCAACTGAGTGTCTTTACACAAGGTGCTGGTTGCTTTTGGAGAACTATGCAATATTTAGGACCACTCATCAATGAACAGGGAAAGAAAACAGTTCTTGGAGTATCAGGGAACCATTAATCTTAGATGTAGAATAAAACTGGATTTGTTTTAGGTAATTTAATAAAACAGAGGCTTAATGATATTGAATTTCTATCTATAAATATACGGACAAGGAAACACCAGGGCAAGATAGGATCTGCTTAGACTAAAGGACAGCATTGGCACAAAATCAAATGGATAGAAAGTGACCATAAATAATTCTAGTGTGGGAATCAGAAGAAGGTTGCTAGTCATTAGGAGAAAAATATTCCATGTAATATATTTCCAGTAGACTTTTTTGCTTCCCCCACTCCATAAGTTTGTAGAATGCATTGCAAAGAACAAATCTCTGGAGCAGCAGAAATTGGGACCCAAAGGTCAACCACACTAGGTCGAATGCCCATTCCTTTTTTACTAAATAAAGAAAAACTGCTACACGTGAAATCCCATACCAGAAACCAAAATACATTGAATCTCTGTCTTTGCTGGTGAGTGGTTCAAACTGTGAGGTGTAGAAACTAAATAGAAAACAATTGCTTAGTGAAAAGGCAAAGTTTCAAAATGCTTTATTAAGTTCTCTCTTCAATAAAGAGATTGTGCAGGAGGGCAAATCCTGTCAAAAATACCTGTTTAAAAAATACCCAATGATGAAAAGTTCCTACATGACTCCTTTAAACTTTATTAGAGTTTTGCCAGCCTGGAAAAGGATGCTATCTCAACCTTTAGACCATTATTTATTTATTTGTACTTGGATTTATGTCAAAACAAGACAGGAAGAAACACTAAACTTTTTACTGTAATGAACCTTGGCGTTTGACTTCCATTATAAACAATGGGAAATAAAAATGCCTGGAGGCACTATACCTTGTGCATCTGGCATTTATACAGCAGATTACCAGCACTCTTACTGACCTTGGCAGCTCTGCAGGGGACACATACTGTATATTCATTGAGCTGAGTTGGTTTAAAAAATCTCTTGTCTGTGCACATCCATATCAGGGTGAAGCTCAACTTCTCTCCATCATTGTGTCAAAGGGATTCATGTGAACTTCACTGTGCTTTCAGCAAAGCACATTTGTGAAGGTGTGAAATCAGATGGTGAGTGTATTTAAAAGCACTCTGTTCCAAGCCTCTTAAGATCTTGCATGTGTGTGTAACGCACTGTGTTCAATGAAAAAAAAAAAGAAAAAAAAAAAAAAAAGTTACATACTTTCGAGGGCCTGCAAGATCAGAGGGTATAAACATGAAGAGCCAAGATTTCTCTAGACTGTTTGCAATTGTGTGGAACAGCTGTACACAAGAAGCTTTCTGCTTACATGTTCTGTGTAAAAGTTGTCTCTAACACTTCAAAGGAATAAAGTTTGAAAAGCAGGCCACTGCCATCAGACTTGCTGGATGGTAATCAAAGGCTGACTGACATGAAAGGTTTGGAAGGACAGATGTAGCACTCAAAAGCAAATAGACACTGTACTCTCTTTGCTCATAATTTTGCTGCACCTTTAGGAATCAAGCCTCCAAAAATTTCTGGCATAGTAGGCATATCCAGGCCATCCAATCTAAAAAATACTTTAACACTAGAGTCTGCATTTTCCTGCAATGCACTACTTTGCCTGAAGTTATTGTGGTGGTAGCTGTAGCAATTCCTAGTCTCAATTTCCCTCACTTTTAAGTTCTACTTGCAAGAAAAATTCAGATAATAAAAATGCAAAGAATGAAAATTTGTTCTTCTGGCAATCTATTTTGTGCATGTTTACTTCCATCAAAGTTTTAAAATGGAAAAATTAGTGGGTGCTTCAACCCCAAATCTTTTGGATAACTGCGAAGTAAAACACTTATTTCTGATAAATAAAGGGCCTACATTAGGAATACTATAAATAATTAAAAATTATGTTCTAAGCATGAATTAATTTATGACCAATATGTATTATTACATATAGGTATATTAATACATATGTAAGCCATTTGACATATATTAACATCCAAAGACCCTCAGAAGATATTTTTTCATTACACAATAAAAGGAATATCTGCCAAAATATGTTATTTAGACATAATGGAGTCTAAAACACTTCTTTTGAGTTTACCATTCTAAACACAGATCTGGTAACTGCACATACTGAATTTCTGAAGGGCTTTTTTTCATGAACTTAAAGAATACAAGAATCTCTTTACAGAATAATCTTTTCTTTCATTGAATAAGGCAGTAGTCCAAAGTGCTTGCTAAGTCAGATATAGCTATCTAAAGTGTGTCCTAAGAATGGCTAAAAAATTATATATCCACATTTTGAAGCAGTACGTTAGCTGAAGAATGCACACATCTTCTGAAAAGTGTTTGCCAAACAATTATTCTTACATTTTTCTACTTTTTGTTCAAAACTTGTCATAGATACTTTGTCACGAGCAAAAATACCCAAATCCAACATTCTGCAGCTTTATTCTTGCAGTAGAAAAATACAAACTAACCTCTCTTCCAGTCCCAACAACGCTAACAAGAGAAAAAAATGAGAAAATGTTGGCTTTTCATTTACAACATAATTTTCAGCAGTCAAAAATTGATCAAAATATTCCCTAAAACTAATTAACCATTTGAAATTAATAGCAGCCCTATTTCACTTATTTAAGCAGGCTTTGTTCATTTTGACATGTTTGATTTTGGCTGCCAAGCACAAAATAAGCTTCCTAGTAATTTTAATTACCTGAAATTATGAGTATCTTCCTGATAGAGAATGCCAGTTAGATAGTCAGGGCAGAACTTTTGGCTTTCATTCCAGAATTTTTATGTTGCTGATACAGCACAAATCTGACCCACTTGCTTCAATTCCCAGTCCTCAGCCTTTTTTAAAAAATAAATATACTTGAGGGGAGAAGCATAGGAGCAAAATGGATTGGAAAGGTAGAATGCCATGTGCAATGGCCCATTTGATCTTTGTCCATGAGAATGTGTGCAGCACTGTAAGTTAGAGTATCTTAAAAATAATCTTAAATTAGGGAGCAGATTTTCTTCCCTAAATGGGAATAATAAAATCATAGGGAAATGGCTGAGAGGCACCCTCCTCCTAGACTTTTTTCAGGTACTTACAAAGAATTAATTCTCTGTTGACATTAGTATAAGCATTCAAAATATCAGATTTCCCACATATTCAAAAGTGTGAAAAAATTGAACACCTCTTTTTAAAAAATTCTTTGCTACTTAATGTCAACAAATGCAGGGTTATTTGAAGAAAAAAGGATATTTCAGTTCTCCCTTTGGAGTAATATTTTCTACTAAGTTAACAGGTCAAATTCTCTTTTTTTTCTACTAGAACCAGGCCTGTCACGCTTACTGACTTGAGGGGATTAGAGACAGGGTAAGGGAGGTCTTGTAGAGTATAGCAATGTCAATTAGCATGTATATTAACACTTAAAGGGGCTCGAGAAGAAATGAGGCATTCTTTGCTGTATTGGTGTTCTTTCTCTACTGCAACAGCTTCTTCAGGTCACACAGTAAGGCAGCATCCTATATAAAATGCAAGGAGAAACAAAGGAAAATTGTTTCCCTCTGTGTTGTTTTTTTCAAATACAATGTTAGTTCTTGGAAGTATATTTATACAATTTCATTTATCTCTTCAACCTATGAAATTTCAAGAGGTGCTTATTCATTTTTTCCTACATGTTTCTGAGTGTATTCACTCGGGTGCTCTGAACTTGAACATTTTTGCAAGTTCAGAATGCCCTTCTCCAGCTACTTGATATGTAATTAATCACACTGGAGTAGGATTATATGCTTAACACTTTCTCTGTATTTTGAAAAAAAAATCACGCTCTCCAGAGTTTGTTCTATTTGCAATGTAGTAATTTATATAAGGAACTTTCTATCAGAAAACATATTTGAGCAGGTATAAATTGCTTTACAATTGGCTGCAGAATACAAAAAAGAAAAAAAAGAAAAAAAAAAAAAAAAAAAAAAAAAAAAAAAAAAAAAAAAGGCAAGCACCCATCCAAATGACAACAAACCCACAATTTTTTTTTCACTAATGAAATAGAGTAACTTGATTTATAGAAGTTTTGGGGTAAAAATTAATGCATGAGTGATAAAATACATTCATGGTTAAGCTCTGATTTAGGTTAGGATGGCTGACATGTGATATATATTTGCAGCAGGAATAAAGGAAAAAAATGTAATAAATATTAGCAAGAAAAAATCAGCAAGTGAAACCCTTGAAGATTATTCCTTTTTTCTGTAGAAAATCCAAGCACCAAGCAACTGCTCAGAGGAAGCTCTGCAGTGAATCAGGGCAAAGATACCCTTCAATGCTCTGCCATAGTAGACACTCTGCATGGGATTCATCTGAACAAAAAAGGCTTTTAGTCATTCAAAAAAAAAAAAAAAAAAAAAAAAAAAAAAAAAAAAAAAAAAAAAACCCCACACATTTTTGTGCTGAAAATCCTGTCCTTTTGAACTAAACAGCTACATTTGGTCAGATGAATCATGCAATAAAAATGCCTGTCTCTCTCCACTGTGTTGCTCTCTCCCAGAGTTTATGCAGATGTCCATGCTGTACTTTCTGACCTTCCTGTGATAAGAATCCCATCCTAGCTACTGCCTCAGCATTAGAGGCTGAGCACATCTGCAGCTTCTTGCAACACCCCCTTACCCTGGTAGTAATCCAACTCTATATTGTCTGGCAGCTGTGCACAAAAAACTCTCTCTGATGGCCAGCCTGAGCCTATGGGTAGTGTAGCTCTCCAGTCTCTGCTGTCAGGCAAATTGTGTAAAACTCAACAAGTCCATGCGGGAAGAGCACTTACTGATTGGATGATGGTATATCGTTTCCAACATAGGAGAATAAGAAAAATTGCAAGACCTTCAGGAAAAATAGAAAGGTGAATTCAGTAAAAAAATAAACCACATCTAAAACACTCAGAAAATGCTTCAGCTCAGTCCATAGCAAATAACAGAAAATTACAGTGTAAGGTGAAAAACTATAAATAATTTTGGTGAATTTTATAAACCACAGACCTTCTCTTTCGTACTCTGAGCAGAAATTATTCCAAGGCTGACATGTACAATTCTTCTGTGGGTGCCCTGAGCTCTCACTAGTCACCCTTTCTCTATAGGTATTAAATACAATTCTCATATTCTCCTTTGAATTCTGTCTTCAAGAGGATACTACTTGGCCTGGTTTTTTAATTGTTTTTCACATACTTCACTCAGTCTTCTTCCTCTCTCATTCCTCACAGAAATTGATAAAAATGATAAATTGACCTTTTTCTCTGACTCAAATATAGGAACTTCTTGATGCTGCTGATACAGCCTTTTGTCTTCTCTCCTGTTTTCAGTTCCACTTGCGCTATGGACACTAATTGAGATGGAAGAGCACAGCTGTTCATTAAAACACAATGTGTATAGCAACTAAGTCTCCTAAAGCAGTCATTCCTTCAATATTTTTCAATATATACTTCTCTGTATATATTTATATAAAGAAAAAGAAAAAGAAGAAAAATAAGAACACTAGTCTAAGGGTACTGCATTTTTCTAGGAAAAATATATTAATTTAGAATTTCCATTAGGTAATTTCTATCAAAATTACACTGGAAGGTACTCTCATAGATAACAATAGCAATTCAGAGAGAAATATGCAACAGGAGAAATATGCAACAATAGCTGCAAGTAGTTGATAAATCAAATGTGTTTTGCTGGAGCAAAAGTATCTGCTTGAAAATGTCTTGCTTTGGCAGCACCTGCTGAGTTTGCCATCTCCAGCAGCAGCCCAAACCAGAGGGACAGAGGGGAAATAAGGAGTAGTAACCATCATTTCTCCCAACTAATCCCCTAAACTTCAACATTTTGTTGAATTTGTTGAACATTTCAGGCCGTTTCCTGAATCATAGAGAGAATTTGTCTGTTTAATAGCTTACAACAGATATTTCTTCAAATATTCCAGTGTTCCTTGAAGCCATGCAACCACAACATCTTTTTGTGAGGAGCTTGTCAGGTCTGCTACCTCAAAATCAGGTAACTGAATGCAGCATTTGGGAGGTAGAATCAGGGCAGGATAGTAAGACAAAATTAACTAAGAGCCATCCATCTTTAGTTCTTCTAGCATATACCCAGAAAAAATATTGAGGCTTTTTACAAAACTCTTCCACTTTCAGATACAACATATTTATAAAATATTTATTTAATATTTATTTATTCTGCAGCAATATACAGATTGCTGAAAATTTTCTGCTTCTCTCTCCAACTGCTTCCTTTGCATTACTACAAATGGTCATTCTGTAGAGCTTTGTCTCTTTTTGTATAGATATAATCATTTGATGTTAGAATCAATGTCAGGAATTTTGTCCAGGAATTTACAAGACTGCCATCACTGTGACACTTCTCTGTTTGTTTGCTTGGTTTTGGCAGAATACTTTCTATAAGTGGATCTTTAATTTTGCTGCCTCATCACAGTAAACTACTTTCCACATCCTTTCTCAAGATTTTCATTGACGGTATTTATTTTCCGTTGAAGGGCAACCAAATAGTGTTTTAACAATTTGTAAGCTGCATGAGGGGAAGCCTACCAAATCAAAAGTTTTAGGCCTGAACTGTACGCTTTTAGGTCAGCTTTGCTATTTGCTCTGATCTCTTTTTGTTTTGAATCGTTTTACTTGCAAGAGCATCTACAGCTTATAAATCACTCTCCAGAAATATCCACAGCAGTATCTAACAGAAAAGTAGAGAGCTTGTGTTTCAGTTTTAAAAGGAGTAATTTTCAGAAGGATAATATAAGAGTTAGTGCAAGAAGTGATGAATCACTTCAAATTATATTTTTAAGAAGAACAACTTAATAAAGAATTTTTTGAGAAACAGTGAAAGCATAATGCTCTAATTTCCTGAATGAGTTGTAAATTGTCAACACCTTTCACTTTAATAAATATTATTTTTCCTCACTTAAAGTTTATTTTAAGTCCCAGATGCCTAGGCTTCAAGGACTAACTATGCAGATAGTGTGAGAAAGAACACAGAGGCAGTGTCTTTGCATCTTAATTATAGCAGCCCTATTCTTTCTAGCACTGAACCAAGCTACACCCAGAGGAAGGGGAGATAAATGTGGGAGCTGTAAGCTTGACGTCTAATATCTGCTACTGAAGATTTGGGATTTGATTTAGTGCCTCTATTGGAAGGTTTGAAAAAAACAGGTCTTCCATCTTCTTTTAATAAATTCATTTTCAGACCTGCAATTTACCTTTTTGGCAGTTTTACGATTCACAACAATGGGCCTTTTTTTAGTTGTGTAATTTTTTGGGGGCTGTTTCTGTTTTCCCTCACATTTATAAACAGAAAAACAGTGTTCACTAATTTGCAGAATAGGGAAGCAGGAGACATTCATAGTTCCTTAGCTGGAGAAACTTTCCCATGATTCCTGAGTGCAAAAAGGCTGGGAGACTATTTGACAAATTTATCAGTGATAAAATGATACTTGAAAATTACCAGATCACATTACATTAACTCCATATACACCTGCTGTACGGGAATTTCTGAAAGGCAACAAATTCTGAGGTGACATAATACAAATAACTCCTAGCAGAAGGGAAAAGCAATTTTTTTCAAGAAGGAAAAGAATGCCATGATAATACAACTTTGCTTTTATTTCCTATTAATCTTAAAATAAAAGGATGCAAGGGCAGGAAGAGAGGGAGTGGGCAGAAGGTGCTTAAAAGGACTTATATAAGCACTGAAGTCTAGCGCTCCTGATGAATCTGAAATCTGACAAAGTCAGGAGACTACGGGCTAGACAAATTTGTAGAAGGCCAACACATACATGTCCAAAAGGTTGTGTGATGACAGACCACCTGAAAGAGTGTGGTAGCTGCTGTGGGTAAAGACAACAGGATTGCATGTTCACCTCCTCTTAGGGGACTTGTGAGCTTGTACCCAGAGACCACTGGTGCTTCAGTGTGACCTTCCACTTCTGTTGGCCTGACTTTTCATTTGGCCTCTTCATTGTGGCTTCCACATGGTAACTATGAGTGAGTGTGAGCTGTGTGATGGAACAAGTAAATGGACCGTGCAAACAGCTATCTGGTATTAATACCAACAGCAAGATTATTTTGGTACCAAAAACTTAATAAACAATGGCTGTTCCAATAATTTTTGGTTATGATCTGCCCCTGTGTCTCAATAACTTCTTGGGGGAAAAGGAGGGTGACAATAGCAGCCTAACCCCTCTGCATGCATGCACCCCATCCTGCCCGGTGGTTGTTTTGAGTAACACATATACTGTAACTGCACATTCTTAAAAAGGTACAATATAACTCAGAATTTTAAAGAATGACATAGCTTTTAGGTCAAACACAACAGTTTCTTTATTGTATTGACCTTTCACAAACCTGGATGTCTTGAACACCTGGGTCAATCAGTTTTTAAACAAATTTTTAATTGCTTTTAAATAATCTATAAAGGAGGAAGAAGATAATCTGTATCCTATACAGATATAGATAGAATCTTGCAATCTTTCCTCTGTCGACCAAAAGAAAATAAACTGCCAAGATAGATGCAGTGATTCATTTGCTTTATATCACCATTAAACTGAAATAGCATCCTAGTAAATCAGTCCTGCTATCTATGCAAATCAAAGTAGATATTCTGTGCTCCAAGTTCCATTTATTTGGTAGGAAGCAGCTGCTGGAAGTGCTCCTTGGTGAGAAACCAACTCCAACTCCACAATGTTTTTGGTCATTGCACACAGATCTAGACAGGGTCCCAAGGTGTGACTGCTCCAGGCACACATACCTGCTCTGATTTCACTCTTTCTTGCCATTAGTAGTGCAGATAGAATGAGCAGAACAATAGTATGACAGATGCTTACAGGCTTCTTCTTTAGGGAAAATATCTGCCGTGTGTCAGGACGAGTGACAGGAAAAGCTTTGGTAAGTCCTTATTCAGATGGCTCATGAATCAATATAAAGAATGCGGGTTTAGCTAATTATATTTTTATTTTCTTTTAGATCCTTTCCTGCAGATTGTAGGAAGAATTTTGGAATGGTGCTGTGTTAAGCATTTATTTAAGTAATTAAATGAGAGCATAATTCATATAATAAAACATTTGTATTCACTTGCTTTGAATTTCCCCTGAAATTTACTACAATAAGGGAAGCACAACTACTTTTATATTTCCATTAAATTTTATTGATTCACAGTAAGAATCAGGGTTGTATTCTTGTTCTTATGATTCTTGCTGTCAACATCCTTTTTCAGCAAATGAAAAGTCCCACAGGGCATCTTTGCCCTTACTTTTTAGGCATTTGTCTAAATCTGGTAAGAAAGGAAGAAACACTTAGGCTTTTAAAAGAAAAAAAAAAAACAAAAAACAAAAAACAAACAAACAAAAACAACAACAACCCAACCACGAAAAGAAAAACACCAAAACACCTCACTACAAACAGTATCATTAGGACAATTAAGGACTTAGCCTCCACTCAGCATGCATACATTACTCTGATTAACGTTATCAGGAAATACAGGCTCACAGACTGGAGAATAGGTCCCACAGCTCAGAGGAGAGCATTACTCTTGTATCTCAATGTGTCCTTTCAATAAATGACCCTTAAGTTTATCCCACAGCAACTATTTTCCCTTTTACTGCATATTTGAAACTATTTTAGTTTGAAGAGCTGTCAGGAAACTAAAACCTTGTTACAGAATTCCCCACAGAGTTTGAACCACATGTTTAAAGAAGCACTTGATATTAATTCCAAGATATGTGGAAATAAATTCTGTGATACCCGTCTCACAGATGGCAAGGGCCTGTATGGATGTAACAGGGAACAGAGTCCATCCAATTTATTCTCCTTAATGCAATACCATACAAGTATATTTTTTGGAGAGAGAAAAAAGAAAAGGAAGGGACATTGGAAGCTTGTTTTGTCCTCTTGTTTTTTTAAATGTCAATGTGACTAATGATCTATGGATAATTTCCAGGTCTATGTTCTGCAGTAACAATAACAAAAATGGAAACTTCTATATGCAGATATGGGATCTAGTTAAAAAACAATATAAACAACCCAACCCAAATCTCCAGAAGCTTTACTTCTGTTCCAATTTTCCACATTATATATTGGAGGAAACCTATTTTAGCAAGCCATTTACTGAAACAATCTCAAAACCTATTTCATTAACTTGTGTTACTCATATCAGCTGACAAGGAAAATATTCAAGGTTTTGCCTTCTCAGCTCTTTTGATCAATAAAATATTGTACCTCCCTCACAGATGTGCCATCATGCAGAGCTGTTTTCAAAATAAGTTTAAAGAAGATATGCTGGACTAGCAATTAAGTTCAGTCCCTCTGTTTAGCTAACAGAACGAAAAAAATGTCTTTTTCCAGTAGAATTCAGACTTGTTTCTAACTTACCATATAACTAACTTGAAGGCCATCAAGTCATTTCCTCCTATGTATGCTAGAGAATGTCCATTGATTGGGTAAAGATGCTGTAATTCACTTGTGTATATACAGTTCAATACCTCTGTGCATTCCTCTGTGTCAACTCTCTTATCTCTTCACTAAATATAGATGTGTTTAATCCTGGTAGGATGTGTTTCTTCTGGAAAGTTTACTGAGAATGGAAAGTGATTAAATAATTGGTGTGTGGCCTAAGAAGGTTAATGCTCTTCATTGTTCTTAAAGGAAAAAAAAAATCTACTTAGGTCAACTGGAGTATTTTAGTTAGCTTCACAGACTTTTATGGCTAAAATGAATCATTAAAGCTTCTACTCTGAATACCTTCAAGTTACATTTCATCCAATCAGCTTTCCAGTGTGTTCACTAACCTGTTTTAGCTAAAGCTTATCTTTCAAAAAGGTGTCCAACCTTGATTTTTTAACCTTAGAATTTGAAGGACTAATCACATCGATACAGGTGTTGTTTCAGAGATTAAAATCTGTGAGAAAATGACATTTGCAAATTTCTGCTTTTCAAGCATATATTCCCTTGATTTATGTTTCTAGAAATTGTTGTGTTTTTTTTTTCTTATCATTAAGTTTTAGCCTTTTACCATCTATTATCTTCCCCAGAAACTTATTCATGAAAACACATAATTTCTCAATTCTTTTAACAAACAAAACTTATTTCTCTGTCTTCATTAATCTCCAGCTAATTCTAGTTAATTAGAAGCTATCTTGAACTAGTTTCTCTAGTTTAGAATCATATGTCTGTAGAAGACACAAAATACTAATCCTTCTTCTTCCACAGTTTTTAACATAGGTTTAGAAACCATGACAAAAGAGCGGATTGCAGCTGACAGTCACATTCAGATGTAGAATTACCTAAATGTATCCTAAATATGAGTGAGTCTTTCCCAATCTATAAATCTAAAATTAATTTTGCCCTTTTAATATACTGCCACACAGGACAGTTTCTTGTCTGCTATAACCATTTCTTGGAATTGTTACTTTCCAGAGCTGCAGCCCCTCATTCTGTACTAACACTGATATATTTCAGTTTTAGATATGTGATTTAGACCTATGAAGATATGGTTCTAACTTATGGTACTGCTAGGCATTTCAAGCTTTTTCTACTGATCTTCAGCTGTCTCTGTCCTTTGTTTAATAATGAACTCCTGGCACAGGGTGCCAGCAGGGCTCTAGTACCTAACACTAGCTCCTTTTCACTCTGCACAAAGTTAAATAGAAGATAAGGGCTAGTGACAGGCACGGGTGAGCTCCAAGCTAGTAAGCCTGTACATTTGACTGAAAAGAGTAGGAAGTGCTGCAATAGAAGATATATTACATCATTCTCAAATGCAACTGTGCCAGCAACAGCAGCTGGGAAGAGTATGGGGTTCTAATTACAGATTGCATCAATCTCTGTGAACAGAAGCAAATCTCCTTCCTAAGTTTCAGGGTTGCAGCTTGCTTGGAGAGGCATAATGAGTTAGGATTAAATGTTCAGTTATGATAGGATGACATTATAGGATGTAAGCAGATGTTGCATGTAAGAGCTTTAATGATGTATATTTCAGTGCACCGAAACTTCAAACTTCTAAAATTGTCTTTATAAACCCAATTCCAAGTGTAAGGATCCCTGCATTTATTTTAGGATGCAGAATCAGTGATTGGAAGTATGTTCTCTGTGCATATTAAGTAAGATTATAAACCAGCTAGAAACTTCTTAAAAGAAGTATTGGAAGAAAGAGATGAAAAATATTGAAATATGAACAGAAATGGTGGCATTACAATGCTGTAAGTCAAAGTTTACCAGACAAGATGGAGGAGCAAGTATGTTATCATATTATTTCTCCCATCATAAAATTAATCCCCAGAGATTCCAAATTAAGATAGCAATGCTCTAGTCCCTTCAATTAGGACAGTTACTAACAATGCAATTGTATTTTGGGACATTAATGACACAATATTATACAAATATTATTTCAAAGTATACATATTAAAGGCCAAGAGTTGGTTTCAACCACATCTCCATCTTGTTAGCTTTCTATTCCTGTTACTATGTCTTCATCACTGCTACTGGCTTCAGAAAAAAAACCATGTATTTCCTACTTTATCAGGAAGACTATTAAGCAAAAAAGAACCCACTGAAAACCCCTTTAAAGCTTGCATAAATGTCAGCAATAGGTGCTAGATAGATTTCCTCTGCATCATCTTACCATGAAACCAGGTGTGTTGGTGCACTTGTTCTCGCCTCTAGTGTTTAGAAACCTACATCAAAACACAGGAATTTTCAGGTGTGTGAAAATCTAAGCAGAATTACAATAAATGATGACAAGGGAATTGTTTAAAGACAGAAGACTAGATACCTAGGCCAGGCTTCTGCTTCAAATAGATGGCAAACCTGAGGGATCCTTACATCAGAAGATCATTAGGGCCAACACATCTGAGATTCCCCTGATCCCCAGGTATCAATTCTTCCAAGAGCATCCTCTCACAGGGGGACACACTGCTACACAACACCTGCCTGTAAAGGACATCTGCAACTTAGGGTTGCCTGGCACTAAGTGTGGTCTTCAAAGTCAGGCAGCTACAAGCAGACACTGACAAGCCCTTCCTCTTATGACAAGAAAAGGTCCAGCGCAAGACTACTGACAGTGTCAACTGCTTGCAAAAACATTGTTTGGATTTTCAATTGAGATGGTTCTAGAGGAAAAATTAAATGCAAGGACTAGAAAGCCAGAATAATTCCCTTTCTCCTGTTTGATGGAAAGGAGTAAAAGGGATAAAAAGGGATCTGAAACCGTTTTTGTTTGATGTTCCTAATAATTCCTTATAGAGCAGATATCTATGTGCAGAAAATAACGTCTTGCTTAATAAGTTTTATTCGTTACTAACAATAAAGAGAATCATGAATCTACAAAACACTAAAATGGCAAGTGAAGCTTTTAAAATATTCTTAATGGAACTACTTAGCTAAATTTTATGGTGAAACCCATGGTGCTCTATAGAAGCATGTCTCAAAATAAAAGAAGTGCAGATCAATCATGAGCACTATCAACAACTGCTACTTTCTTCAGCAATTACAGTGCTTCATAACAGACTTTTGCTTCTACATTCCTCTTCTAGTGAGATAATATCCATATATTCATCCTTTTGAATGAGCTGCCTTGAATACCATTCATGTCAATAAGGAGTTTTTAAGGAGCGTTGGTGTCAGGGAGCAGCAGGAGCTGCTCTGTGAGGAAGGATGAGCAGGATCTGGGGGGGATTCCAGGACAGGCATCATGGAACCAGTTGAGCAGGCCAGCAGGGCAGGGCTGTCACAGCAGAGAATCCTATCAACAGTCCAGTGGCAACAACACAAACGTGAGGTGACAAGTCAGGTCCAAGGTCAAGTCAGCACAGGAAATTCAGCCAGCATCAGGCTGGGGACAAGGCACAGACACATCTAAATCTTGGCTCAGCGGCAACTTTAGGCTGAGCTGAAATGAGGTGCCCAGATCCACGTGTGCAGTGTGGAAGAGGGTCCCAGAGGGTCCCAGGTGAGGCGAGTCAGAAACACTATGCACCACTGGTGCCTTGGGGCATTGACACAGAGATCCTCTCCTTTTTTTTTTTTTTTTTTTTTTTCAATGCTAAGTAAGCTGCTTCTGGCATGTACTTATAATTACTTTTCTTATATTCTGACAGACATGTACAGCTGTGCTCTTCAAGTACTTAAAATTCTTATTAACATGGGGTTTTTTCATTTCAAAAAGAGCAATATGCAATACCTATTCATAAATAAATATGAAATTAGGTCATATTAGTTCAGTGACAGCAGTTTATTTGTGCTTCAAACCTTCCTACACAAAATTAGTTGGAAAATAAGAAGGAAAATTCTCTAAATGGCTTCCTAGGATCTATGTACAGAAGGTGAAGGGTTTCTTCGGCCACACACAACAAAGACTGAATTACTGAGCCACACAATCTCCAGGAACTACAAAAAGTCCAGCGCTTTCTGAGGGATCCACTCTCCCTGCTTTCCATTTGTATGCACACACCTGCTTCCAGCAGCATGGCTCCAACCCTACGGGCACTTTCCAGGCACAGCATGTTATTTTCATTGCTATGGCATGGAGAGCTTGAATTTAACACTGAGATTACTTTTATTTAAACACCGCACAACTCAAGCAGTGGGAGTTTGGCTTCAACTGCAGACCAGAGCCTCAGGCTTCGAAAATAGAAGCCAGACTTTGTTCTCTGTAGCTGCAACCCACTTCCTGGCTGAAAAACAGCAACTACTGCATGAAGAACCTGTGCAGAAGTTGTGAAGCTTCACAAGGATAGATTTTTATTGAGAAAAGTCACTGCATTGAAAAAATCATACTGTTACTGAGGTACTGAATAAATATGGTGACAAAGAGCAAGGACAATTAGCTAATTTTAGAGCACAGATTCAAATACCTTCACCTTATATTGCCAATTATGTCTATTTTAGAACCATAGTTGCCAACAGAGAAAGACATTTCCACAGATAAATTAGAACATTAGTGGCCTCGAGGTGCTGGGTTTTTTGTCTGCTGTCCATACAAGAATTCTAAGCGACAAAGAGTACTATGCTAGGTGATTTAATCAGAGACTAGAATAGTAACTGGTAGAAATATAATTTCTGCAAATCTTTCCTTTGTTCCACCCATGTGTGCTGAGTTTAGAATAAGGTACTCCTTTTTTACTTGTATTTCATTTGGATGAATGATTATTCTTTCCCTCATTCAGGACTGTCTTCTGACAAGCACAGGTTGTCTCTATGCCTGGAAAGAGTACTGGGAAGACATATAGCTGGTCAGATAAGGATCATTTTGTTGGACTACCCCTGGTGTGAACCCAAGAGCTTAGAATTGTCTTGTATTTATTCTTCATTTCATGTTTTCTCTGCATAGCAGTATCAAAATGCATAATACTGCCTTGAAAGAGGTTTTTATTTTTTACTTCTTCTCCTAGACATAATTTATCTAACAACCACTATTGCTCTTTGTTGTCCCTCTTAATTAGCCCTCTTGGAGTCTTAATTCCTATTTTGTTTCACAGGCATACCCACCTTCCTTTGATGTCTTCTGCTCTGTGGTCACCCTTCTTGAAGAGCACTTTTCCCCCTGTCACCCATTTATTCTCAACTTAGCAACCAGAATATGTCCCTTTCTTTGTGTTTGCTTTGGCATGCTTGTTTTTTAGTTTTATATCTAAATTTTATTTTTCTCACTTCCTGTCTTTAGGGATTCAGTTGACACAGAGAAAGCACAAGTTTTATTATACCAGATTTCTAATACTACTACTTATATCACACCTTTTAAATCAGTTAATCTAATACCCCTCAAGTCAAGTAGGTTTTCTGTTCTCCTGAAGAACTGATTTCTTCATCTTGTCAGTATTATAAATGTACTGCCTGGTTTCTCAGTTGACAATTCCATTAGAAATACTATCCTTATATCCCAGTCATTTCGAATTACAATTGTACCAAAAGCTGGCCTGTAAGTACTGGCCCACTTACACTGCTTTGTTCATGTCTGAAAAGGAAAAAACAAGGACCCTGTACAAGCTCTTACTTTTCTGAATCTATGTGAAAGACTGACATCGTAATGGCCAGACAAAAGCTACTGCCTATGCTGCCTTCCTTTCCCATTCCAAGGTAATATTGTTCAAAAAACAACTGCTATTCTGATACTTCATCTTTAATTTAGACTTCCCTAGAATTTGTCAGCTTAAACCAGAGACTTAAGAGTATTTTCATGCAGCTTTTTTGTACTTAACAACAGACAATCCATTCTGCTGCGGAGCAAGCAATAAACAAGCTCACTGCAAGATGCCAATTGGGAATCACAATGGGAAATAACTGATCTCCTGTGTGATATTAGCTAAAATGGTGTGTCCTACAGCCAACCTTGAGACTTGGTAAAACATTGTTTTGTGAGAGATTAACTCACGCTTAATACAAGATGGAACAAACACCAGACATTATCAGATAATACAGAGGCATTTTTAAACAATTTTAGTTTGTTGAGAGGCGATTAAAGTTAGCAATTGTATATCTCTGTGAAGAGAGATCTGTGTATTAATAGCTCACATGAGCATGTACATATGTATGTATGAAGCTAAAAAGAAGTTAAAAGTAATTTGAAATCTCATCTCTATTTTTTTATTATTATTATTATTATTATTATTATTATTATTGTCATTAATATTGAAATAGTATTGAAGTTAATTATTTTATTCAAAAATACAGAGGGTCAAATTCACCTGTGAGGTGCTATAATTCATGCCAAAAAACCCCAAATCTGTAAATCTGAAATAGCTGGAAAAGGGGTTGGTGATGATGTTAATTTTCTGACTATTTTGATTCAGAAAAATAGTCTAAAGCATTTAAAAAGTGCTGATGATGTTTGCAAGGAACTTTAGTGAAACACTTTCATTACAGAGCAGTAAGATTGAAGAAAAGAAATTTTAGTAAAATTTCTCTTTACATCTATCAAACACTTGACTTATCTCAAAAATCCACACCCAAAATAACAAAACAAACAAACAAACAAACAAACAAACAACCAACAACAAAAACCCAAATCACACCTCCCCTCCCCAATGAGATTATAATAGAATCTCACATCTAAGTCTAACTGGGGTTCTGATTTTGTTTGATGGTGAATAAGTATGAGATAGAGAACTCATTTCAAGCATAGCAGCTAAAAAACTAAGGATAATGCACCATCCTTGAGTTATTTTTAGCTTATTCAGGTCATGGAGAGGTAAAAGAAATTGTTACAAAGAGAAAATTATGTAAAAGGGTCCATGACTCAGGATGCCTGAAAAATACCTTCTTCCTTTAAGCAGATTAGTTGGAGCCACATGATTCAGAATCTAATGATTGTTCTTTTGCAAGCAGATAAGGAAAACTTGTTGTTCTCAGTTGCTTAATGTTAAAGTTATCCCAAATGTTCCTGCACAAAACAGGGTTGTATTCAGTGTGAAAGAATAAAGTAAGGAAAATCAAGGAACTCCAATAGGGCAAAAAAAAGAATTATCAACAGTAATCCAAGTCTCTCCTAATGTCCTATTTCACATAATCAGAATGCTGTAACTGGAGACATATCCGCTTACACCAGTCAGCATTACTTCATTTTCTCTTGCCACCCTCTGGCTGAGAATTTCTATCTTGTACTGTTCAAGTTGCTCTGCCACCTGTCAGTGTTATCTTGATAAGTACCTTTCCTCTCTCAGTTAAAATGCATGGTGGGTCATGCATATGAAAAATATTCTATTTCTTGTAGGTGATCAGAGCACACATTTTGTCCTGGGGTTATCAAAAAGCCCCTATGAATATGTCCAACTGTTCCACGACGGAGGTGATGCTTAAAGTTGCACAGTATGGGCTTCAGTTATTGCTGTGTTAAATCTTTTCTTTGGCTGGGAAACTTTTATCAGGGAAAGCTATTATCTGCCTTACCTCCCAGACAACACCATGAAGCATAAGATCCTTTGCTGCTATTTTTACAAAGGACTTGCTACGTTTTAGTTACTGACTCTTCCCTTTTGTGTGTATGGATAGATATAGATATAGATATAGAAAAAGTTCCCTCATTCATTCTGCAAGTGGAAAATTAACAACAGCAATTATCTCCATTTCTTACTTAATTGCCCTTATAGGCAGAAATCCGTTTTTGAATAGCATATAAATAGAATGTGCTATATACTGATAATATATATCCCCAAACCTGTCTGTTACTTGAGGGGGAAAAAAATTATAGCAGAAGTACTGTTTCCAAACAACAAATTCATGTGCAATATTCATTCTTCTAGTCCAGTTAGTTTGGAGGCAACCTGTTCCCTAGAATTTCATGGTAGATGGGACAGCAACTTTTGTGTAAGGTCAGTACTAACTCTTGCATGACTTGAGAAAGAAAAAGGCAATGCCAGCCAAGGTAAGAAAGTCAACATATGATGGAAAAGCTCTTCCTCTCCTCTCCTCTCCTCTCCTCTCCTCTCCTCTCCTCTCCTCTCCTCTCCTCTCCTCTCCTCTCCTCTCCTCTCCTCTCCTCTCCTCTCCTCTCCTCTCCTCTCCTCTCCTCTCCTCTCCTCTCCTCTCCTCTCCTCTCCTCTCCTCTCCTCTCCTCTCCTCTCCTCTCCTCTCCTCCCCTCCCCTCCCCTCCCCTCCCCTCCCCTCCCCTCCCCACGCCTCCCCACACCTTCCCTTCCCACACCTTCCCTTCCCACGCCTTCCCACGCCTTCCCACACCTTCCCACACCTTCCCTTCCCTCTTTTTTTGGTGAACCTAGAGCAATGGGAAACTGCTTCACTAATTTCTTCATGCTGGAGTTCATGATAATTGTGCAATTTGGGACTCAGATGTGTTTCAAGGAGATCTCAAAATGCAGTAAATACCAAGACTTTGATAATCTTATATTTTCTCTGTTTAATGTCAGACATGGTTCACTGTGTTGTAAGATGGTTGAGCTTATGTAAATAATGGTGTTTCCTCCACAGTGCAGTTTTTTCCGGTTCTATATATAGACAAATTGTAGGCAAGTGGGACAGTTTGCCCCAAGGCCCACCACTTGGAAGGATTAGAGAGTCTAAACTTTTTACAGTAGAATATATCTTTATATGAGTAAGAGACGTACAGAGGCTATATAGTGGTGAATAGAGTGGAGAAAGTAAAAACTAAGCCCGCAACTCTTTGATCCTTTGTAAATCGTTACCTTTGTGGAAAGGCCTCACACAGGAGAAAACACATCCTCAAATTAAAGTCTGTTGGAAGATTATGGGTCTAGGTCCTATTTAAACCAAACCAAAACAACAAACAAAAATTGAATAAGATTAAAACAAAATCCACAGCCATCACATTTTTCTTTCATCGTGCATTGCTATTTGTAAGGGTCAGAACAAGGGAACTCTGCCTAATTTCCAAAACTTCATTAGGAGTCAAGAGCGAGTTCATTGCTATCTCTTGCATCTCCTATTCTGAAAAATGTATGCTTCAGAAGAAACAGCCTAAGGAATTTGTACTCTATGCCCCTAATTTTCTAGAATATTAACAGTGAAGCCTAAAGCATCTTGGATCTTATTATGAACATGTTTAAAGTTAACCCAGGGCCCTAAGTGCCACCCAGAGGGGATTCTTTGAAGTCAGAAATTCTTGGCCAAAAATACAGACTTACATTGTTCAAGCCAAGCAGTGTAACAAAATGAGGTCAAATAATATGTACTGAGTTATTGACATTCCTGTGGTTTCTCTGAGAAAGCATCGAGTAGCATAGCCTAGCTGATAATTTAAGTTTTGTACATATTGTAGAGCTTTCCAATATCAATATGATTTTCTTTCATATAAAGCTTGAATCAGAAGTGAAAAGGTCGTGCCCAACTTACATCTGAACAAATCTATCAATGTTTGTCCATGTGCAGGTTAAAATCCTTGTAATAATGTGCCAGGTGTGTGTGGGGGGGGGTTGTTTGTGTTTTTCTCTTCATTGACTAAAAGTCACATCTTTCATAGGGAAGCTGTCTAAAATAAATCTGATATACAGTATGACTTTGCTTTATTGCTGCTATCTGATTCAAAGAATTTTCTAAGCATGTTTTGCTTTAGCATTGGGCTTTCCTAGTAACTACGCTAGAACTTTTAGTTTTTCTGAGCTCTTGGATGTGTATATGAAATACTTTGTACTTGTTTCTCCTCATCAGCACCCTAGCTGATTTCTCTTGAACTACTAAATAAAATGACACTAAAAAGCAGAACAGCAAAAACATGTTTGTCATCCTCAGCAGCAAGAGGTGTTATCTCTTGCAGATAATAAAACATAAAAGTTCTTATCAGAGAACAAATCAACAATCAAGTGCCAATAGCTGAACCATAGGAAATAAAAGCCTCTTATATTTTAAGCAGTGTGGATGGAATCAAAAAAGACAAAACATAAGACAGTGGAAAAATCCTACAAAAAAGAGAAGTCAAGGCAAGAGGCACATCTGATATGATCAGCAGCAGTCATAGTACACTCATTATCTAACCAGGTATGTTTCACTGGAATCCCAAGTCATTAGATGTGCAAATATTTTGCCTTTTGAAAAACTCTGAATGATCTGATAATGGGCACATGGCAAGGTATAATTGTCTCATGCTTTATTCCTGGCTTTATTTCACTGAATAGCTCAGGACAAATCACTTTTCACCCCTCACCATCATCTAAGTGTGAGTAATTATAGCTATCCTGCTCCACAAAGGTGGTATTAGGAACGATTTAATTGATGCCTGTGCAGTGCTTTAAGAAACTTGGGTGGGTAGATCAATGCTAAATTAGAGCAGGCAATTATATTCAGCCTGAGGGGGAGAAATCAATATCCATATGGCAAGGCAGGAGGAATACTTTCATAAGCCTCTTTTAAATCTCCCTTACCCCACTCTCACATCCCTGTATTTTGTTTACATCCTTGGAATTACTTCTGGACAGTACTGAAATTTGAGAGCACAGTTGGAATCCATGACTCCATATCTGTGGGGAACCACAGCCAAAATGAGAATCTGGAAGAGAAGGAAAAGAGTAAAAGTGGTCAGAGCTGAGCTCTTCCGTACTACACAGAGTATTTAGACTTCGCCCCTTTTACACACACACTTGAATTTTTAATCAAGTTTTATCTTTTAGGGTAGTATTATAGTTCTATAGGAAATCAAAAAATGCTGACACTGTTTTTGCATTTTGTGGCAGAATCTTTTTCTTTTCCTTCCTTTGGAATATTAACTGAAGCTTTTATATATTTGCATTTCTATAAAATTATTTCTTACATGAAGTAAGATAAAAACCAATTCACTGGTTTTATCTTAAGGCATTAAAAAAAAAAAGTTTCCTAAGATAATTTTTATGTCTAAGTACATAAATTCAACTAATAAATATTTTCAAAATATTAGATTTATATCAAAGCAGTGCTGAAACATGAAAACATTGAAATATAGTTTTATAGTATTTTTCTCATGTATGATACGGGTAAAAATCCCAACAATTGTTATGAAAAAGCACACTTTTTGAAAAAAAAAGTATATGTATATAAAAATGTATGTATATGTGTGTGTGTGTGTGTGTGTGTGTGTGTGAAAATATATAAATAAAAATAAATAAATAAATAAATAAATAAATAAATAAATAAAAATTTTTACATTCACAAAACTTGGATCTTAATTTTGCTGTGATCCCTGCATCACTCCAAAGGGTTTGGAGAGATCTGTTTTTCCAAGAGGTGAGAACTGTTCTGGGGAGAGGGTGAGAAATAGCAAATAACTATGGATCACTGCAAAAAAAAGGGGAGGAGTTGGCAGCTGAAACTATATTAGGCTAGCCCTGAATCTTGAGTTTGCCTTCACTTCTCAGATCCAGAGCCAGAATTAAACAGCAACTCATATTTGGGCTTGGATAACACTCAGTATGAATATAGGCAGATGTATTCCTGGAAA
Source organism: Hirundo rustica (assembly GCF_015227805.2). NCBI lineage: Eukaryota > Metazoa > Chordata > Aves > Passeriformes > Hirundinidae > Hirundo > Hirundo rustica. Next base: position 67,914,745 of record NC_053452.1, read on the forward strand.
ATGAGTATACACATGTGTGTTGCACTTCGTGCTCCCCAGAACCACTAGGGAGATTTTCATTTCAAGTCTAGATTATATTTGAACGCTGGTTTTTTTTTTTTTTTTTCTTTTTTTTTTTTCTTTTTTTCTTTTTTTCTTTTTTTTTTCTTTTTTTTGCCCCTGACTTTTGTTGTTAATGAAATATGTTTTACAATCTTGGTGCAAAAACACATTGAATTTCAACAAGCTCATAAGGCTGGATCTCGTCACAAAAAAGTGGTTTTATCTGAAGTCTTTCTCTTTAATGTTGTTGATGCTACTGCTGGTTTTGGAGACTTGCAATTAAAAGTTAAGTGGAAGTTTTTGTTTATTTTGCAATAGAATTCTTAAATATTTATGAAGGACCTGAAGTCTAACTCGCCTTGAGGAAATATAGATGAATTAATAATTTATGTAGTTGTTTTGCAGAAAATTAAAGGTTGGGAACAAGTGTTTAAAAATTAAATCATCCACAATATAAGAGAGCAGATGTTATTTCGTTAAAATCTTGCTAACAACAAAGTACAATGAAGTGTTATCTTCTCCTTGGTCCAAGTGAAATCTTAATGATTCATTACAATTGAGCAGACTCTAAAGCCTGAGGCTAGCTAATGTCAGAATAATGAAGAGGAACTTCAATTATGTGGCCCAGATTTTTAAAATTTGTTTTTGTTTTATTTTATTGACTGCAGTGAGAAAGAGTCTGTATCTCTGTATTGCATGGTGATTCGTAAGGTGTTAGGCACCCATAAAGATCACTGCATATTTCATTAGTAATCCTATGATGGAATCTCCGGCAACTAAAATGTGTGTGCATCTACCTGTGTAAATAATAATAATCACTATCATCATCATTATAATGATATTTTAGATGGAATAGAGATACTGAAATTGCATAGCTTAATAACTTCAAGTTTCTTACTCCTTTTATCCCAAATTACTTAATTTTTCTTCGTTTTTATAAATGAAAGCTGTCTCTGAATCTCACTTACTCTGGACAGTATAGTTAGCCAATTTCTGGACAGCATGGTAAGTCATACAGGTCCTATAATGAGTTTCCTTCTTCTTTTTGATAAGCTAAGGCCAAGGTTATCAAACTGTTAATGCAGTCTTTTGGAGCCACATTTTTAAGTGGCTTTAATGCACTTTACAAGTACATTACCTAGATCCTAAACATGGCCCAGTTGTTAGTCCTACTTCTGGATTTATTTGCAGTGCAAGGCTTCTACTAAGATCAAGGCAAACCCCTCAAAACCAACCAACCAACCAACCAACCAACCAACCAACCAACCAACCAACCGACCAGCGTATCAGATCAGAACTTGGAAAAAGGTTCATTCTATAAATGCAAAGAGGTCTGTATCTGCAGAAATGTAAACCAGGATCTGGAAAATACATGCATTAGTGTTTTGTCTCATTTCCTTGCTGGTTTGAGTGTGACTGCGTGTATAAAACTGTCATTTTGGAAATGTAAAGACATAAGCACATCAATCTGTAACCACAACTGCAAATATAAAAGAAATTTCTTTACCCTTCAAAGATCTGTACAGCAGAGCAGATGAGAGAATTTTTTTGCTTAGATTCCATCTAATAAGAACCCAAAGGATTTGACTGCTATTAAAAATGTAAGTTGAGACAACTTCAATTTAAATGAAAAGTATATGTAGGAAAAATATAGTCATAAAGGGGTGATCTTTCAAGATACTCTGTGAAGACTTAGCAATGTGATTTTTGAGACACAAATAAAGACAGAACAGCTAAAATTTTGTACATTGTTTGACAATATAATTCAGCTCAGGAGTTGTGTATTTTTGTCTCAGAGGAAGCCAAGTAGTGGCAATTCATCTACACTGGTGCTAAATTATGGTTGGTATAGATATCTAAGTCTGTAATTGCACAGTAATAATGAATGAGAAACTTTCACAAAAACTACATACATAGCAGTTCATAGACTCAGTCGGCTCCGTTTCCCATCTAAATGTTCATCTTCAATCAGCATTGCAAAAATCAATCTCTTTTTCTTTAATGTTTTTATTTTTCCTGTTCTGAGTTGCTGTTTATGAGTCTGACTATTCCTAGTGATTTCAGAGGAAGCTAGGTTTGCCTACCATGCATATCTAAAAAAAATTGCAGCACTTTGAATAAACGGAAGTATTTGAAATTAGAGTTTACTTTTCTAAATACTAAATGTAAGGGACATAATGAGCAGATTGATCTGGTAGCATTAGAAGTTTGCATCTCTTGATTCTTCTAGGTGTACATTTCTATATATGTAAACTTCCCACTTTCAAATGTTCTTTCTTCTGACAAAATGAATCTCTAATTCCCACTGCTGGGAATTTATTTCATAATTTATTGTGTTAGCATTAATCATTACAGCCAAAACATAAATCTAATGCCTAGTTCTTAAGGGTTCATTGCCAACCATTTTGTTCTCCCTTTCCAGACACAAAATGTATGGATGTGATCAAGTTCTAAGGGTTTCCTGCATGATGCACAGTATTTATGTAGCAAGCAGTAGTACTGCAAAGATAAAATATTTAAAATATTCAGACTTTGAAACAGTGGTTTGACTTACTGTGTGATATGGCTGAAACCCAGAATTATAGCACACAAAATCATCAGTGGTCTGAATTTAGTTCTTGTCTACTTATGGTTGAGTGGGGAAAAGAAAGAAAATCTTTTGTTATTTATCATGGAATACAGGCGAACATCTAGCATGCCTCAGAATGTCTGACAACTCAATAGCTAGCACGCCTCACATGCTGAAGTTCAAGAGTCATATTTTTATTCAGTTCATTATTCAAAATAATCTGAAATTAAAATCTCTACCTTCCTCTTTCCTCATAAAATTTCTCTGAAGTTTTCTATGAAGTATTTTAGTTGTAATTAAACATCATCTCATAAGGAGGTAAAAATACTTTTGTAGAAAGATTGTTAGCTGCTACGTTGCTAAGTACTGTGAAACTTTATGTCACTGAACCTCTAAAACAGAGTAGATTAAAAGTTGTTCAGATGTCTGAAGCTCTGCTGATATTAGTAAAACAAACCCCCTTACAACTGATTTAACTGAAGTTCTACCCAAAGGATGCAAGAAAACTTTCAAGTGTTAAATGAAGGTAACTTATGATTGTATTTCTCAAAACCCTTGTATTATCTAGAAACAAAAAGTAAGATACAGAAATATTTTGAAAAGCTGATAATGTATATGACACTTCTTCCAATCTCCAAATTATCTGGAATTCACAAACAGATGGTTTGCATAATATCTACAAGCATTGCAGATTAGATGCAAGCTATCACTTTCAACAGGACTAGCCAATCTGAAAGTGCACTCTCCTTTACATTTTAGCAGTCATGTCTCATTACACAGCTAATGTTCTATTACTCTGTCTAATGTAACATGACATGACTGGTAAAATTTGAAGAAGCAGACAATTTTTCATATTAGAAATCCCCTTTTCCTCTCTCTGAACTGGTTGTTGATTCCATTTTGAATGCACCACGCTGCAATCCTGCCTAAATCACTAATATGGGAGAGCTGTAGATCTTAGAAGCTATTTTACCACCAGAGGAATGAAAAGCCAGACTTGAACAGCTTTTCATGTAATTAAAAAAAAACCAAAAAAACCAACATGGCACACGATGTTTGTTTCTTTGAGTTTGCTTTGAAAGCCTGTTACGCTGGAATACAAGGTTTTTCTCTTCTGTTTATGTATTCAACTACTCACACATACAAAATTAATCAGGTTGTACTTTCTTAATTTAAAAACACATCACTTACATAGATATTAAGCAAAATATATTGCAAAGTTTGATATTTTTTTTGTAAGGTGAGTACTTAGGATTGAGAGCAGATGGAAATATTTCAGTCCTGCATAAGTTTTCTGTACATAATCCTCAGAAAAAATGCAATTCCCATTAACTTTGGTGAGCAATCTGTTTCAGTAATGATTTTGTACCGTAAGGAACAAATACTTCTTTGGCACATCTGCCTGAAGTATGAGAAGGACTGTGTCCCAACCTGAATGGCAGCTACACCACAAACCTCAGGTGGACAGATTTGATTCTACCTGTTGTCTCCAGGAGAGTCAAGACAGATACAAAATGTTATTGCAGTTTTAAGGTTTGGGACCAATACATAGACTTGGATGTATGGGATATCCATGTTTTCTGTGCTCTGTGTGAGGCCAGCATTTAGGGAAAAAAAACCCCAAAACTTGATGTTTGAACCTAATTAATTTGGATATGAGAAATATTTTGAGACAGTGAAACACATCCTGACCTTTCTTTAAGGGACATGGAAAACCATCCAGATTTGTGTAGAATTTTTGCTTGTCTCTCTCGGAGCTCCCAGCTCCTTTTTGCCCAGGCTAGCTCAAGACAGCGACAAGACAAAAGAGCTTCCCCTGGGTCCTAAAAACCTGGGAGTCGGCAGAGGACTTTTTCCTTAGCACGAGAGAGCAAGACCCCATCAGCGGCAAAGGAAGGAGTCAGACTTGATCCGGGGGTGAATCTAAGGCTTTTATTCAGTCTTTGTTCTGTCCCGTTATGGCTTCTCCCCAGAACGTGGCCCGAGTTAAGTCCTGCGCCCGGCTGTGTGCTCTGGGCTTATATCCAGGGGAGGGCCTAAACAAGGAGACAAACCAACACCCAGTGAGGGATGAGGTGGGAGCGGAACAGGGTTGGAGGGACATTCAAAGAAACCAATGGGAAACATAAAGGGAGGAACCTCCTCGGCTCCTGCCCTATCATTTGATGTCCTTTACCAGAACTCTCCAGAAGCTGGGAGGAACAGCTGAATCACAGGCAGGGCCCATAGGAGGGGACAGGGAGGAGTGTGGGAGGACTGACAGGGAAAAAGGGCAAAGACAAACCTTGGGATATAACATTTTCCAGGAGAACGGGGGAGTACAGAACAAACCATTGTAACATAAAACCCAATATAAAAATGAAATACAATATGAAAACAAATAGCACACAGCAACATAGAATGTTGCTAATCACAACAATTATTACTTAACGTCTCAGGACATTTTCATAATCTCAGAAGTGACCAGGTCACTGACAGTAACAGGAAAGGGACTGCAGAACCAGGAGTGGAAATTAGGTGAATAAGAAGTAGCAGCAGTCTTACAAAACCAAGTTGTCCCAAGTGTATGGCAATCAGGTTGGCTAGATCTCAGGAATTCTAGTCTCTCTAATCAGTGTCACTAACACCTCTATTTGTACATTGCTGGAAACAAAAAACAAACAAACAAACAAACAAACAATTATAATATTAAGAAAACCCTATCACAGAAAAAAAAAAAAATAAGGCCCTATCTGAACAAGTTTCTGCTCTACTTTGATGTCAAGTGCTTCTTTCTTTCTCTACTTGTTCTATCAGTCAGTGTCTTTAGAGAAAAAGTCCCTGTCTTGGCAGTAGTTGGGTTAGGTATTAATTGGGCAAAAGTATTTTATACGATACATCTCATCTGTGCTGCTTCAAAGCTGCACAGTCATGTGACTATGTCAAGACAAGCTATGTCTTTTTCTACTGAGATTTTGAAAAGCTTCTGAAAATTAGAGGAGGAAACACAGCAAAAGAAGTTATTTTTTTCAATGGCTTTAGATACATATTTAGTAATTTTGATAGCCATAATAATACTTTCTTAATTTAAGTGTACATTAACTTTATGTGTCATATTTATACTTGGCACCAGGAAATCATTAACGGTATTTTTAAATTAAGAATCTCCTATATAATTTAATTTTGGTGTGTAGACTTTTTTAAAAGAAAGGGTATTATTCAGTTTATAAAGAGAGATATTTCATGCCGTACTACTAAATATTCTAAATATATTGTATTGCAGTAACCAGAAGATTACAAATTTTATAAACTGTCAAGATAAATATTCACAAAAATTATTTCTTGCTGTATTTTATTCAGGTTAAAAAAAAAAAAAAAAAGTGATTTAATATGAAAATTAAGTCTCCTACATGTAAGTTGGTGGGTTTTTTCAGTTGCAGCACCATTTTGAAAGATTGACATCAAAGAATACTTTAAATTTTACCCCAGTATAAATAAAACAGATTTTATTGCAAATTTTTCACTCAGGAAACTACATATGTTAGCTTCATATAGCTACATCTTTAAGCTACATATATTTTTCACACTTAAACAATTAAAAAAGATGACACAGGAGTGTGACAGAACTTAGTTTTTCTTAGTCATAGTGCTCATGGAAACAAAAAAAGGGAAAGAAAGGTAGAGAGCTATACATTAAATATATGGTATAACAATTGATTAAGCTTTCTTTACATAACCACTAAGTTATTAAAAAATTTTTGCATTTCTGAAAATAGTAAACTGGAGCTCATCAAAAGTATATTGGCACTCCACCTGTTTTTTTCTGACCATCCTAATTTTTAGCTTTCACAGATTTCTCTAGACATTTATTTTTATTATTTAAATCTCCTGGGGGTTTTTTGTTTTGTTTTTTGTTTTTGAAGTAGGAAAATGAAATATTTGCATGTCAGAATATAACAAATAAAATATCTCAAGTCCTTTTTATTTCATTTTCAACTCATATAATTAATATGACATGGGTTTTTGTGGATAAAAAGCTGGACATGAGCCAACAGCGTGGTCTCACAGCTCAGGAGGCCAAGTACATCCTGGACTGCATCAAAAGAGGAGTGGCCAGCAGGTGGAAGGACATGGTTCTCCTCACCTACTCTGCTCTCGTAAAACCCCATCTGGAATGCTGCATCTGGCTCTGGAGTCCCTAGCACAAGAAAATGGACCTGTTAGAATCCAGAGGAGGCCACAAGGATGATCAGAGGGCTGGAGTACCTCTCCTATAAGGACAGGCAGAGGGAGCTGGGGTTGTTCAGCTCTGGAGAAGTGAAAGCTCTGGGGAGACCTCTAATACCTTAAGGGGGCTTATAAAAAGCAGGGAAAGGGACTTTTTATACAGACAGATAGTGAGAGGTTTTAAAATGAAAGAGAGCAGGTTTAGAGCAGGTGTTATGAGGAAATTCTTTAGTGTGAGCATGGTGAGACACTGGAACCAGCTGGAGATGCCCCATCTAGAGAAGCTGGGGATGCACCATCTCTGCCAGAACTCAAGGATGGTTTGGAGGAGCAATCTCAGCTAGTGAATGCCCACAGCAAGAGGCTTGGACCTAGATAATCTTTAATGTCCCTTCCAACTCTATCCATTCTGTGATTCTATAATATGTACTCAGAGGGTAGTATTTTCTGTGTAATGCATCTGTCCTGCAGAGCAGACACTAAAATGCTAGACAGGTCCTTGAGACACCCATTCTCAAAAACTTATTCTTTATAAATGACTATAAGGTGACTGTACATAAACAGAGATATAAATATGGTATTGCTCTTAAACTGGTTTTGATGAACAGTTTTCAGGTGTTCTTGCTTAGCAGCATGATCTCATAGGGAGGTTTTTAAAGAAAGGAGAAAGACTACAACAAATAATTTATCTTAACTACTACTCAAAGCAGAATTAGCTGCACCTAAAAAATTCCCAGCAAATATTTCTCTACACAGCTCTCCAAATTTCAGTGAAGGAGATTGCTTAATAATCTTCACAAGAAATCTGTGTTGGTATGTAACTACCATAACTACACCTTTTCTCTTATAGGCTGTAAACCTTACAAAGGGATAGTTCCTTGCAGAAGAGAAAAAGAAAAGGAAAATTGTCTTTGAAAATGTGTGTTTAGGAGAATGAAAAGCAAAAGCCCAAGTATTATCTGCTGTGGATTTCATCAGGAAGAAAAGTGTTTTCTTCTTCTGAAAGGCAGAGGTTTACAATTCAGTGAGGGGAAAAAATTTTATTCTACATTCTCCCAGAAATATTATCCTTAAAATAGACCACATTTTTGGTAGTCATCTCCTTTTCTAAGTCCCAAATTTATAAGCTTCCTAGCTACAGGTACATATACATATGTGTCTGCATGTACATACACACCCACATTCCAATCCCACATATATTTTAACTCTATGAGAGAACATACTCTTGCTATCATGTCAGTGTGCCAGCTGAATTGGTATCCCTTTTTACTTTGTTGCCAGGACCATTACAATGAAATTGTCTCCACTTTTGATCTCCCATTATAAAGATTCCTGAATCTCCGACAACTCAAGGCATTATGATGTACTCTTCTTACACTGTTAAAGCAGACATAGAGAGCAGAGTTCTCTGCAGAGCATAAGTAAAGATTTATAGACATGCTGAAAGAACACTTTCCCTGCTGCCTTCTTAAAATAATTATGACTTTCCATGATTCTCTTTATAAATCAAGTGTAGAATGACAAAAGCATAAGGAAGTTAGCCACAAAATACCATTTACAAGAAGCTCGAGAGGACTTATTTAAGCAGCATATCACTTCTTTGGTGAAAACTGTATATAATTATTTCAAGAAGACACATATGCCATAGTATGAAAAATAAGAATTTATTGTGCCTGTCACTATGTTTCAAAAGCTCGCTTTCTGCCTTGACTATTGTGTTACTAAAATACTTTCATATGATGGTACTAAATATTAGAGGAATGAACAGACACATACTGAGAGATGCATAAAAGAACACTATGTGACACAAAATAAACGTAATAGATTGACAGTTTCTAACAGTCATTAAGAAATATTATTATTATTATTTAAAATGAAAGTAAGCACCCTTGAAATTTTACTGAATTCAGGCTGCAAAAGTCTCAGATTTGTTTGATCTAGCAGCAGCAGCTACCTGGCCTTATTGATAGGTGGGGTTGGGTATCTGCTCTGTGTTTAAGGGTATCAGTGACTTCCCACACCGCCATTTCTGCCTGAGCTTCACACCTGTCACAGTAGAAGTACACACTGCTGAATTAGTATCCTTCATTCTTTGTGCTAATTGCACAGAATAAAACCATTCAATAAGGGGACAAAAGCACCCTTCTGTTACATGGAGCTCAAATGCAAAATTTTGCTCCCAGGTAGCAGCCTGGCAGCCTCTCAGCTGAGCAGTGCCTTGTCAGGCTGTAAAACCATCCTCACATCTGGCTGCTCAAGTGCCTCAACTCCCCCACCCTCAGCCCTCACCCTGCTGCAGGGTTCCCTCTCAGCCTCATGAGCACTGGACAACACACACAACCCTCTCATAACAACAGGGTTTGTCCACTGAGTGAAGAGCACCCTACTCATGAGGTGCCATCAGCAACCCTTTCAAATGATCTTGACTATTTCCCTCAGCACTCACATCTCCCTGACTGTGTGGCTCCACACGGATGGGTAGGCTGGGTTATCCCAGTCTCCTTGGGTTTGTAACCTCCATTTTTCTGACCTTCAAACACTGACCTCAAATGCTCTCTGTGGTTTCATGGCACAAATCTGATCCTTGAATTTTAGAGATTGTTAAAGCCATTCAGACACACTCCTGATGTTATGTAGTAGTACATTCAGTTTAATATACTCAGATCCAGTAAAAATCATTAAATTTAGGCACTAAAAGATGATGTGGACACATGAAAGAAGTGAATAAGAGCAAGTGTTCTAAAGGATTTGTGTTATTAAATTCCATTAAGCCAAAATATATCAATCTGTGTGATGACTTCAAAAAAAGTTACAAAATAAATCCAAAAGATTTATGAACTACAGAGGGTCGGCACTCAAAACACCGCTCTTGTAGCAGACATGAATGACAAAGCACTTTAAATATAGGACCCTGAACAATAAAATAGAAAAAGGTTGCTTTCTGCAAAGAAAGTGAAATAACTGCTGGAAGAAAGCAGGGGATCTAGACCTATAAAGTTACTTTATTTTTGCTAAGCCAAATCTTCCACACTCTGATAAACTTCTGTGCCAGTGGATCTTGATGGATAGTAAAGCTTTCTAACAGCTTGATTCTTTGAGAAGAGGTAATTTTATTCTATAAAATAAAGCCTTTCAGGTGTTTGTGTACTTGCAAGACAGGCAACCAGGTAGTACATTAAATCCTGTTTAAGCTTGCATATTCAGGGAGTACAAACAAGTATTTAAATGACACTTGGCTTGCAAGCGTTGTCATGTTAGCTTCATTTTCATTTAAGCTAACTAGTGTGTGAAGCAGTAGTGCCCTATAAACCTTACAATTATGAGGGTCTTTAAACAAGACAAAGCAGAGGGAAGAAACATGATGGAAAAGAAATTGCTTTCAGATACAAACCAAGCTGTTAGCAAGACCTGTGAACACATCTGTTTAGATTAAGGCAGCAATGAAAGTTGGGCTCTTATGTTTGTAATGTTGTCACTGCAATACAGCTGCTCCTCCCTTGTCAGTGAAGAAAACATAATAGCTAGAAATAAACTGGAAAAAATAAAACCTCCTGAATCTGGGGGAAAAATTCTCCATAAAAACAATAGATTAATAATGTTCCACACATCCTACCAAAATTTTTCTCCACAACAAAATGGCCTAAGAGGATTGTAGACTCAGTGGCTCTTCAGTGAGCTCACTAAACCACAGGTAAGTGTGTTTCCCAAAGTCCCAGTCCCCTTTAAAAAAAGCTTTGCTTAGATAAAGAAGAAAACTAACCAACCATGCAAGAACCGATTTTGTTTTCTTATTTCTTGACATACAAAGGAAAAGCAAGGAAAAAAAATGAAACATGGAAATTCTGTTATGCAGAGGTATAGAAAGTGCAAATGAGGACACTTAATTTATTTGTTGGAGGGGTTGATACTGCATTTATTTCAAAGTTCATAGAGATTTAGCTTTGTTGCATTATGTATGGTAATTTTCACTTCCAGTTGGACATAACCACAATAAAAATTGTGCCATGAAATAAGAAAAGGTTATATTTAACACTACTAAATGGGTTTTAACTATTGAAACCTTCCCTATGTTTTGACTTTATTTCTACTTGGCTTGCTGATAGAGACAGATTTCAAATATCTATAACTGCATATAGCATGGAAATACTGTGCATTCTTTCTCTATACTTTATTAATATGAAGCTGTTTTTTTTACTGGATGAGCTATGCTAATGGCTGTCACTTTTTCTTTACAACAAGTAGCATGGCAAATTATGAAGTTTCATAATGAGTTTTAGGAAATAAAACAAGCAAGGCTAAATTTGTGTCCATATTATTTTCATCAAAATCAGTGAAGACTTGAATTGATGTATTTTACTAAGTGTTTACAAGTATGTGTGAATGTTTTATATGCAAATTGAAAAAAATTGAAAACAAGTCTAGATATATTATCAAAATATCATTATATACTAATATATTACATAGAATACATTATTGTTAAACTATATTAATATTGATATTTCAGCCTACCAATCTTTAATTTGTAATGACAGGATACAGGATAGAAGAAAAGCTCGTCTTTCTATAATTAATTTCTATAATTTCTATAATTTCTATAATTTCTATAATTTAAATAATTCTCAATGTTTTCAAACACCAGAGAAGCTTCTTTTAAAATGTAAGCTCCTTTAACACTTTATTCTACAGTACATTTTCTGTTGCTCTTCATATTACATTCTCAACATATGATGTACTGACGGCTTTTGTGTAATTAAATGTGTTACTCTTGATGCTCACACAGAAAATATTCACATTTTAATGGGAAGCACTGTGTGGATGAAAAAGAAAAGATCTATTTGTCATCCTTCATTATGTCAATTCACCATAGTAAATTAACAGGGAAGAAATACTCTCCATATTTCCACAGAGCATTCTATAGCTCTTCCCCTTCAGGGTGTTAAGAGACCAATCTTTGTATGGAAATAGTGCAGGAGTACTTAAAAGCACTTTGCAATCTGGTGTCTGAATGTCTTTCTTGTAAACTGTTTGGCACTGGATTACTATCTAATTTTGCTCTGACAAGAATAAGCAAAACTTATGCTTGCTAAAATACTTATTTAGGCTAAGTATGAGAACATTGTTTCTCTGTGGGAAATATGTATATATATAGCTAAAAAGAGCTTGGGCTTTGGAAAAAAAACAACACTTGAAGATTTTGTAATGCTGGCAGTTCACACAGCTGTGTACAAAAGAAATTATACAAAGTGCATGAATGTTTTAATAAGCCACCTCAAATTCTATACAATATATATGAACAGTCACAAATGAAATACAGCTATATGATTTATGTTGGCAGAAAACATAATGGAAACGGGTAGGAAACAACATGTACCCTTTATTATATGAAAAGTGTGTTCTGAGATGTGTAATTAACAGAGCAAAAGATCTTATGGGAACATTGTATAATCACTGTCTGCCATAGTAATCCTGCTCACAGAACTTCAGAGAATATTTATTATGTTACTGCATATTGTAGACCAATTCTTGGACGTATTCTATAACTTTGTTTTTATTCTTTGTGTCACCACTCTTTTGGAGCTCTTAAAAAATAAAAAACCAAAACCCAACAAACATGAGTCAACACGTCTTTTTATTAAATGTCTGTGGAAATTAATCCTTTACTGGACTGCCATCTCTGTGTAATGATGAGACATTTTGATTTGGTCACTTTTTCAGAAAGTGCCTTACCTATCACTGCTAATTGATTTTGATTGCAACCAGAGAGAAAATCACCCTGGGATTTCAGTGAAAGAAGTTGAGGTCATCTAGCTCATTGAAAATTCAGCTCAAAAGGTAAGTTTTTGAGAATGCTACAGTCACTCACTGACAAAAAACTGGAAAGGATCACTTTGATTTCATAAAATACCACATATCATTAAGTATTTGCCTATTCTAGCATCCAAATAGTAGAGTTTTGTATGATTATTTAATCGGTCACAAAGAGATTTGCTGATTTATTTGTTGAGGGTTTTTTTTCAAGCAGCTGAAAAAACATTCTCATGGCAATAAAAAAAAATGTGACCACCATTCCTTCTCTCCTAAAGAACTATTATGAGATTGTTTTTTCCTTATCCATGTATTTATTTGACAAGATGAGTTTTTTTCCCCTCAAATGTTGTAGTGGATTTTTCTATTAAGTCATTGACTAGATGTATTTTATATTGTACCACATGGCATATATTATTAATATATCTGGAAAAAAGATTACAATTAAGATAGAAATTGTAAAATTGGCAAAGATGCATTTTTCAGGAATAGAAGGATACAAAGGTTTCAGAAAATATTATCAAGGTGGTTCCTAGTGGAGTTCTGCAGAATGTACTCCAGGAGCTCATCTGGTTTACTGCTTTCAATCAGGCACAGGTATAGATCCATAATGATAAACCATGCATGTGGAAGGTAGGACAGAGGAGATCAGAAATGAATACCAAAAGATGTGGATGAACAGAAATAGGAGAAGATTGAAATGCAAGGTCATGCACATGGAGCTAATAATAAAAAGTTCTCTGGTATGCTGGAGGCTTATCAGATGGAAATGTTTTGTAGAAATGGGATGTGACAGTCAGGTTCTCAATGAATGAACTGACAGTGTGATGCGGCATAAAAATCTCAAACTGAAACTGGAAACGTGTTGCAAAAGGTGAGTCTGTGAGAGACAGGCAAGCACTGGTATTACTGCACTAGACCCTGGTTAAACCTCACCTGCAACACAGCACTGAGATTTCTAGTCAGGAAGGTAACCTTGAGAGAGAAAATGTAGCAAAAAAGGTTATGGAGGAAAACAGGAAAAAAGGATGAGTTTTAAGGATGACCCTGAAACTGGTTCTCTGGTATGAAATACATAGGACAAAGAAGCAGGTAGGGATGTGATTGAACTCCATAAATACATCAGTGAATAAAGAAGAAAGAGCTCATTAAATCATAATACTGAAACACAGAACATTCTAGGTGGACATAAATGTGCTGAAGTGGAAATTGAAAAAGCTTCTAGCTATTACACCAAGCAAATTTTGCAGTGGTTTTTTTCAGTTATATTACATAGGAAGAAAGTTTTTCAAAGAGGTATTTGTAGTCTCTTATGAATGGTATTATTTGACGTATGCTTGAGCAAGGGGGAAAATGGGAATCATGACACGTCCCTTCCACTCTCACCAGCAAGATTTCAGGTGCATCAGTGCTTCTAAGTGACTCTCAAAGTATAGTATATGGTTCCATAATAACTAAATATATTGAGACTGAACCCATATATTTATTGATGCATGTCTCATGAAAAAATTGAATAAGAGGAAAGATCAGATTTCCAGAGCTGGACCTGAAAGATGAAAATTAATTTGCGCATCAGTTTCTAAAAATGGAATCTAGAAGGACTTTGTCCACTTTATATAATGTCACCTGCAGTACAGTTGCCACTTATCTTTCCCTAATTTTGTCAGCTACATGTATCATGAAATGTAAATTCACTAAGCACGTGATCATAAGTGTTTGGATTTGTTCCCCAAAAAAATCTGTTAAATATGTGAGTAAATGTAAACAGTCACGCTCACAGGCAGTACTTGGAATACATTATTCAACACATACTTGTATATGTTTACTTTTTTTTTTCCCCAAAAACTTAAGTCTGAGTTAACGAAATTCAGCTGCTGCCATTGTCCAAAGCTTGCTGTGGATCAACAGTTCAAGGAGGAAAATACAACAGCAAGGAGAGAGTGCTGAGATGTACATGATGGATTTTCTGAATTCTGTGGTGAAGAGCAGAGGCCTCATCTCTGCAGCACCTCTCTGTTGTGAATGAGATGTGTGGATTCAAGTAGGCATCTGGATCAGTCAAAGTTCAGTGCAGTAGTCTGTAGTATAGCTTCAAAAGAACTGGTAACTTAGAAAACTGCTGATGATTACAGACATGGTGAAAAAAACAGGGCTTTCAACTTTATTCTCCACAAGCCTGACCTTAACTAACCCAGGTTTGGATTACAGATTAATCAGATAGTTTTTTATCTAGCAAAGCAATTCCTTGCAAATAAGATCTTAACCAAAAAGATATCAATTCAGAGGAAACAGTCACTGGGTGATTTTTACAAAATCTCTCACAAATAGACATTCCCAGATGAGTATTTTAGCAAAGACATTGACACCCCCCCCACACCCCCACCTGTCGCAGTGTCCCAGGAAGGCCTGTAAGGCACAGACCGCAGGCTAGCTCAGTTGGTCCACTGCGGCTGACGCGTCTAAGATCGGGGCTGCAGGATGTGGCGAGCAGCCTCCTCCCTCTGGGGCCTTCGATCCCCACACCAGCAACGGGACCAGGTGGTAGTCCAGACAACCGCAGCAACCAGAAAAGAGCCGGCTCTCTTGAGGAAAAATAGCTCGTATTTTATTGAGGGGGAATCCAACAACGAGCTCTGCACCTTTCCACACCTGCTCAGGAGGGCCCCAATCAGGGCTTGGACCCAAACTTATAACCGGGGGAGGACCAAGGGGTGGCGACAACAGGCCAACCAATGGGGGCGTCAGAGGGGCGTAACAGGGGAGTCAACTTCATAACTGGGGACAAATCACAAGAGGTGGGTGGGGGGATCTCTTGGGCCCCAGCCTATCACTCGACACCCTCCCTGGAACTTTCCAGAACTCAGGGAAGGGCCCCGAAGTGACAGACAGGGCACCCAAGAGAGGAGAGAGAGGATTGACAGGGGCAGGTGAGGGTAGGGATGATTGACAAATAACAACTGGTTATATAACAAACAACAGGTGGGAAAGAAGCCATTAGGGAAAAACGGGGGGTACAGAGGAACAGTCCATTATAAAAGTTCATATAAAACATATTAAACAGAATAAGACAAAACTTGCACTGCCACACCCACCCTTCCTATTTGTATCTCAATCAATCCTTGTAAAGGTAAAGGGATTTGGTTTCCAGGTTCCTTCAAAAATGAGTCTGAAAATAACTGTAACATTTTATGTCCCATTGAAATTCCCTGAAGACATAACATAGCGAGAGAATTTTCTTGTTTTGGACAATAAAGAAAGAAATGAACAATTTTACTTTTTCTTCAATGCTTGCTCCAAACCAGAAAACAGGAAAGGTTATCCTAGCATTGTTGTTGTTTGAAAACATTGAAAGAGAAGGAAATGCTTCCAGCCCCTATCAATTCTGAGCAATTTCTCTCCTCTCTAGTTCTGCTTGGATCTTGTCTTCTCCTATATTTTAAGTGTTCAAAAAAAATGAGATGACAGCACCAAAAGTGAAGTAGGTTGTCAATTTCAAAGCTGGAAAATTTACAGGCACTTCTAGACAGTAGACAAATGTTTCCAGTTTGGCTCAAAAATAAATGTTTACCAAACTTTTCAGTAGAGGATTATTCTGGGATTTAGAGTTTCACTATGCTTGAAGAACCTACACTCAGTTATGACCTCAGTCTAAAGGATAAGTGGGTTCCAGGGTAGCTTGGACACAGATTGTGAAAATATCTTTTTGTTTTTCTGCAGGCCCTCTCATCATCACCTCTGGGAACAAAGTGGGATGAGTTTTATAACAATGCTGTCATCTTTGTTCTCACTGTCTTTTATTACTATTACTATTTTTAGCACATATACAGTGAAAGAAGTTTCAGTATGCACTTCAATTAATGTTTCATTCTTAAACCATTTGACTGGTGACATGTAATGTGGGATATTATCCCCTTGCAGAGCTAGAAAATTCTAGTGATAAGCTAGAAAATTTATCAAAAATTAACTAGTCAACTACTTCTCAGAAGTTATGAGTATTTTGGTTTTGAATGCCCTACTTCAAAGCCTGTATCTCATTTGTAGCAGTGCTGCCCTCTCAGCTGAAGCAAACACACAATAGCCGTTCAAAGAGTAAAATGAAAATTTATAGATAATTTACATTTACACTCAAAAGTGGTGGATACTCATTCTTTAATTGTTTATGTCTCAGTTTCATCTCTGCAATGGGAATGGTGGAAGCACTGTGAAGTAAATTAATAATTTGTGAGATATGCAGATGTCATATTGACTGGTTTCAGAGAAAATCTTCTGAAAAGGCAAATAATACATTTGCTCAATAGAGTTCAAATAAATTGGCAAAAAGTGTCTGATTTGCCCAAAAGCCAGTGAAAATGAAATAAGCATTATACACCTGCTTAGCCATTTAAGCAAGATTCATCTTTTGCAGTGATATCCAGTGTCGATGAAAGAAAAAACAGTATATGTTTTTGCAGTTTTAAACTGTGTATATTTAATGTATATCCACAAATAGGGAAGAAGTTGAGTAGAATTAGTTGTAATGTTGCCCAATACATGCCGTATAGCACTTTATTGCAATAAGAATTAAGGGGTTCCCTTCTTCCCTTTCATCTTCCTTCTTCTCATTATCTTCCTTTCCATCTTCTCTGTCTTTTCTATTCTTCAAAGAAGAATGAACACAAGTTTCCCAAAAAGTGGCCTGATACGAATAAGATTCATCATTGAGATTGGACAGTTACACCTGCAGGGTATGTTTCTGCCTGTAGAGCTTCTGTCAGGCCTGACAATGGCAACAGATGGTCACCCCTTGTGTGGAGCAGCACCAGAGGAGAGTGAGACACACTCTTTGACAACAGGTTCCACAGACATTTATTGATAACAGTGAAATGCTGCGGTTTGGGATGGTTGGTTCATTTCCAAGATCTGCCTGGTAGTATGCTCCAGTACTACAGACTTTTCTCTTTTTCTGCTTTTATGTCTTATTCCAGTTCTCTTTCTCTCTCTCTCCCACTTCTGTGTCTTCATTCACATCTTCACATCTTCCCTGGCTTTTTTCCACCTGACTTTTCACTTAGCCAGCTACAGTCTTCAGTATTTTGATTTCTTCTTTTTTTTCCTTTTCAGCATATCCAACATTATAAGCTTCTCACACAGTTTTCCCATCTGACTGCCACGCAGGCAGATCCCTTGTCTCTTCCCATGCTCCTTTTCTGCACCTAGCAATTAGTCATCTGAATTCAGTCTCTTCCTTACCACTTCCTCCCAGGTCTCAGAATTTTCTCCCATACTTTTTACCATTGAAATCCCTGTCACTTTATCTTTGCCAGCTTCCCAATCCTGAGAAATCCAGGGAAGACTTCTTGCATTACAGCAACACTGAGACAGTTTACTTCTCGGTGCATCTTGGGCTCTAAACAAAATGAAGAACAGAGGAAAAACAAGAGTCTGTAGGCCTTATACATTTGTTTTTAACTGAACAAAGTAGGAAAAAAAAATCATAAACATCTGTGAAAATGATGACTGGTGTGGGTGCCCAATGACCAAATATCTCTGTACATATCCATAGATCTTTCATTAAAATTAATGTTATATCTTTGCACACAATTTTTTTTTCTTCCTAAAGGGAATCATGCATGGACATTTGAAGGCAGAATTCGATTCTAAGCCTAGTATCTTTGAATTTTTTCCCCCAAAATGAAAGTCTCTCCTTAACATGCTAGTCACGTTCCCCTACGATTTTAAATAAGCTGCCTCTCAGTCCATTATTGTTTAGTATGTTTTCCTATATATTCAGAAAGAGTTGTCAAAACTCTCAGGTGCTGAAGATAAGCCTGCAAAGCAGAGCTTCAACAAAATAAAGGAGGAGATTGTATAAGTTCTGAAATATATCAAGGTTAGATTACCTTTGTTGCTTTGTATATCTAAGATTTGAATTGATTTTTCTGGTATGAAAACAAAGGGGGGAAGGGACTTCTGATGTAATGCTTTGCAGAAACCAGAAAAGTCAATAATATTCAGACAGCTCAAACATATAGTATTTACTGATTCAGTGAAGCATGTTTTTAATGGGTTATGAAGGCAAATTCCAACCTAATAGACATACACTGTTTATAATTTAAAAGAAATCTATTATTTTAATGCAAAAATTTACATAATCTTATAAGATTCTTAAATACCTTAAGTTTTCAAAAAGTTCTTGAAAAACATTTTTTTCCCAAAAAGTAGGTCAGACTGCCATAAGTTAAAAAAAAAAAAAAAAAAAAAAAAAAAAAAAAAAAATTAGTTGGCATATGAAACACTTCACATGGAACAGAATGCAAGTTTTAATATTTGGGAGACAACTACATAAAACATACATTTATGACCAGATGCCTAAAAAGTAAGGAAACACTCTAGTCCAATTTCCAGAACTATTAGTGAAACTTGAATTTTAAACTAAAATTCTTGGTTCCATAGTGTTATATACAGAAGAGTAGACATCCTGTTCCAATCTGTGGCATTTTCTCTGACATACTGACTTTCTTAGAAAATCCTCTTGAGTGCAAAAACCTCACTTGGTTTCAAGTTGTTAATGAGATTGCAAACCAATGCAGCCATACAGCATTTCGATCTTGCCATTTTAATCTAATTTTGCAGAGAACAAGTTTTGCTTGTTATTTATTCTCAGTGCCTCTTTGTAATAAATGGTATGTACTTCTTCAAGTTAGACTACTGAAAATGAATACAATACAGCTGTTGGATAATAGACTTTGTAGCAGAAAAATATACAAAAGAAACAAACAGAACTTTATTAAAAATAGAAGTCTCAATTTTTTATTTCCCTAAAATTATGGCTACCAAATACCTGTTACTTTTATACCACATGAAAGTTGGGAATTTTGGATCGACAGAAACTTCACAGCTTTACATCAGCTAATGTCAATGTGATTATCCTACATAATGTATGCAAAGAAGAATCAGTATGTGTGATACTTTATACCTCTCTCCTGCTACAGTAGATGGCTCTTAAGTAAGGAGAAAATGCTGAATTTAGGGAAGACATAAGAGAATAAAACCAAACAGCTAAAATATACCTGATTTCAATAGTTTGACATATTATCTATGATAGCAATAATCATTCACTAATTTTTTGGCTATTAATGACTACTCTTGCTGCAACAGGTGGAAATGAAGCCTAAATTTAACACTACAGTGTAGATTTACTTTTCTTTCCCATCCCTAACATCTGCTCTTGAAACCAGGTAGTCTCACACACTCAAAACTTTATGTTAATGTAGCAGTCACTTCTTAATTTTATTACTGGTCTTAATGAAAATGGGATCAAGATTACATTTTCTTGGATTAAATAGCCAGTAAAGAGCCTTGGGCCTTTCTCTCCTTGGGCTAGGAGAGAACGGTGCCAGCTGACTATGTCTGAGGAGCTTGTTAAGGTGACAAAAAATACACCACTAAAACTTTCCTCAAGAGGGTGAGCCCTATGAACTTAGATATAACTTCCCAGAATCTCACATTTGTCATTTTTGAGAGGACTTTTCCTAAACCACAGAGGATTTAGAAACAATGTGTGGAGGTCTTGAGAGGGTGTAGGTGTTGATTACACTCTTAATTTCTAATGAGCAGTAGGATGTGTTTTACAGCACAACCTCACCATGGCAAAAGGAATAAAGGTCTTCTTTCCTGCCACCTTCTCCACATGAGATTGCATTTGTTTACAGGCCCAGATACCTCTGTGACACACAAGCTCCATGAATTCACTGTTGTCATCCAGCTAGCCCTTCTCCCCATCCCCACCACACTTCCCCTTCTTTTTCCCCAGATTCTCAAGTGATCAGTCATCCCTTTTGAACATACTATCTATCCTCCACTCCCAAGCATAGCTTGATTCAGCAGTGACAGATTCAACCTCTCTGAATGTAGACTTTCCAAAACAAATATTTTGGCTATTAGGACCATAGCCTAATGTCCTATGCAAAAAAGAGAAACACAGGAAATATTGTATACTTCCTTTATTTTCACAGTTGTATTTCTAGTACTTACATTGTTTGTGTGAGAAAAAAGGTGCAAGGTATAACTTTCATATTCTTTCTGTATCAGTGATTCTATGACTTCTCCTCCAAGTGGTAGCACTTTTTTATAGCACTCGGCAGGAGGTTGAGAGCTGTGTTTTTAGCTTTGCCACTTTGTTATTCTATTTTTTAAATGATTTTGAATTATGCTATTTATATAATTGTTATATACAGTGCACGTATACATGCACAAATGTTTATGTATGAATACATAGCTTCACACAGAATGTTTTTGATTAAAGGGCATATATGTGTATATATATTTATGGCACATGAAAGGGAGAAAAAGGCCCTATATGTCCTTTTTTCATACTTGTGTTTTGGTTACTTAGGGTTTTGATTGGCTTCTCTCTGTAAAAAGAGCTGGAACTAAAACTTGGAATGCTAGACAGTCTAAGTAGTATTGAATCCCATGGTGAACGTAAAATTATCCCAAATCCTTCTTATAAAATAAGAATTTTTAATATGACTCTGTCCACCTTTATACATATTGCCTTAAGCATAGTACACTGTTTTTATCTATAAAATGAACACAAAGTAGCTAAAAACTCACAGTATTATATTTCTTTCTCATAAATTTTATTGTCGATACTCTATTTTTAATTGCAAAATAGGAGAGGGAATTTACTATGAAAAGAAAATGGCTTGTCTTTAAAATGTAAGAATTTAATCGTGTGCTATTGTTGCCTGCCAACAATGAGCTAAAGAGGTTAATGGATCATAGGTCTGGCAAACAGCCACGCTGCCTCCGGCTGGATATATTTAACTGCACAATCTGGGTTAAGATTTGGTGCTATTTTTTAAATCAGGGCATGAACCGTTGATAAATAAAAGTTAGGTTTTATCCAGTTTTTTGGTTTTTTTTTTTTTTTTTTTTTTAATTCCCCTCCTCGCCCCACCCACCCCCCGCCCCTTTCCTCCTGAAAGCAGAGCCACTTATCACTGATCTCGAATGGCACGGCAGGAGGAGCGAGGGGAAACGGGCGGGGGTCTCCCGCGCTCCCCGCCTCCGTGCGCCCCGGGATAGGGCGCTGCCCCCATCAGCAGCAGCCGGGCACCCCCTGGCATCCCTCCGGCCGGGCAGCAGCGCCTGCTCCCCCCTGTCCCCGGGCTGCCAAACTCGAGGGCCCAAAACCCCAGAGGAATACTCTCCACACACACCCCTTTCCCCAGGAAACTCCATTTGGAACTCCGAAACCACTACCTGCAGCCACCTCTCCATCAAATGAGTGGGGTGTGCGGGGTGTGATGGATTTGGCTTCGGTGTTGGTTTGTTGTTGTTGTTGTTGTGTGGGTTTTTTTTTTTTTTTTATTTTTTTTTTTTTTGTTTTTTTTTTTTTTTTTTTTTGTTTTTGTTTTTTTTTAGGAAAGAGAGATCACAGAAAAAAGTATATAGCTCCCCCTCTCCCATCTTGCATACTCCTTGGGCACAGTATTGGAGGAGCCAGGCAGAAGCGACAGCGTTATAATGCAAATCACTAAGCGAGCATCTTTCAATGCTGTTGTGGCTATTTTTGATTTCTCTCCCGAGAACGAGCTTTTTTTTAGGGTCCGTGTTGCTTCCCCGCCCCTCCCCCGCTTTCCGTTTGATTCTTACAATCATGCCCTCTCTCCCTTCTCCGCTTGCTGCCCCCTCTTCCCCCAAAACATCCAGCAGTTTTGATGCACCGTCCTCGGTCCTCTCCAGCGGGTCACTCCTCTCGGGCAGGAGGTGAGCAGCCGAGCGAGGGAGCGGCGTTTGCAGGGATGCGCTGGGGCACCGCACCGCTGCCCGGCAGAGGCGGCCCCTCACCGCGGCTGCTTCATTCCTGCGCCGTCGCTTCTGGGCCCCGCCGGCAGCTCTTGGGGGCAGCCGACTTCCCCTCTGCGCCCCTCGCTTCTCCCCCGGCGGCGGCAGCCTGCCTCCCAGCGCCTCCCCAATGCCCGGGGGAGCGCGGCCGCTTCCCGCGAGGGAGCCAGCGCCGGCGGAGGGCCCTGCCCCGCTCTTCCCCCGGCCGCAGGGAGAGCTGACGGCACCTAGCCGCGCTGCCCGCCTTAGCGGACTGGGAGAGACTGAGGGAGGGAAGGAGGGGAAAAGGGAGGGAAGTAGGGAGGGAGGTAAAGAGGGAGGCTCCTCCGCGCGCGGGGAGAGGCTCCGGCTCTCAGCTGGGCGCTACCGGCAGCGGCAGCTTCTGCCGTGCTGCACCGCGGGCGGTGACGGCTCCCGGCGCGGCTGCCGCGCAGCACTAGGGCGGGGGGCTCAAACCTCGGCCGGGAAGTAGAGACAGAGTTTTGCGGGTTTTTCTTTTCTTTCCTAGCGATCGGGCTTTTTTAAATACCATTATTTTTAATCCCTCCCCCCGCTCCCCCATTACCCGGCGGCGCGTGTGGCAGCGGGGAGGATGCGCGCCTCCCCCGAGCCGTTCCCCGGCAGCTCCCGCCGCGGCTGCGGGGCGCTGGGGGCCGCGGGGCCGGGGGCGCGCTGGGCCGCACCTGCCGGCACCGCCATGCGCGGGCTGCGCCCCCTGATCTCCCCCGCCGCATCCCGCCGCCCTTCCGAGCCTGAGCCTCCCTTCGCTTGTGTCCGGCATCGCGCACACACGCACTCGCCGTCACGCACGGAGGCACTCACTCAGTGACTCTGCCCAGCTGCCCAGGTTGCCGAACAGCACAGCGCAGCGTCGCGCAGCCCGCCTGGAGCCCCCTCCCTCCTTCCTCCCTCCCTCCTTCAATCCCTCCCTCCTTCCCTCTCTCCTCCTCCTCCCTCGCTCCCGCCCGCCCGCCCGCCGCTCTGAAGGATGCCCGGTAAGTAGCGACGAGGACCGGCACCTCTGCCGGTGCGTGATGTGAGGGGTTAGGGACCGCTTATACCGCTGCCGCCCGCCGGGGGGGCGCAGGGCGAGGGGCGAGGGGAGGGGAGGTGACAGCGATCCGAGGCAGGAGGCGGCGGGGCTCGCCGTGTGCTCCTCAGAAGGACTTTTAGCTGCGCGGCCGGGGCTTGGATGTGGGCGCCGAGGGACGGGGTCTGTGCACCGCAGCGGGCACCGGCCGGGGCGGGGGCTCTTCGCCTGCGCTGCGGGTTGCTGCCTGCAGCACCGCGGTGAGTACGGGGCTCCGCGCCTCGCCGGGGTCCCCCGGGGGCGGGTAGGGTGCGGAGGGTGCCCTGCCACGCTTGGGGCTCCCTCCTTGGCGGCTCTGCTCCGCGCCGTGCTGGCACCGGGGCGCGGAGGGCACGGTGCCCCCATACGCCCCGGGTACAGTCCGCTGCTACTCCTGGGTTTTGGCCACGTCCCTAGGGGCTGCCAGCGCGGTCCGGTGTTTCGGGCGCCGCGGTGCCACCGATCGGACACGGGGACGGAGCTCCGCCGGGCGCCTCACCTGCAGAGTGGAGCGCCCAGGTGCTGCGCACCGGAGCGCGGGGAGCAGAGCGGAGCGGAGCCCCGGCCGGCGCCCCGGCACCGCGGCGAGAGGGTACCCGCGGCTCCCCTGCCCGCTCCACGTCCTGCGTGCTCTGTCCTCCTGCGCTGCAGAGGGCTCCGGTGGGAACATGCTTGTCCCTTAGGGAAGCGTAATGTTTGCAAAATGTTTGCTATCAATTAACCGGTGACTCCGCTCGGCTCGGGTTTGCGCACGGCTAACTCCACTCAGGCAGGGGCTCAGCTCCGGCTACCAAATGCCAGGAACACCGTGCAAGGGGTTTTTTGTTCTCCTGGACTGCCTGGTGCGATTTGTGGGAGACATATACGAGAGCTCACAATTGCTGTCGATTTCTAAGTGGACTTCGGTAAATCATTGAAATCTTTTTTCTTACTTCTGTGTGTACTTTGGCAATGATCTCTTCTCACTGTGTTTTTCATCCTGGGTATGATAACTCTGCCATTGAAGTCAATGGCAAAACTCCCAATTGACTTTAGAGGAAGGCAATTATGGTCAATATGGAATGAGAGGTACTGAGCAGAAGATGGAGAGATGGCAAAGTGAAAGAGATGTATAAAAGGAATTTCATCTTAGAAGCTAGCTCTCTAAGCAAAGAGTTTTAGCAGCAGTGTCAGAAATGTCTTCTAGACTTTCATTGCCACTTTGCACTGGAGAATACTAGAATGATTTCTTGATGTGTTGGAAATCAAGTGGTCTGAATCCCATTGTTTTACCCACAGATATTGTTAACATACTATTTAGTAACTGATACTCTTTCCAGTATATCTTTTTTCTCATCCAAAAGTTGGAAGCAGTTGGAGACAATTAGATGGGCTCTCACTGACTTCAGTGGCCTGTGGATCAGGCCCAGAAACAATCAATAGAGAAGTAACAAGAGAACTGTAGTACAGTTTGTAAGGGAAGGTGTTGCATAAGCATTTAACTCATGAACACCCTCCCTCTAGAGAGCAGAAAAATCTAAATGTACATTAATTTTTTATCCCATTTTATCCAACTCTTTCACAGCACAGATACAAATATGAAAGAATGCCTCTGATTAATAATTAAAATGCCCATATTCATATGGATTACAAAGAAGATTTTATGCAAAAAAAATTCCATTAGCAAATGGAAGTTCTAGTTCACAGAACGTCCTCTGTTCAGTGCAGTATTTAGATTGGGAGCAGTCAGATATATAATGAAGCACCAAATACAAGTATTGATATTCAAATAGCAAAAGCTAAACTTATTCCTGTAACCTGACTCTCAACTTCTTGGAATGCCTTAAAAAGGAAAGTGTGATTTTTTTTTTTTTTTTTTATTCTCCCCCCCCCCCCCCCCCCCCCCCCCCCCCCCAATCTGAGTGTCGAAAGAACCCTCAAGGCCCCCCACATGCTGAATTTGGTCAAAAACTTATCAAGTATCAGAAATATGCCCATACTCATGAACAATGTGACTGTTACATTGATAGGTGTGTTGGGGTGACACTGGCTGGATGCCAGGAACTCACGAAAACTGTTATCACTCTCCTCCTCAGCTAAACAAGGAAGAGAAAATGTAACAAAAAGCTAATGGGTTGAGGTAAGGACAGGAGAATCACTCAGCAGTTACTGCTGTCACGTGCGAAACAGACTCATCTTGGGGATATTTGTTTAATTAATTACCAGAGTAGGAAAACAAGAAATAAAAGCTAAATCTTAAACATCCACCTTTCCCCTTCCCCTCTCAACCTCCTCTCTCCCTCCTCCATTCTTCTTCCCAGGCTTGACTTGACACCCTAATTATCTGCCTCCTCCTTGCCAGTGGTTCTGGGGGATAGGGAAGGAGGGCTGTGGCCAGTTCATCGCATGTTGTCTCTGCCACTCCTTCATTCTCAGAAGGAGGACTCCTCACACTCTTCTCCTGCTTTGGTGTGGTGTTCATCCCATGGGAGATGGTCCACCATGAATTTTTCCAACAAGTCCTTCCCATGGGCTGCAGTTCTTCATGAGCTGCTCTATCATGGTGCACTGGAGGTGCAGACACACCTTCACGTGCAGACTGCTCCAGAGTGGGTCCCCCACAGAGGGACACTACTACACTGTGGGGTCCTCCCTCCACAGGGCTGTAGGAACCTGCTCCAGCATGAGTTTCCCAAGGGGTCACAGTCTCCTCTGAACACCCACCTGCTCTGGCACAAGCTCCTCCACGGGCTACAGGTAGATCTCTGCTCTACTATGAACCTCCATGGGCTGCAGGGGCACAGCTGCCTCACCATGGTCTGCACCACGGGGTGCAGGGGAACCTCTGCTCTGGCACCTGGAGCACCTCTTCCCATTCCTTCTTCACTGACCTTGGTGTCTGCAGAACTATTGCTCTCACATATTCTTAGTCCTGTCTGTGGCTGCAGTTTCTATTGCTCACTCCTCTCTGACTGCAGTTTCTGTTGCTCAAGGTCTTTTTCTCCCTTATTAAATCTGTTATTCCAGAGGTGCTGCCACCATTGCTGATGGCGATCCGCCTTGGTCAGCTGCGGGTCTGTCTTGGAGCTGGCTGGCATCAGCTCTGTGAGACACGGGGGAAGCTTCTGGCAGCTTCTCACAGAAGGCTCCCCAGTAGCTCCCACCACTAACAAAATGCAATACAAGAAGAATAAAACCTTTCTCGGTTATGGTCTGATAATGATGTTTCCCTTTTAAGTACAATTTTGTGTTAATAGGCAAATATAAAAACAAAGTTCGAAGTGTTGCATCTCTTGTTCAGCTTTTTTTTTTTTGCAGGCATCTGGTAGAATTGTCATTGAAGTGAACTGAATGTGTCACTAATACTTAACTGTGAAAAGATTAAGATGTTCATGTTACAGCAGGAAAAAAAAACCCTGCAAAATGGGCAAATACTTCACTGATTATCTCTTCTCTCATTGCAAATCCATAGGCAAGACAGACACTTCATTCTTAAAATGTCATATTGCAGGTTTCTTCCTAATTTTCTTGTGAATTCAAATGTTTCTTTTATCATGTGCCATGTATGGAAGTGAAGAGTACATATTTTATGGGACTTTACATGTAGTAAAATTTTGTTTGAGCTACTCTTTTGCTTTCTCTGTTTTCCACTCTATCTGCTGTTTGCTAGCCATTGTAATGCCACAACCTATTTTTGTTGACAATACTTCTTTTTCAAGTCAAATGTGAAAAATATAGTAATTACTTCAACATCAAGAAGTTTGGATTTTTCCAGCTGGGGGGATATGGCAGGGTGTGATGATGGTGCTTTATTTAAGATCCATAGAAACTCTCTTTTCTTCCTTAAATGAAGACATTATTTGAATAAATCTTTGGGTTTGTCTGAGAGCCATTGTTTGTAATTCTATAGTTTTTTTCATTTTAATGTTTTAGTACTTCTTCTTCAAAGATGTGTATGGACATTCAGACAGATCTCGTGGACAGCATCTCCAAAGCAGAAATTTAGGTTTTTTAGACTTACCTGTAACTGAAGACTATGTAAGATCTGAGTATTTAAGGCAGAGTTGGATGAAGACAGATAATGAAGTACCAGGAAACTCCAGAACATGATTCTGAATAACTATTACTCACTTCTAGCAGCTTTATAAACCTTAACCTGTTTTGAGGAGTAAATGGTGTTCATCTTTACTCAGGTGAATATTTCACGACTATTTCTGCTGTCCCTTGCCTGACTCCGAAACATGTTTATGCCCTTGTATTGCTGTGGTTGTTAAGCGAATGGTAGCTAGCGTTTACAGGTCTCCTGGTATTTGAATCTAGGAAGCAACATTACTGGGATTCTTGAAAGTCATCTGAATTTCATCATTACTACACATTTAAGAACATTTTCAAAATAAATTTTAATGTTTGTTAGTCTCAAGCAATAATTCATAGAATAATTTATTTAGGACTTTATTCTTCTATCCAACAATTTAAGAACAAAAGCCTCCACTGTAGCTCAAATCATTCAAAATATTGGTTTTAGGTTATACATTGTACATATGGAACCTGGCATGTAAAGCAGATGGTACGTAAAATTATGCATAGCATGTCTGGAGAGCCATACAATATCTAAATGCAGTGCAACAGAACAAGGAAAGAGAGTCACGTGCAACTTAAAATATCAATCACTGGACTATGTCTAGTCTCAACTGAGCTTTGTTTTCACGTTTGTGTATGTCTTTGTCTGTGTGTGCGTTCAATTTTCTCTCATGGCAACTAGGACATTTCCTTGATAATATGTTCTTCCTTAAAAAAGAATGCAGACTGGAATTATGTGCTACTGGCTAAATGAAATAAAAAATGGATATACAAGAAAAACTAGCTTAGTTTGGTTTGGGTGCAGGACACAAATGCATGGAAATTTTAAAAAAATAAAAAAATCAAGAACAGAAATTTCAGTCTTTTAGGACAAATGGCCAGACATCACTTACTACCAAGACTGTGTTTTTCTATGTTATTTATGCTGTTGGTTTGACCAGCATAGCAATAGCACTTAACAGTGCTTCTATCCTGTTGCATAAATACTTTGGTAGCTCTTCTCTCTGTCTCTCTCTCTCTCTCAAGTATTACAAGTTTGTAAGCACAATTTTTTTTCCTAAACAAACAAGCATTACTGTGCATTGTTAACACAATCAGATGAAATGGTAATTGCAGAAAGATTCACATCAGCAAAACCCTTAAATAAATATTAGTCTTTAAGCATGTGCTGACCTCAAGGAGACCTAATCACATTTTGTTGAACGAAGATGCTTTCGTGATCAATGACCATGAAAGGTAATCATTTTCCCCAGTTTATTCAAACATGTAAATCTGTGGTTATAAAATTTTGTCTGCACCAGACAACTTTAAATTTAACTTTCAGGGGGTAATCTTTGAATGTTTCTGCTTTTTTTCTTTTAATGTTTTATGTACTTCAGAAGTACTGGAAGCAATTAACTGTTTTAAAATGGGTTGCACAGCTGTACTCTTTCAAATTTCTAGTCAAAATGAACTTTTGTAGATAAGATGTGAAGCCTGACGTTCACAACGAAGGACTACTGCAAAGTGAACTTTATATATAATGATGAACTAACACTGCACAAGGTAGACTTTAATAGCCAATTCTGTAGGATTCAGACATTTTTCAAGGAGACAAATTGAAGGAAGGTCTCCATGGTTAAACTGTTGAATATCCCCAAACAAAGGATTTTTTAGGTACCTGAGCTGATATACAGCATTTCACACTACAAAATAAGTAAATAAATAAATAGATAATCCATGTACTTTTTGTTCACTAACCCTCTTAGTCCTTATTCATTTTATTTTTTGCAACAGTGTTGCTTGAGAAAATACAGCTCTGTGTCTGGAGGACTAAAGGAACACATTTGTCCTCATACATTACAGGACAGTTTCTAACAATTTATTTCCCTTTTGGAAATGAAAGAACTTTTATCCATTCAAATCACTGTAATACAATCTTGTATTATAATGGCTTGAACAATCTTGACTGCACACAGTTGCTAGAGTCTCCAAAGGACTGTCATAAATAAAGCTATTAGACTGTATTATAGCAGACACATATTCAGAGTCTACCAAGGGATGACCGGATTTTACATTACAGCAGAAAATGTTAAAAAATGTCTGCAAATTACCAAAAATTATTGGTAAAAGGACTTAATAAACTTATTTATAAAACATATATATGTGCTATTTTTCTTTTAAAGTATGCAAATGCAACATTAATATTAATGAATTTATCCTATGTAGAATTAAGTGAAAAATGAGATGACAAATAGGGGATTTGTCCTCTACAACAAGTGTTTAAGCTTGTTCAGCAGCATGTAAACTTTCTGCACTAGCTGATGGACATTCAACCTACATCAAAACCTCCCTTTGCAACCTGACATTGCTGCTGTGGTGACAGCCTTATAAAACTGTCATCTCATGAGAGATAAGTCAGTTTACATCAATGGAAATGGATTTACACAGACAGGTTTGTTTTTATTTTTCCTCTTACTGTTGTAGAAGGCATGACTTTTGCCAGGTATGAGGACAAAAATGAGTTTGGCAAAACCCTGAATGAACTTAGAAACAAGTTTGTAAATTGTGGAGACATAAAAAAAACTAAGTAAAAATATATATAAGGATGTCTTATGTTGCCGCTTTGGATTTTTTTTCAAGAGAGGGAAAAGTGCCTTCTTTTATGAACGATCCCTAAGACAGAAGTAAGATGCAAAAAAAAAAAAGTGCAACTGAGGTTAAAAATAAAATTATGAAAGTTGAGTTACCTAACATATTCTGGCCATGGGAGAAGTAACTAAAGCTGACATAACGACAGGATGGGAGCCTCAAAAGAAGACTAAAGCCAGAAAATAACCATTTCCCATGTTGGAAATCCAGATGGCCTTAACAGATTTTGTGTGCATTTGTATACACATTTATCTATGTGTATACATGTGTATATGTATATACCTTTTTCTTTTAATATCCAAATCTATATAATGCCCTACTTTGTTACTGACTGATTTCCTCATCCCAACAGGGATTTGCTGGTTCTTCTTTCTGTCTGACCATGAAGTTACAGATGAAGATTTGATAACACAATAAATAGCTGAGAGTGTTTAAATTATTTCCTGAAGGTAAAACAGTAGGATCAGATTGTTCTCCTGAAGAATGTTTGAAACCCAAGGCAATGAATAAGAGGCAGTGCTGTCAAAGCAAAAACAAACAAACAAATAACCAACAAGCAAACAACCCCCCACAAACAAAACAAAACAAAACAAAAAAACCCCACCAAAACCCAACCAACCAAAAAATCTCGGAAAACTAATCAAATCCTGAAAAAGGAGAAAACAAAATGAATTTTTACTTCAGTGTCTGAAGTCAATGTTACATTTTGTCCTGAAACACATGAATCTGAGAGATATTTTGCTAACTACAGGCTAGTGTCACCAACAGTCACAGTCAAGGTCTTCCTGCTTAGACTTGAAAAATCAACTACAGTCTTACACTGGAGAAATAAAAATATGTTTTATGTGAATGCAGTGTGGAGCTTTTAGGAAAACTGAAGGTGACAGTGGATAAAAGGAGTATTTAATACAGTATTTTATTTAATACAATAAATAGATATACCATTTTTTCATATAAAATTTTAATGCTGAAAAGTCTGTTGAGTGGATTGAGTGGAGCTAACTTTAGCATGATGTCAGAAGGAAGATCTGTGAAAAAATATTTTAGATAATTTGTTGCTGCATGTCCTCACCTTTGTAAGTGCCATGTAAGCACAAATAATATCAGAAGTGGCAGCAAATCCTTCCTCTTTATAATTTCACATCCCTGTCTCTTGTAAAAGGATTAATCCCAAATCTAAAGTAAACCAGATTTGCAGCAGGAAAAAAGTCTGCCAATGTAGAATCTATCAGTACAGTCAAACAACATGTCTTTATTTGTTTTCTGGTGGAAAATTACATTCCTGAGTGGTTATGCACAATCTCTATAAAATAATCTATTTATAATCTTTTTGGCAAATAATTCTGAAAAAGAAAATATGACTAATAAGCTTTTTTACCAACCACAGAGTTTTACTCAGGGTTGGAAAAGATTTGAGGAGAAATAGTTCAGAAACTGAATACAGCATGCTGAAAGAGTAGCTAGCAATGTCAATGGTAACCAGAATTTTTCATACACAAACTGAGAACTTTTTCACTAAGAATGAAATTCCCTTCCTTCAGGTATGGCAAAAAACATGGGCTTCAAAAAGTCAAGCTGTGCAACTGCAGAAAATGGAACTCAAGCCTTCGTTCTGATGTGCCTAAAAACATATTTCATTTCTGTGGTTGCTTTCCCAGCAGTTCCTTCAGGACTGCTCCCTGGCTGCTAGTGAAGTAGATTTAGGTGACCGTGAAGCAGCAGCTCTTTCCTCCCTCGTATGTTGAGCCTACAGTGTTGTACTGCCCTTGCTTCCCTCCTGGTGGCAAACAAAGGGACTATTTATGGTGCAGGTGCCTCAGAGAGGTTTTTGTATAGCTCCACCTTGCACAACTTAATAGCAAGAAACAACAAAGGATGAATTTCGTTACAGAAGCTTTACTTGTGAGCTTTATCCTTGAACAGAAATTATTTTCTATAAGAAAAACATTGAAAAGATTTATCTGTCATTAAGGTTTGTCACCATTCATCTTCTGTAACAAAGCAAACTAGAAAATTTTGCTTTGTTTGTTTCAGGCACAGAGTATACAAGTTTTTTCAGTGATAATGTGTAATTTTTCTTTTCTTTTTTACACCTCTTTTTTTGTGGAAGCAGGAAAATATTTCAATGAAAAAAAAGAAGAGAAAGATGAGAAAGGGATAAAAAATATTTTCTAAACTTTCAAACAATTTCTCTTTTACACAAAGCAAATATATCTGAATAATGCCTCTTTGTCGTTCATCACCTTGAAAGAATCTGTATTAAATTTGAAAAATTTTTCAAATGTCAATTCAGAATGGATCAAAACTTTTTATCACAAAAGTCTTGTCTTTGATGACATTTCAGTCAAGTCTCAAGTAAACCCTTAAACTGGTTCAAATTTATTTGAAATGTAGTTTTTTCTGACAAATAAGCGATTTTAAAGTTAATCTGTCTGTAGAAAAGACATATTTTCATACATTTTCTGTGGACTATGATAATATATTAATTAAAAGGTATATTTTTCATTTTTCTTAATCTCTAAGGTGTGGTTTTCTTGTGAAAATAAGAAAAAATTAAAAACCGAAGGAAGTCCCCAAAATATTGACACAAGGTTCTTGATCCATCCCTAATAAAAAAATTTTTCTTCCAAGACTTTGAAGACTTGAAACTTAATTTTTCAACTTCAGAAAAAAAACATTTGAAAAGCTCCAAACATTTTTCCTGGTGAGGAGAAAAATCCTTGCCCCATTTCCAAGGAGACACGACATTATGTAGGTCATGGTTTTAGGCTAATGGATGAAGTAGAAGTATTAGGAAGGTAATTGGGTGACTTTTTTGAAAGGTATTTGCCTAGTGGAGTTGGATTATTTTATTCCTGAATACAGCTCATACATTGAGGAAGACTTTAGATGAGAAGAGAAAGAGGAAAGGAAGTGTCTCTTTGCCATAACTAAGGACAGCAGTGAGTAGGAAATTAAATGTGTCTTTTTTTAAAGCTTAAGAGGAAAATGCCCTACAGCTGATCAATATGTAGGCTCAGGATGTATGTTTAAGATGTGGGCAAAAGCTTAGTGCGCAGCTGGGAAGAAATCTACCTTACTTAATGTAGTGTTTGAGCACCTTAAGTTGCAAGGGTGGTGTTTATGTGAGCTGACACGTGTCAGTAAGTGGTGCTTATGGGTGAGACAGCTGCCTCCAGACTCGGCTGTGTATCAGCACCAGTGCACTGGGTCAATATGGAAAGCACAGCATGGAGAGGCAGCGTAAATCCCCGGCACGCTGGTAGACCAGAAACTGGCCACTCACGACTGTTGATCCCCCAGGGATACAAGAGA
This sequence comes from Hirundo rustica, assembly GCF_015227805.2. NCBI lineage: Eukaryota > Metazoa > Chordata > Aves > Passeriformes > Hirundinidae > Hirundo > Hirundo rustica. The sequence continues at coordinate 67,948,272 of NC_053452.1, forward strand.
ACAGATTTGTCAGGGTTTGTCTCTTTTATTCCAGTAATTATGAGAGATTAATTGGGAATGTTTACTGTTGGGAGACTAATTGGGAGTGTTTGTTGTTTACAAGTTTGTTTGTTTGTTTGTTTTCTATTACAGCTGCTTTTCTGCTCCTTACCCGTAATTTTTATGAATAAATTGAATGATGCAATGCCTCCCTCTAGCCTGGAGGCCAGCTAAGCATGGCCACTTCCATATGGTTAAGCTCCCTTAGCCTCCCAAGCACAGCCTGCATCTAGCCTGCCTCTTGGGAAAAGCCCCAAAGCTGGGCTAGTGCCCTAGCTGTGCCCAGGAAACCCTTGGGAGACAGCTGGTCAAGTAGCCGAGATCAAAAGAGTGTCAGACCCTGCCCTGACATTTTATATTGTAGGAAAACAAAATAGTTCCAGGGCATGAATTCATGCCCTACTATTATTTAACTCATTTTCATAGATGTAATCTTAGTATTATTTAGGTTAGTCTGACTCCAAACACATAGATGCTGTTTATTCACTTTACTTGTTAGGAATGAACTCAGTTGATTTAAGTGGTGCCACTACAGCACAGCATGATATTTTTACAAATAGTGTAGCAGGGGCTTAATATTTGTTTGTAACCAGTCATTAACTGTGGAATACGTAATAATATTCTGAAAGCAGGGGAAGATTTGAAGGTGGTAAAATGTTTTAGAAATGGGTGGCTACTCTTCTTCATATTTTTCTGCATTATTTTTAGTTACATTTCTTATCAAATGCTTATAAAACGGTCATTTTATCCAGAAATTGTTGTTATAAGAAAACTATTGTCTGTATACAGTGCATTTGTTTTCGGAAATTTATATAGTGTTAAAAAGTCTAATTTTTCAGAGGTACAAAAAAGTGAGGGTACTAGCACTTCTTTTAAAAGATGCATTACTAATTTTTGTTAAGAAGGCAAACAGACATAGAAATCCTTATTGGGTGACTATCAGTCATCATCAGTCACACATTACTGTGTGTGTCAAGAAAACAAAAATAATGACAAATCTTTTAGGATGGGGCCTCAGAAACCAAACTCCTTTAGGCTTTAAAATATACACCTTTTAGCTTGCTGGAAATTATGCTTACATGGGATATTTGTATAGAGTTTTAATATGTGGTTGAATGACTGGGCTAATTACATAAGAAAAATAACATTCAATTTAGTTGTGAGGGAAAATACATTTAATTTATAGTGACTCTCATAGCAAACTTTTATTTCTTGATATTTAACATCCCTATGCATCTTTTGCAATATGTACAAGTCATCTTTTATAATCTTATTTCATCTTTTATTGGTGAGCTTTTGCGAGGTTTTATTATTCTTTCACTGATGCAGGATAGCACAACTTCAAAAACAGTGAATATTAGTCTGGGTGTGGATACACTCAAATGCTGCCTAGAAGAGACTCTACTTCTCAGCATAGTCCTACAATACCAGTTTTGTGGTTTATGAGTTGCATACGTAAATTACAGTTCTCTGGGGGGAAAGTTACCTATCAGAGAGCTGATAATTTCCCATCAATGCTAAAATAATTGCCTCCAAATGCTGTGACCCCAGGTGTGTGGTAAGATTGAATCTCGGGGGGAAGGTCATGAGGTCCCAGTGCCTTCTCTGGACATTACCTCCAGTTAGGGTTCCAGCAAGCTGCATTTAATACCTCTGGAGGTTTTAAATTAGGAGAAAGAAGCAATTTCTTTCTCTAAGTGGTGCTATTAGTGGAGTTTCAAGGAGTCTGATTTAATTATTGCATAAGCACGTATGTGATGAACTTGATGTACACAAAAAACCCCCTGTATCTGAATCTGATCAATAGGCAATAGTCAAATATCAGTTTAATTATTCAGTAGGAGCTATTAGGCTTGACCAACAAAGAAATTAATATTTTTTTAGAAAATTGAAACTTAACAAAGCATACCAGGATTTTTTTTAGCTTAGCTTAGTTTGGAAGTCGAGATGATACATCAAGTCACTTACTTCGTTTAGTGAAATCACTGAGTTCTCTAAAATACTTCATGCTTGGAAAATTATGGTAGCATGAACTCCATAAATATATTTAGAAACAGTAGGGTAGGAGCAGATATTGAAAGATCCCTTGTAAAAATCTGAGAGGGGTACTGTATGATTATTCATTATATACATCACATATTGATTTCTAATTTGTACTTTAATATATATTGCACACACTCTCACCTAAATAGAATTTTTTTTTTTTTTTCTTGTGGTGTGGCACATAATGATTAAGGAAATCTGAGAGTGTTCTAAAAAGTTTAAGTTATTTATCACTGATACTTAAAAAGGAATAGTTAAGTAAGTAGATCTAAAGCCAGCCTGGAGCTTCTTTGGTGTGTGTCTGAAGGATGTCTACTAACTACAACTGTAATTCGTGATCTAAAGAGCATCCTGCTCCTTGCATCCTGCTGAAATGCCTCTGGTGCCTCTGCCTTTATCTCCTCCTTCCCTTCAGTTTGGTTTGCAGGGATGATAGCTCTCAGTTGATGAATACAACTCATGCAGTCCAGAAAAAGAGGGATTCATACCAAGCAGTTGCTAGTGGGTATGAGCTGGTAGCCAGCCTCAAATCTGAGTCAAAGAATTTACCACAAGTTTGAGATTTCTTGAGGTGCCTTTCTTTCAAAGATAAGGCTTCTTCCTCCAGCCTGTTTCTTGGAAAAAGCTCCAAATTAAGATCCAGCTTTGCAAATCATTTTGCAGATTGCTTCAATATCAAAATATTGTATTTTTCCACAATATATTGCTTATTAAATATTTCAATCCATTTGACAAAGGTACTTTGAACAGATGTTAGGCTGAAACATTCAGGGAGAAAGATCATGACACATTTGGTGACAATGTGGTACCGGTGCCAATAGCTTCCTATAATCTGTGAAAAAAACAGATGTTACTCTGGCCAAAATTGTGCCTTCTGCTTTCAGCAGGGTGCAGACCTGACTCTGACCCCCACTCCCTGAACTAACCTTGAAGCTGCTGTTACAGTGATGGAGACCTCTCAATTAGCCTGATCCTGCAACTGTTTGACACATGCTGCAGCAAAATTGTCCTTGCCTGACTGTGGCAGCTGCCGCCTCCAAAGTGATACTGTCCGCTTATAACTCAAAGTATAACTCTGTCATACATACACTTAGTGCAGAATGGCTCTTAAAAGGCATTTTAATCTGCTGGCATTTTAGTTCGTAGGCCTCTGGGGTCAGGTTGAAAAATTACACTAATGCTGAACTTACTCTGATATTCTGGGCAGCCTTCTGAATTTTAAATAACTATCCTCAGAAGGCTGCCCTTTTCAAAAATTATCTTAAAGACTGCATACAGAATTTTAAGCTCCGTTCAGTTACCACACTGATATGCAGAGTGAATTTTATAAAAATGTAGGGTAAGAATCTCTGAATTTATGGATACCAGCAGTTATTTTAGTTTTCATTATCAGAGTATCTGTTCCTACAGTGCTAACTATGTGAGTTCTGTATTACAGTAATTGTTAATATTTGCATCTGAATTAACTGTTCTGCATTGCTGGTTTTGTCGCTGACTGCCTATTCAAATGTGTGGGATTATTTTGAAGCCTACATTGGAACCGATTCTTTTAGAGCCTTGAAATAGGCAAGGCAAAAGATACAGGTCTATTTTTCCAACCAATGGCTCTTCTTAATCAATTTCCTTACATGTATATAGAGACGGAAAAAAATAGAGAAAAAAGAAAAAAAAAAAAGAAAAAAAAAAAAAAAAAAAAAAAAAAAAAAAAAAAAAAAAGAAGAAAGATTACCACCTCTTTGCCTTTGGAAATATTTATGAAAATATTTCATATTTTTCTTATTCAGCATTTGTTGCTTCTCCCAGTGATCTACTTGGATTTTTACTGACTCTCATCATACCCCTCAGCCTGTGTTTTACAGCTCTTCTTCTACTGCGTCCTCTTCTGTCACAAAATTGATGAATTGAGCTTGTCCAGCTAGGACAACCCATTGGGCTCCTCTTCTGGTCCTCTACCACCTATCTCCTCTGATCTGACCCTGCCCTCAGACTCTTTCCAGAGTGGAGAATGCAGTGGGCATCCAGCCATAGAATGGGACCAGATTTTGGGCACAAAATAAACCCCACTGCTTCCAGGCAGGGACTGAAACCCGTTAGCCATCTGTTCTGCCTGATTGTTAGGGATATGGGCTACCCAGAGGTAGATTTTAGCAAGGCCTTGTTTTAGCAAGTGTACCTTTCTGATTTATCTGAACCCTCTCTTTCTTGCAGCCTTAAAGACATGCTAAGTATTCTATATTCTCAGTATTGAAATCAGATTTTGAAAAGCTGTAAACAGTTCCCATTTCACAGCACATCCTCTTACTCAGCTTGACTGGAGCTGCTCTCCTTTGGGAGGAGGTCTTTCTGAGCCAGAGGGAAAGGAAGGATGAGCTCAATATATTCCTTGTTCGACCAGCTGCCACCAAACATATTCATCTTCCCTCCGAGGAACTATGAGTCCAGATCCATTCACACTGTGCACCGTGATGAGACAGAGTGACATCTTCCGTGAGAGGTGATGAGGCTGTGGTTCCAGCCTTGAGGGGGGACGGGGAGGGGGAGGGGGTTAGGTTATTGGAGTTTTTCTGTTTGTTTGTTTGTTTGTTTGTTTGGGGTTTTTTTGTCACATCTAATGAAGAATGCCAAAGCAGATGTGTTTCACTGTTGTACTTTCAGGAGCAGAATGAAATAAAAAGCCTAGGATGGCAGCTACAGTCAACTCTTGCAGCATGCTGTATATCTGAACTGTGAGGAAAAATAACTCTTTGGCTGCTCAGATAAGTCTGTCTTTTCTGAGTGCTCCAGCAAGCTCTAGAAAGAAGGTTTAACAACTTCTCATCTACACGGTGTTGGAAAAGACTTGTTCAGTCTGCCATGTGTCCAGCCTTTTGCTAGCTACCAGAGAGTTTCTAGAATGCTTCTTCAGCTCCTTCTAAGATCGTGTATCCTATTTTCAGATTGACAACAAACTGTGCCTGGCAGTGACATCTACAAGCTATTCTTTCTGGGGCTGAATGGTGGCTTTTGTGTTAGATATGTGATGCATAAACACACCAGTTCTGCTCTTTGAGTAGAAGGAGGGCACAGTTTGCTTCAGAGGGTTTATTTTATCCTTGTCCTAGTCTAACATCATTGCCTCCATATGAACTGGTTGACTCTGATTGTTAGTTGAGGTAGACAACGTTTCTGATTTTGCACTGGAGCCTTTTGGTACAAATACATACCAAATACAAATAGGAAAGTAATGATAATGCTTCATGTTATTTACAAAACAAACCAGGAGGAAATAAGCCATTACTTTAGTAAGCAAATTCTTCTGTTAATGTCTATAAGCATACAGTTGTATAGAAGACGTAAAGGTATCTCACAAAATCCCTGTCTTTTGATGTTTTGCAAGACTCCTTGTTCAAAAGTTTTGGTTGGAGTCCTTAGGAGGACAGAGTTCTGCTGTCAAAATATTCTGCTTGATTAGTAGTTCATTTTCTCATTTGGGGGAAATCTTTGCTGAAAAACAACAACAACAAAACCAAAACAACCAAAAAACAACATCAAACTGTAATTTCATCACCCTTTCCTTCCTCTTGGGAAATACAGTTATCCCCCTTTTTGTGAACACAATTGTGCTTTTTATCCAACAGATTCAGGTCTTGAATAACAAAATTCTGTATTACTTGCTTTCATAATGCTAGTGAACCATGTCAATTTTTCATTTTTATGAGGACTGACCTATGCTTACTTATCCTTTCCTCTCTCCCTGAATTTGACACAGAATTTCAATGTCACAGGAGGAAAATAGCATTACTTCTATGCAAAAATAATTTACTTCATCATATATCATTCTTAGCAGCATCACACTTTCACCTTTTTCAAAATTAGAAGACGAATTAATAAATTGGTGTTTGTTCCAATCATAATGGAAAACTTTGACTACTTAAATAGACTCATGCCCTCCCTGTAATTGAAATTTGCAAATATTAATGAGATTATGCCAGTGTTCTGTCAATAAATATTATCAACTTGAGTTCATTTGTGTGGAGGTCGTGGGATTTCTGCAGAATGATTTTGTATTGTCACTCTAAAGGTTTCATATTAAACCTAACAGATCATGACTACCTTTTTTAATTAACTCAAGTCCTCTCAAACTTTATATAACATGTCAAGTGGTATAAGGTATACAGCTCTTGCACATGTAAGCAGACAGGAGGAATGCACACTGATGTGACTTGCTTATGAAGAGTTACAGCTATCTGGAGAGGTGCAGTTGCATTTCTAGCTGAAAGTAACCAGGGGACAGATAATCTAAATCTGTCCCAGGTGTAACTCATTCCTGGATGAATATATATCTCCCGTGGCCAAAAAAAATCCAGTACTGTCTCCGGGAGACACAGCTCTAAGCTCCTGCCTCGTTCTTAGGTGGCAGCTTTGCAATAAAAAAGTGACCCAGTAGTTAACAAACTCCTCAGTTACTCGTAGGGAAAAGCTGCTGGAAGAAGCGGAATCCTTTTCCGCAGGGTCTGACGCAGCCAAAGCTGAAGGCAGGTACGTACACAGCAAGCCAGAACACTGTCTGTGACAGCACCACTTGGTGTCACCTGCCATACGAAGTGTCACCACTGGGCAAGTTCTAACTACCTGAAGCGTGTTTAATAACCCTGAGGAGACAAAACATGGTTTTCAAGGGGTTATAATTTCTGAAAATGTCCCTCAACAGAAATTTCCAGGATCAGCTTACCTGGAAAGGTCAATGAAAAGAGTTTCTCTTTTTATCTCTGAGGAAAACTCCACAATCATGCAAATAATTAAAAAGCAAAATACTTGAATATTTTTCATGCCTGTGAAAACAGGAATTCCAGAGCTGAAAAACTGAAAAAGTTAAATCCAAAATTGTCACACAAATATATATATATTTAAAATTCATTTATTCATTCCAGTGACACCTGACTGAGCTCCAGTTTTTCAAAAAGTATATATTGAAAAGATTTTTTTGTCTAAATTTATTTATAAATGTAGCTTTTTTTTTTTTTTTTTTTTTTTTTTTTTTTTTTTTTTTTTTGTAATTGTTAGGAATATCCTGAGCATTCTAAGGAATGAAAGAAATCACTTACCCTCTGTGTTTGGCATGAAGGGTGTCCTAAAGCACGTCCCAGCTTTTCATTGTAGAAGAATGCTATCCTGTGGATAGCTTACAGAAAATGGGAGAGGCTATATCTGATACGGGCAGCAAAATGACATTGTGTAGTACACAGTCGGCATATTTCAAACTAAGAAATCCTTTATTCTCTTGCTACCTTCAAGTTTTCCTTGAAAACATTGCCAGATAACTGTGGAAAAATCCTACTAAGAGTACAACTAAGTGAGGGAAAACTTATACTGTCATAGTGCAAAACTGTAAACTTAATAAAAAATAACTTATGGCAAGTATTGCCTCCCAGTTTTCTGTGTTTTGAAAAAGGTCAGACTGTATTATCATACTGTTCCTCCTGACCTTAAAATCTGTGTCAGCACATTTTATTTTTTATTGGAACCTGACACAACATTTCTCTGGTGATTTTCTGAAGGTTCTATCTTTTATTTTTTAAATAAAAGCAGAAAATCAAGGTGGGAGTAAGGGCAAGGTGGAGGGGAAAAGCATAAATCTCTAGATGTGACCATGCAAAGAAAACTTTAGAAAACCCTCAAGGAGTTACAATTTTGCCTTTTTTTTTTTTTTTTAAGAGAAAGTGACTGGCACTTGAATTTTACTATTTCATATAGTCTAATTTTAGGTGTGAATAGTCATATTGCAAAGCTCTTTGTATCTACACTGGGCCTGAGTTTGCCTTTGTGCTGTGCAAGAATTCTCAGTACATTTCTTACCACCTGAACCCCACCACAAAACTAAGCCACCTCATTTTTTCTCCTGTTAATTAAGAAAAATCTTCTATGCTGTAGGAGACTTTCTGAAGAAGATAATTTAAATAAGGAGAGATTCCAAAAATAATCGGTATCCCATCATTCAAATACTTTTCCTAGTGCTAGAAATTCATAAAATCACGGCATGACTTTCAGTCATGAATTTCTTTCATATCCAGGATATTTTCCTAGTATAATAATGTAATTTTTCAAAACTATATCTATGGCTCCATAGTATATGAGCTAAGAAACTAATACTAGAAAAATAATCTTTGCTGCATTCATTTCAGAGAAATAAGTATGGTATTAATTAATAAAATATATCAAGAAGTTATTGCAGAAAACATTACAGTTGATTTATCAGCCATATTCCAGAATCTCCTGTTTTTCTTAATAAATTATATATTTTAGTTTATTTATTCTACAGATTACCAAACCCTATCACAGTGTTCATTGTAGAATATGAACAGGGTGAAGGGTGAAGCTGTCCAAACTGTATGTGCACAAAGTGTTTTTCTCTTTGAACATATAAAAATACCTCCTCTTTTCTTTTCTTTTCTTTTCTTTTCTTTTTTCTTTTCTTTTCTTTTCTTTTCTTTTCTTTTCTTTTCTTTTCTTTTCTTTTCTTTTCTTTTCTTTTCTTTTCTTTTCTTTTCTTTTCTTTTCTTTTCTTTTCTCTTTTCTTTTTCTTGTCTTTTCTTTTCTTTTCTTTTTCTTTTCTTTTTCTTTTCTTTTCTTTTCTTTTCTTTTCTTTTCTTTTCTTTTCTTTTTTTCTTTCTTTTCTTTTCTTTTCTTTTCTTTTCTTTTCTTTTCTTTTCTTTTCTTTTCTTTTCTTTTCTTTTCTTTTCTTTTCTTTTATTTTTTTTTTTATTCTTCTCATATTGAGAAAGTTATCACATCTGTGGCTTTCATAGGAGCATGTCCATTGACTGTGCCAGTATGAATATTTTTACATGAGATTAAATGCTTAGTCTCATATTTCAGTCTTTTCCTTTCTTTACATATATAAAATGGATCATACACAGGCATCTATTCTATTTCAACAGACACAGAATTTTCAAAATATGTTGAATGATTGCTACTTAAATATTTAATATTAGTTTACACACACATATATATATATGTGTGTATTTATTTGTTTATTTATATATTTCTCTTCAGGCATTTCCAGTGTATAAATTTTAATAAATTTTTTTACACTTCTCTATCAATAAAACTCATTAGTTTTACATTCCTGTAGACTGCACATTTGAGCAAATCAGGCTTTTATCTAGCTGAGTTATTGAATTTACCTTCTTTTTATGTATCTGGGCAATTTTCATTTTTCAAAATACAGTGTTTACAACTATTTATAAGAAGACGAAAGATACCTAATGGGTCTGAAAATGTTTAAATACTCAGTAAAAAAGGACACTACTCTACTAGTAAGACAGAGATGTCTCTACTAGAAATGGCCAACATCTCCTGTAATTTTTTAATATGATTGAAACCTCAGGGTTCTCTCTGATAAGACAGACACTATTTCATAAAACTTTCTCATCTATTAGTTCACACACCTGCCAGTTGAATGAGTAGCCAGTAACTGAAATAAATGAATTTTATTGGAAATTATGCATCATTAAATTAAATTCTAACGATTTCCAAAATAAGGAACTTGCTTTTCAGGGTATTCCTTCACAACATGAGCATTAAAAAAATATTTTAAAAGAAAACAAGGAGAAACATCCCCAAGTTTTACTATATCCACCCTAAGGATTTTCAGGTATTTCCTGCATCTAAAACAAGAGAATATGCTGTTTACCTTTTCTATTATAGTGGGCATTACACAGTATTTGCTTGTTACAGTGTGAGTAGAAAAGAGAATGCTGCAGATCCCATTCCCAGTGTGGTGAGAGAAGCATGGTACCATGATCAATTGCTCTCACTAAACACAGAACCTCTGCCATGCTTTTGGAAGACCTTGAGATGTAAAGATTTATATCCATCATATAAAGAGTTAATTGGAACTTCTGTAACATCCATGACAGTAATTCCATATAGAAGTAAGGGTGAAGTCTAGGGCAAGATGTATAAACTATAAGTTTTTGGGACAATCTGAACATTTGTGGTCAGGTGGGAAGACCTGTGGTGGACACCCTTCTGCATGGCGTTACTGTGAACATGTATGGTCAAGGAAAAGCTTGGAGGGGCTCTGAGGATGCCAGAGAAAGGGCAGAGTGTCACCTCAAAGGAAGAGTTGTGATTCTTTTCATTCAAAGTATTTTGTATGGCTGGCTGGACCCGTAGGTGCCAGCTGACTAAGCATAATTTACCAAGTAGAGTTTGGGTCTGGGTTGAAAGAAGGGCAGAGGAAAAGAAGCCAGATCTGCAATCTGCTAGCAATAGCTGCATCGTTTTTGCTACTCTCTCAGGAGGACCTGCGGCATAACAGAGAGGGAGTTTTAATGTGTAACCAACAAGTGAACCCAGCTTGAGACTATAACATCCCCTACACCAGTAAGCAAGCTAACTCTGATGATGGGCCTCTCTGACCATTGCTCCTGGTGTCTGTGATCTGAGATAGGTCCCACCTGGGTTGAAAACATGCAAAGACATCAGGCCCTCTGCAGTGACGACTCTCCTGTACATAATCCCGTGTGTGGCATGAGCTGGCTCCCAGCGTGACTGCAGTGTAGGAATCCCTTTGAGATGCTCAGGTAGGACAAAATTTCAACAGCTGTCTTGGTAGCTAATTAGCCCTATCCTGGCTTTGATATTTGGTTCAGTCAGTACATGATGAAAAGACTTATTTACATATTTTCCACCTGTTGTCTGTTTTTCTATCATCCTAGGGCTTCTGAAAGCGTAATATAATGTCAAGGTTTCCTGGAGTAACAGTGTGTTTGAATCAGTACTATTTAAAGGACTCCAATTTATACTATTAAGACCCAAACCAGATGACTCTTAATTTGTAATTTTTTAACTGTTTTACATTTTCATCTTACTTTTTCATGAGTTTTCTTTCCTGGGAGGAATCCAGTGCAATAGCAAAAGAAATATAAGCACATCATCCTAATGGAAGTGATTTTTTTTTTCTTTCAATTTATATTGAATGAGATAACCTGCCTTAGTTAAAAAAAAAATAAAAAAGAAAATTAAAGAAGAGAAAAAAAATGGAAATAAAATTACTAGGAAACTTAATATGTTTTCTTATTCTTTTGGTGTCATTTCTACTAGATTGTTAATCTGACTGTAACCTCAGAAAAAGGTCATGATAGCCCAAGAACCTAGTTGCATCCTTCCTTGCTTTGCAAACTTTTGTACTTAAATTTCCTTTGCATATTTATAATCCTTCTGCAACTGTACACAAGTAACTGATATTTCTGCTAAATCTTGGCAATAGATAAATTTGCATAGTAAGTTGGTACTTGAATTTGTGAAGGAAAAAATAAGAAGCAGGAAAGGACAGGAAATTGCTTTTGTGATGTGTTAAAGTACTCTAAAATGATCCAAACCCAAACCATCCCCACAATGTGAAGCTTTCTTCCAGTCAGCTACACACTATGTCACTTGACACTTGTCAGTGAGCTGTAATTTACCGTAGAAGTGTAACCTGACATGCATTAACAAAAAAAAACCCCATAAAATATACTTTATTTACTTTTCTTATTTTCTTCACTCTCTATAATAATGCTGGACTTCATTGTTTCGTGTACTGAATCTGCATACAGGGCTGATGGTTATGTCACTGGGAAGGAACTAAATCCCTGCTTGTCCCTCCAGATGAATGTCGGATCTCTTCAGTATTTTGCACATTTCTGCACAGTTCATAATGTCATATGGCACTGCCCCAACGACTCACTGCAGCCTGCAAATGACTGTCACCATTATGTTGTTGACATGGTCACCCTTCCTGGCATGGGAAATGTGCATTAGCTGCATTTAAGGTAGGGGAGCTGATAATTTTTTCAGCTCAGAAGATAGTGGTGAGGGATCTCCTCCTGGCCAAATATTGAGGGCTGATGTAACTGCAGGGTTCACAGGTCACTCAGCCCTACAGTATGGAATAACTTGTCTCCCCACTTACCAGCGGCACATCTTCAGATGGTGACAGTAGAAACTCACCTGCTCTGGGGTAGCAGGACAGAATAGCCCATTTCCATGGAGTTGTTAGCATTTTCTGGATGGGAATGGCTGTGTTTTCTTGTCTGCCCTAGGAAATCCCGAACACCTCTTTTCTCTTTAGCTGTGAAGTGCTTCCCACCTGTAAAATGATGGTGTGATGAGAAATACGTGGCTTTGAACCACAGAGCCTGGAAGCAGGTTTGTCCTGCACACATCCAGGCACTCCTGCTTCCACTTGTGTCTGAACTGCAGAGTGGGTGCACTTGGGGGACAGGCGACATTCCTGTCTCAGTGACTGGATGTACATCAGAGGAGAAAAGCAAGAGAGCTAATTAGCCAGAGGATCCCTAGGATGTTCCAAGTTTATGTTTGAGTCTGTTAACCAAGAGTGGCTAATTTCTCATTAACTAATTTTTAAATTTTATTATGTCTATAGTAGAGCATAGTTCCACAATAAACACATTCAATGACCTTAAATGTCTAAATATATATTTTATTAATTTCACTTGTCTATAGATCCTCTTAGAAACAGGCAGAAGGGTTTTTTTAGACATTAAGTATTAAATTTGTAATTCACATATAACTTTCCATAATCATGTAAATGTAAGTTCTAATTAACAGTGTAGAAATCAAATTATTCTGTTAATCCGTGACATGCCATTAAATTTGATATTTTAACCATGATGAACTATAATTAGACAAAATAAAATTAGATCAAAATAATGTCCTGAACATTCAGTATAAAAAGAAAAATATATGGCTATGTGCATAGGCACCATTATGATAAATTTATTACAAAAAACAAAAGCTAGTTTATTCTAAGTTGGTTTAGTGGTCTTGTTCAAAACTTGGCAGGAGTAATTTAAAAAGAGTTCTAAGTTTTATCCACATTATACATAATGAAGCTATCAAATTGAATCATTAGTATACTAATTTTGGCTCTCTTAATAATCCTTTTTGTATTGTATATTCTTACAAAATCTTTCAATGATGGGGAATGTATATAATTGTTGGGTGCACTAACAGCCTGTCTATATAAAAGGAGAACAATTTTAAAAATAACCACTGCTATCAGATGTGCAGTTTGAGAAACCTTATTAAGTCATCCAAAACAAGAAAAAATTAAAATCAAGGATCATGATGTCAAACCAGTAACTTGCTTTTTTACCAAGCTGTGAAGTAAGCAGCCATTTAACAAATGGCAAACTCTTAAAATTACTAGGAAGGTTTTGAAACCAAGAGCTCAAATGTTAGGAAACGTCACAACCAGAGCAGTTTGTTTGCAGCCCTCTTATACGGGTGCATTATGATTCAGACTTCAATAACATGAGTGTGCAGTAGTTTTCCTGAAGGAATCTTGACTCATCTGGTATGATGATTAGAAGGGATTCTCTAGTGAGCTGTGCTTCCATTATATATTTTTTTTCTTTTTATTGTTTACAGAGTGAGCCCGTGCCTTGTTCACTTCATGCTGTTATGGTTTTATTTTGAAGATAGAAATCCTGACTTTCTCACTGGCTTTTTTCAGTGCTCATTGTTGGGCTTTGCAGAAGTCACTAATGTAATTATTAATTTTCATATATCCTGAAGAGTAAACAGGTTTTCATTAGAACATTTTTTTCAGTTCAGAACTGAAGTTCAACTAAGTGTTAGGACATGAACTAATTTTTGCTGCTCAGCTTGCAATTCTGCTATACAGGTATGAAGACCTCAAAGAGAAAATGAAAGAACATTGTGGAGAAGATGCCTGGTTTCTTTCATATATATATATATATATATAAAATCTCCTGAAGGAACATTTCAACTGTTCAAATGTTCATTTCCAGAATGACTCATTCAAGCAAATTTTTCACTTTTAAAACCAGAACCAGAGAACTGATTTTCTTAAAAAAAAAAAAAAAAAAAAAAAAGCTCCATTTTATGGAATATAGGATTCTGGGGTAGGAGGAGTTTGTGTATGTGTGTATTAGGAGAGTGCAATGGTACCACTCCAACCTGTGAGGAAGCAACAAACCCAGAAAATACTTGAAAGCAGATGGGACCGTGGTATGTTAACACTACTAGAGTGATGGTCTAACTTTTTTAATATAGATTGGCTCATTTATTTGTGTGTGTGTGTGGGGGGGGGGGTGGTGTTTGTTTGTTTTTCCTTTTTTAATGCATTTCTATATGTCCATAAAAATGTTAACAAATAACAGGTGTAGAGATCTATCTAAGATCCATATGGAAGATCTTTTATCACTTCAAAATGCTTGGCAATTAACTGACAGGCTTTTCTGCATTTGAATGGTGTATTTCATTGATAAGCTGCATGTATGTAATGCATGTTTGCAATAATTATTTGTGATTCCTTTGTTTCTACATATCTCATGTTAGAAATAGCTACTGTATAGGGCTTTTCTCCTACCAGAAGTTCTTTGTTTGAAAAGAGCCTTTTGTTTTATTAATTACAATATCAAATTCCAATTATTACTCAATTTAGATGCAATTAAAGAACTTTTTTAAAATACAATCTCTTTGAGTACAATTGTTTCTAGTAGTTCATCTTTGTGGTTTGGTTTGGTTTGATTTGGTTTGGTTTGGTTCCCTACCACCACACCCTAAAGGAACTAATGAAACTAAGCCCCAGTATGGTACGTTGTTTTGTATTCATATGGACATTCTTTTACAAGATCCTCAGCTTCTAGTGTCATAGGAAAAATATGCTTCACTACTTTTTACAAGAGCAAGGATGTTAAAACTTTGGTGTCTTGGCTATGTTTCGGTTTGACTAATTAATATTCTGCATAGTTTCTCTAAAATTTCAAATTAAAAGATTGGTTTTTAATTTAGACCAGTAGCAAATAGAGTATCATATATATATATTGCCCTGCAGAAAAGGCTGCATTTCTCACTGCAATTTAGTATCATGAAGTGTCATCAACTCTGAGGGAAAATAAGTGTGGAAGTACTAGTATGTTCCAGGAAATTAAGTTTGTCTATTCAGTGCAGTGCTTACCTGTTGCAAGATATCGTATCTTTGGTTGTAAATTCTAATTCATGTTAAAAAAAAAAAAAAAAAGTTTTAAATGGGTCATATGTGGTACATACGGTATAATAACATGACAATGTTACTGCATAAAAATGAACCAAAATGTATTTGGATATTCCTGTGACCTTAGTGACCCCTAGGAGGACAGAAGTAATCAGAGTCCTTGGGAACAGATGTGCCCGGGGTTGTTAAGTGGTGCTCTTGACTTGGGGGTAGATGGGGTGATGCACACACTTGCCTTCCTATTGAATGTCACAGCTGGCCTGGGCAGATCAGAGCATCTGGTGCTCCCCCTGAAATGCTGCTCTGCAGTCTCCTTACCACAAGCTCTGTGTTCTGCTTGATTCACACACCTGTCACTTGCATAATAGAACTGAGAATGACCCCAGTGCAGTACAGAAACTAAATTATGCAATCTGTAACAGCAAATTTACAGTTTCAAAATCCAACCATATAATTGTATAAATAGAGATGGAACTAAAAGTACAGTAATGCAGCTGTGTTTCATCTTGTGTTTTAGAAGACAACAAAGGATGAGTATGTGCTTAACGAATCAGCTCTCTCTTTTTCCACTTTCTTTTATCTTTAAGCTGTAAGTACTCAGTAATCCCACTGTAAAAGATGTTGAAGATCAATGTTATATTTGATTATATTCAAAGTTGTTGAGCCTTTTCCACTGCCATGAGTAGGATGAAGGAAGGACTCAAGGATCTTTATCCAAAGAAGTCTTGTGATCTGATTTTGAGGGAAAGCATTTCTGGATCTCAATCTCAGGATTGTAACATGCTAACCAGGCCAGCCTGTGGACATACCATGGGTTTCTGAATTACACAGTAACCCACATCAAGATAACTAGGCTCAAATTGAAGTCAGATACTGAGCAGTTCTGGCTTCTGGATTTGGGATTGGCTTTGGCTTGGAGATTTCAGATGATCTCTTTAGGACATCTGGTTCCCCCACCTTATTGTGTTCCATGCTTAGAGAGGTTACTGTTGCCTTCCTTGTCATACTTGAGCCAGATCGATCAATCATCCCGGATATATGTAAAAAATATTCCTGGTAACTTGGGCTGCTGACCCATTGGCACCTGAATTTTCAGAGCTTTTGATATGCTCATTTTATCTGAGCCAGTCTCCAAATGGCAAGGGCTAGTCTTAGATCAAAATCGTATAATCCTGAGAAAACTGAGTCCCTCACCTGCTTTAGCACAACTACATGGCTTGGTCTTTGTCTGTCACCTCCTCTTCAAAGAACACTGAGAAGACACTGATTTGAGGAGTGAGTCTCACTGGAAGAAAGAGTTTGAAGACAGCCTTGTAGGGAAAAAGGATAAGATAAGAAATGCAGGAGGCCATTATATGTCTGGGCAGCACAGATTGCCATGAGTCAGTTTCTTCTCTATTTGAAGAATGAAATTAAGCAGAAAACAAAAATACTTGGGTAAAATAACATTTGTCTGGGCTGGTAGTGGTCTTTTGAGCAGGTGTGAAAATCTGATGGTGGAGGAAAAGCAGAGGTCCTGATGGCCACATAATACTGCAACTTGTTCCTGTCCTAGCCTGCAGCAAGGCAGGATTATCAGCAGGATCAGTGAGGCGAGGAGAGACCACTGCTCCTACTCATGATCTCTCCAAGCCCCAATGACTCTTGGCAGAAAGTTTTAATAGTGTCATGATTCCTGATGACACTGTGCTTTTAATATCAGGGGTTTGAGACCCCCAGTTGCATTACCCGGTAGTTATTACCCATTGGTAACAGCTGTTGTCTGGAAGTCATCAAAGAAATGTTCAGGCTTGGAACAGCCAAAACAAAAAAGTATTTACTACAGCATGTTGTCGTTTGGAAGGGTCATTTATTGTGCAAGTGCAAGTGCCACAGAACCATATCTTTCTCTACACTCACTCTGTCAGACTAGCAAGAGAGAGAACAGTATATTCTTCCAGTGTAGACATAAATACCTCATATCATCAAGTCCCCATATTGTTACTGAGTCCCTTGAAAACTCCAGCCTCTTGGCACAGATTATTGCTGGGAAGAGTCTGGTGTGGATGGGTGCTGGAGCCCTGCTGCAGAATGTGCACAGGGAAGCTGGGATAGCGCCAGTGTCGTGGCTGCATGGGAGCCTGTCACAGAGCCTGTGTGACTGACACCAGAAATAATCTACCAGACAGGACTCTGCCACTGGAATCAGACTGTGCCAGAGTCTCTGGTGGGTCTGGAGACAGATGCACAATTCAAGGATGCCTGTCACAAGGTATAAGGTTCAAAAGGACTGATTCCAGTGCTCTGACACAACTCACTCCTCTCCTTTTTGTTTGGGAGAGTATAATTATCTGGGTCATATGTTAGAGGAAATGTGATGTGGTGGTTAGATTTTTTTCTGTTTTGTACTCAGTGTCTGACCCCATTTGGAGTTTCAACCATTTTTCCTTTCATTTTCCTTTTTTCTTATCTAGAGGTTATGGTAGGTGAATGGTAGTGCCATGAGTCAGGTTATCCTTTCCAGGCCAGAACAGAAAAGGACAGACAGTCAATATTTTTATGTGCCGTAACTATTAATTTATAACTATAACACAAATTAATTAAAATTTGCCTTTTTAAAGTTTACAGTAACAGAAATGTTTGTAAATAAACACTGACAAAGGGTATCACTCTCTAAACTTTTGTGGGCTAATTTCACTCTTGTGGCATCCCTTATCATTGCCTCAATTTCTAAAATACATGTAGACATGTTCATTAAGGAAAAGAAGATGCATTCATTGTCAATGAGGCAAATGATCTTAAAGTAGAGAAAAAAAAAAAGATTTTCAAGCCATAAGTGACTACATAAAAGTATTTTTTTTCCTAGTGAAAGTATTATGGACTAATGTCTTAAGAAAATGCAGTAAAAAATCAATAAAATGTGTCTACAGTTTTGAAAGTTTCATAGAGTAATTCACATTCTTTTTTACATGACGCTAACTCTAAGAATTTTGCAAGTTACTTTAATGATAGCTGTGATCATTGTATTCCATTATGTATTCAGAAACAGTAGTGGAATTTTTTGTATTAGTCTGAATAACTGAAAGCTGGAAGAGACATTTATGCAGTCCACAAATGCATTATGAAAGTACTTAATCTGAGGCAAACACAATTGTATATGCTTTTATTATACATTCTTTTAGATTTAGGTATAACAGAGTATCTTACAGAGCATTTTAAGATATTAGGAAAAAATGAATATATTGCCTTAGTTCATCCTAATTTAAAGTAGTGGTGGGGATTTTTTTTTTTTAAGAAAAAGCATTGAGAGCTTTGTAAAAAATAACTGGATTTTTTAATAAGGTTTTATTTTTGCCAGTGAAGGCAGGAACTGTCATGAGGTGGAACATTAAGCTACAGCTTCTTATAGCAAATAGTTATTTTCTGAATGGCAATTTATTTTTTCCCTCTGAGTTTGCTTAATGATGTTATTCATAGAGTGATAATTTGTCTCAGTGAGGGGCTGCCTGCTCCAGGGGAACTCAGCAGGGGCTGGGAGCTACTGCCTCTCTCAGGTCACTCCACTGTGAGGCAGCAGCTTCTATGCCTATGGATACTCACAAAGATCCAGCCCCCTCCCCAAAGGAATGTCCCCCCCCCCATTTCATGTTTTGTTGCTTGCTTGTTTGTTTTTTATTTCAACACCAGGTAGCATCTGGAAATAGCACAAAAGAAATGTGAAAAAACCTCTATACATGGATATCTCCAGTCAGATATAGATTTGATGAGTAGAGAGAATGTTTTCTGGCTTCCATGAATGCATTAAGTAGTTTTTTGACACTTTGATGTAAATTTGTCAAGAGATAACAAAAATATTAAGGAAGAGGTCATTTTTTTGTGACCAAGGTGTGTAGAGGCCCAGAAGGCTGGCTTATCACAAGCTGCCAGTCCAAAAGTCAAAAGGGATTATGTTCATTATTGAACTAAGGAAGTCTGAATGCTGTCCACAAAACAAAACAAAACAAAAAACCAAATTAATAAATACAAAGCTTTCAATATCTTGTGACATGTCTCTTCAATGTCTGCCTTGTGTACCTGGAGGCAGTGATATGCGTGTGACAACTTCTTGATGCTGACACAAATATTATTTGAAGTGTTATGGCCAAACACATCTTCACTTCTATGATTTCAGTTCATTGCTCTGATTTTTAACCCTTGGAGCATTATTTTTAGTAGCCATTATTAAAAAAAAAAAAAAAAAAAAAAAAAAAAAAAAAAAAAAATTTAACTATTTTTTAACTGTTTTATCAGTCCTAGTTATAAGAAGATTTAAGGGAAAAGTATTTTCCTCTGACATTACAGAATAATTTGTATGTGGCTCAGTGGTTCATCCTGTAAAGTGGACGTTGTAATACAATCATTGATTTTTTTCTAATGACTTTGAAGAACCCACAAGCATAATACTTTATCAGGAGGATGACCTGGTTTTGTCTGAGATAGAGTTAATTTTCTTAGTAGCTGGTAGAGTGCTGAGTTTTGGATTCAGCATGAGAATAATGTTGATAAAACACTGATGCTTTGGCCGGTGTTCAGTAGTGCTTATCCTAAGTCAAGGACTTTTCCCATACTCTCTCAGTGAGCAGGTACACAAGAAGTCAGAAGAGAGCATGAACAAAACAGCTGAGTTGAACAGGGATATTTCACACCACAGATCATCCTGATCAGTGTATAAACTGTGGGGAGTTGGCCAGCAGCCACTGATCACTGCTCCGGGATGGGTTGAGCCTTATTCAGTGGGTGGTGAGAAATTATTGCTATTGAAATTATAAATATATTTTACTTTGTTTCAGTTACTAAACTGTTTTTTTTACCTCAACCCGCAAGTTTTACTTTTTTATTTTCTGACTCTTCTCCACATACCACCTTGTGTCAGGGCATGAACAGCCTAGTTGGGAGAAGCAAAATTGTCTCTCAATCTCTTCTGCCTTGCATAACCCTTTGGAATTTACCATCTCCGTGGATAATCCTCTTTCTTTTATCCTGTCATCTAAATAATACCTCTGTTTACCTACGGAAATCTTCAACAAAATATTAGTACAGAGAAGTGCACAACTGTCTTAGCAATAGGCTTTAATTTATTTCTTTTGTTTAAATTGCACTTCAGCATCGTTGTTCCTTTGGATTTCCTAGAGTACAGACAGCTGCTAATTTAGGTGGAAAGGGCCTATACATCCATAGAGATAGGGGCAGGGGAGCTGGATCATGCAGAGTTTTTTGAAACCAAGGATTTAGGAGACATCCTGGACCTATGGGTTTACTTGCAGTTGCTCCACTAAGATGAATGGGAGACATATAGGTTCAGTGACTTTGAAAATGAGGTTATACAATCTCTGCAGGGGTCCTTGCTTTTGTTTGTGCGCTCATCCCCAGTGGCAAGCAGAAGCCACATGTCAAAGCCACATGTGTCAAAGAGATTAAAGTTTCCTCCTAATATTTTGAGTCTTCCAATATTTCTTGCCTTGAAATCTAGAGTTCACCCATTGCCTTGGACTGGATTCTTCACACATCGTGTTGATCATATAGTTACATTTAGACAGAGAGAAATACATCTTTTGGGGAAGAAGAGTGACGGGAGTTTGAACTATAGCTTGTTCTGTTCAGCACTGAGGGTGTCTATAGTGTTATCAATTTTTTTAGGACCCCAGAAAGCTGAAGTTTTCTCTTATCTTCCTATGTAAGAAACAAAATGCCGAATTACATTATTTCTAGCATAGAATTGTTGGAAAAAGTGTTTTTTCTTTTCATCTATTGGTTTAGTCAAAGGTATTTCTGCAATAATTAATAATTTAGACTCATTTTAACTTGGTGCTTAAAACTGATTGTTAATTTCTCTTTATCACAATAATTACACAAAAGAATGAAAAATTAACAATGAATCTTCAAGCTCATTATAGATCAAGGACATATGGATGAATGGATGTATTTGTTACTTCTGGAAATGAAATTCTCATAGACGTTATTTCAATTTGTATAAATTTGTATTCAGTTGTATAAAATAAAATTTAATAGTAGTAGTCCAATAAAGAAGCTTTAATAATTAAAGAAAACATGTGAAGAGTTAAAATCTAGAATTATCTTTTTTTCTGGTATTACTGTAGACCAATTTAGGTAATATGGGGTGAGTTGGTCTCCATTTTCTTCCCTACCAGAATTATTTAAGTTCCACTCAATTACGTCTATGTAATGTCATTGCAGGCTTTAAAAGACAGTGGGGTAGCCTAGAATTATCTTGGGGTCTAATTTTGCCTTTGGAATCTTTATTACCGGTGGTGATGTGTGAAAAGGAAAGAGCACAGCTTGGCTTTCAGAAGCCGGGGAAGGTTTGTTTGGCTGATGTTTAGAAACAATAACATGCAAAGCCTTTGTAAACAGACAATGTGCAAATCCCTAGGAAACAATAAAATATATTTAATACACTTTGGAATCTAACCCCAGTTTAACCTGTAAGTACTGCAGCATTTGTGCTGTGAAGTGATTCTAAAATATTTATTTACATGCCTTAAGCTAAAAAAGTTTATGGCCACAAAGAGCAACATCATATTAAACAAAGCAATAGGTTCCAAGTATTGTTCCTCACTGGACGCAGCAGTAAGATCTTTTCCAAGAACTGGATCCACAATGAATAATCGGTGACAGACTTTTTTCTAACAAAAGATGAATTAATTTTCCAAAGAAAATTAGAAGTCCTTAAAATAAAACTGAAGATTTACTCTACTGAGGTTGGACCAGTGCACTTAAATAAACTCCTTAATTACTGAGAGGACTCTGCAGTTGATAGTGATGATACGTGTGATATATTTAGACACTCATAAATCCTCTTAAAAGTACCAAAAAAAGTCCGTCTACTGTCCTGTAAATGAAGTGCCGAACAGCTTGCATTGCCACTAATCTTTGAAGAAATACAATAATTGCACATTGTCATTAACATTTTTGAAGATAAATATGCTAAAGCTAAATTATCTGCCTGATGTTGCTCTAAAGATTCAACAGTAGGTGTGTCCTATGGAAACGCTGAGCCACAGCAGAAAAATAAGTGTCCTCTTCAAACTCTGTTAGTTTGTAAAGCATTTACACTTGTGACTTCTTCATGTTTTGTCCATAATCACTGTGAGTTCTGTGAACTGATTGACATCTCCTTTCTATTTCAGGGGCTTTTTAGTCCACTCATCAGTTTTTGTTTGCTTGTCACTATAGACATTGATCCCACTTTGCTTTTCATTGCTTCCCAACCCAAGTCTCCGTTTTTACATCATTTGATATGATTCCCTGTACATTTCATTCCCTTTTTTCTTCCTCAAGTTTTCTTTCCCAATAGTAATATTCCCAGTATATCTGCTATCCTCACACCAGGGTTTGTCATACCTGTTCTCATCTAGCTACAGCTTAGGGTCCCCATGGCCAGCCTGGGGGCAGTTTTCTTTTTTTTCCATGGAAACGACAATTTCTAATAGTGCCTGAAAGTTACCCTCTCCCCTGTGGCTCCTGCACCTTCTAGTCCCTCTTTCTTTTTCTTTTAAAACTTTTTTTTTGCCTCTGAGAGATGCTCATTTAGAGCATTAGCCAACAAAATCTACCAGGAAGATGGTTAGAGACAAGGTGGGAGTAGTTTTGCTGCAAGATACTAATTTGTTATTAGTTCTATTCTTTGAGCTGCAGATAATTGGAAAGGTGGTTCTAGCTGCTTAGATAAATAGACTAAGGCAAAGACTTGAAGTTTTTTATGATTTCTATTTTTTTCTTCTGGGAAATAATTTTTGCACATTGATTCTGGAATCTGAAACAGGGATCACGTGGGATATGCAAAAGTGCACGGACAAAGAAATGCATTAAGTTCAACCAGATTTCTTATGAACATAGTTGGTCAAGTAAACAAAAGTAAATATTCCTGTCTGCCTTCCTCCATTCATGAGTGAAAAAGTGTGTAAAGAAATAGGATGTCATTTTACTTAGTTCTTACAGGTAATTATGGTTATCCACTGAGGCCTAGTTCTCACTGATGGATTTATGAAGTTTGCTCAGATTATCTTCTCACTTTCCATGACCAGGTCTCTCTTTCCAGTTTTTGTTGTCTTATATCTTTTCATGGTTATATCTAGTAATTGATTTAACATAACTCTCAGTGTCTACAATATTTCAGTTAGATGGTCTTTAGAGCTGAAGAAAGAGGCATTTTTAGGGTTTTGATCCTTTTCAGATGTCTGCTTCAGAAATGGATGAAGTATACCAAAGTAGTAACTCCACTACAAAGAAAACCTAGAGGGACTAGATCAAAAGTGAAACTTTTACTTAAATTAATTCCTAATTACTTAAATTAGGAATTTCACCTTAGTGATTAGAATTGAATAATGAAATCCACTTTCCATTTGGAGATGATATACAAGTAATCTCTATCAGCTAAGCCTTTAAACATATCTAGTCCCACGCCCCTGCTATGGGCAGGAACATCTTTCACTAGATTAGATTGCTCAAATCCTCATACAATCTGACTTGAACACTTTCAGGGGACATCCACAGTTTCTCTGAACAACTAGTTTCGGTATCTCATCACCTTCATTTTAAAGAAATTTCTTCCTTACAGCCAATCTAAATCTACACTCTTTCAATTTAAAATCATTTTGTGCTGTCACGACAGGTCTTACTTAAAAGTTTTTCTCTTTCTTTTTTATAAGCCGTCTTTAAATATTGAAAGGCCATTATAAGGTCTCCCTGGATCTTTCTCTTCTCCAGGCCAGATTCCAGCTCTCTCACTTTTGTCTTCCTAGGAGAGGTGCTCCAGCCCTCTGATCATCTTCACGGCTTCCTCAGGACTCACTCCAGCAGGTTCATGTTGGGTGAGGGCTCCAGAGCTGGACACAGCACTCCAGATGGGGTTTCATGAGAGCAAATTAGAGGAGGTGGCCTGCACGTCCACCCTTCATATGCAGCCCAGGAAGCAGTTAGCTTTCTTGTACAGTATTGAACATTATGCTTTGTGCCTTTTCCCACAAATGAACTCTGCTTTCAGTGACAGCACATTATTGTCTAGAAGGAAAATGTTAGAAAAAGAATGAAGGATGAAGCAGGAGAGTAGTGGGAATCCTCTAAAATCCAAAATATTATTTATACTGATACCTTATAAATAAAACCTAATAAAATAAATCCAAAATAATTTCCAATATGTCATACTAAAACAAGCAGAACTTTTGAAAAAATTATTTATGACAGTTTTTTTTACTTAGACCATGTTTGTCCTTAAAACAATTTGCTGACGTAGTTGGGCTAAGAAGAAGTGAGATGTTGTCACTGTGCTGAATGACATAAGTATGATAGCAACTTCCTCGATGTAGAAATGTTTTTTAAAGAGCAAAAAAAGCCAGTTTGCAAGTACAGCTTATTCTATTCCTGGAATGAAACTCCTTTTGCTGTTGCTCTATCTTCATCGTCAGTATTTACCAATATAAACAAATGTTAGGATCTGGTAATAAAGAGATGCCTCTGCTTGAATTAAGGTGCAAAGGAGAACATATGCCAAAATCAATAGTACAGATTTTATTTGACAGTAAGTGTGAGGTAGAGAGAGAGAGAGATCAAAATAGGAAGGGGGTGTGGAGGGGATAGAGAGAGAGAGAGAGAGAGATTAAACAAAGGTGTCACCTTCACATGGATTCTGATGGTGTCCCATAGGTCCTCTTCTTCTGGTCTGCTTGGCAGTGAGGGTTCTTAGTCAATCTTCTGGAGGTAGCACTGTATACAGTTCAAGCCCTAGGTATCCAATGGGTGGTCACAGAAGTTCCCAAAATATGGGCTGGCATAGGTGTAAGCAGTAATTTCCTTTCTCACAGCTTCCCACAGTGCGAATTTTTGTCCAAGTGCTAACCAAACCTTTACCTCCATTAGGCCTGGAATTAGCTCTTTCCTGCTGTGCCATCTGCACTTATCTAAAGGTCTGTTGTGGTGGCTTATCTTGTGAGGAGAGTGTTTTGAGACACGTAACCTTGTTCCTTAGGTCCTCACAACACAGTACAATGTTTTTCCAGCTAGCCCTTGTAAATGTAGTTAATGCTTTCTGCCTTTCAGGACCATCAATCCCTAAATTCTTGCTTTCAATATTCTTATGAATCACCTCCAATGAAAAATCTTTTTCTTAACTGACCACATAAAAAATTTCTTTGTGTTATATTTGGAACAAGTTCATTTGACCTTTTGTTGAGGACCTTTCCTGCTATACAGCCAATTTATACTGGTCTCTTGAGTGGTGACTTACGAGATATGTATATTCATTCAATAAAGATATGCTGTCTAGCTGAATGTTTGCCAAAATGTTATGTCTTCCTCTCTTCATTTCTGCCTAACAGTATGAAGATTACTTAGTAATCTTTGGCATATTGTGTTTTGTCACTCTGTGCGACCTGAACGTATCCAGACATATGTTATACAGGGCCTTTATCTCTTCTTTTTCAGTGGGTGGGAGAAAGTCATTTACTTATAAAGAAATTGCTGTGTTTAATTCTTGAAGATGTTTGATTTGAGAATATAGAGGAATTTGCATACTCAAGACATCCTTTTTGTGTTATCCAGGCAATACCTGGTTCCATAATCTTCTGAAAATATCACAGGAATTATTCCTAGTATTGAGAGAGGAAGGTGCTGCTTTGTGCTGGGAAAGAGTAGGTCAGCATCCCTCACAGCAGCACCTTTTCCGCATCATTTTGAGTACATCAGCTTTTGCTGGAGTCAGAGCACAGCTGGGTTGTTAAACAATGTGGTCTTGTCAGCTTAAGGAAAGTAAACTAGTATAAGCAATGACAGGGTTTTGAATAATCTAAGTCTACAGATCTATATTCAATTCATAAATTATCTAATTTTAATAACTTTTAATTGGGCTGAGTCTTTTTTATTGTTGTTGTTCAATTTAAACAGACAATACGAAACTACGAGAAAAAGAAAATGGAACCATTTTTAAGCAGATCATTCTTATGAGGCATTATGCCTACACGACTAATAAATAAAAAAACATCTGTGTCCAGACAAGCTCCTTCAGACAAGGAAGCTGCAATTTTGTAGCTTAACAAGCCGTCCCTCCTCTTCTGAGTGCATCAAAGCCACACTGCTGTGTTTGAGGAAATCCTGATTTATATACTGTGTTAGCATAATGCCCACTGGAGATGTGGTTACACCAGAGTTTCCTGTGCATGAAGTTGTCACAATGACTACCTTTATTAAACCAACAAATATCTCTGCCAGTAAAACAATCTTCCTGCTTCTTAATCATTTATGTGTTGCCTGTGAAAAAGAGAAGGCCTGCTTCCAGCTGCTTGGACACTCTCTTCCACCAGATCACACTGTGTCCCTAGTTACTCCAGCATGACCATTTTTACAGCTATAGAAATGTTCCAGGCTAAAGTCAGAGTAAGGGACATAGTTCTGTGGTACAGAAACATGATACTATTCCATCAGAACTGAGATTTCCCTATGATTCAGCACAGCAAATTCAGTGTGATGAGAGTGTTGCCTAGTAAAAAACAGATAAGGTCCCATTCAGTTGTGTCTAATGGATATTTTTATGAGAGGTGTGAGAAAATCTCATTTTCTGCCAACCCTTAATGGTGTTTGCTCTTACTACTAAATATGACAAAATTCCTTTGGGAGATTTCTAATACATAACCAACACAAGATCACATACATTATCCTGAAGAGTCCTCATAACTTGCCACCCCCTGTTCTTTTATCTTATGTGTTATCTCAGAGTTAACTCTTTTAATAGACAGGAGGGTATGAGGAGAAATAAATTCACTACATTCTTATCATGTTAGATTTTGATGGCTATCAAGTGCCGTGTCGTTTAGCTCAAACACTACTAATTGTTACAAACCAGTCTGAAGAGAGAAGTTCCTGCATGTATTGAAGATTTCTTTAGGCAATGAAAATGGCAGGACATAGAGATATGCCATGCCACTTATGCTGATTCAAATGGTAGGTTTAATTACCTCTAATTTTGTTATACCATAGTACAGCAATGGAAAGAAGTATCTGTTGCTGTGTTGTTGCTAGCAGAGCTGAGGAACTGACCAAGACAAGATAACTTATTGCAAACAAGGTTCTGTCTGGCACCTGGGGCTATTTAATTAGCCAGAGACTGAACTCTAATGAGAACAAATCACTAGAGGAGAGAGTTTTCTTATTTTTCTTGTTTCTTTCTGAGCAAGGATAAACTGAAAAGTTAAATGAGGTAAAAGTTCAGATAAAAGCTTATGATTTTTCCATAAGAATAGGATTTTTTTTTTTTTCTTCCTTTCTTTTCCTGATGTCTCTGTGGTGCTGAAACCTTTGGACCAGAAGGAAATGAGATGACAGCTGGATTCTTCCTTATGCCACGGTGAACGCTTTGCAGCACTCACTGCACCACACTTGTCACTGCCCTGCTGAGTCGTGTGGGTGTGAGAAGTCCCTGACCAGCTTCCAGCGCAGAATGAAATGGGTTATTTAAACAGTTTAAACTGCCAATCTGAACTAAACTAATTTTATTGCCATTGGGCTAAGGAGTGATTGTATGAACTGTGCCATTGGCTCTGCAGGGGCATCAGACTTTTCAGCTTTTCACCAAAGCTGAAAAATCAGCATGAAGGAACAGGATGCTTGGGTGGCTCTACAGAGGCCATCAGGTAATTTTTTCTCAAGTATGCTTCAAGACTGAGTTGTGGACTAGTTCTCTATCCTTTTGCTAGTGCTTCGTAAACATGACAGATCCAAAATGTATGTTAGCAGAAGAGTCAGTATGACAGGCAGCCAGTTGTTTTGGGAAGTATTAAACAAGGCTAATTTAAGGCATGAGCAAACTGATTGACAGTCAGAGGAAGAGGGAGAGCAGTCTCCCACAGCTCCTCTGAGTTAGATTTCTAATCTGAGTCACCAATACGGGCAATCACTTACCTAGGAATCCTAGTGAATCAGACACTCATTCATGCTGCTCTTTTTTGTGGGAGAAGATTATCGGAGGAGTGGGGCTGAAATGTCTTAGCAGCACAGATCAGACTCTGGTTATGCTGGATTTAGAGCTATGTTGGCTCTCAGTCTGTTCCGGCTGCTGTAAATGCTCTTCTTCTGTTTGATGGCAATCAAATGTTCACACTGACGTTAATGTGTCCACTATTAGATTACTCACAATTGGCACACTTCTTTTCTGAAAAGATCCAAATGTATCACTGAATGATTGCTCCTCACGACTGTTGTACATGTGGAAATAGTTGGTGAGACTGCTGTTTCTCTATTCTTTTCTTTTTAAAAAACACTTAAGCATTTGGGGAAAAAAAAAAAAAAAATGCACATTTGTTCCCCTTTCTGAATTCACTTCTTATTTGGACAGCAGTTCAACTTACCAAAAATAAGAAAACTGGTTGCAAAATACTGATGTAATGATGATACATTTTTCAGCCACTGTCCCAGTATAAATAATTCTGTGAAATACAGAGTAGGCACATAGAATGATCCCAACAGTGAGCAGAAAAACCTACAGGTACTCTAGCTGCACATCTACTGTGTACATCCTAGACACATCAGTTAGGTAAAAAAATGCATTTTGGATAACTTCTTCTCCGATACAGACCTGCAACTCAGCTTTACAGAAGACCTCTGTGCCTGAGCCAGCATGACTTCAAAATCTGTCTTTGCGTAACTTTCGTCTTTAAAATACTATTTCAGCGCCAATGGCCAAGAAGTTTCCCTCTTGGAGCATCTGAAATCATTCAGCTCCTCTGCAAGTTCAAGAAATTCAGACTTAGTTCACTCCTTTGGAGACAAAAAATTGCTATCATTCCCTCAACGTGCTTAACTAAAAAATACATTCTCTGTGAAAAATGCTAAAAGAATGATCTGGAGTTGGGCTTCTGGGCTTGGTGTACCCGAGCAAGATTTCCTTATGCCTTGAAGATGACTCGATCCCAAGTGATTAGATACAGTTTGGCTTACTTTTCTGTTTCAAAACTTTAGTCAGATGAGAAAAGTAACCTTACTGTTAGACAAGGACTAGGTCTGTTACACTGATGAATTAATTAGATCTTTATGGCAAGTAATACACCTGTAATATGGTTAGCTTGATAGCTAAAAATCCCATAAAAGGCTAATTTTTTTCTTAAATATTTACATTATAATATGTTAATGCCAGTGTTCAGACATGTAAGCATGATCCAGCATTCTGAGCCTGAATTTCAAGTGCAAACAAATTTAGTTATTCTAGTATTTGTCTAATATTTCATTAATTAGATTTTTACATAAGGAACAAATGCAAGAGAAGTATTTGTCTGAAACAGGACAGCCTTCTTTTCCTTGTATCAGTAATTATCAGCTGAGAATCTTTTCAGTCTGGGCAGCATGAAGTATGCTAGTTATTCACTGCTTGAGATTTGAGCTTAGTTCTGACTGAAACCATGAATAAAATTAGCTTAATTTATTTTGATTGTAGTATGTATTTATCTGTATGACAAGTCTATCAAGGACCTAGACATAATTTACAACGTTTCCCAAGGTAGCACTTGTAAAACAACAAAAGTGTTGATAGACCCATTTTATGCCTTTTGGCAGGCTTTTGTGAGGAGACTTGCCATGTTGTGACTGCATTATGTTGTTTGCAACTCCAGTTAATGGGTTTCCTACCACTGCAGCAGGAGACCTAAGAACTCCTTAAAAATCTCCAAAATCACTGAGTCCAAACTTAAACAGACTATTTAAGTGGAAATATGGAAGGTCAAGGAAATAAACGTGTTCTTTTCTTTTAAATAAACTATAGAGTAATAATTTTAAATAAACTAGAGAAACCTTTTTACAGACTCTGGTACATTTTTTTTTTTTTCCCCAAGTTTGTATTTCTTTTTTTTCCTCTCTTAATATTAGTGTGGTCTTTTATATATTCTTAATTCTTATTGTTATTGTTGACAACTGTGTTTTACTACTACAGTGAAATGTCCAGTGGTCATTTCTGTCTGTTAAGACACTAAGCTTCTTTTGGCAGACTCTCTAGTCTCAGTTTTCCAACTTGAATTTGAATCATAGCAAAAATTTTAACAATATCTCATATTAAAGGAATTCCACAAACTTGAGACACGTGAAAATCATCCAGCTTGAAAACAGACTAGTTTGCCTTTTGATAGTGTGAGTCAGCACTGCATGTATTGATTCCAAACAACACAGGCATTGGAGTCATATGATGACCCAGTTTTAAAATGCATATTGTTGATTAGAATAGTAATTTCATTTTGGTGATAGAACGAACAACATTGGACCACATCCAGGCCCTTAAAACTGTTAATGGCTGCCCTTCTCCAACAGATGGCCACTGTGCTTGTTTTATGGCATGATTTGGATCCATGCAGCTTTCTGCATCACCATCTCACTGCAACTAGTTGTGCTGCAGTTGGAAGAGCCACTTCCGCAAGCAGATGACATGATGGCGTAATTTATACAAATAATTATCAGCATGCAGTGAAACCACTGTAATGAAAGGATCAATTTCTAATGATTTGAAGTGTTGGAGTCAAGGAAAGGAGGTTATTATCAGTTGCTCATTCACTGATGGACTAATTTGCTTTGTATTATAATAAATTTGGTAATTTTTGATAGAAAAAAGTAATACAGACATGCCTACCACTATTTATCTAATGGTACTGCGACATTAGATTGCAGCATGAATGAAAAGCTGATGTGTTTCAATGCCTTGGCAGCTTGCAGTGACCTTCAGGAGAAATGAAATGCTCTGTTGGCTGAGGAAACAATTGAGCTGAAACCAGTCAGGCGCAGTAAACTCAGAGGTAGTCTTTCCAAATTAAAAGCTGTTACTAGCAGCTCAAAACAAGGCAAAAAGTCAGAATATAAAAATCTTGCTGCAAGGTGATTTTATGCTCAGATTAAAGGGGAAGGAAAAAAAAGGCAAAGTTCAGATCTAAAGGAATTCCCATTAACTTGAAGAATTTGTAGATTAGAATGAACGTTAACATCCAAAGGTAGCTGATGTATGAACACAGTGTAGAAAGGCATAATCTGTTGAAAATCACTGAGATAAATTTAGGCTACTGACCTTTTAGTGCATTAGGGCATGAAATAAATCATTGGCTGCAAGTAGTAAATTTGCTCCAATCTAAATGCTTTCCAAGTACTTCTAGCTGTACAATTTTGCATTCAAGAGTGCTACATATCAGGAATAACCTTTTAATATTTCAATTACGCCTGAGTATTCCTGACCCAATCCTGCATTGTTGTACGCCTCAAATTTTTGTTAATACCAATGAGTATTTTAGAGAATTACAAAGAAAAAGTCAGGCTTTAAATCGGTCCTCATAAGTTAATGGTTATTTACAAACTGATAAAGTGTTCAGTTTAATCTCTAATAAATTTCCACAGATTTCAGTGACAGCACTTAGAAATATATTCAGTATTACAATTCACTTCACTGGATCCCTTTCTTTACTGTACGTGTGCTGCTTTACCCTGAGGAGAGGAGCCCATAGTGTGAGGACTAACTAGCTACTACTAGCTACTACTACTAACTAGTTGAAAGTTCCAGTCCATGCATCAAACATATCAGTGTTTCAGGAACAGGTGTTGTAGTCCTGCTTATTGTGCCCTGTTGACAGAGAAGAAGTTTTCTCTTTGTCTGTTCTAGCAACACTGTTGTTAGAAGTCTCCTGAACTGCAGATTATATTGTAACCTTCCTTCTATCCATTCCAGAGCCTTCACTTTAACAGTTTAAAAAAAAAAACAAAAAAAAAAAAACAAAAAAAACCAACAGCTTGATGACTTATGTTTGGAGGAAAATTACATCTTCTTCTGTTCTGCTGCATTTTCCTGACTCCAATGTCACTTACACATGTTTCTCTTTGCAGATGAAATAATAATCCACACAGCACACATCCATCTGTAAATGTCAAAGTAAATTCCTCAAGGTGTTAAAGCTTCATTCTTTCCCCTGATAATTGAGTTGGGTAGAGCATTGACTGGGGAAGCATGGGCTTTTTCTGAGGACCTTAGAAACCATTGTTCCCGTGAAAACTAAGAGGAGTTATTTGGGCTCAGCACTTTTCAGTATAAAATTTTGGAAGAAATAAAGACAAGTGCTGACTCACTGCAGCATGACATAATATTGGTTTTATTTTGCTAGGCCTCATTACAGTCCCTTTGTGAGGGGAACTGGAAAACTGTATGGAAGGAAAAAAAGAATTGCTTTGTTAGCTGAAATTCAAAGCTCATTTGCTTCACCAGGTCAGCAGCAGTTCTGTGACTCCTACCTTGGCTGGGGTAGTGAATAGTTCCTCTTCTCTCCCAGCTGACAAAGATTATAGGAGGGCAGTGGTGAGTTTTTAGTAAAACCGATTGATTTATGGAGTGTTATTCAGGGAAGAGTCCTGTATGTTAAAGATTTCAACAAATATCAGCAATTAGATAATTATCAGATCATTTTTACAGGTTAGATTTTTATCTCTTTAATATCCAAGGGATCTAGCCAGTCATGCCTGATTTGCAGCGTTACACACTTAGTGCATTTTCCCTTCCCTGGAATGACTATTCAAAGCATAAGCTTTCATACTGCTCAGGGGAATACTGCTCCCCAGGCAGCTCTCTTGTGAGACTTTCAGGGAATAGCATGGAGGAAGTTATTACCTGCACAAATTTCTTAGCAAACCCAGAGAGCTGAAAATTTCAGTTTTCCTTCAATTCTGAGGTTGTACTAGCATCTAAAGAGACAAGAGAGGTCAGGCGTCATGCACTGGTTGTTCTTTAAAAATGCATACATAAATACATAAATACACACACAGACACACACATAAATATATACATAAAGCTACTCAGATTAACAACAATAATGATAACAGGAATAGTCACACCTGCCCTGTGATCTGCCCTTAATTCCTGATAATACTGCAGTTGAGATGCCATCTTCTACTATGTCTGTTGTCATCCAGACCTCTTTAACTTTACACTAAGATGACATGCAATGAAGTTTTCTTTATTCCACAACGTCAACCCAGAAAAAAGAAGGAAAAGAAAAAAAATCAACACCTTTATGTCTCATTTTTTAAATTGACTTCTACTCTGTTTTCACGTCTCAAATTTAGAAAATCTGTTCATGAAACTCTTATATTTGGCCTTTCTTCAGTGTTTGTCTTACATTATGTCCACAGAAGTATGGACTCTAAAACCATAATGCAACTGCCCTCTCAGCATATTGCTGGAGTTCAGAGCTCTGTACAGCTTACTTGGCTCTGTGCATAATGTCCTGTTTGGCAAAGATATTCAGATAGTATATCCTATTTATATGGTGTTCTCAGAGTTTGGTGTAGTACAGAGTGGGAGGATCAGGAGCATGCTATTATAATAGTTGACCTTGTATGCAGTAATCAAGGCAATAAATAAGTTACAAGAATTGTAAGGTACGCAGAAATAGCGACACAGAAGAGGAGAGGGAAAGCTTAAACCAGAAAGAGGCACTGAACACCCAAAAGCTGAAGATCATTCTCATTGGCAGCAGTCACCGAATATGTATATGCCTTTTATTTCAAGCTAATTTTTGCAAAGATAAAGAAGAATTTTATTCATCTTAGCCTACCTTGTTACTAATTTTTGTTTGTTTGTTTGTTTTCAGTACTCATCTTATATTTGGCTTTTTTATTTTTAATCTTCTTACTCCTCAGCTTTTGGAGATATTTTTGAAACTATGTGTAACAAAATAATTTAATGTTTGACTGTCCAACTTGGTAAGCTGTCCAACTATCAAGACTTTATCGAAGTTTGAGATTACCAGGTGATTATTTTAGGTGAATATAACATTATAGGAAATCAAGTGGTCTATCTGCAATTTTTCAGAAATATATGTATCCTTATCTAGCAATGAGTGAGAGACAAAGGAATGATTAGGGGGTCATACTGCCAGTCTTACTGGGGAAAATATTTATGCTTTTAAAGTCATCATAGACAGGAGGCTTGGTGGTCAGTACATTATTTATTGGATAACAAATCACTACTAAGCATACAAGGTTTGCAACTGAAATGAGACACATTGCTCTCTGTGCAATTTAGTTTCTCTTAAGCAATTTTGCAAGTATTCCTTTTAGAAACACAGGATACAGCCAATAGAAGAAGACCACAAACTGTGACAGAGGTCAATACAAATTGAAAGCCCACTAAAGTTTCAAAAGAATATTTGCCCCCCAAAAATTATATCAAGAATCCATATTTTTTTTCTGATATTGAAAATCTCAAAACTATGCACAGCAGCTGGAAGAGCACAACCTGAATAATGATTCTGATTTTTTCTGTATGCCCCGCTTAACCTAGAAGTTCAAATTTTGTGCAGTCCTGAAGATAAGCCTTTTCAAATCAATACCTCCATAAGTGCCAGTTTGGATAAAGAAAAATTTAGGCATATAAACTTCAGGGGGTTGAAAACCTTAATGTAGCTGTTTCTACTATATAAAGTATGTTATAACCTTATAAACAGGAACATAACTAACACAAATTTTTTTTTTTAAGAGGAACACCACTAACACAAATGTTGACACTATCTTTGTTCTTAGCCACATACAGTAAGTGAATCATGGGAAGGGTGTAGTCTACACTCCAAGGGGACATAAAATGCATACAGTATGCCTTTAAAATACTTGCTTTATTTATTGATGAAAATGCATTATTTTTATAACAGTGTTTATTAATTTAAATAAAAAGGCTTCCTTGTATGCATTGCAAGTGTCCTTTTGAAATCACAGCAGAGGCTGCTGCACACTCCATTATTTAAACCTGCTCTGCTTTTGCTCTGAGCTCTTTGCTG
This sequence comes from Hirundo rustica, assembly GCF_015227805.2. Taxonomy (NCBI): domain Eukaryota; kingdom Metazoa; phylum Chordata; class Aves; order Passeriformes; family Hirundinidae; genus Hirundo; species Hirundo rustica. The sequence continues at coordinate 67,983,171 of NC_053452.1, forward strand.
TCTTCCATGAATTCTTTCCCAACTGTCATCTGTTGTATTCACTTTCTTTTCTGGAGGAGACTTATCAATTTGTTCTTACTGACCTGGAAATGAGGAATAAGTAGTGCAAATTCAAAAAGCTCAATTAAAATCAAGGCACTTTGCCTCACTGATTTGACTGTACACTGCTATTCGCTCTTCAATGTAAAGCATGGCTGGACCCATTTAGCACTGAGAAGGGAAACAGGAGATTCCAGTTTTAATACAAGCCAAAGAATTATGGTGAAACAGTTGGCAGAAGTCAATCTACAAAAACTGGAGGAGCAGGAAGACTTAATTTAGGCCTTTTGTCACTATAAAAAAAATAGTGGGATTCCAAGAAAAAAACCAGCCACGTTCAGCCAAGACCAATCTTTCCTTTCAAAAGAAGAGAAAGAGAAAAAAAGGATACTGACGCCTTCTTTTCTGTCAGCCAGAACCCTTCATGAAAACTTCACAAGTCCTTCCTGGAGTCACTCATACCTATTGCTCTCCTTAGTGAGCCTTCTTTCCCATGCTAATAGTCTTTCTAGTCACTCTTTGAAGCTCAAATGTGACATTTGAAGCTCCAGCTCACAATAGCAAAGAGCTAATTTATTTATTTTTAATTTTCAGTTCTTTAAGCTCTGTCTCTGTTTCAGATGCAGTACTTAAAAACCTACATTTCCTTGAATCCAAAATGAGCAGTGGGAAGCATCCAAAAGGGTTCTAAATATGAAAAGAAAATTGGATTCATCATTTAGCTGCACTAATTAATTTTTTTTATTTGTTCAAGTGCCTTCATTGTTTATTTTAATATCAATATTTTATTAGGCATTGAGAAAAAAACCCGCAGTTCTTGGAAAAATGCAAATTCACTTTTGTTGCTTTAAATAAAAATGCAAATTCCTTCTTCCCACTCATCTCTTCCAAAAGAGAACACAGAAAAAAAAAAAAAAAATTCTTTCTACCACTTGCATTTTCTTCTCTGTCCTTGGCCACACAGGACAGTTAAATAAGTACAAACCAAAAATGTTAATTAAAATTACCTTGGTAAACAGGTGAAAATCTATATGTGGTTCTTGTTTTCATCTTAGCTGTGTATTTTATGACACATCAGGGGCCAAATTTATGAATTAAATCACTCCTACATTGATATAAAGTGAGGACATATGAGCACAGACAGAGAGGTCAAGGCATAAACTAAATCACTTCACTTTAAAGTCATGAAAAAAAATCTTATATTAAGCCTCATTTAGGGCAGTGTGGGTCCCCACCTCTTCATGAAGCTGCTTTATAACTAAAGAATTTGAAGCTCTTCAGGGAAAGCATGGCATCCCTTGTCAGAATTAATGCTTCATATGCTTCAAGCATATGAATTAATAAATTCATATGCTTGAAGCATAAAGATGTTCATAGTGCAGCTACAGAGACAATTTCAGTGTACCATGCAGGCACAGATCTAGGATTAAACTTTATAGACTACTACTAAATTGTATTGGTAATGGCAACATAAACCTTGGGACAGAGTAATTTACCCTACTTGTGTGAAGCATTTAAGCATACTCTGTTTTAATGTCCACGCAGGTGCCCATCTCAATATAACTCTCAGCTTTGACATATTAGCGAGTGACCTGGTGACAGTATGTTACCAGGCATCAGTGGCTCCATGATAACAGTGCATTGTGCATGCTCCATTTCCTCGTGATAAATGGGAGGAATTTGATATGGGTTACCCTTCTTAAGGAGAGCAAGCTTCTTGACATGTATGGAGGATGCTGCTGCTTCAGAGTAAGATAATGCATAGGAACATCAGAGCAGCTGATTCCCAGGACTTCATTTTTGTGTTAAAGATTTATGTGAGATTTAAATCCAATTTAAGTTAAATCAGTGCAATTCTGCCCTGCAAGTGGAACATTAAGATTACTGCATTTGTACACTCTAAAATCTGTATTGGTACAATCTATGATTTAAACAGTCACCTTGTAGTAAGTGTAAGTGGGCATATATTAGTTCTATCGCACCTGGAAAGGGAATAAGTCACATCAGTCTAAGGCCAAATTTGCATTACCTGTTTTACTGGTATATCTATATTAGCCAAAAGTCTGGCAGTGCACACCCTGGTAGCCTGGAAGTATGTAAAAAAGTCGTTAAGAATCTTAATATTTTGTCAGCAGTAATCTACATTCAAAGTTGTTACTCTTCTGGTCTTTCTAGATATAACGTCCATGATCAAAACAGTAAAGAGTTTTAGTTAAAAAGTCAACAAGGACTATTTTGACAGTATATGTTATTCTGTTTGAGAAGCTGGCTTAAGTTGTAACAGCAAAGAAAGCTATTTTATCAGAGTGATCTATTTCTGCACTACAGATGAGTGGCTGGTGTAATTCTATCAGTGCAGCTCTTATCACCCAACCTGCTAAGTGCAGCCAGGCTCTCAAGATAACTTATTTATCATAGGAAGAGGAAAGGTGTTCTGGAGTAAAGTATACTCACTGGAATCCAGTTTTGCTGATTTAAATTGCCTTGTCAAGAGAAGTATTTTGCTTGTCATATTCTACCACAGACAAGTCTTATATTGGCCATGACCTGAAAAAACTTTTTACTGTGTAAGTGGTCTTATCAGGACTCATGTCAATATATAGCTTTCACTAAAAAAGTTATTACTTGAACTGCAGTGTCTATTATAAAATTCTATTTAAAAAAATTCTAAAGAAAATGTTCTATTAAAAAAAACTCTGTCTAGGCCAATATTTAGACTCCTTTTTTTTTTTTTTTTTTTCTTTGAGGGTTGCAACTGTGGGTTGTTGTGTTTTGGTTTTTTTTTTTGGTTTTTTTTTTTTTTTTTTTTTTTTTTTTTTTACATAAGCACTTACCTTTCTGATCTGGTTATCTTGTGATGCCATATAGTTTTTTTGTTTGTTTGTTTGTTTTGGTTTTTTTTTAACTGGAATAAATAAAGATTTTATTTGGCTGCACCCAAGGTTCTGATCCCCTCTGCTGTATCGTCCTTTGCCTGAAGTCATATCCATATGCTGCATCCTGAGAATTCCAAATTTATTTTCAAATTCTCTGCAACAAAAGTTTCACATAGCTATATTGACAGATATTGTTATAGCACAGATAAAACTCAAAAATTAGTTGGGTTTTTTAAGTTTGGTTTGGCTTGGTTTGTGGGTTTTGGTTTTTTTGATTGCATAATCTACAGGTTTAATTTAATTGCAACAGTTAAGAAAACACTCAAAGCAAACCTATCTCTTCAGACATTTATTTTGGGATTTTAACAATTCTCTTTGTTATATAGTGTGTTTCATCCTCATTTCTATCCAGAATTAATCAGCTATTGCTTTCAGGATCCTCAGGAATCTTGTCTTTCACTTTTTTGCCTTAGCTGAGGTGCGTCGGACTAAGCTAACAGTGTTATTATTCCACATAATTTTACTCAGTTTTTCTGAAAGATAAGCTACTTTATCTCACTTTTATCAAATTCAAAAGAGAGACATCCTCTGTCCTCACAATGGAACAAAGAGTCTGGGCCCTGTAGTTATTATATCATGTTGAACATCCGATTCAAAGATTCCCTGATCTTGACATTGCTAATACATACCTGAAATGTATTTATAATCAACTACGTAACAGTGAAGAGTTACTGTATTCTCACATCCATCCCATATCTCAGAAAACTTACAGTCCAACAAAAGTATTGGCAATTTGATGCCCACCTTTGCACAGCCTGTGCAAAATCAGAAGTGGAGCTGAGGTACTTTTCAGAAATAGGGAGAACTCAGTAGTAGTCATGTTTTCCTGCTATAAATTCAGATGTATGAGGATGCTGTGACTTGGAAGCCACCTTTGCTTAAGTATTTGGTAATACAGATAGGCAGCATTCTCATGATGCTACCTGGATCATAAGAAAAGTAAATTTAATAATTTTTATAGATGCAGGAACTATTTGAACTTTGATATTCTTAAGAACCCTTCATAGACAGCAAGCATTTTTTAAACAATTAGTCTTCATATAAGTTTTCTGTTGAGTAGGCAGCCTTTTCTCCTGGAGCGAAGTATGAAAAATATGGAAAATTGAGTTCACTGGCAGCTGTCCGGAATCCCTTAGTCCAAGGAGAGAAAATATGGCATGCTTAGAACCTATATGAGAATTAAGTGGTGTCATTTTTAATTCAGGTTCCATAGAATTAGAAGTGGCATAGTTTATATGACCAAAGTTAAATGTAAAGCATAATCCCCTATCTCTTAGAAATACTTTTTAACATTCCAGAGAGATTAATGGTATCAGTTTCCCTCTGTTATTTTGGTTCAACCAAATGCTTAACTTGTTTTTGGCCATACAACTAAATTTTATACTAATGGCAATATGGTAACATAAATGCCCTATAATTATAGGGCTTTATGACCTAAGTATTATAAAAAGCCAAGATGCCACTAATAGAAAGAATTTTGGAAGACTACATTAGCTAAGAAAACCCCTAATTTTAGGTGAAGATACTGTCTATAAGATCAACTTTTGGAGTCCTCTTAGGCCAACATCACCTTGTTGTGATTGAAAACAAGTCTGACAGTGCAGTGACCGTACAACCTGTTTGAAACAAGGGCAGCTTTTTGGATTGCAAAACTGAAGATAATCCCATGGAGATCAGATATCTAGATTTTAGCAAAAGCTGTATGCATATTACAGTCATTATTAAGGTATGTTTAATTTAAAGGAATCTCTTTATAGAGAGGTCTAGTTATTGTGAGCTGCAAATTATTTGAATAAACTAGCCAATGCAAATTGTTTCTGACACTGCAGGCAATTTTTAATCTACCTCTCTACTCTACTGTAAAGTTCACCTTTTTCAGTGAGTTCAAGGAAGGCATTGGGGAGCAAACCAAATAGTTAATAGGCTAAAGAGTGCTTCTTCATGGGTACAACCACTCTGCTGTATGAAGCACAGAAAATAACTTGTAGACGAGTTCAAGTACACCCTCATGCTCTGAGCCTGAGCAAGCCTCCCTTGTTTCTTCCTACAACAAGGACCTGACACTACACCGGCGGCGCTGCTGCTGTCACACAGAATGCACTTGGCAGGGTAGCCTCACTTGAACTTCTCAAAAGCCTCAGGATAGTGTCCCATCAATAAATTGGTCTGATTTGGTGGCTGCTTAAATTCTGATGTATGCCAGTCGAAGATCAATGTAGTTCTTCTAAAGTAAGAGTCAATCTCTTAATCACTAGTTAAGATCTTGATGGTACCACTTCGCACAATGGCCACTGCACACAATGAATCCCCGTTTCTATTATCATATCCTAAAATAACTTCAATATTTAAGGTCTAATCTTTTAGTTGGCTTTTCTCTTTGTTTAAAAATACATTTTATCATGAAGATGATTATTTTCGGAGTCCATGGAAAACAGCATGTATTGGAAATGTGTTCTTTTGAATGGAGGACAGTGATTTAATCAGGATATAGAAGCACTTTCATTTGAGATACAGTTCTGGAATGCAATTTGTCCTGTCATTAAAGTCTGAAGGAGAGAGTAGAAGCATATTTATATCAGTTATTGCGCTTTTACAAAACTACCAACTCTGGCATTTACACCAACAGTCTCAGTGTCAAGGAACATGGACATACAAATATTCACACTCAAAACACCCCTACTTGTGGGAATGATATTCCAGGAAATGAAAGAATTAAAGTGTTTCTGACATCTTCATTCAGTTCCCCAGGGTGTGTATCAGGACACAGGAATCACACAGTCTCAGCCTGATTTCTATGCACTTTTCCAGGGCACAGATGACCACCACATGCAGCTGCATGGTGTAGTTCTTTGTAATCATGGTCCAGTATGCCGTCACCCAGAACTGTGTACAAGCTGTTTTTATTTTGAATATAATAGCGTGGTTTTTCTTGTGTTTTCCATACTCAGATGTTCATTACCATTTTACCTGGGTGATTTGCAAATATTAATAGTTCTTCTTCACAAAGACCTCTAAAATGTGAAGTATTAGTTCAAATTTACATGTTAAAAATTTAAACATAGGGAGATTAAAATTAAAATCAAAATTGTTCACTGATTTAGAAAGTCCTGTTTGAGATGTTGAAAAATAAATAGACCTTTTGTGGCATTATACAGCAGTTTGATTAATCAATACTCAACATTTTTTTGCACCTGTTACTGTCAGATTTCTGCAAATCTGACACCAGGAAAATGTGAGCAAGGAAAAAATGAGGGAAAGTTAATCTGTTTTAAACAATTCTCAGATATTCACATACAAATTCTGTGCCTTAATCATATCTCCAGCATGTCTTTGCCATTAAAATATGTTCTACTCCAATTCTAGAATCATTTGCCTTATCCCTGAGCACTTTCCACCTTCCAAAGGAGGTAAAACAAAAGCAGGTCTCAGTCTTCTCTGTGTATTCCAGAGTCATTTGTACAGCATGTCTGTCACTAAACGAGACAAGGCTCTTGTTAAAATAGAAAACAGAAATAAAATTTGAAGATATCAAAATTCAGTCTTATGGCATCATAAAGACATTTAAGCATTCCTCAACAGACCTGAGACACCTCCTATTCCCTACTTTCTTAGGGAAATATTTATTTATATACAGATAGTGAGACCATTGTAGCACTCTAGAACCTGGTTTTCCATCTGTTCTTGTTGAATGTACCTCTGAGGCCCATTGATGCCCAGTAAATCATAGTAAATTCATGGATCCAAATCTGAAACCCTCTTCTCATCCTGTCTTCTACCCCTCTGCCTGAGCTGTCTTCTTGACATCCTGCTTTTCCATGTCCGCGTGTTCAGGTTCCCTCCTCACCCCCAGACATTCAAACATTCTTCCTGCTACACAGCAGCTCCTCTGTCACCACATGCCCAAGCAGAGGGTGTACCTGCCTCTAGCCTGCTTGTCATCTGATCTAGGTGACTTTCTCCTACCAAACTGACTGGGGTGCCAACTCAAGCCACAGGCTCAGATCTGTGTTTGGGATGAGCCACACCACAGTCTAAAGCTGGTTCATGCCAAATGAGAACAAGTTCAAGAAAAAAAAAAAAAAATGCCAGCTAAAAATCTAACATGCTAAATATATGAGGGGATTTTTGGTGGTTTTTTTCCCCCCATGAAAATATTTGTTTTCATGTGAGAAAAGCAAAAGACACATCTTTGGCACTCAGTTCATATCTGTAAAATATTTGGGGTTCTTTCTCCCAAACCACTGCAGACTCTAAAATCAAAAAACTTATTTATCCCCATAGGCATTCATTATGTGTCTTTTTTTTCTTTTTGTTTGTTTCGTGTTTATTTTAGCATCGGTGTTTCCCAAGTCTATTTCTCTGAAAGGACTGGAATTTACCAAAATGTTTCATTCTGAGACAGATACTTAGGATGAATGCTCTAAGCCCCCATTATTCAAATCTGAGGAAGTTACAAACAACAGGAATTAAGATTTTTCAATGGAAAGTATTAGGCAATTTTACATTTTCTGATATGGAAGCAAACTTCAGACTATGAACTGATTTATAGCTGTAGAGTTAATAAGTATGCAGAAGACATAAAAAGAATCGATCAACCCTCTATGGAATCTTTTGAATGGCTTAGTAGCTTTGGCACAAATTTATAATATGCTGTTGCTCTTTAAAATGCTGTACACACAAGAGAAGACTGCAGAAATAATCCTGTTCCCCTTATAATTAATATTTTTCATTTCCTTCCTTCCTTCCTTCCTTCCTTCCTTCCTTCCTTCCTTCCTTCCTTCCTTCCTTCCTTCCTTCCTTCCTTCCTTCCTTCCTTCCTTCCTTCCTTCCTTCCTTCCTTCCTTCCTTCCTTCCTTCCTTCCTTCCTCTCTTTTGTCTGTTTTTTTTTCTCCTCCCCTCGGCATCTGACACCTGAAGAGTATCATTCAGGCTTTTTGTCTTTATGAATCTGTTTCCTTTTGGCTTTCATTCCTTCAGTCTCTAACTTAGTATAAACTGTTTCAGGAAACAAGAGCATGATACTGCAAGCGAAAGTCTGTATTTTTAGGTAAAATACAAACAATATGAAAAATAGACCATGAGGAAACTTGCGCAGTTCTAAAATCTGCAGAGTGTTTATTTTTCATCACCTAATTTATCACTACCATCCAATTTATTTTTTTGTTTATAAATATCTAAAAGGACATGAAATTACATCTATTATTTGTATGGAAAAAGTCCAAAATTAAAAAGTTGGATGATTTGACGTTCATATATGACTCCTAAGTGCCTAGCATTCCTGAAACTGTGTTTTAACAATTCAAAGCCGCCTGAAGTCACCAGACCGGTTTTACTTGTATAATAACCATAGAATCATAGAGTATTTCACCTAATACTACCTAAAACTAAACCACATAGTAACAGCATCCAGAAGATGCTCCTTGAACTCCAATAGGCTTGTGCTGTGCCTTCCCTGGGGAGCCTGTTTCAGTGATGGACCAGCCTGTCAGTGAAAAACCATTTTCTCATGTTCTGTCTGAACATCTGATGCACCATCATTCTATTTCCACATGCCTAAATGACTTCTGATTTAAAAAAATAAAATTATTTGAATACCTAAAGATTTGGTCTCTAGGGAAAAAAACCAAACTGGAAAAGGTTTAACTTTTCAAGTAACTCATTCTCCTCTGCTTCATAATCTCCAATATGACAGCTGTGAAAGGTGGTGTGGACCAAATTAGCCCAAATCTCTCTAGATGAAACTGAGTGTCCTATTTTATGGTGTTCGTTATGAGTATTTCAAATATGGATATCTTTTAGTCTCCAAAGTACCTTGATTTTTCAAGAACTGTCTGTCTCCACTTTGAGCCTGTAATTCAGCTCCAAGCCATCTGGAATCACACCTAACAATTGCAGTGCACTCAGCTCTGTAAAGCTGCTGTTTCACAGACTGTAGCAAATTGCCTGCTTAATTACAATGAGTTTCTACAATCCAATACTATTGACAATGACACAAGCCAAGCACACATAAATGTGGATATTCAAGTTCAAAACATTTTAGGTTCTTTTGCTTTAAGACTTAGTTGCTCTAAGTCATTAGCTTAATGACTTTATTATCCCTTTGCTAAAAGGAGTTTTCATGGAGATGCAGGATTCATAAAAAAATGTAAAATTCTAACACATTTTTCCTGCTTCCAACAAAGCTGCATTAAGTTTTTGGGGTTGGGGTTTTTTTGTTTTTTGTTTGTTTGTTTGTTTGTTTGTTTAATTTTGAAGATATTCTGGGAAATAGATAAAACCAGACATTGACAATATTTCAGAACATTCCACCAACTGGTAGAAAACAAAACTATAGTACCCAAACTCCCAAGCTCCCAAGGTCAGATAGGCATCCTGACAGGCTCATATCTGATCTGTTCTTAGAAACCTTCGCCAAAGAAGACTGCACAACCTCCCTAAGTGGTCTAATCTGCTGCCTGTCTACACCACTCACAAGTAAACTAATGCCTGAATTAAGTCTGTGGTTTCTTCATGCTCCTATTCTGTCAGGAGGCCATACATTCCTTCTTCCCTTTTGAGCCCTGACATTTATTTATGCCAATTCTGCAGTTTTTTGCTCTGACTATAAATCAGACTGATGAAATGGCATGTTTTTATTTAAAGACTAGCTTCTTTTTTTTTTTTTTTTTCTTTTTTTTCTTTTTTTTTTTTTTTTTTTTAAGTGCTTAATTTTGCAAGTCCAGCTTAGAGGTCAGTCATGTGAAGAGCTAAATCAGTATAACTAAGAGGAGACAAATCTCCTAGGGGGAACTAGAATGAATGGCTAGATGTAGAGAAGACAAATTGCATTTGGGCTGTTAAAAATGGCATGGTTATCGTTAAACCACAGTCTGCAGGTCATCATCACAGGATAGCTCCTTACTTGTTTTGCTGCTCCCAGTAAGTTTCTGATCAGTAGCTGAATTTAAAATAGAAAGTAGTCAGGAGGTCACATTATGATGGATGAAAGATGGCTGAAAGATGGTGGAGCTGAACAGCTGTAACCATGTAGGTATCACAGAAGGTGTGGTTCCCAAACTATCTGCTTGCTCTGTTTTCCCTCTCTTTTTCCCAGCCTCAGTTACTCCTTACCCCATTTTCCACTTGTCTTTCCCCCTCTCTTGGATGAGTTCTGGTGTGCCTCCAGCCTCCCAGGGCTTCTGTTACGCTCAGTAACCTGACAAAAATATACTTGCCTTTTTTGCTGGGACAATGAGCTGCCCTGGTTCAGCAAACCATCAGATGAGCAGCAGCAGCTGGGTCTATGCCATAGGTGGAGGCAGGAGAAGGAAACTGCACTGTCACTGTCTGTAGGACACATAAGAGGGATTTTAAAGTCCCTTATACCATAGGAAATGTCAAGATGTTATTCATTCCTTGTGCTAAACAAAGCATGCACCAAGGACAGTGTCTTATCTGCGTGGCCTTTCACAAGCACAACCAGGATTTGTAAAGCTGTGGCTGCTGGGGTTGCAGTCTAGCTCAGTCATGCTCCATTCTCATTCGTTTTACTAGACCCACTGAATTCAAGTAAACTCAGCACAGTTAATAAGTATTCACACTGGGAAAAAAGGACTATAGAAAGGATCATTATTTTAATCAGTAAAATGAACTTCATTTTCCTTAAGTCTAACAGAAACAAACTGACTGCAAAACAGGCAAAACCACAAAACAGCCCAAGAAAAAAAAACAGACCATAAAAAATAAACAGCAGGGTTTAAAAAACCTTGCCTTATTTCTTTCCCTGAAGGCAACAACAGGTTTGAGTTTGAGCCCAAGTCTCTCCCTGAGATAAAGGCCAGCATACCCTCACACTCCACTCGAGGTCTTGGTAGGTGGGTGGCCTCATTCATCTTGTTAGACCTATTTAGAGAGAGGAGCAACAACACAAGTGATCAGGAAAGGATAAGTGCCAAGAAGAAAACCTCACTCAGAGCGCTATTAAAGCATCTTACTGTAGGAATACCTTAGCAGGCTAGACCTGGACTTTGATGTTCTGTCAGCTTTTATACAGTTTGTTGTGCTAAAAATAGGAGTAATTTGCAGAGACCAACACTGGAAATCTTCCTTTCCTCTCAATTCCATTATTTAGTATAAATATTGGCCTTTCTTCACTATTGCTCTAATGTTTTTTCATATCTTCCTAAACATTTGGAACCATAACCTCTGTCCGGGTGTTTAGATTACATAATTTTAACCAAAACAAAACATATGCATATACCATAGGATACATGTAACTTTATGTCAGATGTAAGTGCTCTTTTCTTCTTACTATTTAGCTTTGTGTTGGCAGCCTCAACAGCAAAACGTTGTGGTCATTATTTATGTGGCTGATATTTCGCATTTGATTTCAAGCTTGGGAAAAGTGGATTGTACATTTGAAAAACAATAGTTCGCCATAGTCACTGATTTACTATTTCTCCCTTTTGAAGTTTTTGCTAAAATTAGATTGGTATTATGGCTTGCTTATCCTAGAGAATTACTGCCTTATATAAGACTAATTATACACACAATAAGATTTAAAAAATGTATAGCTTGTTGAAATATTGAAAGTGTAGACATTTTTGCTGAATTAATAAAAAGGGATCTGTACTTATGCTGTATTTTTCTATGATAATATTGCATTGTATAGTAAGAAAAAAAAATCAGTTTCAAATCCAGTTGTATATTCTATACTATTATTTCCAGTAGGATTTATACTGAAACAAACACAATTTTTCTGTAGTGAAGAATTGCTTATTTATCATCCCTCTGTCAGCTTATATCTTTCAGAAAAAAAGTCCACTTTTTCTTAGGATTGTCGTATTGTTCTGACTAAATTCAAAGTTTGAATTTTACCCTTAAAGAAACAAATTGTTAAATGACCTAATTATTATTATATGTCCTAAAGCATGAATCAGTGCAAGAACATTCCTTCTAAGAAATGTTCTTGTTTTTAATGACTATCCATGAATTTTGAAGGTATGTCCCACAATGCAAGAGTATGTCACTGTCACTTTTACAAACTTCTTCAAGGTATATTTGAAGAGAAAAGTTATTTTAAGTGTGGCAGAATGGTAAGATCTTTTCTTCTTAGCTGCTGCAATAGGGTTGTTGAAACAAGTACAGAAGTCAACAGTAGTCATCGTGATTCTTTTCTAATTAAAGTGGATTCCTAGTTAATCTGCACAACCAAAGAATATTTCTATATTGTCTCTAATCCAATGTTTTATACTGTAAAATGCCAATCTTGTGACAGTATGAATTTCCTTAGATACTGAACAGATATACGACACTTGCATTTTCTTAGTTAAGTCAGTTTTCTGAAGTCTGAGTGTGTATCAGTATATAAAAGGCTGGATACAGTTTTTTTTTTCTTTATTGTGCTATCTAATCTGATGGGGTTTTCCTTAATGCAGGACCAGCTTTATGCAAAGTTCAAGGAAAGAGCTATAGTTTGTAGAGGATCTTTAGAATTATACTCTATTCCTTTAATATTTTCTTTCTTATCTGTATCTGGAAGAAATCTTTGAACCTTCCTTTTTAAGTCTAATCAACCACTAATTATTCTGAGCCTACAAAAAGAACAATAACAAAGTATTTGTCATTTTCAGCCCCCAGCATGATATACAGCAGTTATTGTTTTGGGTGCACTTTTAAAAGCTGATTCATGCAGTGTTTAGCATATCTTTTTAGACTGCTCTTTTGAATGTCAATTAGATTGAAACAGAAAATTTAACAGCAATAGCTAAGTACAAGAAAGGATTTACATGTATTAGATATATATCTTATGTCAACATGTCATTGCACATGTATGAAAGAGAGAAGAGAATGAAGGTTAAAGAGAAAAATGATTTGCAATTGCCTACTGGGTTTTAGTAAGAAATAAGAGTAAACTAGAAAGCTGCACCACCACAGAGATTGGATTTAATAATTTATGTACTCATGAAGACTGAGAAAAACTGTGCAGTTTATAATTTTAACACAAGTTGATACTTGTTATTTTAAACTGAAAGCCAAAAGGAGTTCTGAATAGAAAAAAATAAAGTAATGAAGGAAGACATTGAAACAAGATTATAAACTGGAAAAAATAACAATAAATTTCATATTATTTATTCCATTTTAGTTTAATACTCCTTGTAGTAGTAGTAGTAGTAGTACAGAGAAAATTTGCTGCTTACAAAGTAGTCCATTTTACATTACCCATTACAAGATCTTCAATGAGACTCTGCTATGCTAGGTGAAAGAAGATCTTTCTGTGATAAAGATCCATCTTCAAGAAGTTCTTGGTCTTTTTCTCCTATGTTTCATTCAGGGAGGTGGCCTTTTCCTGGTGTGAATCACTGCCCTGCGCACTGTTGTTGAGAAAAGCATAGCAGAGTCTACTGCTCACTTTACCAGCAGTGGAGCTGGGATGAGATTCTGATGAAAAGTACCCTGTAATTTGTCAGATACTGTCTGTGATATCTGAATTTTCAAAGCTGTCTCAAGATAAAAACCTATGTAGAGAAAGGTACTGTTTTTTACAGGCAAAGAATTCAATTTGAAGCAAATACATGTTTGAATTTACTAATTCAAACTGGTTGATGTCCCTGGTCCTTGCAAGAATTTTACAATATAGATGAAATTAAACAAATTAAAAAACCCCAAACAAACGAACAAAACCTACCTCTCAGCAGTCTGAAAACTAAGATTACAAATAAGGACATCTACAGAATTAAGAAACCTTAGAGTCATTTCTAGTTCTGATCATTAGCAATATCCACTCTAGAGTTTCACACATAACTTAATATTTAATTGTCTTAAAATTTTATGTGACACAAGTTTCACAGATATACTGTACCTAACATCACAAATGTACTGATGAACCAGCTTCTGAACTCAGTATTTCTCCTTCAAACCAATACAAGACTTCAGAATTTTGTCTATGCTTTATTTAAAAACAAAACAAAACAAACCCAAAACCAAACAAAAACAACAACAACAACAACCAAAACCACCCACATATTGGAAGTGGTAGTTATAAATCACACTAAAACCACCGAAACTTTGCAACTTTTTCCGGGAATTCTCATCATAATTTATGATGACGATACTGCGTGTGTTAGTTTTAGAATGTGCATATACTTTGGCATTTCAAACAATCAATATTAAGCCTAGTAACACTAAGTTTGTTTTTTTTTTTAATCGATGATCCAATGACTACTCAGTTGACTTGGGATCTTCTGATAATACGTACTGTTGGGATTATCTCAGAGTTCAGAAGACTGTGAGGATGCCAAAACCCCACAAATATAATCAAATTTAAAGGTCACAAAATGATGTAAAATTGGCTGAAATGGTTGTCTGGTGTGTAAAAATACGAGAACATTCCAACTATGAGTATATTACAATCAAACTTCAAGGGGTTGTATTTTATCTTGTCTCAGAAATCAAATATTGCATCAGAGCAGAAAACTGAAATGTTTTCTGAGAAAAGTTAACTAATGGAAATAACCTATAAGGGAAAGAGACAAACTTCCACAACAAGAGAAATAAAAACTTAGGTCTGTGGAAAATATGTGAAAGCCAATATATATTCTAACAGTAAGCAGACACCTGTAGACTGGATGTGTCCTGGAAACAGGTGTGTGTGGCTGCACAGAGGATGCTACTCAGGCATTTTCATTTTGCCTTGTCTGAGTTGAAGTCCCAAGAGCAGCAGGGCAGGGAAGAAAAAGTAAAAAAAGAACATATTTACAAGGTTTGTGAAAAAGGGTTTACATGTTAAAGGACAGAGAGGACTGAGGTATGGAAACTTAAGGTAAAAACAAAAAGCAGGAAAGAAAATTTTAATGAGAATGCTTTCATAGGAGGAGCATAAAGGATGATAATAGTTCAGTCTACTGAAAATCAAAGATACTAAAAAATATGCTAGGGCAGATAATACAAAAATAAAGAAAAAGAGCTAGAAGTCTCATCAAAAGAACAAAATATGATGTAATTTGTAGAAGAGAGATATACCAATTACCCCTTTTAATTCAAATTACATCAATATTACAATAAAAGATTAGTTAATAGAGACAGTGGAACAAGGGATATATCCTTTGTCTAGTACATCACATTTTGACTGCAGACTTAGATCCCTAGAAGACTGTAGACCCAATACAGACCAGATAGATAAAACCTTTTGAGAGTATTTTTTATAATATGTGGCAGAATTGCCCACTGGTAACTGAGGTTTTTGGCCATGGGTAGAGAGTCCTGCAGGGATATGATGTCCAGCAGTTTCTAAGAATATGTCTGTGAGAAGACTTCAGTACAAGACTTCAACAAAATATTTGAGGGAGGCATTTTTCTGGACTGATTCCAGCCAACAAAAAAAATATTCACTGGTACTGTGGGGGCTGAAGGCAACATGAATGAGAACAACAGTGAATTGACAGAGTTCACAGCTTTTCAGAAAGCAGCCCAGAGACCAGAATAACAAGCAACAAATGAGCAGGCAGTGAGCAAACACTGGGATTTGAAAAGTAAGCTTAAGGGGAAAGGAGGTGAAACCGGCAGGTTTCAACAAATAATTTTAAAGGTATAGGTTCAAATTGCCCCACTCGTATTGATACAGAGAAAGGGACCAGTATGGCTAAATCCAAGGCTGATTAATGACTGCCAGATAAGCAGAAAAAATAGGAAAAGGGAAAAATAGATTGGATTTTCATTAATAAAATGTAGGAGCAAAACAAAGACCACAGAAACACTGTACACAGAGTTAAGAAGAACACAAAAGACTCTCTCTCTCAGAAAAAAAAAAAAAAATATATATTAAGTGTATTTGTAATCAAGTTGACAAGCAAAAGCTGAAGTTAAAAAAAAAGGGAAATTTTCTAGTAGATAGTTCTTGGAAGGCCAAAGTGTGCATTATTGTCACAAATATATTGACTACTGTGACGTCAGTCTGTGAGATAACAGAAAAATATTTTTTAAATTTTGTTCTTACAGGACAGTGGGGCCTATAAAATGTGGAAATGCTTCAGTGAAGTTCATTACATGGTGTTTTAAAAAATTAGTTTCTTCCTATAAAGTTGTAATAAAGTCATAATAAATATATAAGCACATTTAGATATTTCTGGTTACCTTTGAAGGATATAAAAGAAATACTTTGCAAATATAATATTAAAAAAAATCTTTCTTAATTCATGTCGGATTAAAAAAAAAAATCTAGATAAGATTAGTTTAGCTATCATTTACATAATTTTAGAAGTTGTCCATTTTAAATTGAGGACATTGAATAAATGTTCATTTGCTTTGTCACACATATATGGATGTCTGTGAAGATGTAACTGAAGTGAGTTGCATTCCTCCAAACACCAGATTTGGAAATGGAAATTTCTGTCTCCCTTAATAGAGCTGATCCCATTAAACAAACTAGACATACTTTGAATTGGATATATTAGTGTGAAATTTTGTGGTGCTTGTATATGCTTGTTAAGCATTACTGGGACAGAGTAATCCCAAATATTGAATTATTTTTTTTCCTTTGGAATAGCTGCAACACCACTTTTCCTGTCTAGTATCAAAGATACCTGCTTCCGTGTGGGACTTGTCTAAAAGTATATAGTTCCAAGCTCAGGTGGTCTGTAATATGTTTCATAGGAAAATCACTCAACTTCCTTTTCTTGTGAATCAGATTCACATCCCATTCTCCAGAGATGAGATGCAAGTAATTTAAATCAAGGTTTTTCAGACTTTAGATCCATATTGGACCATGTAATTAATTTGTTGTAGATGTGGTCAAAGTCCAGCAACATCAAAATCTCACAAAGTTCTCCTGCTCCTTTTTTTCAGCCTGATCTCTAAAGTCATTTCTATAATATCTTGATATCTCTAATGACATAAATTACAAGTCAGAATAATAAGCTGAGACTATGTATTGGTGGCAGCAGAAAAATTCTTTCATCATCTGAAAGACAACTCTGTTTGGGATGACTCATTGGAGGAATATATGGGTTTTTTTCATTTTCCTTTAACTTTACAATCATTATTCTTAGGAAAAACGGACAAGGAAACAAAATTGGAATGCCTTTTTTTTTTTTTTTTTTTTAATGTATTTGTCAGTTGTATGCTCATTAGCAATCTGTATTTACCACTACCTGTGAATCAAATGCATAGCCAACATTGAAATTAATCATGAAATTAAATGAAAAATGTAGAAATTCAAAGTAGCTTGTGAAAGACAGATTGTTCTGTATTACGGTTATATCACAAAGGCTAACAGGGGAAAATGGAGCCGAAAATTAAGGTAAATCCCATAAGGAAATATCTGACTTTCCTCTTCATCCTGTTCACTTGTTAGAACTTATTTAATTTGCTATATACAAATGAGATTTAAATTATATTACCTATAGCCTAAAGCAATAAGCATTTATTTTAGCTTGTAAAAGGGTAAACCATATTTTGTTGTCTGATTAGTACTGCATTATCTCATTCTTTAGCAAATATTGACTAAAGGAAGAATTCTGTCTTCTTCCATTCTTCTACAATATTCTTCTCCTCTGACAGGAACACAGATAAAAGAAAATTAAATATTTAATCTTTTATTTATAATCCACTGCATGATCAAAATGCAGTCTGTGGGGCAGAGCATACATTTCAGTTTTCTAGTTGCATCTGGAAAATTACCCATTGATTTGTTTGGCAATTAATTTCTACAAGATACCTATAATTACAATTACACAAACAAAGTCTTTTCTGCAACTGGTGGTATTCTGGATTCATAGCATACTCATAGAAAGCAGATTTTACTTGGAATATAAGCAGTAAAATAGTTATGATAAGGAGTCACTAATTCTGAAGCATATTGCACTTTTCTTCCTGTGAAAGAGTAGAGCAAACAGTGCATTACAGACATTGTTGCAGGTCCTTGATTTCTACTAAGACCATGATAAACAGTTGCTGCTCTCTATGAATAGTGATCTCTATTACCTTGATCAAATCACTGAGGGAAAGGAAATCCAAAGTTTTTAAGTATTCTGGGGTTTGTAAAGTTTTGTAATTCCAATTTCCTCTAGCAACCTGTCCTCTCCAAACGATAGGAAGAGATTTACCCTGTTGGTCTTCAAACACAGTCACATTTAGCAGTAAAACAGTGTTCAAAGTTTTTCCCCATTAGATGATTAGCAGTTTTCAATGATATCTGAGAGTATCACTTGAAATAAATTTTGTTGGCTTCTACACTCCAAGAGCTGTATTAGCTAGTATGCTTGTTTTCTGTGTTTTGGTGTTGTGAGATCTGTTGGATAAGAGAAAACCTTACAGCTGAGAAAGGCAACAAACCAGAGAGTACTGACTAAGGCATAAATTAAGGGATCAAATATTACCGATGCTGGTCTATGTAACAGTCTCTAACAGGAGAAAGCAGTTCTTTATTTCATTTGAAATTATGCTTAAAGCAGCTTGGAAAAAATTCAAAAGAGAAATTTTGTATTTTAAAATATTGTTGGAAATAGTTCACCTATTAATAGAACGTTAGGTGCTTACTACCAAAACATCCCAAACTGTAAAATAGAATTACCAAACCAAACAAACAAAAATGCAAACAAACAAACAAAATACAAACAAAGGGGGTTGAGGGGGGTGAGAAATAAGCAACAAAACACCAAAGTCTTGGACCTTGCTCTAGAGAATCTTGATATCCATATATTTTACTGGGGGCTCAAAGATCCCCAGTATTATAAAGCCTAGAGTGTGCTCATCCTAGTCAGTTTCTGTTTTAGCTTTCCCTTCTGCTGTTTTGAAGAAGACCATATATGGAGTGTCTATAAACAACAACACTAATTACTAATTTGAAGTTAAAGAACAGATCTCCCCAGTATATTTTATCTTTGGCCAAAGCTCGGAACATCTCAAAAATGATCTTAGAAACCCATACCCTACTGTAGAGATTATGTAATATGCATCTGTGCAAACCTTCAACAAGGTTTCAGAGTCAGGAGACTATAGAGTCTGAATCAAATTTCTCTGTATTCTCCCTGGGGTCAGTGACAAATCAGCAGCTGTTTGCTTCCATCGACATAGTCCGTCTGCCGCTGATGCAACAAAAAGACGAGTTTGAATTCTTGTGACTCAGCTCAGGCGAGACAGTGGGGTGGGTGGGTGACTGGGTTTACAGATTTTAGACCAGGTGTGTTGTTGTCAGATAAGCAGAATGGAAAATGCTGATGCTTAATTGCTGTGTACTTGCATTGAGAGGGATCACACAGTAAAACGAGGAACAAAAGACTTACAAGGTAAGTAATTCTGTTTAAAATTGTTGTATAATATAGCAACATTGTCTCGAGATTAGAAAGTTTGTAAAATAGGCTAGATTTGTGGGTTCTTATGAAAGCTTTCTTTTAGCTACTGCAGCAACTATTTTTATACCATTTTCTGCAATGTGGTTGTATTTCTAAAAGCTGTCCAGGCGAAGATTAATGCAGTAAAAATTTTCACTGGTGATGGTAATGAGATTCATTGATACCTTCTCTTTCTTCTGTGGGAAGTGAAACAGTGGGAGCTTTCAGAAACCCTGTATAGTCTTCCAGTTCTCAAGGGCCACTTCTAGCTTTAATTTATATCAATGTAAAGAGTAGCCTGTTGGAGTCAAAGTGCTTTACTTTCCATTCTTTTCCCTGTCCTTTGAGCAGCTGCCTGCTGGGAGCTGTCAGGAGGGGTCCTTGTTCCCTGAGACTCTTCTGTGACAGTGACCTTTATGCATGGAGAGCCCAAAGTGATTCTAGTAATACTAAAATACTTCAACAGAGGATATAATATTATTAATAGTCTTCTGCTGATATTTATCATAGCTCAAATGACTGGGACACATCGGAAACTTATGCACACAATGCACCTCTTAAATATGTCATTTCATGTTACAAGTATCTTAGTGCAAATGTTTGTTTTTAGAAACAGTCTCCTCTATAAAGCCAGTCTAAAGCCTCTTGAACTAGATGGTTTCAAAGACTTGAAATGAGAAGTTCAATGAACTTCAGATCACATTATGAATTTCACCCTGCTTTCCACTGTTCACTAACATTTGGTCTACATGCATGTCTACAAGCCATAGGTTTGTAAACACTTGTGTGTAAACCAGAGGCATATCTGAATTGACTCTCTCATTGTCATTTAGAATCTAAGATAGTTTAAACATTCATAAAGAAAGACCTTTTTTTTTTTTTTTTTTTAAGTCATTAAATATTTTTAAAAATTTAGAAGGCAACTGCATAAGTCATCTCCACATTGAACCAATTGGACTGGCAAAAAATGTTTCTATGTCTGCCATAAATTATGTCTTTGATCATATTTCCACAGTTTAAAAAACTGCATAATTTTGTGGGATAAAACCCCAAAACTGAATAGTCACTCCAAGACTGATCAGTTCTGAATGCAAATGCTGCTGACATATAGCTGACTTTAACTGACTGATGCTGTCCCAGATCTACTCACAATAGAGAAAAAGACAGTTTGCCTGGATCTAAATAATAAAGATTTTAGAAGTTCAAATGCATCTCTTCAATTAGTAGCTAGTGTATTTTTTGAACTGTTATAATTTTGTGTTCACATGAGGATTTGCCCCACAATATTCAGGGCATTCATAAGTTGCTTTAGCTGCAAAATGATTTCACAAAAACATGATTTCACACAGGCTGTGTTTTGGCAGCCTTGTCTCAAGGTGACAAAAGCGCAGATAACAGAAGCAGCACTCCCATCTGAAAAAATGTTTTTATCTCACCACAGAGAGGTGGAAGAACTCAATGTTACTTCGATGCTATCTGAACACTTAAGAGAAATGAAAAAATCTTTTTAATTACTTAGCCTTATGTGGCATGTGCAGGTGTGGTGCAATCTGTATTTCTAATTTGTTTCTTTATTAGTATCAGTGCGCATCCGAGTTCCAGTGCCTACATGAGTATTCTGAATATGTTATTGACAATACATTTCCTTTTCCCTATCCCTTTGAGAAACCTCATGACCTATATGGTGGATAAGAAAGCAATTTATTGCACAATCCATGGTTGTTTTAATGCCCAACCTTCCACATTCTTTAAAATGTAGGTATATCTCAAAGGCATTTCAACACCCATCTTTTTTTTTTTAACTTTCACAACAAAAGCCAAAACAACAGCTAAGCAAACTCAGTAATGGACATTTTTCATTCTTTCTTTGAAGCAACAGCCCTCCGCAAGCAAAAATTCTTACTGGGGGTAATCTGGAACCTGGGATGATATTTACTCAGACATAGCTAATGAACCTGGAAGGGACAGTCTAAAATTCAGTCCCTGACACTTAAAAGACTAGCCCTGGGTTATATTTGAGGATGGTCAGCAAAGTGCTGCTTGAGTCAGCTCTGTGTTGTTACAGCAATGAAGGCTAAATTCTATTACCAAGTTATTTGCAGTCATTCAAGTAAAGTGACCATGTCCCACATGTTGGTGCTTGTGAAACATCATCTGGAGAAAGATGTTCAGTTTGGGGCCCCCAATACATGAAAGATGTTGACATGGTAGAGCAAGTCCAGAAGATGGCCACCAAAATGATAAAGCACATGAGGTTTATGGAAAGGCTGATAGAAGGAAAGGTGGAGCCAGGCTCCTCTGAAAGATGCAAGACAAAAGGGCATGAGTTATAATAATTGATATTTCACTTAAATACTGTGGAAACAAATTTTTGATCCTTTTACAGTAACAAGGGTCAAGCCTGTTGAGAGACTGCCCAGTGAAGCTGGGAGAGGATTCTTCTCTGATGATATTTAAAACTTGACACCATATTGCCCTCAGTAACATGATCTAAATTCAAAGTAAGATCTAAATCTGACAGTGGCCCTTCTTTGAGCAGGGAGTCAAACCAGGTGACCTCCATAGATCTTTTTAAATCTAAGCTATTTTATGATTCCGGTAAAAACCTGCATGCTTCCCAACTTCATAATCTTTCCCTACCAGCACACTCAAATGTTTTTTCTCAGTTGAGTTACAAAAGAACTCTTTGTTACCTATGCCAATAACTTAAAGCAATCAAAAGTTTTGAATTTTGTCTCTCTGAAAATATATACCCAAATTACTTTCTTTACTACCTATGGATTTACTAGAATATATACAAATTTGAAATTCTCAGTCATGGTGTCAATGAAAAGGTCTACAAGCTATATTCAATTTGTTTCCAGATACTCTCTTTGATTCCAGACAAACCAGCTACCCAGGCTGCTTTTTTGACCTAATTATATGCTCTAAAATCCAGAGTGCATCTTTTTCTAAAGCACACTTGATGTGATATGGATTTATTATCCGCTCCACATACAGAACAGCAGGAAATCAATGTGCACACAACTTATTCATCTTCCAAGAGCTGATAATAAAAAAATAAAAGTCAAAGTACTGACCGTACATTCATATTTACTCTCCAAAATGTGGTATGTACAGTGTGGAAGATTAATAGAAGGGGAATGAAAGTTGTTTGTGAATTTTGAAGGCAAATCATCTGCTACTATAAATTATTTAAGCATTCTCAAAGTCAATAGAGCTATGAAACTTTACAGCAGCTACAAGCCTGTCCCTTAACAAGTCATATTCTTCCACATTCTAGTTAGATTTTGAATAAAAACTTTAATAATCTCCTTTAGAGCTCAGCCAAAACTCACCAAGGTCAATGAAAATGTTCCCAACAAAGGCAAGGGAATTTTGATCAAAACTTTTACTTTTTAAGTAGTTTGCATTGCAATGTCTACCTTAGTCCTGTCAAAATTATTTTATTTATCTTGGGGGGAAAAAAATGAGAAATTCTGGGATATGCACAGAGATTATTTGAATATATATTAGTGAAATAAACTGATGTTAAGGTTGCTTCAAATGCCTTTGCAATCCAAAGAAGGAAATGTCATTATTCAAGTTTGATACCTTCTGGACACCATTTTTATGAAAGACACCTATTTTTCCAATTTCGGCTACATTATGCCAATTCTTTCTCTCTCCTCACACTTCATTTTTAAGTTTTACACACACACACACCCCTTCAATCTCACTTTGCTCAATGAAGTTCTGATAGATACATCAGAAACGTACTATATTGGTGGCTGAGAGGCAGTTCAAGTGTTTCACTCAAAGCAGTGTCTCAGAGAGGGATGAAATGTTCTGTAACATAAGCCAGAATATTTTGTATATGGATAATGGAAGAAACACACATTCAAAAATCTGTATCTCCTTTGTCTTGCCACAGCAGACAGATGTAAAAACCTATCTCACTTTTATTTGCTTCCTTAGAGAGTCAAACTTGAACAGCTTCCCACATAGCTGTAAGAGAAGAAAGAATTGGATTGGAGAAGAGGGAGTATTTTGGGGTTTTTTTTCCAAGACAAATTACCCTTTAGATCATATTTTAAAATGTTAAGTAATAGAACTGCCACATTTGGATGTGATGCCACATAGAAGCTGCTCAAGGAAATCTTTATTTCTTATTAGTACATAAACATTTGACACTAATTTCAGATTAAATAGCTGAGTCATGAAAGAATTTAAATTAGTGCTCAATTGGTGCTGTGCTGATATGAAACTGTTAAGATAATATTAGGCACTTAAAACAGCGTGAAGGGAAATCCAACATTTATTTTAAAAAATATTTTTGCTATACAATTCTGTATTATTATTCATACCATTAGCAAATTTTACATAAATTAAGGCATTTTTAAAACTTCGAAAGACTGCTTTTGAATACTCCTCCGTTAGAATGAATCTCATATGGAAGAAGCAATTTTATCCTACAATGGTTTCAGATATTGGAATGATTTCAAAGTTGTTTTTTCTAAAAAAAATACCTTTTTAGGCATGATTCAAAAAGAACAATTTAGGTTTTAAATTTCAGTGGGACTGTTCTCTAGGACTAATGTCCGCAGTGTTGGGGTGACAGTTTATTACTCCCTGATGTAGGGCTGTGAAAGAAGTCTTTTGGCTGCTATACTTCTTCCTGCTAGTAAAATTCCACAGCAACAGATAACAGGCATCTTTTTTATCATTATTAACATTTTTAACCATTTGTGTTGTCCATGTTTCTGTGGCACTGCACCACAATCTTAAATTATGATACAGTCTGCAGTGAACACCTATTTTAATGTATATTATTTGACTCCTTGCTCTAGTGTTAATAAATATTTAAATTATCAAATTAATTACAATAATTTAATCAATTAAATTAATTTTTAAAGTACTCATTCAGGATATCTGTAAAAATGAAGGAAGTAACAGCTTAAGCTTTTTTTAAAAAAACTCTTCATTTAAATTTTTCAGGTAGCACACAGATTCTTCAGGTATAATTTCAGCTAGATTTTTTATGAATAATCTTGTAGGGACATTTGATCCAGTCTGTTGTCAGTATTCAGTACTGCCAGTGGAACATTTCAATTGACCTGATCTTTTTGTTAGAAGAATTTGATATCCTGAATTTGTAGGGATTGAACGGTGCTCTGTAATGGTTTTCTTTTTCAGCAGATTAGGACAAATTGAGATAGATTCCCTTTAAAGCACTTTAAACGCAGTTTTTTCTGCTAGAAGGACAACAAAAATGGGAAGATGATGCTGAGTGACTGATGTTCCAGTGGATAATATTTTAGGTTTAAAAATGAACAAAAAAGAAAACTGTGTTTTCCAGTTGTGGCAAAGCCTGCCTCTTGCAAGAGCACAGCAACAAACAGAGTTAGTTACAGGTCTGATTTGTACACATTGATCCAGAGAAAGATTTGAATCTGACTATTAAAACTAATGCCAGCTGTCTGCAGCACCCCTGGGACATATATGCCAGATGGAGTTTGCCAGAGTAGTATAACCATGTCCCTTCCCTGCCAATATGTTCCTTTACACCAGTGGGACTTGGGGAAAGCACTTGAGCTAACTATGACACAGGGGAACTCCTTGGCTAGGGCTTTCTGCTTTCTTTGTCCAGAAGACGCAATGGAAAAACATGAGAGGGAAAAAAACACCAAACAGTGACTCCATCTTATCAGTTATTATAGCTTTTCTGTATGTTTCCTCTGTGTTGTTTGTTTTGCCATTAAGGGCTCAGTACTATAGCCTGTTATTTGATCGCTGCTTGAATCCCTTATGAGTGATTTTTCTGAGGACAGTTTTCTGAATTCCAAAATGGTTACACTTGAATTGAACTTGATTTCCAATTCATCAGGCAGTGGGTTGTATAAATCCATTGCTAAATATGACCATTCTCTACTCATTTCCACTTGCATGAACTATATTCATTCCCTTTTAAAGGTAGTGGAGCTCTCCTGCAGGCTGAAGAGCCAGGGACATCCAAGTCTCTTTAATATCTTAACCAGTGATGGGCTAGGACCATACTGGTGGTCATTTCATCTGATTTAACAGAGTCAGCTGTTAACACAGCCAGACCTAAATCAGTGGCTAAAATGCATCAGACAAGCTCTTTTCTACTCTGTCCTTCTGGGACCTTGGCTTTCCCTATTTCTAGAAGGGTTTTTCTAAGTTTGCTGCTATTTAAAAAGCACAGATGTTGTTTCTTCTCTTCCCTATCACTGGTGCATGGAAAGTGGAAATCTAACAGTGAGTTATTATGCTAAAAAATTCTGCTGTCTGTTTCTCAGGTGCACATCACAAAAAGACTAATTTTATATGGATTTTCCTGTTTGTTATCAGAAGCAAAATAATAATACCTCTGATATTCAGGTATATAAGTGTTTGATTTTTATTTTCCTTTCTCTTCTTTTCTTTCCTTCATTGTGTACAGGGAGAAAGAAGGGTAGTTGCAATGCTTTACAGCTATCAGAAAAGATATGTTATGGTGTCCTGATTGGAAGCCAGTAATTTAAACAAGTCAATAAATTTGCTTTTGAATAGGGAATTTATGTGGCTTGGGAATTAGCTGTACCACAGGTGACATGATGCTTTGTACTACAATACAGAGCACCATGTCACCTGTGGTACAGTTAACATCACTAGCCATTTTCACATCATTTAGGATATCCATGGTTCACAGTGAAAACTGTGTTTTTACATTTCCCTTAAGTTTACCGTGTTGCTGTTTTCTCACCTACTTTTTTAATATATATACTAACAACACACATCTTCTGTGTTCTACACATTTTTTACCATTTTCTGGAGCTCTCCAGAAACTATCCCAGAAAATCAGGAGCTGTTTATAACATGACTGTGCCTATGTGCTGAAAACTAAAAGAACAGGGCTTCGAATAGGTATATTTTTGCAGGAGGTTAGGACAGCTAACAGCAATGAATTTCCAGTGAGTCTGTCCAACACAAGAACTGTTGCTTGGTGAGCCTGCCTTCACCCTGTGTTACTGTCAGCAGGGTTGGAAACCATGAAGAACAGGGGACTCTATGAGGAGAACATGTCCCCACTGCTCCATTCATGGGGAAAAAACCAGGAGCTACTGGCTAAAAGCAGGACACAGGCAGAGCTTCAAAGCTTCCTGGAGATCCACAGTTTGATCTCTACACCCTCTGACCTCCAAGTAGTAAGAAATGGTCATAGATGGTGTATTTGTGTGTTTAGCTGCTCCTGTGCATTTTCCTATTGGTATGAAAGGCTCTGCTGAAGTTCTGCTCTCTCAAAATAAGCCCAGCTGCTGTTTCAAGGCAAGAGGCTGCCTAACATGCTCACTCCCTGCTTTTAGCTGATTAGTCATTACTGCAAGAACTGTTCAGTTGCACAGCTAGTGTCTCTCAGCCCAGTACAAAGGACTTCCCTTCCTTCTTGTAAAGGAAAATGAATAATCCCAGTGTCAAATATTACAGTCTATTGTGGTCAGCAAATTTTCTGACTGTTGGGTTTTTTTGGGTTTTTTTTCCCTTCCCTGCCCTCCTACTCCCTGAATGGTAAGTTACTGGTGAGTGATCTGGACTGTCTGGCTCTCTGCAGGCTATTTCCTTTTGCTTCACTTTTCATTTTGAAAAACATGCAAACTTCCATCTGTTTCTTGAATACAATCCTTCTGAGATCTAAGCATGCATGAGCTTTTTGTGCTGAAGAGGCAGGTTTCTTAGGACCGTATCATTTTATACGAATGCATTTTGACATTGGTTTTCTGCTTTCTCATGCTCATCCTACCTGCATATTGTGTTTTAGGTGTCACTCAGAGTAATCATTAAACTTCTATATTGCTTACAATGCAATTGGGCACCAATGTTAAGTACAAGCAATGGCAAAGCTGATCAACAGTAAAATCTCAGGTTTCTGTTTTTAGCCAGGGTGTATGTGCTTCTGCTCTACAGCAGATGTTTCTGCCTTTGAGGCAATTTCAATGCTGAGCTATTTTAAAGACAGATTATTCTACATGAACAAGTAAATACATAATTAATTCTGCTTTCAACTTTTAAAGATTTTTTTTTTTTTTTTTTTTTTTTTTTTTTTTTTTGGCCACTGAGAGAAAAAATGGAACTGTCTAAAATGAAAGCTCTGAGAGTTTATATAATTCTTCTTCCATCAGATGGTGTTCCAGTGACAAAGGATAATTGGTTCTGACCAGGGATAGCTTTGATTCATACCTAACACTGAGAGGTAGGATGTGAGTCAGATTACTAAAGGCTGTCATTATATAACTGAAGAAATGCATGTAAACCAGACCCCATTAAAGAACATTGCCTCAGAATTTGTACCTCTCTCTAAGACAGGTGATGCTGAAAGCACTTTTTTTGCTTCCTGTCTTGCCATACGAACTGTATTTGTTAATTAAACCTGGGACAAAATTAATTTAGTTTAGAGGCCCCAGCTATGCAACCTCTCCTCAGAGCTGTCTTCCAATTTTACTGCAGTTTCTGAGTACGTTCTTTAGGGTAAGAGAGGTCATTTTGCTGAGCAAAAAATAAATAATGTTAGCATTGTTTATTTATAATGTTTATTTATTTACAATGTTTATTTATGTTTGTTTATTTTTTATTTATTTATACACTGTTGCGTGCACTGGTATGTTTTCTGGAGAAATATTTCTATGGCTTCTTGTGATGTAAATGCAAGGTTCTGTGGTGATTTGTGATGGCACTTCCTTGTTCTGGCCTCCTGGAAGGAATTTGGGTGAAATTGGAATTGTGAAAGGTGTTTTCAGTGGTGTGTCTTTGCTGCAAAATGAGAGAAGTGCTGTTCCAAATAAAACTTTCTAGTTTTTAGGCAGTCCTATTTAGTCACCCAGATAGCAAAAGCTTAAACATCAGTAAAATTGGAAGTTTCATTGGATATTATTTTAGGTTCCAGACAGGCAAAAATGGATGGAAAAAGACACAAAGGAAAATGCAGACTGAGCTGCTCTTTCAGCACAAACTGCTGAGATTCATCAACACCAGGTGAGCTGAGATGTCTCTATGGCTCTGTTCAGGGCTGTATACCAGGAGTGGTCCAGCTGCCCTGGAATGGCACAGGGAGATACGGGGCAGTTTCCCTCTGCATCCTGCCTTAGTGACTCAACCACATCTCTGTCCCACAGGATGTGACCCATGGGTCTTAGCTCATGTATCTGAGTGGAGCAGAAGAACACAACACAAATATTCCTTTGATGTGAGATGCTCTGTTCACATTCTTACAACTCTTGCAGCATTGATTTTACCTTTTTCTTTACTTCTTCATTCACTGTGGTTTTTGTAAATGTTTTTTGATGTGTGTGTGTGTCTTTTCAAAATTATATGACTATACTTGCTTTCTTTTCAAGAGTTGTTGGTGTTTAGACTATAATGTTTGGGAAAAAATATAATGTAAAAATTATCAGAAAACAATTAATTTGAAGAATGTGATCTTGTAGATACAATTCTGAATGGGGCAAAGTAAGTTTTGGGTCTAGGAATGACTTTTTTTTCATCACATTGATTGAAGCCTTTGGTGCTGTACAGTGTTAGCAATCCACCCTTAGAGAAGGAAGGAAAAATCATTAATTCTGACAGCAGAAGCAATGTCTCTGAATGGCCTTATGGATTTTAATTTCTTTTTCTCATTCCAGTGTGTACATTTGAAGTGCATATTCTTGAGAACTTCTGTTTTGAAGTTTGTGTGCAGTTTCAGATAATACAACAACAACTTCCAAACATCACTCTCGCTAAAATTTTCTTTGGTTAATATAATATTTTAATGTTTTATAGTCTTCCAAAATTTCTGTCTTCCATAAGGAAGGCAAAGTGTAGGACTTTTGGACTTTTTGGTCCCAGACTTCTTTTATGTAAGTACAGGTTATTTTTTCAAATAGATATAATATTATCTTTCATAAATATTAAGGCAATGTTGGTCCTAACAGTCAAAAAAAATTATGTAAACTAATTTAAGACACAACATTGGAATTTTGGTGCCACTATTTCCCTCCTGAGTGCCATTCATCTTGTAGGTGGAATAAAAAAGCAGGATTGGTTTTGGAAAAAAAACCCTGTGTGTCATTTGGCTAAAACAGGCAGTGACAATCAACCATCTTTTATTAAATATACATGGAAGAGAACAAGTTGCAGATGTTGTGTTCACATAACCCCAAGTCAATTAATGACTCAGTGTCAATGACTCTGGTTTTCATTTGAAAAACTGGTATTTCAGACACAGGGTAATTCCTGGGAACACCCATTCATGCAAATTAAATTTGTAGATCAAAATGAATGGATTTTATTCCTTAATAGGAGAGAAAAAAGAAAAAAAAAAAAGTGTGGAAATAGCGGATTCCTTCACTTTCCCTCCCCTTGTGAGAAGCAGCTTTTGCTTTCAGTTGACTTTATTAATTTCGTGTTGAACTAAGTATACTGTCAAAATTTTTGTCCAGATTGCTCAAAATAGTATTTGGCCAAGCTGACAGCAATTACAAAAGCCTTTATTTGAGCCCAAATTATCTTTTCATAGCTGCTCAAGTGTCTCAGAGAATATGAAACAAAACTGAATAGGCTGCATTTTTACAACTATAAATGAACCTTCTTTCTATGTATAGAAACTGTCAAAAATGGTAAAACAGTATTAAAAAAATCTCTTGCCTATTTAATATTTCCTAACATTGCCAGATACCATCAGTTTTTGACAATCATTCATGTTATGTCAGTTTTAATACTGTTGAACATGGTACATATTTCCCTTGGCTTTAACTGACATTTACTATTTATGTGAAGTGAGTTTTCTTTAATATAAATGAAGGCTACTTTTTCCTTATATACTTTGTAGCTTTTTTCCCAGACATGTGCTATATTGTAACATTGATTAACTTTATTTCTTTACTCGTTCACTAATTAATTTTGAACAACTGGAATAAATTAATATGTCACTGAGTTGGGCTCTAGCTAAGTAAAATCTAAATTAGCTTGTACAAAAGACAGACCAAGTCCCAATTCCAGAAAGCCCTTATTTTTCAAGCCTTAAGTCCTACTTTCCTCCTATTCACTCCTGTTCTCTTCTCTGCTTTACACCAGATATCAACTCAAGTTGATTAAGCACATATTAGCATGTGCTTCATCTTTGCTGTTCAAAAATCACAATGTAGAAAAGTAAGTCAAAACAAGCCAACAATACTTGCACTTGTTTTTTCGTTGCCTTCTGGTCTTATATCATCTGATAATATTTTCAAAATTTAGCACAGCTACTGAGGTCTATATGTCTAATAATTATAACTCAGCAATTAAGTAAAAAATAATTCCTAGAAGCTAGTTATTTAAGAAAAACACATTAGGACACTCTCAAAAAGTTATGAGCACTCTCAACACTGAGTTGTCTCTAACAAACTACTTAATGCTCTATTATGGATTACATCTAATAGAAAAATGAGTAAGCAAATGTTCTAAAAGGCTACTTCTGCCAGGCTAGGTTTTTTTCCCTAGGCTTCTCTTAGGCTGAATATGAATCAGCTCTGCTCCAGAAACTAATTTGTTCCTAATTTTCTCTGCTGTGTCTCACTTACTGTCTGCCTGGTTTGGGAGGCTGGTGGGTCAGGCCTCTCTCAGAATGCCTTAACAGAAGACTTCTTTGTTTCGCGTGCTTAAACTGGAACTTTTTGCATTTCAGATTTCTTTCTTATTCTTTTAAAGATGTAATGTTTTTCATTACAATCTGTACTCTCTAATATGGTGGGCATCTTTGCAGCAGTTACTGCTTTGAATTGGCTTCATTTTCATTAGACAATGGGTAACAATTCACTATTCTGAGGATTCTTACTAACAGTTAATATTTTTTAAATACTTGTCCATTATGTATTGCAGCATGCTATTTTAAAAACAGCCTTTTCTATCATTCTTATGGGAGAAAATGGAGAATAAAAGGTAATTGCGTGATGCTTTATAAATCTGTATTTAAAGTAATTAAAAATTGGGATGATGCTCTCATTGTGATTCTTCTTAGTGATGACAATTGATGATAAAAATACGCAAAGAAATTGAATTAAATATTCCACATTCTCTTGCATATCCTGTTTTTTTTTAAATTGTCTAAGTAATAGCTTAGTTTTTCCTTTAGGTGTTTTTTTTTGTGTGTGTGTGTGTGTGTGGTTATTTATTTATTTATTTATTTATTTATCATGTTCCAGTTAATTACCTTTATATTGATCAAGCAACTTGTGAGTCTTGAGTTACAAGTACTAGGGAGTTTTCTTCTCACAGTTCCTATCCTTATTATGGTCTATTAATGTTACCACATACTTGAAAGCGCTTATGAGGCTTAGACTTACTTTTGAACAGAAGTTTGTGGGAAATATTGGAAAGATTTACCATGAACAATTGTTATTCTACCAGGATAAGCTGTAATCCAACTGCTACTGTTCATCGCTCACAGTCTTCATGACTCTGCCCATAAGCTAAGTATTTAAAAGTCAGATGTTAAGAAAGGGCTTCTGTCAGTTTCCTCCATCTTAGCACTGCCTGAGGGTGGGATTTGTTTGACCTAATTCCAGCTGTCAGAAAATTAGGTGTTTAAAAGATATCAGTCACCTATTCTGGCACAAAGGAGGCAGATTTGCATGCACAGAGATTTATCAGCAGGCTCCATAGCTGGTGGCATATATGGGCAGTCAAAGTAGCTTTTTGGCAAAGATAAAAAACAGGAGAGAGAGGAAAGGAAAAATAAAAAGTTTCCCTGGTGGCTATCAAGGCAGGGAGAAGTGACAAGATCCACAGCTGAGCACCCTCAGGTCCTGCTTCCATCAGCATCAGGTGTTTTGCCAGCACACTTGCACACAAACTTCAGTAGTACCTGTACAGATGTCTTCAAGACATGCTCAAGCTGTCAGCTTTTATGGGCACAATGCTGTTAAGTGCTGATGGAAGCACATTTTGGAAGCAGGTGCTGCGACAGTTAAACTGTCTGCATGCATGCCATTTGGTCCACGGAGTAACCAAAATGTTGGGAAAGGATGGAAGGGTGACTCTCGCAATGGTGGTGATCATTCCCGCAAGAACAAGAAAATATTGCCATAAGAAAATGCAAAAACACTTCTGTTGTGTCTTCAATGAGGGAACTGAGCTGCAAGTGAAAGGCTGTAGAATTACAAGTAGAAAGCCCTTTGTGACAGAAAACACAAAAACATTGTGCAACACTACCTTGGGAATGGATGGATCACCCCAAGGAAATGTGTGTCTCCGCTGGCTGCAGAGGGATTCCCATTGAAATTTGTTGCTTAACATTTTGTTAATATGAGTTGAATCCTACTCCATATACACACATCTGATAGTATGACACTTTTAATGTGAAGTTCCTTATTTGCCTTCAGGAATCCTCATAGGCCATGCTCTTGGTAATACTATATTTTTCTTGGTTATACTTATATCTATCTTTAGCTTAGCAGCTTTTAGTCAAATACTTTTATTTATATCAAAATGACATATTCTCTAAGGAACTGACATGCTTCTAAAATGATCCGAGAAAATGGTCTTGTTCACACTCAGCAGTTGCAGCACTTCAACTGTGCCAGGAAGCCAAAAAGTCCGGTATGCAATAACTGAAAATTATGCCTAAATATTTCAGCAGCTCATGTTGTTATGTCATCAGTTATATCTAGCTTATTCAGGCTTATTCCCATAGGGCTTAATGAACTGCATAGAGTTGTAGTACTTGAGACCCATTAGCAGCTGGAGATGTAAAACAATTTCAGTAGAAGGAATCCCTTCCATCACAGAAATAGTTACACGGATACAATGTGTCATGTAGAGGAAGGCTAAGAAACCATTGTGCAATGATTTACCGACTACAGCACTAGTTTTTTATTCTCTTTTCTGCTTTCTACCACCTGCTGTATCCAGTTTTTAAGTTAGAGTCTTCTTTTGACAGAGCATCATTCATGCAGATCACTGTCCTGTTAAGGTTATTATGATATATTTCCTTTATGTGACTCCCTCTGTGAAGATCAGGTCCTTCACCCAAGTCTACAAGGTTGAAGAACTGCCTGCTGTTCTGTCTATGATCTCTAGTTCAGGAGTGAAAGGACTAGTAGGAGTAAAACTAGTCCCCAGGCTCTTTAACGCAAAGTACCTCGAGTACAGTGAACTGGCTTACCTGATCACAGCTTTTATACTGCTCATCTGTGCTTCAAAGTGGCCACTCTCATCTTTTGATGGGTGCACTAATCTGAAGTTTATGCCACCCATCACAAACCTACAAACACACAGATGCAGCTTCACCCAGGAGTTAAACTCTGACACCCAGATTGACATAATCAGGGATCCAAATATCAATCGTGGCATTCAGTGGCAGCTTCTCTTCCCAAGGAGTATAGATGCTATTTCTATCAACAGTGAGAAGTGTTTGATGACCAGCAGTGAGCTTGGCTGGTTTGTCTGAAATGTGTAGATAGTACCTTCATTGGTCATGCAGTAGCACCTTTTAAAACATTTTTGTTAAATACTTATCAGTTTTGCAGGTACATGCATTTAACAGAGTAATAATTTCTGACAGCTTAACTAAGTTTGAAAGCATCAAACACTGGCACTCGGATAATGACACTGGCAGGAATGTTTTTACTGCATTAGATGCCAATTACATTACTGATTTCATAATTATAAATCAGCATGTTACAGTGGATAATTAATGTTGTCACACTCAAGCTGAGATACTTTATATAAGCATAACCCTTTCCTCTGTTGATTTGCTTATTCAGGAAAAAGAAAATATTGCATATAATTTTTTAATATTTGAATACATATCTTTTAAGATTCCTGCTCCTGCCTGCAGCCACTTCAGCATTCTGTGCTATGCAATGTTTCAATTTAATGAGTGAACACAGTGTTCAGAATGGACACAATGACCTCCAGGAAGAGGATTTCATATAAAATTAAGACTAGTTTGGTGGGCAAAAAGAGTTAAAAATAATTGCCAGGTATAGCATTTTACCAGTAAGAAAACCTGTTAAAAAATGAAGTTGTTTGGAAACTCACAGTAACAAGAATTTGGTGCAGAAGGTTTGTTTGCTAGTGTGGACTTGCTCTAAATTATAAAAGAGATTGTGGAGAGGTAGTACTAGAATAATATCTTCAGTTCTGTAACAAAACAATATCCCCAATCTTTTAGGCTCTTTAAATTTAGTTGTGGTAAAGGTGATTAATTTTTAATTGATAAATTACAATAGTAAATTTATAGAGAACCTGACTGAAAAACACAGGACAAAATACAGAGTAAAACACTATTGTCCATCTTTGAGGGGAAAATAGGATCTGATTCTTTCTTTTTCTCAAAAATAAGTAAAACTAGTGATAGCTGACCATATATCAGCACAATAATTCTACTTTTAAGCATGGTTGTGTTCTACTGATTTATGCTCCCGTCTTCAGGGAGTTTAAAATCACAGCTCCCTTCATCAGGGGAGCAAGTCAGACTACTGGAATATTTTCCAGCTGACTCTTCCAATTGGGCCACAGTGAAACCAGGAATACAGAAGTGATCGTTCTAGAAGTACAAATACAAGACAGCTATTTCTGCTTTAAAATGGAAGATGCTGAGTCATTGAAAACCAATATAATCATGGACAAAGACCCTCTAACTAATTAAAGTCAGAAAGTGGTATGTTTATTCAGCGGCAGGTGGCACGGGAGTCATCTCCAAAGGGCGTGGCCGCCCCAAACAAGGCTCTTTGCTCTCTATTTATTCTCCAAGATCTTACATACAATACATATGCATAATCCCAGCACCTCCCATCCCCGCTCTGTATTAAAATGAGGCTATCAGCCCTTCACGCGTGCACAGTTCTTCTCTTGAATTGGGTCGGTGGTCTCGAATTGGGTCAGTGGTCTCAAAGGATGAAGTCAGGAGAGTCTTCATCAGGTCTCTGTGACCCTCTGGCACTGTCCAAGGTCCCCTGCTTTGTGATTGATTGGTGCCAAGTCCAGGTGCTGGCCACTGTTCTTAGTGGTTTCAATCTGTTCTTATGACGGTTCACTTACTCCACTTTTTCTATAAACAAGCTCATAACAGTGAGCTCTAGCTTAGGCATCTAAAAATCATTAACCTACCATTTACTACTCTAACTTACATCTTGATCAATATAAATTGCTTCTAACCCTTAGCTAAAATCTTAACTCTTTAAAATCATGAATCAGTGCTGTTGCTATTAACAAGACATAGGGTTTCAACTTCTGCTTGCAGAACTCATTGTGCTTTTATTATATTGAAAAGGGAACACAGTTGCTTTCAACATGGTCACAAAAAAGGATAACCCTGACATCGCCTATCCTTAGGTGCACATTCTGATTAGTAAGGAGATCAGGCATGTGTGGGAGACAAATATAATCAGAAGTTGTTTTATGATTGTCTTCACCACCTACAGCTTCTAATGCCATCACTCTGCAGCATACCTATCAACGTGCTTTCCTTTCCCAGCTCTTGGATTTCTTAAATTTTCTTTCTTCACCAAATCACAAAATTCTGGTCATAGAGTAGAACTGCTTTTCTGAATGCTCTATAGGATCTTGTACCATACAAACATTAGGTTTGATTTTGGAGCAACAAGACTGCCCAATGTACATGGCAGTGGAAAGTGGCACCTGCCACTTGTCATATTTACACTGAAAAGAATCAAAGGAAATACTTTTCCATGCTGTTATTAATCTAAGAAGACATAATTTCCTCAGTTTATGGCTTTCTGATAAAGTAAATGAATTTAAAGAGGTAAAAAGTGAAAACTAGTCTACTTTAATCTAATTGTTCAGCATTGAAGTAGAGAAAATGTTATATTGTTGTAAAATGTCTTTTTCTTATAGTAGAAAGATAATTGTGATGCTTTATGAGTAGACAGGAATGATACAATGACTGATTAATCCCAGTTTTCTGCATACATAGACATTCTCTATTTTTGACATCAAAACAGTTTTCAAACTTTTGAAATTTGAAAGAATTAGTCCTGGGTTGGATTTTTTTGTGCTATTAGTACTTTTGCTGTCCACAACTTTCAAAATTGAAAACTAAACCTAATTTTTATTACTGAGACAAAAGCAACACTCTCTTTATAAATATGTATATACACCCAAAGTTAATCAGTTCACTGTTCTGGAATTAGCTGACTTGTTTGCCTTGGTGTGTCGCCAATTAGCCGGAACCCAGGGATACTGTCAGTTGACAGCTGGAAAGAGATCCCAAGTTCAGCAGCATACGGTTTACTATGTTGTACAAAACCCTGAGCTCATGGTATTAATGCTTTAATGTTGCTTATTAGAACCTTCGTCAGCAATCTGTCTGATACTTTCTAATGAGCAAAATCTACCTCTAGAACCCTGCAAGGGGCTGATTTCCTCAACATAATGCTCTTCTGATGTTTGAAATAGCAGCTTTTTGCTTGGTATTACTAAAAGGAGCTGGTGAATAGAGAAATAAAACACGAAAAATCACAACAGATAAACAGAATGGGGGAAGAAGAGTGAAGGCAGTTCTTTGTCCAGGAAATGGTATAATTCAGAATTATTTCCAAATAAAACACTTTTAGAAGATCATTAGATGTTTGTTCATGGGACTCTAGCTTTAAAATAAAAATACACACTTTAAGAACAAAATGTTTATTATTATTTAATGGGGTCCAACAAATGGTTGGATTCAAATAGTTTTTCAGTAAATGACTGTGGATAGTTAACTTTTTTCCTAGCATAGAATACACATGCACAAACATAGTCTACTGACATAACAGGTATAATATAGAAAAGCAGTTTACTTCTTTTAAGGTTTAGAATAAATCATAATTGTTTTCTAAGTATGTTTATTCTTGAAAAGCTGGATAAATTAAACACAGTCATCCAACACATTAGGATCAGAAAGTTAAGTCCCATAGTAGTGAGCAACACTGAAGTTATCTATTTTATATCTTTAACTTCATTCTTCTCTAAAAAAGCAGATATTCTAAAGGCTATATGCTATATATCCTTATATATATTTAGAGAGAGATAATGCAATTCTCCTTACATATTACATATGATCTTGTAGTGGTTTCACGTTCACTAAATTCTGGTCTTGGTACTTACTCTTTCTGTGGGGAGAGACTAGGAGAAAAACGAAGCGGGCTCAGCCTTAAAAATTAACAAATAGTTTTATTAATACACACTAAAAGAATAGAAAAAGGAAAGTTGGAAAAAAACTAAAACTGAATGAAACTTTAAAAACACTCGTCCCTCCTTTTACAAACTGTTCACTTTCCTACAAAACGACATAAAGAGACAAAACTTGTAATTTTCAGTCAGTTTCACTATCTGACAATAGTCTTTCATCAATTCTTTAGGGGAAGAGTCTCTCTTAGAGTCATGGATCCCACAGACAACTTAGAACAGTTCTCTTGTGGGTTTTAAACTGTCACAAAAACAACCTCCCAGAGAAACCTGCCTTTGTGACCCTCCCAGGAGCAGTTTTCTAAGCTGCTTATGGGTCATGGGTCTTAGACTTTTGCATACTGGGGTGTCACCTTTTAAAGATTAATAACTCCAAAACAAAGGATTCTTCATCTCAAGATACAGAGATTATCTTCTCACTTCTTCACTGGCGCAGAGAGCTTCTCATCTTTATCTCTGTTCAAGCATCTTATAGGATTAATATTATTTAGTCCATCACAAACACCTTTGCCCAAATCCACACACAAATCTAAACAATCACCTCCCCAAATGCATATCTTTCCCATGATTTAAAGGAATGATCTAAATATAGAGTTCATTTCCATGGCTCAAGTAAGAACGGAACAACCAAATCTTTAACCCTCTGTCCCAATAGTCTTTTCACTCTTGCTCTACTGACTTCATGCTGTTGTTCTTTATGTTCACTTTGTCCTTTCTTACTCTCTCAGAGAAGGGCTAAGCTCTGGAAGCTTCATGTTGCTAAGAAAGAGTTAAATCTGCTCGGAGTCTTTGTATCTCCCTCTGTAGCCCGTGGTGTTATAAGTTTAAGGCTGTGCTCACTGGTGAGGGAGGAAGAACTCACAGAAACACCAGAGATCGGAGCACTCAGGCAGTCCGGAATCACAAAAAAACAGGCAGGATCATAAATGCCTTCTCAGCCCACCCCTTGGCGTAAATTGGGGTGGCTTCAGCCCAAATGGTGCCCATAGCTCTTCTCAGGGGCCTGGCAGAGATCTCTCCCTGCTCCAGAGAAGTCTGAAGAAAGTAGTTGTTGTAAAGCAGCAACCTCTCCTTCCCCCACTTCACCCGGGAGCCGATGGAATCCGGCCAGCCTCAGGCCAGCTCCCCCCAAAAGGGGGGAGCAGCAGGCCCAGCTCGATGTTACCTGTCTCTGTCCGGCCAAAGGAAAGAAGAGAAAGGACCCACCTACAGGAAATCAAGGGGTTTTATATGGTACTTCCCAAAGTCGTAGCCAAAATTTCAGTGGTCAGAACAGATGCCAATATTCCAACTAACCCTCTGATAGGTCCCTGTCTTTTCAAAAGCAATTCCCAGGTCCTGACCTGGAGAATTATTCTACATTCTTCTCTAACTAAAAAAGCAAACTGTACTAACCCATGACAGATCTGTAAGAGCAGTGCTGATGTTGCATACACCTGAAGTCCCTGCCACAACTTGGGAATAAGCAGCCAGTCAGAATCTATGGCACAGGATGGGTCTGGAGTCATAAGAGCTCTGTGAGAATTACACACAGACAAGTCAAGATTAGTATTGATCTCTTTTTGCATTATTTACAGTTACCCTTGAGTCCATATGCATGGTTTTGATGGAGCTTAGCTGCATTAGGATTCAAGCTAAATATCACATTAGAACCCCCCCCCCCCCCCCACCCCAGGGAAAAAAGCTTTCTGAGTAGAGTATAATGAAAAACACATATCTGCAGAGTGCTAAAGATGACTACATAACCTCCTGTGCTGGCTGCTACAGAGATTAACACATGACTGTGCAAAGTAATACATATTTGTTGATAAGGTAGAAGTAATAAATGTAGCTGAGAGACTAAAATGAAAATTGCCACACTTCTTCCTTTCTTTGGAGAAGTTCCATCTGTGAATGAAAACATCAGAAGAATGATAATAGAAATGAATAAAACTTCTTTCCACAGAGAAATTTGAACACAAAACTTTGACAAGAGTGAAGTGACCTTGCCTGTTTAATATGCTTAAATAGGCTCCTGCTGGCAGTGCTCCCATCTGTTGAAGGACAGATAACAATCCTGCTGTTTATGTCAGGGTTTCCAATCACTGTCACAGAGCTTGTCCTGTACTGTCTATGGGAGCAGCGGCAGGGAAAAGTGCAGAGTAGAAATCAGTGTTATTTATGAAGAAAGAGGTTTCACTGTGAGTTAGAGCTTTTGAAATGTACATATCCCTCATCTGAGATCTGGCAGTCTGAGCAGACCCCCAAGTGGAACTGCTGAGTCAGCATTATGCCTGATAAAGCTACACAAAGACGGATGTGCAGCGTTAGGGAAAATGTGTCTGTCTTGTCCACGTGAGTGGGTGCCAGCCAGTGACACACAGAGAAAGCAGGGTTATGTGTAGCACCTGTTTGAGGAGTTAACATTGTTGTCAGCCAATTTTGATGGGGTAACAGGAGACATGGGGCTGTACCACGGAACAGTGTACCACTTTTTTTCTGAATTTGGTCTGTTTTCCTGTATGTCAGCTGAAAAGACAGCAGTCAGCAGAACAGCCATAATAATGTTCTCCTGTACCTGGGATAATTTTCTTTCTCAAGGCTTTAGAGGGCAATATCCGTTGCCGTATCTCTAAGAGCAGCTCCAGCTTCCTGGTGAGTTTAATACCTTGAGTAATAGATACCAGAATGGCAAGTTCCCTACTGCATAAGAGCACAAGACTTCCTAGCATAGGTTTCATTAATATTTTTTGATTCATCATAAACCAGAGCAACAGGACAAGGAATAAAGAATTCATACTGAAAGAGGGAAAATTTTGGTAGGTATGCAGAATTGTGAGGTTGATGAGGCACTGGAACAGGCTGTCCAGAGAAATCGTGGATGCCCCATCCCTGGCAGCATTCAAGGCCAGGCTGGATGGGGCATTTAGCAACCTGGTCAAGTAGAATATGTCCCTGCCAGGGGCAGGAAGCTTGGAACCAGACGGTTTTTTAGTCTCTCCCAACCTAAACCATTCTATGATTTTTTAATCATGATTGTTGCTGAACAAATACACATAGCAGAAGAGAGTGAAATTGATAGCTGTCATGGCTTAGGAATAGTATTCTCCAATTTAGTGCTTCTGCTAAAATCACACCTCTGCTTGCTCCTCCCTGACTCCCCAGCTGGAGGCACAAGAGGAAAACATCACAGCTTGAGATGTCCTAGAGAGCTACCAGTAGGTGTTTACAGGAGTCAAAAGCATCACCACTGGTGAAAAAATCACCTCTCCATTGTTTCTTGGCCTGCTCTAATGTTGCTTTTTAAGATTTCCTGTAAGACTTCATATGGTATCAAAGCCCAGAGGAAATGGTTCTTGTCTTTTAGGGCTCATAAGGTGTTGTTTTTGGTTTTTTTTCCCCAGAGACAAAAGAAATTATTAATAAAACTCCTTCTTAAACAGAAGTCATTACGTATCAGTTTTCAGTTTCTGAGAAGTGTTATGTTACTGAGATACACTGATGGAGGAAAAAATAACTCCATTAAATATAAGAGCTCAAGAAAAATAATGTTTTATTCCAAATAAGCTTCTCTTGTACAAACAAAACCAAAAACCAAACCAAAACTAAACTAAAACAAATGAACAAACAAACTACAACAACAATAACAACAACAACAAAACAAAAACAAAAACAAAAAAAATAACAAAAAACAACAACAACAAAAAAACCACCAAAACAACAACCAAAAAACCCCCACTTTTGTCCATATTAAAAATTGCCTACCTCCTCCTAATAGGGTTTTGTCACATTTTGGAAGGTTTCAGCATTCTCTGATCTGCGACCTGCAATTCTTCAGCACTTCACCTTCAAGGAAGTTGGATGTCATTTCATCCAGGACTTGGGTCGCAAGAGCTCTGGGAGAAAAGTGTGTGGTGCCTATATTCCTGGAGGAAGGTAGAGGAGGGAAAGGAGAGCCATGATAGGAAAGACGGTTGAAAAATAAGGGTCTACCCTTCTCTTTGCATGAATTCTGACCCCAGGTGCATAAGACCATGCTGTAGAACAGTGAAGGAGAAAAAATCTGTAGAATTTGTATATGATGGTGATCCCCTTGACTTGTGATGATGCCTTCACTCCCAAC
Organism: Hirundo rustica; assembly: GCF_015227805.2. Lineage (NCBI taxonomy): Eukaryota > Metazoa > Chordata > Aves > Passeriformes > Hirundinidae > Hirundo > Hirundo rustica. The sequence goes on from NC_053452.1 coordinate 68,024,735, forward strand.
AATTTGGAGGACATGACGCAGAACAGCACCTTTGTGCCTGAATAGATTCTGCTGAGAAACCCTGAGAGCATGGCTAGGGCTATGCTGCTCCTTCAGCTCAAATGTTTCCAAATTGTGTTGCCCAACAAAAACATCTCCAAAATTCTCTTCAGCCAGAAAATAAAGCAGAGGAGATTTCTGTACCATCTGCTTAGACCAGTCCCTTTCTGCAGACTTCCTGCAGGTTTTCCTTCCTGGAAGTCACATCAGGGTCTTGCTGGTTGCTCTTGAAGAGGTATAACAGAATCAGTTAAAAATCCTTAGAATATCACAGAACGATGATGAAAGACTAATAAAATCCAACCATTATCAGCACTGCCTGTGTAAGCCAGGAGAGTTGAGAGCATTTTCTGCTGACCCAACTTCTCTGAAAGGCAGTAAAGTCTGTCAGATTTCACAGAATGGCCCTCACCCACCACCCAGAGCACATGCTCACCATCAGCATTCATTTCTGTATGCATTCCCTGAATGTGATGTGAAACCTCAGCTGAGGTTCAGCCCTCCATCGTCAAGCAGAGCAGTCACAATGTTGAGAAATCAGAAGGGATTTCTGGTGGACGTGGTGGTAAAATGTGTCTCACAGATGCAGGAGACTCATTCTTTAGACAGGAGAACTAAGAAAACTGCTTGTGAGAGCTGATACAATAGAGAGTTAATCTGAGTCCAACATTATGCTATAGTGACATAAAAATTGGTGGCAGAAATTATTATAAAATCAATTTTAACACCCCAGACTATGCAGATATCAGTTTCATTTTCTGTTTGGTTTTCTGATCTCAGTGCATTTTCCTACACATTTTGTTTGTTTGTTTGTTTGATCACACTGTGTTGAGCTTTTTCCCCTTCTTCCTCAGTTTTCACTCCTTTGTGGGTTCATTGTAGTTTGGTTTTCATATGACTGAGCTTTACACACATCTGTGCCCAGTGCAGGAGCTTCTTGGTATGGTTTTTAGCCAAAGACAGTATTCACACAGTCAAGACTTTGACTCTAAACTGTTTTTCTTCAATGGGGAGTGCTAAAGATCTAAACTGTCTTTTTCTCTGTTTAATCCTAGGATCTTTGAATGACGGTTATTTCACATATTCTTAAAATGGATGTCACAGATATAAGTGTTATTAGGAGAACTCACAGCTACTAGTCAACACTTAAAGAGTATTGTTTGTACTGAAATTTACTAATTTACAATTACACACATGTACAGAAATAGTATAAATTTTTAGTAAATGGTATTTTTTTTCTAGGAATAGGTCAGAGATGCCAGACACCCAAAAAGTATACTTGTATCCCTTCAGAGCTGGATTTCTATACTGTATTTATTGTTTTCTAAATATGCAATAACACTTGCCAAGTATCACATAAGAAGACATGAGGGATACTAAGATGTGTCAAAACCATCTTCCACTGAGGTATTTTTTAAATTAATCTTTAAGCTCTAAGCTTAAAGCTTGGTAATGCAGCTCAGTTCAAGGAGGTGCCTTATTTAGGAAATGGACTCCCTTGTGTTAGATGATTAACTGTCATCATAGATTTTGAGGTTTTACACTTATCATATTGCAAGCTCCATAGAAATTCTTTGAAGAATTCATCTTAATATGTTTTCAGATTGCATTGAAAACCTATAATGTTTTCTTCTGTCTTTAAAAAATATTGGGTTATGGATTCTTTTCTATGAATTTTTGATAAAGTGGTCCAGAACAAGGAAAAGAAGTAGTTATTTGTCAGCTAATCTCATGAAATTTGTATTGGCTGTTTAAATGCTTGCTTTGTAAAGCTAACCAAGATCATGTAAAAAACTCCCAGCAGATCTATGAATAAGAAATAGAATAAGAATTTGTCATCTATAATATTTACTGCTGCAAAACTTCTACACTTTTTATGAGAAAATAGTTCCCAGTTTATTCAAAGAAGAAAAATTCAATAATGGAGAAAATTTCATTGCTTAGTTTCATCATTCAGTTCTGTCCCTAATGCAGTTGTCATGTTAGAAAAACCAAAGTTGCAAAGATGAATGTTTCTAGCAGCTGGTCTTGGAACCAAGGTTTCCCTTGGGACAGCGGGGAAGAAATCCTTGGTGTCCTATGCACAGCTATAGATGCACCTGCCAAATCAGCTGTACTCCCCTGCCCCAACTCCCCTGCCCCAACAATTGCGTGTCTGTGCCACCATGCAGCTCTGTTTCATGCCACCCAGCCTCTTTGGAACATCATCTCCTTGCTAAAATATGTATAAATCAGTTTTGTGTTCGGTGCAGCCTGAGCACAGGGCAAAGTAGAAGACTGCATATGGGTACAGAGCATACCATTTGTCTGATTTACCTGCACCAGTCACATTTCCCTTCACCATGGGAAGCTTAGTGTGCTGTATCCCTGCAGCCTACCTATCCCACACAAAAGTGTCCGTTTTCTTCCTGAAGACAAAAGCCGAAATAACTAGAATACTGTTTCCCTACTACTTATCCCTCTTCTGGAGATATGAAAGCATGTTTTGAGAAAATAACAAAAAGTTAGTATGCAAGTGATACTATGAGACTACCAAAAAAAAAAAAAAAAAAGGATCAATTCACTGGATGCTGATCTTTCAATCAATCAAAATGCTGGGATGTTTTAGTCTTGAGATTTTTTAGATATTCATAGCTACCTTGAAGAAAAGTGAACAATTATATTTCTTTTGAGGGCACATACAATAGGGTATTAGAATGTGAAAATTGCTTTTCTGTGTTGTGTAATATTATTCCGATGGGGGAAAAAATGATAAAAGAAGTTAAATGGTTTGAGGTTTAGTTTTGGGATTTTTTTTTGAACCTATGATTCACTAAAGAATGTCTTACAAAGTCTTGTATTACTTGTTACAGCAGTTTTTATGGTGATTCATAGCTGTGACAATTCAGCCCATTGATATCAAAACCACTTTGTGCAAGTGCTCTCTGCTCCTTTTTTCCACTGACAATATGCAAAACCCTTCTTATATCACTTGGGATGTTCCACCTTTTGAAATTTCTAACTTCAGTCAAATGTTTAATCAATATATTTTATAAAACAACCAAGTTTAAAGACTGCTTCCTGCTGTTCCAGGCATCACTAGCAGAAGGAATGACAGTAGTTTTGTAGGTTTAAGTTTAAAACAGTGGTTTTACCAGCTGTTGGGGAAAACTGCAATTACATTTCCTTTGTGTTTACATTCTGTATATGTTACAAAATTACTGTAATTATGCAGAATAGAACGTGATGATTATATAGTTTGCTTTTTGCATTTCAAAGCTATAAAGATATTATAATAACATTACATGTCTGAGTTACTCTCACAGAAAAGTGAAGGGTACAAGTTTCTTTCTGGCCTTAAACTAAGCTGTTTGTGGTACATTTCAGATCAGCCTGTGCAGGTTGTAACCACTGCAGTAAGCCCTCCAGAACAGCTTTGGAATATGTCATCCCTGAATAAAAGGTATTTAATTTGCAAACAGCCTTTAAACCACTGATATGAGAGTGAATCTGTTTATCTGGCCTGGCAACCAACATCTCATTCAAATGTCATTCCCAGCTAGATTTTGATCACTGAAAAATTCAAACAAGGAGTCTCTTCGTACTGTTCAACAAGAAAGAAAAGCATGTGAGCAAAACGGGTATGTTTTTAACTGTTGCCTGGATAGGTAAATTATTTTTTTCTTGCATAAATTGCTTTTATATGTTACTTTCCTGCATAACAAGACTTTTGTATCTGTGACACTGGTGAAAGAATATTTTTAAGGAAAGGACTTGGTGACGTGACCATGATGTGGGCTCCAGTTCTATCGAGGTGCAAGAATAAAATGGTTTCTTTAAATAGTCACAGCCCTGACTCTCATCTTTGGTATATTTCCAGCTTCTAAACCAAACAAAGCGAGCACTTCTGACAAGTGGCAGGAAAGTACACTGGGTGCCTGGGGCTTTGCTCTCTTCTGTGGGGAGAATAAGTGTCCTACTTAAAATTGCTGCAACCTAAGGAGCCTCACTGTGCATAACTTTTGAGTTCTAGATGGGCGATAGTCTCAAATAACTAATCCAACAAGTGCTTTTTCAGGGGGGAGGTGGTGGGGGGCAGAGGGGGAGGCACTTTGGGGAAGGAAATGGAACCCAAAAAGGAAACTTCAGAAATCTATATCTTTAAAAGGATTTGGGGATTTTTTTTTAAATGGAACACTTGTTTGAAACATTTTTTCTTCTCTCTTATCAGCTTAGCTTTCCCTGTAAACATAGAGTCCAAAACTTAACTGGGAAAAATACAGTAAAGCTTCTTTACTAATGTCAAGATAATCTTTTAAACATAAAACCCAGAGGATAATAGTATGAATGCAACCTCTAAAACTGGGTCACTCATCGCTCTTCTTAAGAAAAGTTATACTTCCGTTCTTAGACTTTATCAGAAAAAAACATAGTACTATGCTAAAACATAGTACTATGCTAAAACATAGGACTAAAAAATACTGCTAAACCAGCAGGATATATTTTAAATTATTTTTATTATTCCAATCTGTCTTGTTTCTCAGAAGTTTTCATCTTTAAAATTTTTTCAGGGATTACCCAACCAAACTCTTTTCTACTATTCTTTCTTCCTAAATGTTAAACCTTTACTTGTATCTGGAGTTGTAAAACTACCTAACTTGTTTCCCAATTACTGCCATGGATTTTCTAGACAACTGAAAACTTTTCCAGAACACCTTCTGTGTTGCCCTTTCTTCATCTTTATGACAGGGATTATCCCAATCTAGACTAAGACTGAGTCACAGCGGTGAATTTCTTGTGCCCTCCTTGCGTTTAGGATGTGGTTGGCTCTGGATGAGAATGTTGAATGTATTTAATGCTAATTCAGTACTTCTGCTCCCCTGGAGAAATCTAAATAAACTTTGAAAGTGGTTCGGGGTGGTGGGGGGGGAAGCATTTCTTAGGTGAATGGATGCAGCATTTTATTTTTTGGTCAGACCCTCATTAGTGCAAATCAGTATATCATCATTGACTTCCATGGAGGTACAGCAAATTCCATTGGCAGTGATGATATTTGCATTTGTTGAAGCTTTGAAAGAGATCTATAAAGCTTTCATATGGAACAGATTTACAGATTTGTTGCACTGGGAGTTCTTAAGACTTTATCTTTGGAGTGTTTAGAATTTGCTGGTTTTCAGACTTTTGACAGTACTATGAGGTATCATATTTCTTGTTTTGCTGGGATTTCCTAATTAGCAACGCTGAGCAAGAATTATTTGAAATTCAGTGTGAATTGCTGCATATCTGTCCATATTGCACATTTTAAAATTAATCTGTTTTATCAGGAATGTGTCTGTAGAAATTAAATGACCACAGCTGCTACACCTGGGCTCTTGAACCTGAAAGTTTGTCTATGCAAGTTCTCTTTTGAGAGATATAGTTCATTTGCATATACATATTTGCAATAGGATTACTCTTTTGACTTTCAGCAAGGCTAGTTTGAAAAGTATAAAAAATTTTACCCCAAAATAGTAAGATAAAATTTTGCATAATTTTTTGTTGTTGTTTTTGTTGTTTTTGTTGTTTGGTTGGTTGTTTTTTTGGTTTTTTTTTTTTTTTTTTTTCTTTTGGGGGGGGGAGTTTGTGTTTTGACTATGTTTAATTTTAAGATTATTTGATGACAAATAATCATTGTCCATATGACTCACCACAGGACCTAGAACTGGTGGGCAAGCTCAGCTTCAGAAAAAGAGAAGTGGAGGTTATATGCATGCTGTGACAGCAATAAGCCCAAGGGCAAAGCCTTCTGTTCTGGAGAAATGAGGGTTAGGTCCTTTGAACCATCTGTCTCACAGGTCTCGAGAGAAGAGAATGAAAAAGAAGTAAGCACTTACTGGACACAGATCTTCTCAGATATTGATTTAAGAATTACTCTTTCTTTGTAGTCTGGAAAATAGTCCTTCTAAATGGAATAAACTTGATAGATTAAACCCCGTCTTCAGACATGCATCAGTCCCTCCCTGTACTGAAATTGTACCTGTTTATGGCAGGGTATAGAGAATTTGGCTGAAAATCTGTCTGTATGTTTAATTCAACTCTGCCTGGTCCCTTTTGCATTGCCTTGATGCTGATCCCTTAAGAAAACCAGAGGTAGGAGTGAAAGATTTATGAACATCAGAAGTCACTTTAGCCTGAGCGCAAGAAGCTGTAAGGTGCTGAGCTGACATCAGCATTTTGATAGACCTGCACAACTATTTCCATTTTCTGGCATCCAGCTGTCTCTGACACCCATTTCAATGTCTGCTGAGGTTTGCAGAGAGCGCCTTAGGTTTCAGAGAATGGCCGTAGATGACCTTTTTGGGTTACATGCTGTGCCAGATCCAATCTGCCAATTAACCATAGCAAAATTAAGTTAAGGCGGAATTATAAGACAGAAAGAGAGCTCCCTCTCCATAAACACCTGCTTCGAAAAGGTGGTGTTTTGCTGATGATACTTCGGTTGGTGTTTTTTTCAGTGTTGCCAGTGTTCTTTAGGCACAACAGATTATTACATTTTTGTAAAGCCCAGAGTCAAGGGAGCACACAAGAACCTCAGTTTTCATTGAGGAATGAATTAAAATAGACCTCAAGTTATAGGAAAAGTAAAACCTAGAATGCATGCCCTAATTGCACAGGGATGATCACCATAAAAAAATAATTAAAAAAAAAAAATTAAAAAAAAAAAAGAGGAAAATAATGATGGTTCTATTATCAGAGGAGAGGAGACAGCCTCTATTTATATTTTAATCCAAAAGAAGTTTTTCAGCTGCAAAAGATTTTTGTGCTACAGTTTTTAGAACTCCTAAGAAAATTTGTATTCTGCATGTCTTTAAAGCTCATGGGTTGAGTAATACACACCTGGAGCTAAATCAATGCTCTTCAGGTCCAGCTTGCTATGTCAGGATGAAAGGCTAACAGAGCCTCTGCTTAACTTTTTGAACCCCCTTTGCAAGTTCTCTATGCAAGGTATTCATATTAGTGTTAGTGGAATTCCTGATGAGAAAGGCCTAGGAGGTTTAAGCCTTTAAGGCTTCTTGGCTGCATCATGTAAGTCATAGTTTCATAGATTAATTAGGAGAAGCTAGGGCTGCAAACTAGTGCTGAAAGAGAGGGTGTATTGCCCAAGATTTGTGGCTAAAAAAACTTTCTGTGCATCCACAGAAGCTCTGTCCCTCTTCCCCACAGCCTTATCCTTAACATTGTCACCAGTAGCATTATTTCGATATGTTTATATATTGAGCAGTTTCTACTCATTTCAAGGTCTTGTGTTATTCTTACCACTCTGGTACCTGAGTATCCTGAGGATGTACACTTAATTTCCAAAACTGATATGCATGAGAAGTAAAGTGGTTATTCACAAATGCTAATTGTCTTCTAAAAAGCCAATAAATTTTTCAGATAGCACTAATCTTGATATGTTAAATAGGAGTAGTGGAAGATATTCACCAATGTGAAAAGAAATTCTTTCGAAGCATTCATCTTCCTTTCTCAAAGAAGCAGCTTCTGTCACTTGCTTCCCTATCCATGACAATCTTCATTTATCAAATGCCTCTTTTTTGCCTTCCTATTTTCTTAGCTGATGTAACTCTACATGCCAAAGACAGCAATTCTTGGTAGTGCCTTCTAGAGGATCTGCTGGTTTTTGCTAAAGCTGGCCAACACTTGTGCGTAGAAATAACATGAACTTAAGCTATTTTCATTTCAGTTGCTTTCTCAATTTTTTAATGAAAGCTGCCTCTCTTTTTTTTTAGGAAAGATTTTTTTTTTAAGACCTGATTATTTCATAAGCAGTATTTGGTAAATACTGTTGTGAATACATGTGAATCTGATTGTCAGAGATATTTTTCTGGATTGATACTGTTCTCATTCTTCCAAGTAATCACAAAAAGCAGCAGTTCACCTTAGAGTAGGCTGTAATTATATTTTCCTTTTTTTTTTATTTTTTTTTTTTTTTTCTTATCAGAAAGGTTGGTATATTGAAACTGTCTTAACAATACCTTTTTTTCAGTAGTCTTAAGTAAAGTAAATATGACCATGGGGAGGAACTATCTTATCCCAGTAGACATGTTGCTGATCTCTTTTGTGCCAAAGTAAATCAAGAATAATTTTACCAATGTCAGTACAGCCACATCAGTGCAATTCTAGTGGGAATATGGAATATGGCACAGTATCTCTGTAAAGAATAATGAAAGATTGCAATGGGAATTGTTGTGCCTGTGTATCTCTGTAGGAAATCAGTGGAATTTGGTATTTTAGAAGGCTGAATAAAAGAAACTTCTAGTTTAAATTAATCAGGACTGAGTTAATTAATCTGACGTGGCAGGAGAACACTGTGAAACTTTAACCATGTTGTCAGAGACTGGACTGAATATTTCTGCTCTGTAAAGGAAAAACATATTTCAAATCTGCTGTTAATTTGATAATGGTTGTCAGGATTTGGGCAGGATGGGGACAGACATAAAAGCAAGTTGGAAATAAAGACTGCTGCTCTATCTCAAATGTGGCTGTTACATGGTGCAGAGCAAGTCTTTCTCCGTGTGTTTATAACAGAAACCAGGAAACAGCCCCATAATTTTGTTAGCACAGGCAAGTTTTTGGATTCTTCATGACTGACAGTATCTTCTCTCAAGTAGAGGACTAATTTCTGAAAAAGTGGCCATTTACACTGCTTAAACAACTGACTGGGTAGCGATAGGCTGCTTTTTTAGCCTGCACAGACAGATACACAATGAATCCATACCCAGAGTGCTGCCTCATGCACCTGGCAGCTGTTCCTCTGTGTGCTTGTGGAAAACTCACATTTCCCCACCAGCTGCAGGTGTCACATGAGGTGGCTGCTGCTGCTGCACCCAGAAGGGAGAAGGGGTCCAGAAGCAAGGTGCTGAGATCAAAGGATGCTGCCTTTGAGGAGGGGATTGAATCTGATACCAGGAGGTTCAGTGCAGCATTACATTGGTTTTTACTACCTGCCTGGAAACATACTAAAACCCTTCACACTAAGAAAATCTGAAGGTCCTATAAACACGATTAAATAAATAAGATGTCCAGTCAGAGAAATTACAACTGAAAAGTATTAACTCATCTAATTTATAAGCTCATCAGTTTCGGAAGTGAAAAGTGATCAAGGGGAGACCTTTAAATGATTATACAAAGAACTTACTTTATTGGGCAAACATACTGAAAAGATAAGTCATGGTGATATTTGCATTCAGAGTATATTTACTGCTCTCTACAGTCTGTGCATCTTTGTAAGGCAGCTCAGGTCTGTGAAGTTACGTGTGCGTGGGACTGTACTTCCTCTGGAAAGCTGACAAGGCTGAGACTCTTTGGGTCTCGTGCATAAAATCTGATTTGGGATTCAGAGTACTGCTGTGCAGATTTCACTCAGACAGATAAGCTCTTTCCTCTGAGCAATGCCTAGCATTTTTGTGGGAAGCAGAGTTTGATCTGTCAGGGGAGCCAGGACTTCTGCAGAGTCACCTGAAGGCAAGAAGCCTCAGGGTGCCTCAGGTCCAACCTCTCACTGAAAACGGGCCAGTCACACAGCAGGTACCTCAGCGTCATCCCAGTGCTTCTCATCCTCCCACTGTGGACCTTTGAGGAAAGTCTTTTTGGAAGTGTTTCCATCTTCTCCATGTCCTCCTCTCAGGTGGCTGCAGACCACAACCAGGTCTCTCATTAACCCTCCTTTCTTAGGCTGAACAAAAGCAATTCCCTCCTCTTCTTGTTTGTATCTGATAGGCTGCAGTAATGGGTGGATTTTCTTGCCTCTGTTTAAAAGTATGGATAACTGGAATATTTAGAAACTGCAGTTGAGAGGGCAGGATACACAACAATATAGTTATCCTCCCACTACCTAACACTAAAACAAAGAATATCTTGCCTGTGACCTCATGGATTAGAAAAGACAGTACCTATGACATAGAAAGGAAGAATCCCTTATGATGGTTTTTCAGCTTTTCGCTCACAGATTATATCTTACCATTGCATGGTAAGCAGGTGTGAAGTGATGAAGCAGCTGATATTAATACATACACAGATTTGGAAGGTAAAAAATATCTATAGCAGTTATCATAATAAATGCTAATTTTACCCACTTCCTTTTGCCCAAAAATAATTGGTGTTATGAATACATGTATTTAAATAATCTTTGAACATAAAAATACATATATTATGAGAAATAAATTCATAACGAATGTCTTTTTTTTTAGATATGAATACCTTAACTGCATTCATTAAATCCTTGGAGAGGGTTGTCAGTTTGTAACGTGCTGATGAGCATGTGTGAGTCCCATTGGCCCCTGTCATTTTCTCACTGTCACACAAAGCTGCTGAGGGTCACTATGTGTTGCAGCCTTCCCTTCCCAGAGAGCATGGTATACCCCTGCTGCCAGGGCTGTGATATGAGTGCTGTCATAGCTCCATCCTCTCCTTGTACCCTTTTGCACTGTGCCTCATGAAAGTGTGATGAAAGACATCTCTGCACCCAGGCAGCGATGCTGGGCCACTGGCTGTTCCTTTTTCTGACTCTCAGAGAAAACAGGTTTCCTGCTAAGATAATTCACCTCGTGTCTGCAAGGGGGTCTCTTCCCAGGTGGAAATTTATTATTTATTTCCTCCAAGAACAAGTGATTTCCTCATAAAGCTGACCTATTTCTGTAGATCATGCAACAGAGTTTCCGCTGCTGTAGCTGTCTGTACAGTTGTGCTAATGTGCTGGATTTACATCAGTAAAGCAGCTACTCTTGTCACAGGTAGCAATTTGTACTGAATAATTGTTGCAGAGCTCATGCACAAAAACTCACATAAGGTGTATATCGTACATATTTATTGTACGTATGAAAAACAGTGGGTTATGGGAAAATGCATGCCCTTTCGTGGTACTTTGAACAGTACTCAGGTATAAGTGAGATTTTGTGTGCTGTACATACCCCTGTTCTAGGGTACTTAGAGTACATTTGTTCATGATTATTTTATCCTTTTTTCTTCTTATTAAATATTTATTGAAACACAGCTTTGTTATTTAAGACTACCACCTCAAAAGATTTACTGCACATTTCACACCTTTTTTTAAATGTAATTTTAGTCCAATAATTTTTTGACTTAATTTGACTTTAAATTTCTTAGTGTAGACTCACTGCACTAGGTTTACACCCTAATAACACATTACTCAGTGTGGAATGCTGATCTCACCTTTTGCCTTACGGTTAAATAGAGGAAAAAGAGGACATTTGTGCTTATTTTGAAATATGGACACACTAGCACAGTGTTTACCAACTTCTATTACCTTGATGCAAATATTCTCAGCCATGTTTTATCACAATGAAATTTGGGTTCAAATGGAAAAATATATCTTTTTAAAAATGCAGGTTGCTAGTATTCAGCTTTTCAGTGGTAAATGATTGAGCTGCTTGAAATTCATTCTCTCATGCAGCCAGAACTGGAACTAGCTTGGAACTGAAAAGCTGATGACGAATGCAGAGGTGCGGTGGCCATCGTGACTTGCCATGGCTTCACACATCTTTAAAACATTTTGAATAATAACCAAAAATGTAATACACGGTATGTCAAAATTCACAAGAATGGAGGGTTGTTTCCCTAGGATGAGTATGCTTCGTATTTATGAAGCAGGTGAAAAAAACAATCTGTAGAAATTCCTCCCAGATTCCATCAAGAGCTCCTGGGCTATGTGTGGTCATCTCTGAAGGACTGTGCTGGAGGGCTTTCCAACACTACTGCCCAAAGGCTGTCTGTGAGGAAGATTCATCCCAGAGAAACAAACACTAGAAGCTCTGGCTTCCTAGAGATTGGGGCAGTCTGATTATCAAGGTTGGACAGATGCCATAGGCTCAGAAAATTGAGGGTTTCCTGAAAATTATTTTTATGGAACAGAGTGAAGTCAGGGGAAGCCTGAAAATGAAAATATGTGTAAGTGACTGATAACTGATTTTATTTTCTTTTTATTTGTCCCAGGTCACACAATTTTGTTTCTCTATATCTATTTTCATGATGTTATGGCAAATTCATTATTTTTGTAAGGACCAGCTCTGGTGGTGATTTGAACCTTCCAGAGTAGCCTTGACACTGCAAGCTAATGCCTTCTGTCTAAATATGTAGGAGTATTAAATATGATTTAGCTCTCATGGTTCAATCTAACTCATTTTATTTTTCATTGAAATGGACATGGGGTTGGCTCATCACCAGAATTTGTGTATTGTTTAAGGAAGAGTAACCTTCATGTGTATAAAGAGAAGGTCCCTTAAAATGTCCAAGTTTCTAGACTAAAAAAATTAAAAAATTAAAAAAACAAAACAAAATAATTAAAAATTTCTTTTTAAATTATTCCTTTATAGGATGAGGAGACTCTTGTCTTGTTATCTGTTTTTATAGTATCTCTTGCAGGGTGCTTCCTTTTCCAAAAATCTGCTGCAGCTAACAGATTTAAAAAAGGAAACCTGTAAACCAACTCATGTACGTTATTTAAAATAAACAAACATAATCTTCAGCAATTCTTATTTTTGGTGTGGACAAAGGTAGAGTGGATAAACACACATTGAAAATGGATTAGTCACTAAACAAGATGCTCTAGTGTTCTCATTAGTACGAACAGAAACAGCTAAATTAGAAATCAAATCAGAAAAAAATAATTATGTTACTCCATATTATTTGATTTTTCACTTCATATGTATTCATTTAAACTGTTTACAATAAATAAACTGATGATATTTGTGATCACTTATATATAATTACATATATTGATGCTCACACATATTCCACATTGAATTGTGGCTTTTATTGGTAGATCTGTCATTCCTGAAACTAATTCTGTATAATTAATGAGTCTTCATCAAATAATGGAAAATAAATTTCATCTAAGTTTGAAAACAATCTATTCTTTGTAGAATATATGTGTTCATTTAAACTGAACTGCATCCATTTTATAAATAAGTCTACATACTGTCAACATATTATTGACTAGTCTCTTCAAGCCTGATGGGAAACTAGTCCTTTCTGCAAATACAGAATGCCTGTAAAATGATAGAACTTTTAACAACTTTATTCTTAGGGAGCTTGACTACTGCCCTGGGAAAATTTAGGTCATTTAATTCATGCAATACACCTAGGAAAGAGGGAAAATATTTATATGCAGCTTTTCTCCAAAAGTGTTTTCAAATCTCCCCTTTTTTCTCTGAAACCTCAAAGGTGATGATGATTGCCATGGCACAGCCCTTAGAATGCATTTTATTTTCCTTGTGAACAACTCAGCTGAAAATCCTGTAACTCAACGCAGGACTTATTTGTGATATATTAGGAGCCCTTGAGAGCTCCCTCTTAAGAGATTTATCACATTTGCTTCCCTTACTGCCTGTGTCGGACGTATGAGTGATAACAAACTCTGTTTGGATCTAATGCTACAATCTATATCTCTAAGTATCACTGGCATCAAAGAATCAGATCATTATGATTTTCAAAGTCTCATTCACACAACTGAGAGACAAGTTCATTGTCTTCTCCATGTGACTAATAATCTCCCCTTGGGGAGAGCTTGTAGGTTCACAGAGCAATTTTCTAGGGTTGGTTTGTTTGTTTGCTTCCCAGAGACAACTTATTAGCTCTCAAAGATACCGTACATGATACTGGCATGATTTCTCAGAGCAGTAGTTGAGATGTTTTATTAGTTACTTCAGCTGAACATTTACTCTCTGAAACTGAGCTATCAAAAGAGGGCTTTTGGGACACTATCAATTCAGTCTAATGTATGAACTCAAATTATTGTATCACTATAATATGCTGCTTCATGTCTTTTGCCATTGATTTCCCTATATTTTTTAAATTACTCAGTTAGAAGACATTTATCTGATAAATTATTAATGAATAAATGTTTGTGATGGAAAAACAAAATACTTAGCATTACAAATCATGTATGCTACAGGCAACAGCAGTCAGAAGTAAACTGCTCTTGAGCCAAAGAAGTGGTTTATGTAATGTGGATGGAAATTGTGTGTTGAACATTGCAAAGAAAGGATGGTTGCTATTCTCCTAGACTTTTACAAGATTCTTGTATATTTCTATGTTCTTTCATTGGTGCAAAATGTAGTTTCAAGTGTGCAAAGACATCTTTTTAGACTCCAACCATACTGCAAAGGTCAAACTGGTCGTTCTTTGCAATAGTTTTGTAGAAACCCTTCGATTTCATGTTGATCCCTCACTCACAAGTATTTTTTCCCAGCTAACAGAATAATTACAGAGTTAATGTCTTTTGGCAGGTCGCATTAGCATTTGATGATTTTGAGAGCTTAACTGTATTCCAAATTCCTTGGGACTTGATTTACTTTGAATGAAAGTAGAAATGTTCATGCCCGAAGCTAGAAATTGTAGTACGGGGTTTGGAATTAAATACCATATTCACCTTTGTCTCCGTGACCCACTTCTTCAATATGGAGGCATAGTTAGATTATTAAAAAGAAACCCTAAAAAAGCCCAGAAAACAGAGAAAACACAAGATCAGCTAAACAATTCTCACTAAATGCTGTTACCATTTTCTCCAGATGTGACTGGCATTGTTCTCAGTATAAAAGTAGTTTTTCCAGTGATTTAAAAAATGGCTGTAAAATACATTTTTGGCCAACATCAAGGGTGAAATGTAGCCGAGTAACAATAGCATGTGCAATGTATTACATCTTTCCAGTAAATATCTAACATTCCTTTTCCTGTAGCCCACCTTAAAAAAAGTGTAATTGGCCATTTTCTGTCATTAGGAATTACTTTTTTGGGGGATTTAGTATTGTGAAATGCATTTGCTGTAATTTTCCTTCCCTCTTCCCCTTCCTTTTTAACCTGTGCTCCAGATACCGGGCTGCCAATGTTTACAAGATACTGACACAGTACTTCCAGAAACATGAGCTGACATGTACTACCTCTGGGGCCCTAGTGCAAAAAAAATATTTTCATGCTTAAACAGAGAAACTGAGTTTTCGGGTTCTTTCAGTTCTTTGGTTTGGCTTGTTGGTTGTTGTTGTGGGTTTTTTTGTTTGTTTGTTGGTTTGGTTTGTTTTGTTTTGGGGGGTTTTTTGGTTTTTTTTTTTGTTGTTGTTGTTATTGTTGGGTTTTTTGTTTTGTTTTGTTTTGTTTTTTCAAATAAGCAGCATCTTCTCTTTTTGTACAGGCCCAGCGAGTTGTACACCATTTCAGCAGAGATGTCTGATCTTTCCATCTTCATACCTGGAGGTGCTTTATTCCCTGAATGGTCTTTTCAGTAACCACTAAAGACTTCTTGGGACTGAACATTGGAACAGATAAGTTAAATCCTTCTGGAATGTTCTTTATCAAACATAGATGTACTGGACTTTCTGGATGTGCCTAAGGACACAAAGGTTAGTGTCTTCCTTAAAAAACGCCGGTTTAAGGAAGTTGTTTCAATCAATCTTTAGCACCAGGGACAATGTTTCAATTTGTTGCTTGAACAGGGACACAGATGAATAAAATGGTGATTAATGCAACATATACATATCTGAAATCATGCTTTTAACTGCCCCATAATAAATGTGCCTAGTGATCTCGGACAGCCTGAAGGCTTCTAAGTGACTAGATGGCCACCAAGAGAAAGCTCTACCCATACTCTGAGCTTGATTGCCACTAGCCATTTTTGTGGTATTTCTTCTAAACTTCTGCTTAGTACATTTCAATCAGCCTCACTTGATTTACAACTAGTAAAAAGGGAGCAATATTCTACTTTGTTCACGAGATGGTTCTTGTTTACAGTCATTGGGGATCAGAGTGTTTCTTCATCTGTGTGCTTGGTTGTTCTAGATGGCATGTAGGCTACAGGGGAATGCCAAAGACATTCATAGCATGTTGAAAAAAACTAATTCCTTCTAATGGCAGCTGTTCATTTTCTGGAAACTGTGAGATTTTGATAAATTGCTTTTTCTACCCTTTTGTTTCTCTTAAAATATTATATAATCTGCTGGCATTATTCTGACACCACTTTGCCACCTCAGGAAATCAACCTTGACCAGAACAATTCACTGACATAATTTTTCTGTGGTATGATTGAAAACATAGAAGAAATAATTTTCTAAGCAGATACATGCTCAGAAAGGTGGTAGAATGTGTGTGGGCATATGTACTCATCAAGTCATGTCTCAGACACATAACTGACAAGGAAAGTAGCAAGATCATAAAGATACATCAGGATTTTCAGCACTAATCATAATATTATAAAAAAACCACTATCTTTATAATGATGTGGATAATGCTATGAGCAGTAGAGAAGAAAAGTGAACAATCATGTAACCTTGATTTTATTCTGTGATTGCCATCTGTTTTTCATCTTTTGCAGAACATTCTTCAGGATTAATGCTCTATCTGGGTTTGGGGGAAGAGGGGGAAAATTTCTACTGTCAACTTCATTTTATTTCATATGGACATTTAAGAAAAAATAGTTTTACAAATACTACTTTTTCTCATTTAGCTTCTCCTATTAAATCCATTAAAATCTATTAAAATAATTTCAGAAAACCTATTAGCTAAAGCAGATGGGCCTCAGACTCGATTTAATTCAAACTATATGAATTGAGTTCTGCTTTTTAGTTTTTGTGGAGGGATTCTAGTGCTATCATCTGAATAACTTTCTAATCAATCTTCTGTCTGCTACTCTAGCTAGCATTTGAGTCTGTATTCTAAACACCGACTCCCTGTATAAAATAAACAAAAGATAAAAATATCATCCCACATCAAAAAGAATTGTTTGCACATTGGCACCAAATATCTACCAGATAGGAGGGAAAAAAAAAAAAAAAAAAAACCAACAAAACAAATGAACAGAAAAATGAGTACAGTTTTATTTTATCTAAGCTCTGTGGAAGTTGTGGACAATCTTTGTAACAGACTTCAGTAGGAACAAAAATATGAATATAAAAATACAGACTCCATTTAAAAGCAGAAGGTTAAAGGAGTTGCAAGATTGTGTAAAGTTTTCTGTGTGGAGGAGAGGTGTATTAGTCCTATGAGGTGCCCTCAATGTGACACCTAAATATTTTCCAAGAAAGTAAAATTCATATAAGAGCATATGTTGTAGCTTTAATGTGTGGACTTTTAAAATAATATTACATCTTTTATACCTGCATGCGAGTGTGTGTGAGTGTGTGTGTATACTATGAGGTAAATTAATATCTCAGTTGCAGAGTTAAAATGTCAAATGTGTTGTAAAGTCCGTCTTCCTGAGCTGTGTTGTCTATTTGTACTTGGGAGGTTTGTGTAATATGTCTGTGTGTGGACTGATAAATAAACATGAAGGATAGGATTATGAGTTTGGCTAGCTCAGCACAGTTGCTGATAGAACCTCGCTATTTTAGGACAGATAATGCTTGAAGATAGAGTCGTAGAATGGTTTAGGTTGAAAGGGATCTTATCTAGTTACAACCCCCCTGCCATGGGCAGGGGCACCATCCCCTAGACCAGGTTGCCAAAGTCTCATCCAACCTGGCTTTGAACATTGCCAGACCATCCACAACTTCTCTGGGCAACCTCTGCCACTGGTTCGCCACTCTAAATAAAGAATGTCTTCCCAACTTTTAATCTAAACCTACCATCTTTCAGGTTAAAGCCATTGCCCCTTGTACTGTCACTATCTGCCAATATAAAAAGTCCCTCTTCCTCGTTTTTATAAACCCTCCTAAGGTTACTAGAAAGCTGCTATAAGGTCTCCCAGAAGCCTTCTCTTCTTCAGGCTGAACAACGCAACTTCTCTTGGCCTGTCTTCATCGGGGAGCAGCTCCATCCCTCTTGTCACCTTTGTGGCTCTCCTCTGGACCTACTCCAACAGCTTCACATCTTTCATGTGCTGAGGACTCTGGGCCTGGAAGCAGCACTCAGTAGGAGCTTCACGAGGGCAGAGCTGAGGAGGAGAGACACCTCCCTCGACCTGCTGGACATCTCTGTTTTGAAGCAGTCCAGGATATGTTTGGCCTTCTGGGCAGTGCGAGCGCACTATTGGCTCATGTCCAGTTTTTCCTCCATGAGAGTCCCCAAGTCCTTCTCCACACGGCTGCTGTCAATGAGTTTGTCTCCCAGTACTCATAACCAGAATTGCCCCAACTTAGGTGCAACTTGCACTTGGACTTGTTGTACTCCATGAGGTTAAGTATCTTCCACATCTTTCACTTTGCTTACAGTATTGCTACTAAATCATACATTCATTAACACTGAGACATAAATTTGAATGTAAAATGATGTAAAAAAAAAGCTTTATTTTTCATTTTTGTGGATTTCATGGTTAACGCTACAAGAAATGTTACAAACGTTATTTGATAGATTGGAGAATAAACTGTCTTTGACAGGTAATAGACATGTTCATTTTAAGAGTGCAAATCAAAATGAGTAAGCCAAATTATCTGACTGGCTGCAAAACCAGTGGAGTTCCACCTGTCCAAATTTTCCGTGGTTAATTTTTGTAACTGGCCGAATTTTATCAAAGATGTGCAGCTAGATTTATACACAAGGCCTGCAAAAGCTTAAGTAGCAAAAGTAAGAAATTACCCTGATGTAAGTGAAAAAATGATGGTTATACTGAATTGAATACCTATACTGTGAATTTAATGAAGGAGAAAAAAAATACTTGTGAACTGGGAACATTTGACATAACCTGAGATTTAAAAATTATCCTGGAGATTTTGTGCTAAGCCTACAGCATACAGGCTATATCCTGGAAGCTACAACTTCCTCCCAGAGGCTGGGAGGAGAGTCTCCTGACATAGGAAAGACTGAATTCTGCCCTTCCATGTCCTAGGAGGTTGTATTAATGTGTGGAAATGAAAAATGTCTTCTGTCAAATATATTTTGTGACAAAAAAAAAAAAACCCAGAAGTGATCTATCCACCATTTCAGAAGTAGGTCAGAGCTGTGAATCCTAATCTAAAGCAACAAGACTGAAACTCAGCATAAGGTCCCTTAAGACCCAGAGAAACAAGTTGTGTTTAAGATATGTCGATACCCTTTTCATCACCTTTGCCTCTCCCGTTGGTCCTCCTGAGAACCACCTTTCACATGAGAGTGACCTCATCTTCCTCTCAACACTATTTCTTATCAGAAAACATTAGGTTACATACATCTATCTATAACAGCAAAATAAGGCTCAGGCATGAGTCTGATCCCTGGCTCCCGCTCATCCATCCCATCTATTCACGTATTCTCTCAGTTTTGCCCCTCAGTCCCGTTCAGTGCACAGTAGATTTGAAGGAGCAGGCAGGGAAGTGACAGTTTCCAAGAAGCAGATAAGAACACAGACACCTTTTTTGGGGGGTAGAGATGCAGAGACGCAGGGTCACCCACACTCTGAGCAAGAGAATTAGTCCTGATTTGTTCAACTTAGAAAGACACACAATGCCAAGTGCTGCAAAGCCAAGGTCCCCACTGACTCCAGTGGGAGAACAGACACTTTTTATTGTAAGTGTTTTCACTGGTCACCACTTAAAGGACAGCGGATTTGAGGAGGATAAGCTGGGACTCCTCCTCTATAATTTTGAACTCCTAGAGAGGATGTAATGAAAAGTATTTACAGTATGTACTGCTTTCACACAGTAGAAAATCATTGCTCAAACTACAATGGCCTCTAATCCCTATCCCCAGGGCTGCTTTTTTTTTTTTTTTTTCTTTTTTTCTTTCTTTCTTTTTTCTTTCGGTTCATGTCTAGCTTTAATGAGATAAAGAACTCATATGAATGAAGTTATGTTTACCGTGCTACTCTTGCGGCAGAAGTTTATCCCCTGTGTCTTCTTGTAAACTCATGGTCTTTTGCTCTCTTTTGTGTAGTCTTTTCTGGAAACTTTCAATATGAAATTACCTTAGCAGCACATTTGGCATCACATCTATTAGCTGATTCTGATATCTGTTGTACAGTTTTCTCCCCCACAAATTTAAAAACCTGTAAACATGGATTTTTTTTTTCAGTAAAAAAAGATGAGAGAGATATGATGATAAGCTTTAACAATAGAATAATTAAATAATTAAAGTATAAACCCATAAATTTGAGACACTTTGTCCCGTCTATTGAAAACATGAATATCAAACAGTTTTTACAAGAGGCAGTAAAGGATTTATTACTTTCCCTCTTTCAATAATTTAATTCATGTAACATCTGAAAAATATTTGATTTAAGAAAATGTGGGCATTTTTACTTACTTGGTAAAAAAGGCATTTTGAACAGCAGGATGTAATTTCAGACTATTTACAGTCAAGAGGCCTCTGCTGAGCAAAATACTCATTCAATTTAGGAATGCAGATTATAATAATTTTCCTATCTCCCTCACAGCAGGATTCCTGCCATCGTTTTACAAACCCACAGGTTGCAGTATTGAATGACTAGCTAACTTCAGTTTCAGGTAACACATGCCTTAAACGTAATTCTCATTAGCTCAACTTAGTTATAATGCAAAGCTGCTTAGTTTCACCAAGTGAAATGGGATACACTTAAATTGCCTCATCTAATATAATACTCCTTAATACATGCAAAGTGGTTTATGATGGCAAAGCTTGTAGAGCATGAAATTCAGCAGGGAAAGTAATGTTTTCTGGCTAAAATTGTCAAAAAGAAGTCCTATTTTATATCATTTCTTTTTAAAGAGGTTAAGAATGAGGAAAGACAGATTGGAGTAAGAAATAATCAGTCTAGAAAAATGTAAATTTAGCACATTAACCTTTTAATATATCAGCTCTACCAAACAAGAAAATGATCAACTAAAGCTGTTCTTTCAATAATATCCTTTGCACTGTAAAATTAAATGTAAAATACACAGTGTCCAAAATGTATTGCAGTAAGAAACAATAATCTTCATTCTGTTTTATGCAGGGAGTTTTATATTGTGCACTGTTTCCATTTACTAGTGTTACAACAATATCCAGCTTGGTGTGGCTGTATTAATTTGCAAGGACCTTTTAATTTCAGACAGGGCCAAGGAATTACTTATCTCACTGTGTCCTTTAAATGCTAAGTGAATATACTCTAATCTTGTATACCTTGCAGACACAAGGTCTGGTTTCAATAGGACCCCAGAAAAACTGGTAACATCATTTGCTTTTTTCCCCAATATCCTGCACCTGCAGCCTGACTGTAGGCCTATAAATCCTTTCCCTACATCCCTTTCCAATACTTCCAGAAAACTCTAGAGAGGAACTAAGCTGCTACAGGCTTTGCAGATGACACCCAAGTGTATATCTCATTTTCTACAGATGTAACCAGAGCCATCATAAAGATGTTGCACTGCCTGGAGGAAAATGGCTCCTGGAGAAGAGCATCTGGCTGAGAATGAATTTGGGTGGATTCCAGACAATACTGGTTGAAAGACAGAAATGATCCAGCCAGTTGAGCAAGATTCTTATGTTCATGCCTTAAGCGTTAGCTTGCAATTAGGCTGTTCTGTATTTGTATTTTCCAAGGATATGAGGCTGTTCATATCCTTGGAAAAAGGCAGGATAAACACATTGCTCAGCTGTGGCCCCAAAGAACAAACCAAGACCTATTCACAGTCCAGTTAAAAGCAGCTGCAACCACATTTGGGTTTTTTTTTCAGTCTGTGTTAGTTTTCACTTTGCTTACAATATGAGGCAGTGAAAACAACAAAATCCAGAAAATGCTCACATGCCTGCAAGGAAAAGGCCTAGCCACAAAGATCTCTGCTTCATTTCTGTGGTGTTGATACAACTCAGTGTGTCCAGGGCTGTTTGACTCTTCACAGTAAGAGCACATTGCTCCCACAGAGCAGTGCTTCCAAGGCTCCTGTTTGCATCAGGAGAGAAAGCACTAATCTTGTTTTCAAAGGTACAGCCCTTTTGGATCTCTTGATACCCACAATTGCTTTTACATTTTCTGCAAATGGACAGCTTCTACAGGAAACAATCTGAAACCTTCTGAGCAAAGAGGGTTCCTGAGAGAGGTTTAATGATTCTCTTCTGGTGATGCAGTGAGCTTTTAGGGTCTGTACATACTGCAGAGGCCTTTCAGCAAAGAATTTGACTTCCAGAGGTTCTGTATGTCTGCTAAAATGAAGACTTCTACTTTTGGTGGGGAAAAGGTTAAAGACAGGTGATTTAAACTGTGGGAGGTTGAACTCAGGTTAAGTTCAGGTTAGACTCCTGGAACATCCTTCATCAGGGATGTTTCAGGATGCAATAGCTCCTACAGTTACAAATACCTGACAAGTAGAGATGAAAGCATATGTGAAAACTGTAAACAAATAATGTCCCATGAAAACACACAATTAGAGAAGGCACACACAATACTCTTGGGGAAGCTGGAATCCAGTTTCAGGATGGAACAGGTCTTTGAACCTGGTCCCAAACATTGATAAAAAGTTATGAGTATTTTTACGGAGGAGAAGTAACTGTAAAACTGTTGGTATTCACTGTAAAAACCTTCTACCTGGAAGTATTATCTTTTTTTCACTCAGTTTTCTCAACAGGGAGCAGAAAAAGGCATCCTGAGGTCTTTTTCCTGAGAAGTTTGTTGGTATAAGCAGTCACTTACAGTTTAGTGCCCTAGATTTTCTAAGGTCACAACATGACCAAATAAAATTTGCTCCTTTAAATATTTCCCTTGTAGTTCTTCCAGTTCACATTCAGGAGTAAGCAAGAGTAAAATAACAATACAGCTCTTCAGCTTTTTGCCTTTCTTACTGGTGATTGCATAGTTTTGGGTTTTGGGGAATACTTGTCAGAAATTTCTGTCTCAAAAGCAAAGATGTATTCAGAGAGTACTCAAGCCATCCTGTTAATTTTCCATGCATGTTTTGCATATATGAACTGGAGCATTGATCTTGATTGGTTAATCTTTGGGCCTTATAAGGAAGATACAGTCCTATGTTGGAGTCCAGGGCATTCCTTTTGTTGCCCTGGAGGGTGAGGGACCTGGACAGGGGGGTCTGGGACCCCAGCCCAGAGCCCAGGGCTCAGAGAGACACTGGATTTGATTTCAGTCCATGGAAGAGGCTTCTTGCACTGCAGGAAGCATTGCAGGCCACAAGAGTGTAAAAATAGTAGTTTAGTACATCACAGGGTGAAAAAAACAGTGGGTTTGGGATTTTTGGCATTGGAGTGAATGGGGCAAGATGGAGAATTTGGGGCGTTGTCTCCTTCTTCTTCCTTCTTGTTCCCTCACTCCATTTCTGCAGTGACGTTGGCACAAAGTAGTTAGTGAGGATTGGGTCAGAGTAAAGATGACCTTTTTAGTAATAGTGATAGACATTGGTAAGAAATAGTAAATAAAGAATACGTAGCAATTAGTATAAAAGATAAGGACAGCCCAGAGACAGGGGGAGTCACCGGATGTCCGAGCCGTGGCAAACATCTTTTGGACACTGAGAAAATTGTAAGATAAGAACTAATAAACGAAGCATGTAACCTTGAAGACTCCGTCTTTTCCTGCATTTGGCACAGAGCTTTGCAGAGGGCCAGAACTCTAAAACCACCTGAATGCCGGGGAATTTAAGCTCCTAAAAAGGAGCCCACGACAACTGCCGTCCCTGGGATGGGCAGAAACAACTGGCACCCCAGATGGGACAGAAACAGTCCTAGAACATTTTCCTCCTGCTGATGCCTTCCTTGTAGTCTCTTGTTGTCTCACTAGCTGTGCTGCTTAGCACAGCTTCATTCACTTCATGTAAACTCTTTAAAATATTCTCCATTAAAAGCTGTGTAGAAAACTCAGTGCATGCCTGTGAGACACTTGTAGGAACATGTAGTTATTGGGAGGAATAAAATAAAAAATGCAGAGCTACTATTCAATTGGCATGTGCACAACCATGCTGTACTTACTGTCATCATGAGTAAAGCATTTGTTTTGCAAAATAGTATATATATTCCTAGAGGGGGCTTTAAAAGACATAGCTTGTTAGAGAAGGCATGGAAACACAGAATTTCTCCTGTTTCATTGTTCAAATCATAAGGTATAATCATAAATCCTGACTGCAGTCTGACCAGCTAAAAGGGCACATGGGACTCCACTAGAACTCTGGGAATTTCTTTTCCATGACCATTTGTATAATCCAGCTCCTCTAAGGAATGAACAGCCAGCCAACACATGTCACAGGCTAGTGGTGTTGTCCCTCCCAAAATGCCCTGTCACAGCAAGAAGTCCAAGCAGAGACAGGGCAGTGAACACCCCAAAACACTTTCCTGATCAGCCCCTGCTTCTTGGAGCCTTTGCAAATCAGAATCCGCAGTGCGAGCATTTTGCTCTCAAGGGGATATAATGAAAGCTGGCATGCTTTGATCTGCTAGGAGATTCACAGGAAATACTGCCATGAAAATACTGTGTTCCCTGGGGACTTTATGCTGCTTGATTTGGTTGGTGCTTTTTTCTATATTTTGAACTGTTACTGGAAAGCTTAAATCCTTCTTCCTTCCCTAAAAGAGAGTTATCAATCCAGTTGCAAGATGTGTATGCTAAAGCTTGACAAATTATTTCTGTGTCCATCCTCATTGTTCTGAGTGAGAGTGGCATTTTCTCTCCCTTATTAATATGCTGGTATCTTGATGAAGATCAAGAAAACTACTCTCTTAATGGTCTTCCAAAGCGATTCCTGCTTTAACAGCTTTTGCTTCAAATATCTCTTAATGTTTCAAACATGCCACAATTACGCACACATTGTTTACGAAAATTCAATCACAAGTTTTGTTTAACTCACTAATGCAAAAAGAAGGAAAAATAGCTTTCTTCTCCTTATTGTCTTTGATTTACTGTTCTAGCTAACTTTTATGTTTCATAGCACAAATACTATTCTCTGATTTTTCCTCCTGGCAGGTTAATGTGCATTGAAATGAGGTAGTAATGGTATTTTTTTTCCGTAAATCCCTTCCTTTTACAGCTGTATGAATTGTATGATTCCATTACATGGCAAAATATAAATATTTCTATATGAATATCTGTTGGAACTTCTTTGAAGGTATCAGCTACACTCTCATGAAGTCAAAAGGCTTACAATAAGCAAAGCTTGGATGTTTGCTTTTTTAACATCCTGTGGATGTAGCATTCTAAAATTATGCAAATTCATACAATGGCTAGAACTTACTGATGTAATTTTGTTGTCCAATGTTTTGTAACACTAAGTTGTTCCTAATTTATCTCTTTAAGAACAAAAGTCAGTGTTCTCATTTATGCCTCAGGATTATTGGCATGGCCCTAGAAGGATGTAAATACCTGAAGTATAATACAAGCAGAATCTGAGTAGAGAAACCCACCATTTGAAGACTGACAAGCATCTTAATTTGCAAGAAAGCTTGTCACTTCAAATCCTGTCATCACCCAACCCAGAAGCATTGTTATATTGACTGTGTTTTATATCCAGCTAATTCTTGCATTCCACAGGCGGTTCAGATTTCACAAGACAGGTGTCTCCAAAAACCTGTCTTCTGCATTGTTTGGACAGTCAGAGTCTCCTAGTAATCCTGTGGTTCTCACCTGAGAGCATGGGCAAGTTTTTCTTGGTTTGAGTACTTAGGCTTTAATTAGGGAGAAAGTTGAATGGAGACTGAATTCTAAAATTTACATCTTATTTTCAGAGGTAATCCACACCCAAGTCTGCTTCCCAACACCAAGTCAGCAGAGATTGTGAAGCCATAGGATAATACACAGAACTAAAATGCTTCCATTTTCACTGACTTGTTATCACGGATAGAAATGATCACTGGTAAATGGAAGAAAACCATGGAAAATAAATGGGCCATGTACTTTATCCATTCCTACTCACTGTTCCATATCAAAAATGCTTATTTAATATTTCAGATCCCTGAACATCTTAAATCTGTGGATGTCTAGAAAAAAGCTTTTCTACTTTTGCAAAATTCGAAATGTCACAGGAAAATCACCCCATTTGTGACTCAGATTAAAAGATTTGGTACTTTTCAATTTCATGTTCTAAAAATGGCATGGATCTGAAGTTTATTTGCTTCATATCTTCTCTTAAAAAAACCCCTCCAAACAACTGGAAAAATTGCCCAACCTAAATAGCTATTCCTTTCCTCACATATATCAGAGATTTAAAGTCATTTTCAGAAGTTATTATAGCTTCCTCCAATCCTCTTATTCTCAGAAACTCTTGGAACCTGGCAGCTCAATCAGGTGTGAAAAATAATCTAGTTTTCATAAGCACACTAAATATGTTGGAAGTTGGATTTTCAGTAAATAGATCACATCTTTTTTTTTTTTTTTTTTTTTTTTAAATCAATGTTCGTTCCAAGATAGTTGCACTACCTACAAATGGCAGTCAACTAACACAGAGGACTGTACCATTTTTGTGTTTCTACAAACTGTCCTGGAAACTTGAAGGCATGCATTTGGAATCTTTGTCCCTGTTTCTGAATATCATTACTCTCTATTTAGAATATGACTATATCTCAAACTAAAAATAAATAAGGAAAGATTTTTTCCTATTTTTTTTTCCCCTCAAAAACTGCGTAGATCTCACAGGCCTAAACTTGAATTGTACAATCTGTTCCTTGGCCTCATTGGAGGGACTGAGGAGTTTTCCTGCCTACAAGCATAAGCATGTAGCAGAAGTCTCTAAATTGAGAACTTGCTCATTTGAAGCTGATTCTGTAATCAGAAGCCCAGATCTGAATCACATTCTGGAAACACTTGTCTCTTGG
Organism: Hirundo rustica; assembly: GCF_015227805.2. Lineage (NCBI taxonomy): Eukaryota > Metazoa > Chordata > Aves > Passeriformes > Hirundinidae > Hirundo > Hirundo rustica. Next base: position 68,051,411 of record NC_053452.1, read on the forward strand.
CACTGATTACAGGGGGAGTTTAAGGTGACTTCAGCTCCCAACTTAGGCATTTAACTGAGAAAGTCATCGTGATGGAGAGTGAATCCAGACCCTAATGCTGCCACATTCCCAATCCAGATCCTTTATGAAGCCTTGTAGCCAAAGGGGATGGGAGCTGTGTATTTGACCCCAAGAACATCTCTATGTGCTCTCAGACCCTGATTCAAAACTTGCCAGAATGTTTAACCTTGGAAAATAAGGACATATGGAAATATTGACACAGCCTTGAAAGCTGTAGCTCAAATGTGTCTGCAGTAAAATGTATTAAGCTTGTAGCTTTGACACAGGAATGGGATGATGCATAACTCAATGAATACAAGAGGTCTTTTCCTTTGAAAATCCAGGCAACAATGCTCGATCTCTGCAAAGCTTAACAATGTATAAATAGCTCTTTGTCACTTTCATGAATGCTTGTTTACAAACCCCTCAATCCCACTGAGTGCAAATAAAAATTGACAGGTAACACTGTAACTGAGGGTTCATGTGAATATGCTGCAGTGTCTGTTTATTTGTGCAATGTTGTGTTGGGCTGTGCCAAACACAATGGAAAAAATGGGACTATTGCAGTCATTTTAACAAGTTCTTTAGCTGCATGCATGATGTGATCTACTTCTGGGTCTCGTGAATGCATTCAGCTTTACTTGTTAACCAGAAAAACATTATTTATTAATGACTTCTTCATGCTTTATTAAGCCTAATGTCAAAACACCTCCGTGGGACTCTAGGCATGTCCTCTCTTTGTATTAAGCCCGTCTAAAGAAAATGAAAAATTATGCATCAAAGCTGCAGATAAAACCCAGTAGCTATCCATTCAATTTCTCTTGATCCTGGCAGATGATATTTCTGAATATTTGTGAAAGCACAGCGCTTGATTGTATGCTGTCTTAAATTGAAGCATTCTGCAGTCTCAGATATGTGTAATTAGGGTGCCTTAGAAACCTGACAAGGCTACTGTGGTCTCCAAAGCTGAGCAGAGTGCTCAGATGGCAAAAACTGACAAGTTCGCTGTAAAAGTAGAATTCTTGCTTTTTTCTATGAACGGAAGTTCCATATCACAGGGATACTTCATAGGAACATTTAAATTAAGCAAAGTAGGAACAGGTTGAATTATCTGTGACTTCTGTGGTTTGAGATGGCTGGCATGGCTCAGGAAGCTAATACTGGAGTTCAACAGACTTTTTAACCTTTGATCTGACAGAACACCTTTTTCTCTAGCACTGACATGAGATTCAAATCCAGCATGTCTTAACCCATAAGGACATCCTAGGACGTATTTCATGGTTCCTCTACATGCATTGGTATTTAACATTGATTAAGCAACACCAGCTTTTAGACCATAGAAATATAGACAGAATGAAATAAACTTAATATTTTACATAGTTGCAAAAATGGTCATTTCAAGAAAGTCAGCATGTTCATCAATTTTTACATGAAAGAGAAGCCTTCAGATAAAGCTCCTAGTTTGTCCTCATCTTACATTTGAAAGGAACCTTTTACACATGTAGTTTTTAAAATGATTTTGGTTAACAGGCTTCATAATGACCAATCAGAATTGCCTGAGTTATAAAAATAAGCAGAAGTAATATTAAAAAAAAAGTTAAAAAGTAAGAAATGTTAAGAATTAGAGGTCAATTCCTTTTATGAAACCACAGTATTTAACATCTGAAGTGACAACACAACAGTTTAGCTGTTGAAATCTAAAGTTTTGCACAGTACAAATGCAATTTTTTTTTCACTGAAGAGAGAGGTTCATCATAGGTTTTACTGGAGACCAGAAATAAGGTGTAGAGCCTTAATTTTACTTTCAACTAACCCTGGCCTATGTTCACGCATCAGATAAACAAGGTAACAAAATTTGCCAAAGACATAGGCCAAAAATATTGGGTTACTTTCCAACCATAGCAACAGAAATCTATGGAGAAAAATTCCTGGAGGGAGTTGTAGATAGACTATTTGGACACTGCATAATCACTACTGCTTTATTTCCTACTTTCTGTTTGTAATTACTACCAGTTATGAATATTTAATGTGAGCTTGTTTTGCGCTTTTCCTTTTTCTTTCATCTTGCTACTTTCATCATCTTTCACAACATCTGAGAGATCAATGTAAGGCAATGGGATGGTTGGGGAATGTACCATATTGTTACCATATCACAGCAAACATAAATAATTGGGAGGACAGATCCTCAGCTGGTGCCTGTGAACAGAGCTGACCCAATTTTGGTAGAAGCTGTCCAGTTACAGGCTGTCATGCAGAGACCTCTTGGCATAGAGGTTTCAGAAACATAAACTGAAGAGTACCAGGCTTCCCTGCTGGAGTGCTTTGTCCCCTTTTCTGCCAAGTAGGCACCGGAGCCTGGTTTGTCTCTTTCCAAGTGGGTGCCTCATCATCAGAGAAAGAATCCTGCCTGTCTGGTGCATGGTCTTTGTCTGGCACTAGCTATAAAACTGTGAAATAAGCCAGTGACAGTAGAATGGGGCTCTGCTCTTTCTCCTCTGGTAATCTTTTGTGATGAATAGTTGATCTTGCTAAAGATGTTAGTCTGTAAATCCCAGTGGGAAGGAAGCACCCCTGCTAGCTCAAGAAAAAAATCTGAAATGACAGAGGCAGGATCAAAATTAAAATCACATCCTTTCTATTGTTTCTTCCTAATATTAACTTGGTTAACTGCTGAGGGTTTCTCTTTCAGGGTGTGTGGTTTTTTTCCCCCCTACATTATTCAGCCACTGTAGTTATTACAGATTTTCCTCTTCCCAGCCTTCTTAATGCACTGCCTATGCTACGTACAGAACACATTGTGGAGATGATGGAGGGGTGTAAAGTGTGGCATTGTAGTGCTGAGCCCAGCTCTCTGGTCTAGATCCAGTTCAAGAAGCCTTGCACTACCTAAAGGCCAAAGAAAAGAGGTAATCTGCCTTTCTAAGAAGCGCAAGGCAGTGCAGGCTGGTCACTGATACCATGGCACTTGGGCATGTTGCAGGTATCTTCTTAATGGATGCTATTTGCTGCTTTTACACTGCTGTTTGTGTATGCTCAGAGATTTGTGCTAATAAGAAAGTGGAACTAGAAGATGAAAGCGAACCCTTTATGTATTTGGTTACTTTTTCTTTTAGTATAAAATAGATGTCAATAACATTTCATTTGTTTTAGAGCCAGGTAAACATTATTCATCACTAAGATTCGCTAGAGTCTAGAAACTCAGCAGTAACTCATTTTAGACGAAAGGGAAGCTGTTGAGAGCTTGTCAGGTCCCTCTAGATTAAAAGGGAAGCAAGCAAGTCTGTATTGTACAGATTTCCCAGGAGGACACAATTAAAAATCATCCTGTTCAGGAACTACTTTATATGCTTTTGTTTTTAATAAAGCCCTTTGAGACCAGCAGTGGTGTAATATTCATAGTGCTTTTGGTCTGTGTATGGTCTTCATGCTGCTCATTGTCAATCTATCTCACTTTCTTCTCAACTGTTTGCTGTTTAATGAGAAACTCAGGATTAGATGGCAGTTCACCCACTTCTTTACACAGATTCAGTAAGAGTTCAGTTTCATTTATTTGATTTCCAAAAGTGCAATTTCCCATGATTGTTGTGATGTGGTGATATTACCACTCCTGTGAATGCATAACTTCTTCAGAACCCAAGTTGTCTGCTTATAGCATACACTGGTGGCATTAACATAACTCATGCTATAACGTGTTTATAGCATAACACAGTGGCATTCACCCCTCCTTGAGGACAGCAGAGCTGTGACAAGCTTCACTGGCCTCACCCCTGTGCTGATTCTGGTGTCACTGACATTGATGCCTGGTGCCCTGTCACATCACCTGAGCCATGCATGTGGGAGAGCTCACAGGCAATAGTGAGACACGTGTCCACCCCTAGTGTCATTCAGAGGAACTTGCTATGGATGGAACCATCAGCTGAGGCAGGACTCTGGTAAAATTTGGGTTCAGCCCACCCCTGTGAACTCATGAAGCTAAGGGCACAAAAATCCTCACATCTTAAATCGGTGCAGTTCCTGGCAGGTTTACACTGGAAAACGAAAAGAGGGCAAATATGCTGAAAGAGCTGGGTTCTGTGTGTTGTCATCATGAAGATTTCACTTAGTCATGGAATTTTTACCCTTTGTTGTACACATGTGCCTCCCACCATTCTACATCACACAGTGAAATATAACCTACTGCATATGAAGTAATGAGAAGAGAGGATCATGTAAAATTAATGCTTTAATGATTGGGCTTTTGCTTTGTTTTGCTTATGTTTTGGGGTAAAGCATGTGTGGAAAGCACTTCTGTATCCTCAATTACTGCTGCTCTAGGCTATTTCTGCTGTTGTAACAATTCCGATAAACCTACAGAAGATAATCACTTTTCTGTAGACAGTACATTTGCTGGTATTTCTGCAGCAGTTTAGTAAAGTCTTTATTGTGTAATTTTGTATTTTAATAGTCAATTAAAATTCCCATTGAATTGACAAAATGGTCTAAAGAACTTCTGAAGACTATTTGGCTAAAATTACACATGAGACTGTTCTGATAATCACTGCTATGACAGGATTCAAACTTACCCAAAAAGCCTCACCTTATCACAACAGGAAAAGCAGTGAGGCAAGAGAAAACATAAATACATTCCTTCATAAAGAAGTATGTTGTTGAATTGAATCTCATTTCTCTGTCATGACCATGTCTCCTCTCTTTTCCCTCCAACACTGCCAGCATGTCTTCTGCCTTTTTTCATTTTCCTAACTCCTTTCTGTGTTGTTTCTTTCTCTTTTTTTGTTTTTCTTTTTTTTTCCTCTCATTCTCATGTTTTCTGCTAATAACAAATAGTGCCTTTGTGAAGATGATAGGAAGGTGATGAATAGTCTAGTAGTCAAATTTCAGAAGCTTCACACAGGTTTTGTGTGAAATGTTTTTTGTTTGTTTTGTTTATGCCTTTCATAATAAATGTGTTTACAGCCTGCAGGTTAAAAGGAATGAAAGTAGCAAAGAATACCTAAGACAAGCTCTGTATGAGTAAGTACACCACTAACAGGCAGCAGGGCTTGCAAACACAAGTCATTCCCACCCAACTCATTGCTCACTTCTGCCATCCCCACAATATTGTCTTCTATCCCATGATACTTGATAGGTTTCTTAACACCTCAGCCGCTGGAATCTCTTAGTGCATGAAGAAGTATTTTTCCATTCAGCATTTCTCAGTCCTCCCAGCTTCATTAGAGGATATTTTGCTTCCAGACATCATCAGTAGATATTCTTTTGGCAATTTTAAGATGATTTCCTCAGGACCTTACCTCATACAAAGAGGTAACAAGCTTATGTAATGTAGTGCACTGCCAGATGTGCTGTGGGATGGTGTTCATAATATTCAGCAACTCTTGCAATTGTCCGCAGAGAAAGCTTGTTTCAGCTTCCACTGTCAAACACCGCAAGCAAGGCAAATGACAGAACTTGGGAAAAGCCATAAATAGGAAGTGCGCAATTCAAGATACAAGCAAATCCATTGGGTTACTGTTTGAGAGAATAATAACAATAACTTTAGCCTTTTGAAAAGACAAGGACAGACAACAACAACATTTCTTTATAAACAACATTTCACTATTCCTCATTCTATTGCCTCTGGACTTTTGGTTTTCCACTACAGTGTGCAAATAAAAGTGAATTGGCACTTTCAAATGTACTTCTCTAACTGCACAGATGTGTTATGAATGTAGATTTTTCAAGGCACAAAAGGATTGTGACTAAATTATATGAAAAAATACAGTGGGTATCTGCTAGCAGGTCATTTTTCCTATTGTTTACCGCAGCTGGCGAAACAACATTTTGAACAAAGATGAACATTTGTAGAGCACACAAATAAGCTTTTACGAGGAATAAATCTGGGGCATCATGGGCTGGGGAGAATAAAAGGGATAGATTTTAAAAGTATCAAAAGTAGGCCCATGAGAATTGTCAGAGTGAGGCAAGGGCTTGCTGGAGGCAAGTGTATGGGTCAGTAGGAGAACAATCAGCAAGAACTATAACTGGCACTTTTTATTTCAGCATTTCTTTGTACTTGAATCATTCATTCCACCTACTGAAAATATTTGCTTCTTCTTCCCTGATGGGACCTTCAAAAAGGTCTTGTGCACAGTCTGGTTTCAACTGCACACACAGAGCAAGAAGAAAAGACTGATGCCACGTGAGAGTGGCCTAGAGATGCTGCTGTGTGCTCCGTGCACCTCTCAGCACTCCCACACAGAGAGGTGAACACTGCAACACGCTTTTTACCTACAAGCCTGAGCTTTCTGCCATAAAAAGCAAGGGTGCATAGTGAAATTACAGCCTTTTGTCCCAAAATGCAGCCAAGGTAAGCACCTAGGGACTAGGGTAGCCTATTTAAGCATTCATTTCTCTTAATTCCATGTGTTATGTAACAGTATTTAGTTCATGATTACATATAGGTTTTTCAGATCACTGCTTTGTTCACTGCACAAGGAGGGACTATGCACTGAGAACAAACTGAGAGCAATACACAGAAGAAATATGCTAATCTCTGTAAGATGCCTGTTTTGTGTAGTAAAAATGGAAGTTATGTCAGTTAAGGGAGAAAAATGCAGAGAGGAAAATTAAAACACCTGAGACTTCAAAAGTGGATATAGCAATTTTAGCAGTTACTGCCCACCAGCTGTTCATTACTGTGCTTTAGCTGAAGGTTTCTGCCTTCACAGCTGAGTTGTGTTCACGGCTAACAGCTTAAAACGAGCCCACTGGTTTTGTGCTGAAGCTGACTCAATCTCTTGGTGACGGTGTTAAAACAAGGTGGCTGTTGCAACGGCAAGGGAGAGTGACTTCTTAAATTGCTCCAACTCTATCCCAAAGAAGCCATACCTAGAGAGAAAACTCTCCTCTGCCTCTGCCACAGGCTTCCTGGTAATGGTGGGCAAGTGACTAAAACTTCTTCCCAATTGTCTCCTAAGTGCATTTTACTCCCCATTCATTTCATTTGGCTAAGCAAAAGGAAGTATTTGGGGGCTATTGGCAGAAAGAGTGATCAACTCTCAACTGCAGTTGAATGTCCTGGGTAGTCTCCCCCCAAACAGGTCATCAGAAAGGGGTCAGGTTAAAGGCTTCTCAGACTGACTTTCAAGTTCGGTGTTATATCTGACAATTCCTCTTGAACACCTGTGGTAAGTTCCCTGCTTTGTGGGGGCACACAAACAATACTCTTGTCTCACACAGGCATTAAGATACATTTTTTTGAGCTTTGAAAAGCATGTCAGTAGAGAAAGTCTTCATTTAGGAAACTGTCATTCCTATTAGAGGTAGAAAGTGAAATTCAGCCCATCTGTTGTGTACCGCTGTCCGATTTCAGCTTTTTCTCTCATACTTGTAAAATTCTTGAATGTGACAAAAAATATGACAAATTTTTTTTTTTAAGTTGCTCTTCAGAGCATGTGGCAAATGATTCTTGGATATCCTTTTCACACTTTCAATGTGTGAGTGAAAAGATGTATGAAGAGACTTGTCTGTCTTTTCTCTCCTTCTCTTTTTCTTCATTCGAGCGTACAATTCCTCCTTTCCCAATATTACCCAGCGCCTTTCTGTGTGTGCCCTGTTGTCGGCATTGGTTAGCTTTACTCCCAACTCAAGTAGTGTTGATCAGGAAGCTGATATGGTTGCTAACAAGCTGTATCTAATGTGTTGATTTCAGTCCACAAGACAAGATTCCTCAGTACTATTTAAGCATTTAGTGTAGTAAAATGCATGATTGATTGATTTTTTTGGAAATCTGCCTTCTATCATCACTAGACGTAAGAACTCTTTGCATTCCTATGATGCAATCATCAAACAATGAACCAAGCGAGACCCACCAGCTCAGTTATCTTCTTGGGTGCTGCTTAATAGTGACACTGCATTTGTGATGAAGAAACAGCAGTTTGAAATATCCCCTACTGATAGTGCCAGAAGAAAGCTGGAAAATCTCCAAAACTCTCTCATTTTAAAAACATTGCTGAATTTCTTTGCGAATATATGAATATACATATCTTGCCTATTTGAGCAATGAGATTTTTTTTTTTTTTTTTTCTCACTTGACTCTATTTCTACTTGTGGTACATATTGGTTCAGAAAGAGACTAAAGCTTACCTCATGTATCAAGGAGGGTGAGAGGTGGGAATTTCAGTGTTATATATATTAAAATTAGGAGTTTATATTTTTTATCTATATTCCATTTTGCAAATAAAGGGGAAGCTGGAGAAAAGCATACACTCCATATTAAGCGTAACTGACTTGTCACTGTAAGGAAATTGTTCCAGAATTGAAGGATACTGCTTAGAAACATCAGGATACTGATTAGAAAAACAAATAACAAGTCAGTAAAATCAAAAGGTCTGGTTTCTACAAGAATTGTAGCCCCTTTTGTGTCAATAAAATGAGTATACTCTGTTTTAGGTGATATTCTGTATTTTTCTTCTGATGGTGGGCAAACCACAGAGATACCTCAGGTTTAGGGAAGGAAATATCAGCCTCCCAGATCCTTCTGCCACCTTCCAACAAGCAGCCAAGGAGGCAGGTACCCATCAGAGCAGTGTCTGATGGGTACCTGCCTGGCCTTACCCCTGCCAGTGACTTTTCAACCTTTGCCACTGCTCAGGAAGGACAACCATAACCAAAATAACAGGACATAGTAGGAAGTACGTTTGAAGGCAATGATGAATTCATGGATGGATGAATGGAGAAGGGTTTCTTCTTTTTCCTCCATTGCTGATCTCTCAGTCAGCCAAAACAAATTAGAAAGTAAAAGTTGCAGCCCATGCAAAGCCAAGAGAAGGAGGTACATTTGAAAAGCCCCCTGACTGCAAACCCAGGTGAACTGGATGCAAATTTAACAATGTTGTTATTGCTCAGTGAGGAGGATTTCTCAGGGAAAAAAGGCAATAAGCACAGAAATATCCTTGGGCAAGTGTTAGTCTCTAGTGCGACCTGAGCAAACTCAGTTTTATTGTGAAGATTCCAACACCATGTTGACAAGGAGCTGAGCCTATAAGACTTGTAATAGTAACAAAAAAGCAATTTATGCAAAATGGGGGCAATCCTCATCTCAGAGTATCTAGAGAATATGCAATTCTATAGGTGATTAATTAAAAAAAAAAAAAAAAGGACAAAGAAAAAGGGGTTGCATAAGTTATTTAAAAGCTTTTTAGTATGCTGCAACTGGGAAAGTATTAAGAAAACTAGAAAGGGTATGGCACTTGAGGAAAAGGCAAGGCATTGTGGGAATATAGTGTGATATAAAGCAGGATTCATTTATGTAATTATTACAGAGACACTGTAGACATACAGTAGTTAGAAATTATGCCATGATTTCCCAAAATAAACTACTCCATGAAGACAAGTCCTTACCTTTTCCACTTGGTGTTTTTATTGAAACCACAATAAATACAAACACATAAAGAAATTAATAACTATTTCTAAAATGTTGTAACACTTATATGGGTTTGTTTTGTCTTGGGCTTGTTGTCTTTTTTTTTTTTTTTTTTAACCCATAACATCTTCAAAATTATTTAATCTAGGCATTTCAGGCATAGCCACTGTGAACAGAATTGCATACTGCTACCTTTATGTACATTAATCAAAACTGAAAGACATATAGATTTACACTTTGGAAAGCAGTCAGTAACTCACACTGAGTGGTCCATTTGATATGCATAGAAAGAAAATACAAAGTATTAAATCAGCATTTAATACCAGATTTCTTTAAGTGTGTAAGCTTAAGTACCTGACATCATTAATCCATTTTGGTATATTAGGTCATAAATATTTACATTTCTTTTTAAAATAATAAACAGCCACTTTTGCTGTTACTATGCAAAATATTAATTATGGTAGAGATTTTCAAAAGAACTAAAGGAAAATGGACACCTAAGGTTAAATCAGACTAGTCATGAAAGCTAGAAACAATAAAGGATGTTGAATGGATTTCAAAAACTAGTCATAGAGACTTCCATACCAATGGTTTTTTAAAAAAACAGATGTCCACATTCATATTGACACTTCTGAGGTGCTGAAAACCTTTAATCACTTGTCGTTTATTTCAGTTTTTTAAATTCTTTATCCATTTTTTATGTTTCTGCAGAGGCACCAAAGGATTTTGGCCCTAGGGAATTTAAAAATTTCCTCTGATCAGGAAGAACCACCAAACACTACTATTACTTTGCTGTAGCCACAATACAGTCAGCAGACTCTTAAAAACATTAAAGTTAGAAAAGTCAACCTTTAGATATGAAATAAAGCAGTATCTCTAGAACTTGTTAGTAAGATCAGGTCTAATTGTTACAGTCTGCTTATTGGTATGGACCTCATTAACTCTGAATCATTTTCTTAGCTTTGGTTTCTCAGTCCCAGGGTCATGGAGGTACCTCTCCATCCTATGAACCATATCCCTAATCCAAGGCTGTGAGATTTTGCAGCTACACCATGTGCTTGGTGTTTTCTTCTGTTTTGCTCAAGCAAAAGGGGTACCAAGTGTGTGGTATGAAGGGGAGAGGAAAAGGTTGTGAAAAAGGCTTGCAGGTATCAAGGCAAAAGTCTGCTGCCCTCAGCTCCACATTGGCATGTGGAAGTAGCTTTGGCCCCTTCTATTTCAGCACTGAGCAAACAACCACCCTATTTTAACTAAACCCTCAGATTTATGTCTGATTAACAAGAGATTGCTGATGATTAAATACTTTCAGAATATATATGTAATCAACTTTTCACCCAAATTTTATAGTTTGCAGAGAAAGTGGTAATTGGATAATGTTAGGAATGTTCCTTCAAAACACTGATATTATAAATTAAATAGTGGCATTTTTTTAAAGCTTGCTCCTTTTTAAAGGCTTTCTTTTTTTCAGTCTAAAATATTTATTCCAGATTTCAGTTTTAGAACAAGAACAAATTATTTCTGCAACTAAGTAGTTTATAGTTTCCTTTAATTTATTCCATATCTGTCATTATATTGTCCTTGAAACTATTTTCTGTCACTGTCAAACATGATAGCCTCAGGACAGAAATGAAAGTGAGATAATATATCTCTATGAGCTTTTCTGGTGAAATGTTTTTAAAAGTTTTCAAATGCAGCCATTTGGATTTAAGCAGAAGATGAAAGAACAATGAAACTAGAAGATTAAAGGAACAAAAGCAATTATTTAAAATGTTATTATTCTAACATTCTAATATTAATCCTTGAACACTGTTATAAGTGTACCAAATGATTTATATAAGTAACAGCAAAACGATTTTATGTTACTTCTGTTCCTCTGTGAAAAAGTCTTCTATTAGTATCTTTTCTCATAATTAGGATTCCCAAAAATGTGTCACTGTGACATTTTTCTAAATATGATCTTAATAAGAGGCTTAACTTTAATGTTTCATAAGATTATCCAACTAATTCCTAAAAATATATAATAGAGTCATTTTCAGAAACCAATGTAAGTTCAATGTGTGTGGTTTTCCATTTCAGAGATAACCTAAATAAAACAAGAAAATCAAAAAAGTAAGGCTTTCATTGTTGCAATAGTGTGGGACGAAGAGTGAGGGGCAGAGATTAGAAGATTTATGCTTCCCCTGTATTTTTCGGTGTGCGTGTTATAGGATTTATAATTTATTTCTCATATGCTAGCATTTTAAGAGATTTGATGTTGCTGTTGTTGTTTTGGGGTTTTTTTTATTCTTTTTACCACTATTACATTTTCTGGACTGGAATGTTTGTCATTTAAGCTTTGGATTTCCACAGATTGACATCCTTAGAGGTAGATTGACTGGCTGACTCAGGGAAGCCATGCTTTGTGGTTCAGGAAAAGTGATTCAGGCATCCTTGCATTGGTCAGAGCGTTGCAATGTTTTCTTTACACAAATTTACTCTTACATGTTTGTTTGCTTTTTTATCTTCTCCTTCCTTAGAACTAGCTACATCATCAACACCTTGCAAGAAAGCAAATAAGCACATTTTCTCCTTCAAAGAGACAAAAATAAGGGCTGGTTCATAAAGTCAGTGAGGATATTCAGAGGTTTTACTGCTTTAACTTACCTCAAGTTAGTCATGGCCTTTCTTCATCCCTGTTTTGGTAACATTTGTCTGCTGATGAGGCAGAAATTAATATGTAATTAATGGTTCATATAAGATTGGCACATTTGTGTGTGGGAGCTGAGAGTACAAGTCCTCATCTCCACCCCTGAGACACTGCAGTCTTTTTGTGCAAACAGGATGGAAGTCCCCAATTATTTTGTTGATCTTATCACATTACATTTTCCTCATCCATGTGAAAGTTTGCTATGCAGTGCTTCCCTTAAATTACCACTTCAGACACTTAAAAATTTCCCTACCAGCGATTATTGTCATTACAGAACAAGAACTCTGGTGGGTTTCAATCTTTTCCTGAAGAATACTGGTTGGGTAAGGTGAAACAGAAGAAAGCAGTTCAGTTTACCTGCTCTTCTACAGGACACACATGAAGGGATATTATATGGGGGTGTGTGCATGTGTGTATGTATGCTTATCCCTTTAAAGACAAGGAAATTCTAGTGGTACTCAAAATTTTTCAGTCATATCTGGTTTACTTGCCTTACAGAAACACATGGACGCACAAACGTCCACATCTATCTTTATGTAATTGCATGCATTTCCATATTCATGCACAGACATGTACTTTTTAACATATTCACAAAAAATGTAACAGCAAGTCCATATGGTTAAAATTGCAAATAACTGCCATGTTAATAAAGCGATTGGGAAGACCTAAAATGTAGTCTTGAAAGGAACTCCGTGCAGTTTTACATTATGTGGGCATGCCTTTTTCAACATTTTTTTATTGTCAAAAGATTTTACAGATCATAAGATCATAGAATGATTTGGGTTGGGTTGGAGGAACCCTTAAAAACCAGCTTGTTCCAAGAGCCCTGCCACGAGAAGGGGCACTGTCATGACTCCTAAACAATTTTGTATCAGACCACCACACAGAGGGATGTATGAATCACATGGAAATATAATATTTCTTGTAAATGCTAAGTAGTATTTCTTAAAATGATTTTCCTAGTTAAACGAGAAGTAGCTACTTCAGCATAAAAAAAAAAAAAAAAAAAAAAAAAAAAAAAAAAAAAAAAAAAAAGCTTCGAAGAGAAAAAAAGTTCAGGCAAATAAATATATTTGGATGTGCCTGGTAAATGTGGTTTAGTTTGTATCTGGGCATCCCGCTGGGGTGATGCTGCTTTTTAGTGACACCGGTAACTTGTGCCTGACCTCTGCAGTACTGGGGGTCTTCTGTGTCACTGGGAGGAAGAGGGAAGAGGCCACGGCACAGGAATGTGCCTGTAAGAGATTTAGAAAGTGCCAGCAGATGGCATGCACGAGTCCCCAGCAGCGGGGATTGCGTGGGGGGAGGAAAGTTTTGAAAGAACAAAACTTCCTTGAGTGCCCCAGATGACTTACTGTGAAGAGCTTTTGAACATGACTCTAAATATCAAGGTTTCTGAAGAGGTTATGCTAGGTAAGGAAAAAGTAAAAGAATCTCAAATTAATGAATAGATTTAGGAAAGGATTTGTCTGAGTCATTAAAAAATATATCTCTCCAATTCTCAGGAAGCTCAGTTCCTATTACAGATACATATTAAGGACTCTATTTGTACATGCTTTTTGATCTGCACACTTGTCTTTGTTGCAGTTTTTAAAAAACACATTAAAAACATCAGCATTGCAGAAAAAGGTTTAAAAGGAACTTACCTTCTGAAAGATGTTTGTTTCATTGATGTTTGAGTTTGCACAGAAGTAGTTATAAAAACTGCATCTCTGATCACTAGAAAATGGATTCTAGTCAAAGGCACCAAGTGTCCTGACAGTGTGATGCGATGTCTTGCTCCCTCTCACTGCCAGACTCAGCTATGGAAACAGCATAATTATATGAGTAGCAACAATTCCCCTTATCTAATATGAACACTTGCTACTGTTAACTGCATTTCGATGTGCTAAAGAAGAAATAGAGAATTAAAACTTATGCTGAGGTTGTTGGGGTCATTTATTTCAAGGGATGATGTTTTCCTATTGGGTTTGTGGCGGTGGCTCTTTTTTTGTTGTTTTTTTTCCTACACGTTTGAAAGTATGCCAGCCAGTCCAGATGCAGGTGATGATGGCAGAGCCAGGAGATCCTGCTGCCCAGGGAATGCCTCCTGGCCTCCTCCGGGCACTCTGCTTCCCTGGAAGTAAAATTTCTGTTCTGCCTCAATCCTTGTACCACTGCCATTACCATGACCTTTTGACTGTGGCATTTGAGAACTAATTTTTTCAAACAAATTTATTAAAAAAAAAAAAAAAAAAAAAAAAAAAAAAAAAAAAAAAAAATTTGGACTAGAGGGAAGTGGAAAAAAAAAAAAATTTGTTTTATGTTGAACAACCTAATTACAATGATTATGGGCTTTGTCATTGCAGAGTTGATTAATATTTTCTGGAGCAAATGGAAATTTCCATCCCACAGCCATTGCTGTTGTCTAATATTGTTGTATGTTAGTATCTTAGAGGACCATGATAGTATCAAATATGAACAGATTACTGTAGACAATCATCAGCCAAAAACAACAAAGAGGCCAGATTACATCTAGGCCTTTTGATCATCAAAGCTTTAATATGCTTTATAGGCTGTTTCATAAATTATGAATGTGAAATGGCTGTGGCAATAAGATCAAGGCTTACATATTGTTATAGTAATTATTTCAAAATTAAATATAAGTAAACATATTTAAAATTAATGTATTTATTATATATAATGCCCAAGGAGCCAAACACAAAGAAATATCTAGGAGGAAATTTATCATCTGTAGGTCTCTTGTATCCTATTTGTAATGATTTCTTTCCTGCACTAAAGAGAAAAGCTAAAACAATTTCATAAAAGTGTCATCTAGTAAAAGATAACCCTTTCTTTGGAATTATTTCTAATTTGTTGCAGAACTTCAAAAGGAAATATGACAGCACTAGGATTTATTTTTCTCTTTTTGTTTCACACATGCTGATTTACATATTTTGCTGGTCTTGTTGAAATAGCATACCATCTTCTGTGAACTGAAGAGACTTCATTAGCAGCAATGATACCAGCAGTTCAAATGAGAATACATAAAATTCCTTATTATTTCACATTATCACAAAATAGGCATCTTTGTCTCTATAAATAAACAAAAGCATCAAGGTTTAAACACTCATTATCTGTACCTGCACTTTTAAAGAAAAATAAGAAAATAAAGATCGATTTTTAATGTCCTGCCAAAGAAATTCAGGTGAAGGTTCAATGGCGTTAATCATCCTTTCCACAATAATGAGGAATTAATACTCAAGTCATCTACATTTGATACACTTTATGTTCAGCAGTGTAATTTAAATGTCAAAACTGCAAGAATCATGGGACCTCTCAAGCTAATATTGATCTAATGGCTTCAGCTCAATGACAGTGTCAATTACTTTATATATACATAATACATAACATACATATATATATATATATAAAAAATACAAGAAGCATTAGTGGTGTTAGAAACTGTACAAGACAAATAGGTCCTCCTTCCAAAACTGGAAAAAAAAAAAAAAAATCCTGATTATTTTTCCTTGTAGCTGAATCCGGTTTTCATACAAAACACTTACAGCCTTTTGTTACAGAAAATTAAGGAAGAGCTTACCTGTGTAAACTATGGACTATTTAAGAAAATTTGTTTAAGTGTTATTTTAAAATCCACTACAATTTTCTTTCTATTTTTATGGTTGGAACTATTTTTCCCTTCCCAGTTGTTTACTTTTATAGGATACTCTAACTTACCTATCACCAGCAGTCCAATATCTACACCATTCCATTCAAATTCACCCCCTGCAAATGCTTATGCTTGTTATTCCTTCCCTTGGTCCGTGCAGAAAATTGAAAGAAATCTGGTGTTCTGCTCATTCTTTGCACTGTGTCCTTTTATCTCTTCATTAAATATGTCCTTGCTCTTTTATGTCAGGTCTTTGCCAAACAAAATTTCCTTTGGGTGTAGATCACATCCCAGTTTATCACAGGGTGGTGTTAGGGAAAAGTCAGGCAGTGGTCCAATAAACTCACACAGAGCACTTCAGCTGCCTACATCCAAAACTGCACTATGCAGACTCTTGATGAAACCTGTGTCAGTGAAGCACAGGTAAAAAGTGCACCAAATGTCTGCCGGAGCATCTCAATATTGCTTGGAGGCACTTGGCTCCTGCTTCCTCAGCACCTTCCTGAATGCTCCACAAGGCAGCTCAGGTATTGCTCAGATTGTGCCCAGCCTATTACAGGTACCAGAGAAAAGTCTGTAGTACACCAGCCACAGAAAAAAAGGGTTTGATTTCCAGATGATTATTACAAGAAAGCAAAAACACGTTGATTGACCCCAGGCTGTTCCCTTGGGGCCAAGAAAGTTCTGATCATTTTCTTGTCAAGATTCTGAGGGTAGTGTCTAAAACAAGTCCTCTGAGCTGCAGCTGCTTTAAATTCATTACACATTTATTAGTAAAATACTTGCAAGAGTAATGTTAATCCTGAATAGAAAGACAGTTCAACAGAAATCTTTTCTACAAACCCAAATTGAATCTCAATCTTTCTCAACAAAAATCAGAATAGAAACAAAAGTATTGCTTTATTCGGATGTGACAAATTTTTCACTGTGAAGGTCTGAAGACTCTTCTGTTGTGGGAGTGGTTTGTGCTGCGGAGATGCAGCTCCATAACTCTGTCATGTTCTGGAAGATCTGTGGGGATTTCTCATAGTGGTTCACAGAGTACCCTATCTATTACTCCCAGAGGCCCTTTATATCAATTTTTGACATCTTCTGTTGAGTTTCAGTGACTCCAGGGCGGTTGTGTCTGCACCTTGCCTAAAACTTCTTCCTTCATGCCTGTCATTTGGCTCCTCCAGGTTTAAAATGTTACTTTTTTTTACGAGAAGCACTCAAGGACAGCACCCAGCCTTTCTTCACATCCTAGAAAACGATGATTGAAAAGACACTACACATCACAGTCTCTGAGATACTTATGGACATTTAAAGATGTTATGCACGGAAATGTGGGCCCCTCTTGAGATAAGGGGCTTGTGCTGTCTCTTCCACCTCATGTGTGGGAACATGCTGGATCTGTCTGACAATAGGCTGAAAGAAGGTGGCTGGTCCTTGTTGCCTGTTCACTGGCGTTATGGGGAAGATATGGAACTGGCTTTGTATTTCTGCTGTCACTGACTTTCCTCTACACAGACATGCATATTTCTTTTAAAACCTCACAGCTCTTGTCTTCCTGTGATGCTTTACCTCTATTTCATCAGTACAGGGAAGAACACTTCTAACCAAAATGAAAATATCAAGGTGCTGAAAAGTGTCACAAACAGGAGACCTTTCTCTACAGGACACATTCTAAAATTTGTTCCCAAAACATACCAGGGCAACAAGAAGAGAAGATGCCTCACAAAATACAGTAAAGCAGAACATACATGTGATGACACCTTCAAAAGGACAACTTAGCTACTTAAATACTGAAGTCCTTAAAATCTCAGATAGTAAGTATTGCTGCAAGAATCCAGCTCTATGCATTCCTACTGAGACCCACAGAAATACCTTCTACTGTCACTTGCTAGTCAACCAGACAAATTGTCTCTCACCTTCCCACCTCTCCCCCTGCACAGGTTAGAAGAAAACAAACATTACTGCAGCTGGTCTTTGCTTCCAGTCTTTTAATGAGCTTTTAGTCCCTTTGAAAGACACCTGCTGCATATGTTCCAATGTTATGTTGAGATTCATAATTATGTCTTCCTATAAAAAAAAAAAATCATAAGTAAATATGGTAAATGCTGAGTGAATTTAATGTGTCGCATAAAGCACTACAAAAATGATCTCCTGGGAGATTCCCCTGTGAAAAAAACAATCCTGAGAAATGTGCAACAACAGTAAGCATTACTGGAGAAACCTAACAGCTCTTATACAAGGGATTAAGAACTGTCTTTTAAGGGCTGAGGAATCCTGCCTATATTGAATAATGTCGTTGTTATCTTGAAGAAAATAATATCACTGCAGGTAGGGGAGTGGACTTCCTTGGACATAAACTTTTCTATAGCTGATGACTTAAATGATAACTTGTAGGTTTTCTGATGACTGGTAAGAACCTGCCCTGACATCAGGGAGTAGATTAGAATTAATAGATTATTTGATCTTGTCCTCCATTGGTATGTTGAGCTCAAGACCATACAGCAAGGATCCAGCTTCTTTTATCTAATTAAGGATTTTTATCTAATTAAGGAAGGATTTAATGTGTTACTTTTCTTTCTAGGTTGCTACAGAAGTCACTGTTTTAAAACAAAAATTTCATTAATATCTATCTCTTTACTCATTGGGTTGTAAATAAGAGGAACTGTTGCCCTGGAGTTCATAGTAAGAAGTGCCTCCTTAAAGTGGTGTCTCAGGTACTGAGTGGTAGCTGCTCTGTGCACCAGGGATTTTTTTTTTTTCATACAGACCCAGCCAAAATAGTGAGGGAAAGGATAGCAATAATGATTTATAATTTAAGTGATCATGGTACCATATCTTTCACCTATAAAATTAAGTCATATATATTTGTTCTTTACAAATAACTCAGACCCCATTGCTGTGGCAAAATATTTTTCATGGCAGACCAGCAACCTTACTTTCTGCTAGCACATGTAAGTTAGTATCTCCTCAGTTAAAATTTTTTTAGCTGAGTAATACATGAGGTATTTAAAGTACAGCAAGTGCTACTGAATCTGTAGTGATAATCTGTGACAATGATAGTGTCTTTTAACAATGATAGTGTCTTCTACCAAGTCTCTGATAGTAATAGTAGTAGTAGATAGTAGTCTTCTGTAACACATTATCCAAAAAACTGCCCTAATACATGGAATGTATACTTGTGTTCTTTTACTGTGCTGTTTTGCTTACTATGTCTTAATAGAAATAAAACACATAAATCCATCTCTGACATTACTGGTTTAATGAGTCTAGACACACTCAGAAATGGATTCATAATCCTTATTTTCCTTAAGTGGAACCTCATAGATTACTAACCAGGGTATATCACTTCAGCTTCTTCATAGAAAGTGTGGGTGAGTGTTGAAGAGTAACACCAAGTGCAATGTTGGTGACCAAATGTATGTTATTCTTGCCATTTTCTGTGGAAGGATGTGGCTGCTCAGTCGAACCTTAACACAGTTCACCTCCTTTTGCAGCAAGTTTTTCCCCTTACCATTGTATCAGTCCTGAAAAATTTTGTCTAGTCAGTCTCATTTTCATTGATTTTTTTTTTCAAAATTTTGCCCGATCTTCATTTGCATGCCATATCCTACCTGACATCTTGTGTGCTCCTTGCCACAGACTGACCTTTATTTAAGATCTTGCCTTTCCACTGGGGATTCTACAATGTTCCAGACTCAGATTTTTGTTAGTTCTTGTGTCAAAAAAATGCTGAGAATTTACTGCTTCATTGATAGTCTCTTCTTTATGTCTATCTTGCACATTAGCTCACTAATTCATGGGTATCAGAAACACATTTATCAGCCTTGCAGGAAATTTTAGGTTCTCCCAAACACTGTGTTGCCCTATATAATTTTTCTCACATCATTATGTTGTATTGAATTTCTTTTAAGCCTGAAAGCTCCTTCTAGATATATCAGCTGGTAAAAAAAAAAAAAAAAAAAAAAAAAAAAAAAAAAAAAAAAAAAAAAAAAAAACCAAAAACAAACAAACAAACAAACAAACAAACAACAAAAAAACCACCAAAAAAAAAAAACCACAAAAAACAAAAAACACCCCCTCCCACTCCCTAAAAGCCTCCTCTAATCTTTAATCAGCTATGCTAACTATGTCAGGGATTGTTTGGATGAACCTGTTAAATTTGAAAGCTTTGGGAAGACATATGTACCAAACTTATTTAAATTATTACAGTTTACAAGTTGTGTGTCTTTCCCTCCCTCTGAGACTAGCATTTTCCCACCTATAGTTAGTGATACTTTTGGAGAAGGAAGAGCCTTCAAAATGTCCATACTATTTTAACTTCTTCCTGAAGTCAGAGTAATGAGTGCTGAGACAGGTAAACTACAGCAGAAGTGATCATCTTTATCAGCGGTGAAATTTCATCTCTCCTATATACACTGGATTTTGTTTTCCTGACATTTTCTCACTCTGTCTTTTAATATCCCATTATCTTCTACCAGGAATTCCATGTATTTTCAGCGTAATATATTAAGTGCTGAAGAAAGAAAATAAATATATATTCCATTATATTACAAATTCATCACCTTTCACTCTCAGGGAATGTCATTTTCATGACATTTCAACACTTTCAACCTACAAGTATGCTAAGTGTACTTTGTTTGGGAGGTTTCTTATATATTTATTTATTTATTAGATTAAAACTAAAAAAGAGGAGAGAAGGAAATGCTGCTTCATGCAATATGGCCTGTGAAGCTGAACTGTTGTCATAGCTGGTATCTCATTTTAACTTTGCATGTCTTGATGAAAAAGGATCTAAGTTCAGGCAGTTATGAGCATAAGCTCCAGCCAGTAACTGCCAGATTGATGCTTCTGTCATACAAGAATGTGACAATAGTTGCTATGGGTTTCCTGATTCGGTTAATTAGATTTTTCCCTGTATAATTAGCACATCTTTAGACTGAACTTCAAACTATGTCACCAATTTATTTTAAAATTAGAGGAAGTGTTGGAGAGGATTTTATTCCTCTCATTTCTTGTAAATGTCTGTGCTAAGACCCACTAGGAATATCACAGAGCAAAATTGTTAAGAGGTCAGTATGTGATGTGGAAACGGGCTGTTTGACCTAGTTTTGTCTGTGGCTCAGACATTTGAGCTCACTGAAGAGCGGCTGTGAGGAGAATCTCTCTTTGTTTCATTTCTCAGGATTGAGGTGAAGGTAGTGGGAAAGTGGGTAGCTTTGCAATTATATGAAACAGCTATTCAGTTCCAGAGGTCATAGCAGACACAAAAGTATTATCACAGCACAAGGAGGACTGGCTCACTGTACAGGGAGGGAAGGAGGAAAGCAGCACTGCAGAGCAAAGAAAGGTACATACACGGTATGAAACTTTCTAAGTCATCTAATTCATATGGGCAACCACAGGAGTTCAAAAGCCTTTGCTTTGAGCACTAAAGTTTCTATCCTTTCATGGGCTCTTATAGAACTATTGTAAAACTATCAAAAGTTTAATTTAAAGAAGCCCTGTGTTCATACTACACAATATGACACGGTTATGACAGGAATGCTGTTGGGAATATTTGGCTGAGGTGGCATAGTTAAGCTGGAGTTCACTCCATAAATCCTCAAACCTTCATTTCTAATCATTTTTAGCATAAGGTCTGTTGCTGTTTTAAGGTTAAAGAGTATAACGTATGCAAAGAGAAATTTCTCGCTTTGAGAGGCTTCTGAAAAACGTGTCAGCAGTTTGCATTAGCTGAAGTTTGGTCTGTGCACTGCAGCAGCTCCTGAATGATTTCCAATAGGCTGCGGTACACCAGTACAGAATTGTTTAAAAGCATGAGGATACATTTCAGCGAAGTAGAAAGGGGACAGTATATGTGATTGTAACATTCCTGTGCATGACATGAACCAAAACACATCAAGGGTTGGAGCACCTTTCATGTGCTGGAGCATGTCTGGAGAAGGGCAATGGAGCTGGTGAAGGGTCAGGAGCACAAGTCTTATGAGGAGCAGATGAGGGAATGAGGATTGTTCAGCCTGGAGAAAAGGAGGCACAGGGGAGATTTACCTTTGTGAAAAGAAGTTGTGGAGAGCTGGGGTCAGCCTCTTCTCCCAGGTAACTAGAAACAGGACAGAGAAAATTACCTCAAGTTGCACCAGGGAAGGTTTAAATTGGATATAGGAACCATTAATTCACCAAAAAGGTGATCAGTCTTTGGAACAGGGTTTCTAGGGAAGTGGTGGAATAACCATCCCTGGAAATGTTCAGAAGCTGTGTAGGTGTGGCTCTTGAACATATAGTGGTAAACCTGATTTAATGATTGGACTCTACAATCCTAGAGGTGTTTTCCAGCCAAAACAATTTTACAATTCTATGATCCTTGGTGCTCCCTCTGGCACCATGGCATCCATGGACCTGCTGGTGTCCCTGCAGCAGGTGTTGTCTGCACTGTGACACTCATTGAGCCTCTTCACACCCTCCTGCTTTCCCTGCCTTTCAAAAAGCACAGGGTATTGAGCATGACTTCTCTGCCTTTATGGCAACAGAAGTTCAAGTAAGCAGCATTGAGGACAGTGCTCCATAACACCGTCAGTCCAGACTTTTCAGTGGGAAGTGACAGAGAGCTCTGCTTAAATGCAGATACCGCAAAAGGGGCCAGGTCATAAATCTTGCCTATATATATATATTTTTTTTTAATGTGAGTTAATATTGGTTACCGTTGGAGCCCAGCTTTCATATTGTCATCCAAAAGGATGACAATAAAAACAATAAAGAACTTCCCATCATTTTAAGACATCAGATTGCTTATAACCATTCCTTCTCTCTCAGAGAAAAAAAAAAACCACTAAAATCACTTTTGTATCACAGTTCTATGCCACTAGTGGCTGCTTTTATAAACCTTACTGACTAAACTTTAATTAATCCAAAACTATGACTTCAAAGCAGGAATACTGGAATGAAAAATGCTTGTGTAAACCCAGATGGTCTTGAGAAAAAAATGACAAGAGATTTTGTGAAGGGAAAAGGTAAAAGAAACTGACGGACTTAGGATGTCTTACTTTCTGTTAAGAAGCTGTTCTTCATGTGCGCTTTGAAACATATTGGTATCTTCAATTCTCATGTTATTGCTTTATTTTCATTGCACATACTGCTCTGTAATGGGGAGAAACTTCTGCTAGCCCTTACTCCTATGAACTACAACTTCAAATTGTGTTCTTCTGCTATTTAGTTCCCAAGAATATCTTCCTGAGTTTGATAATACTATGTTGTGTGTCTATTAAGTCACTTTTATAGGATCCAACATAACCAGCACCTGCTTAGATGAAGCCTGAAGACAACTTTGGGTTTCTGTGGAGGCCATTTGATATCTGCTTTCTTTTATGGTTGACCTTGAAGGGGAGTTCAGTTTGGTAATTTATGGCAAACAGCATCCAGGAAGACCCATTTGCAAGATTCACTGTCACTTAGTGCTAAACGATCGCTCCTGACTCTGAAGACAATCTGAGTCCCTGACAGGGCAATCCCATAAAAAATATTGCTTGGCCACCCAGGTGTCTTTTCCAATTATCTGGAGTAGAAATTAATACTTTTAAAAGCTGCTAGTTTTTGAAAGGTTATTCCAATTTATTCCAGTAGTTTCTTTTACACATTATGATAAATTGGTTTATTACACCGTTATTTTCAATGTCAGCTTTTTGGAAGATTGAATCATAATGTTGAAACATTAGAGTGAATGGCAAACATATTATTTTACAGCTGAGTAATATATTCCCTCTAAAAAATTTTGCTCTGTTTTTAATAACAGGTAATTTTATGATTGTATTGCTTAATGCTGTTTCCCCACAGTATTTATTTCTATGTAGTAAGGACTGGGGGACTTTCTCTCCAGCTGTCAGTGACAGCTTGGACAGGACACAAAATCTATGGTAGTACAATAATCCAAATTGTGAGCTGTGCTTTTAAGTATAAGAATTCGTGATTTCTCAGTATCAGTTTAATATATGGAGCAGCTCCAGGGAGAATAAATGGTGAGGCTCACTTTAGTGGGCTTCTAAATTTAGAAGCTAGGTTTTTTTAATGTCATGTTTTCTTCTTTGATTTTTTTTTTCTTTCAGTGATAATCTCTGGGTGCTATTTTTGTTCCCCAAATCCTCTCCAACGGATCTATAAAAGGACTGTAATTAGCATTTTAATGGGAATAGTTGAATCTCACAGTTTCCCTACAGCGAGCATATTCCTATTTATGTAAAGCTCAGCAATACTCAAAGACATAAGAAATTCATAGTTTCTTTTATTCTTCCTTTTTTTTCTTTTTTTTTTTTTTTCCAGCTTGTTTTGGTTTTGGGGGGGAAGTTTTCTTATTTTGTTTTGTTTTGGAAGCTGGGAGAGGAGGAGACAGGGTGGGGCAGAGAATAAACAAAGCTAAAACCCTCATCCTTTTTGACACTGTATCTGCTTGCAGAACAGTTTCTTTTTCCAGCATGAAAAACAATTTTTTTGGCTCTCTATCATCAGTTCTGCAGGTGGCTGAATACTTTGAACTCCTATTGACTTCTTTCACAGCACAATAAAGTTTCCATCCTGAGGTGCACAGCAATGCCCCATGTATTTTTTAATTGGAACAATTATCTCAGAATGGTTCAGTACAAAGTACTATTTCAAAAAGACAATTTCCTGTAGGTAAATGGTGTCAATTTCAAAAGTAGTAGGTTACTTCTAATGAGTGTCTGACACTATTTTTCAAGCAGGCACATGTACAGATAAAGATTTGGATCTCAGCCCAAATGTTTAGAGAGTAAGACACCTACAGCTCAAATAGTCAGATAATGGTATCAGAAATAATCTTCCCTCAAACCCAGAACTTCTTTGCCTTCACGACCTTCTGTTGGCTGTGAGTAAGAAAACTTACCATACAGCCTGAGGTCCTCACAGAGATTCCATTCTCTGTTTCCATGTGCTGATTTCCATGTCATTGTGGAGGGTAAAGCCCTGATGAATTTATCTTCTTTGTGATGTGGAGAAATAATTTAAGTCTATAATATGTAGTGTTTGTATGCCTGCATCACATCTCAGCCTCAGGTTCTATATAAGTAATAGTTTACAAATGGAATGGTTTCATGGATAAGAAACAGGTTCTATTGCAGGAGAACAGGCAAGGCTCCTGTTGTAGCTGGGACAAGTTGGTGGCACTGTTTGTGTGAAATTGTGGGTCCTATGTGCCCCATAAGGAGGTGTGTGCCCCACCTTTGTCCAGGAACTCACGGGTGTGCTGCCCTCTTCACGCCCACAATATTCACATGCAGCCTTTGTGAAGACTCTCAAGAGGCTGCTGAACAGTGCTGAGCTGTGTCTGCACTTCAAGATTCCTGGATTTAGCAGACCACAAACCACTAAATCTGTAACTACGTTGACTAGTCTGCTCGTTTTTAAAAGTAAATATTTTCTGACTCTATTCCCTAGAAATGCTGGTGGGTAAGGGTTAGGAAAGATGTTTTTCCCCAGTCCTATCAATATTTTTCCCACTTTATCATATTAATATCAATGAAAAGGTCATATACCTGAAATTCAAATCAATGGAGGAGTGATTTCCAGATATTTCTGGTTAAAACACAATAAATAACCATATATACATAGGAGTTTCTTATTTTCCTGAATAACGAGATTTATCTCCAGTCGCAGTAAATATTGAACTTGGCTTTAAATTGGTCAGAATTAATCTTTCTGGTCAATAAATCTTGATATTTCCCTCCACAGAGATCAATACCTGTTTAATATATCAGATTATTGAATGAGATTAATAAATATAGCTCTCTTTGAAGACTCTCATAAATGGTGAACAGTCCAAGTTAGGAGGCTTCACAAAGGCTCACAACATGCTATATAGCCTATCTCAGTGGAATGTTAAGAAACTGCTGAACTGTGCATTAAATAAATTACTGTATTGCTCAGAGAGTTACAGTAAGGTCTATTAAGTACTTATTTAAAGACTTGGCAACAGTGAACAAAAAAATAAATAATTCAAGTAGCACCTCTAATCTTGTTTTCTTTCTCCTTAATTGGTTTTACAGCATTGTTTTGACATTTACCCTTGAATTAAAAAAAAAAAAAAAAAAAAAAAAAAAAAAAAAAAAAAAAAAAAAAAAAAACCTCAGAAAGAGGAAAATGCGTGCTGTGCACTAATCCAGCTGTCAACTGAGTGCTTACATATTGATGTATCAGAACAGCACAGGGGCTCCACTCTGTCTTCAGAGCTGGCCAAGCCCATTATTGGTATGCAGTTATATGGGCTCCTGGCATTGCAGAAAAACTAAGTTTAAGAACCATGTGTTTGTACAAATGTGAATGTATAAACATAAAATTATTTTTAAAATATAGAGCTATTGCATCATTATCTCAGGAAGACTCCAAATGCATGTCCAATCTATCACCCAGGGAGGCATCTAAATGCCAAACATTTGCCAAGAAGGACAGATGGATCCAGAAGAGCTCAACAGCTGGAAAACTCAAGAAGTAAAGGACAGCCAACGCTTTTGCTGTTCAGATTTTCCCAGCCAGTTGGGAGCCCTGGAGTGATTCTAGCATTAAGATCTTAAGTTGGAAAGGAATGTGTCAGGTCATATTTCAACTCAGCTTTTACTACTGGAAAAATTGTTGTTGGTTTTAGTTTTAATTAAGTTTACAGAATATAAGACATAGTTTGGTTTCTGCAGAAGTTTTTCAGATTTTTTTATCTAAAGTGTTTTGTATTAACTGCCTATTTTATTCAAAAATATTAAGTTTATAGACAGGATTTTTTTTTTTTTTTTTAAGAGAAAAGGGAGTAGGTAAATAAAAAAACACATTTTCCTTTTCATGAGTTTTAATTTTGCTACATAATTTTCTTATGATATATAAGTCTGCATGTCTGAGTACAGGTAAATAAAAACATACATAGACATATGAGAAATGAGATTATACTGCCCTTTTTTGAGCAATGTATGAATCCATTCAAAGAATACATTTAGTGAACCCTGAAATGGTAAAAATACAGCACATACTGCATTTAGCTATCATATTGACACCTCTTGGAACTTCAGATGGAAGTATTAACACTTTTGTCATGTACATATCACCTCCATGCATATTCATATTGAAACTTCTATGCATAGTAAACAATATTTTTTCTGTTACAGACACAGTATGGGTTTGTATGTGTATCAAGTGTTTAAAAAATTACATTTTCCAACACATCATTTTCTTTCTTTTCTTCTAAAAAATGACTTTTTTTTTTGAAAATATCTTTCTAACTATGTACTAAAATACAAAAGTTCAAAACAAAGACCATTAATTAATGTAAAACTGAAGAATATATTTTTCTTACTCAGATAAATGTAGAAATACTCTTCTAATTTATACTTATCTCTCTTATTTTAATAGGATGTAATTTTAAAAACAAAGTTTCCTTTGTACTTGGGCCATCAAGGTGTACCCAGAGTGCAGAAATTCTACCATACCTACTTATAACGAAATTCTACTGATTGTTGGAAAATTGAAGTAAAGTTAATAAAATCCCTTCTGACAGTAATGAATTTTCTCTCTTCATTATGATATGTGGTTGAGGTGACTTATATTGACACCTCCCCAGTAAGCCCAGACAACAAAGGTAAAACCCACTGCTCTTATTTCCCATTCAATTTCACATTCAATTTGTCTGTAATAAACATCTTTATGAATCTTACTGTTAATTCATTCACCTATATCCGTTATAGTTAATATGTGACTAACCATGAAACGTGAAACAAATCTAATTAGCTTCATCACTGTTTTGAGCCAGGTTACTAACCATTCACTATTAGGATAAAGTAGCTTTTATATACCCTTTTAGCTGTTAAGAAGACTGAATTGCTAGCTCAGCTGATAGCTTATCAAGTGGCCTGGGTTAAGTCACTTCTAGTCCCCTTACTTCATTCCCACATCAAAAAAGAGAAACAATTCACATTAAGTCCTTAATTAGTCCTTGTTGTGAGCTCA
This sequence comes from Hirundo rustica, assembly GCF_015227805.2. Taxonomy (NCBI): domain Eukaryota; kingdom Metazoa; phylum Chordata; class Aves; order Passeriformes; family Hirundinidae; genus Hirundo; species Hirundo rustica. The sequence continues at coordinate 68,079,173 of NC_053452.1, forward strand.
GGGAACAAAACCCTGTTACATCACTAGTATTTGCTTTGTAATACTCTACTGGTCCCCCTGCAGGACTGATGTCTCTTGGAACTGGCTGAAGAAGAACTGAGAGTCAAGCCTGAATTAGTCAGTTACCCACTGAAACCTTCTCTCTACAGAGAAGGACAACCTTCCACAAGTGGCAGGTGTGACCCATGTGAAAATGATGCCATAGGCTGAGATGAATTACCTTTGGAACATACCTGTTGCTCTCCACTGAGAGTGCCCTTACAGCTTACTTACACTCGAAACCTAGGGGAGTAATCAAATACCTAAATATATGTCCTTAGTGCATTTTGTGGTGCCCCAGAGAATTGCAGCTCTGCAAGGTGGGAGTCCTCCATCGTTCCTGTGCCAAAGCTGTTAGCATGCATTTTGAGTTACCATCTAAATTGGAACTCAATGTCTATGCTAGGTACCTGTGTTGCTCTTCACATTTTAGGGCACTGCAGTGGAAGGAATTTTTTCCCCCTCCCCAGGCAGCATACAGTGAATCTCATGCATGAAGTGCAATGTTACAGCCCTTGGATGAGACGTGTCTTGAGAACATGCTTACATATGCAAAGCAACATTTCCTGGAAATTGAAAATATTGTTCTTTCAAATAAGAAGTATTTTTATCAGACAATTATATGTTTGTCCATGCTAGTATATCACTGATATTTGTCTTAAGCAACAAACTTATCCATGGTAATATGACTGAAGCAATAACTTTGAGGGTTGCACTCTTAAAATAATTATTCTGGTCTGGTTTTATTTTCTTTCTTTTTTAAGGACATATTTTGTCTGCAGATACATGACTTGTTTTCTAAAAGAGTCCCTTCTTTAAAAGTAAAGAAAATCAAATAATATTGATCTAATTGTGCACTGACTAATGAGTGTCTCAGGAAAGCAAATAATTGGGGAAAAAGGAGGTGACATGTTTGTAGTTTGGCCATATCTATTACCATCTTAATTTCATAAAACTATGGGCTGACCTTGAAATGACCATGCATTTTACAAGCTCAGATGACCAGACACCATTCAAGAGAGCAAAAGCAGTCAGCTGACCAGTCACTTAAACTGAAGAACAGATCAATCATAAACTTAGAGATTTTGCATACAGTTTTAAAATAAATCCCTACAGTGGTCTTTTGTTGCAGATGAATTCTACACTCTCCATGGTTTGGGCAACTGTAGTTTCCTTTGAATTTGCATTTACCAATCTAACAAGTTTAGTTTTCACATCCTTAGCAAAACATGGGATTGGGAAACTCATTCTCTCAGGTGGCTTAATTCAGCTCCCATTAAAATCAATCAAATTACCCTGTTAGCTAAAGTGAAATCTGAGTTATATTCTACACACAGAACAGCTGTGCAGGATCAGCTCAAAAGTGCCATTTACTCCAGCTTCCCATTTCTGACAAGAATATATAAAGTGTGCTTATGGAAGAAGTCATGGAAACGGAGCAAATACACAATGATACTTTAACTTGTACCCTTGCTACTCCCAGGAATTTGCATTTCAGAGACTTTGTGGGCTATATGTTGTAATCACTTCACTCTCTTTAATATCTTTTTATGGATTTTTCATTGAAAATCTTCAATCTGCCTTTGAATCCACTTATACATTTGACATTTGCGAAGAGTTCCACAACTGAATTATGCCTTATTTGAAAAAGTACTTACTTTTGTTTATTTTAAACTGCCTAATAATAATCTCATTTGGTTCTTCCTAGTTCTTACATCCTGAAAAATAGTGAATAATCAGTGTCATGTTCAGCATCTACATGCAATTCACAATTTTATAGACTTAAATCATAATTTCCTTCTACAATATTACTTTTTCAACCTGAAGAGTTCCAGTTTATGTAATTACCTCTCACAGGAAGAGCATTGCTCACCTTCTTTGAAAAACTTGTAATTCTCCTTGGTCTTGTTTGAAGTGACACAGCAAGAACTATTTGCAGAATGTAAGATGCAAATATACCAGGAATACACACAGTGGCACACAGTTTCCTCTGTTATTATCCCTTTTTTCCTGCCATTTCTTTACTATTTCAACTGCCCTGAGCACTAAGATACTGCCTACATTTGGCACACAGCTATTTTCATCCATTTCTCTTGTTGATCAAGAGCTGATTTTCATGATTCTGCTTTAGTGTAAATTAGACACATAATACAAACATTCTAGTTTGCCTTTTTAAGGACCGAATTTGGTCTGCCATCTCATTTCCCTGTCATTTGGTACCATGAAATGCATAGAATTATAGAATCATAGAATGGTTTGGAAGAGACCTTAAAGATGACCTGGTTCCAACACTCCTGCCAGCTTCCACTAGACTAGCTTGATCAAAAATTCCTTCCGCAACTCTTCTTAATCAGGGGTTTTTTGGACTAACGTGAAATTTTTATGATACCAACAGTTTCACTCTTCAACCTCACAACAGTTTCTAAGTCAGTTTTGTCTGTGTGTAATGACAAATCAGAATAAAGGTTCCTCAGAGAGATTGATTGTTTATTGAACCTCTTCTTTAGAAAGAGCTGGAATTTTGATGTAGTAACTGAGCTGCAGTTTTACACTGTTCTATCTTCCCACCTGTCTGTGTGAATTCCAAATCCTCAAAGTTTCATTTTTCGGACACATCCTCACCTGCTCCCTCACCCCAGGCAGGTGCTATCCCTCACATTATTAATTTGGGATTAAACCGGTGTTAATTTCTTTCAGTGGCAATTTGGGGCATTCAGGAGTGACTCCCTTCAGTCACTCCAGCCAGTCTTGTGCCAGTCCTTCCAAGTGGCCACAGTCCCACTCTCCAGTGAAGCTGGACTCTGCTCGCTGCCCTCACCATGAAAATATTAGTGCCTCTGAGAGCCCTATAAGTGCTGCCAGCAAAGCTTGTCTGAGCAAGGCATTTAGCATATTCTGGATGGGGTGGCACATTTTAGGGGTGGTGCAAAACTGTTTCTAGTAACCCATTTGAACAAAAATAGAAAAAGATACATGAAAAAACAACAACAAGAGCGTTAGCGTACCGTATATGCAATATTTGGTTAAAAAGCACAGCTGTATTAGGGGCATCCCTGTGGGGATCTGTGAAAACAACAACAAAACCCTTGAAGTTAAAACACTATCCAACACGCTTTAATCAAAAGCCATGTGGACTTTTTGGATGCTCTCTTCCATCATTGCTGTGATTAACATCATCTGTTCTTTCTGGCAAGCAAATAAATAGATAACTAAAACATGGTCAGATACTCTTGCCTGAAATGTGACAAATATGCCTTGCCAGCAGACGAGAGTCACCTCCCTCTCAGAGATTTACCAAACTCAAAAACTTGTGAGGCATTTTTTTAGTTTATTTGGCATGCAAAATGTGGGAGGTACGCTTCAGTAAAATGCTGTCCTGTATGTGAGTATGCCTCCTGAATAAGAACTGATACCAAACACAGCAGGCTATGTGAGTTACTTCTTAAGATAAATTAAATTTGCTTTTTTAATCCCTACCTTTCTGAAGACAAGGTGATTTAGTTAAATATGCTGTCCATATTTGTCTGTCAGGCTCTTATGCCTTCCTATTAATTTTTGAAACCCTCAACCAGACTTTACAGAAGGTAGAGGAGTTAGTGATAGCTACAAAGAGAAAATAATTTGCGTATATAAAATGGCTATTTTTATTATTAGAATATTTGCTTCTACTATGTGGAAAGGCTGTGTGCCTGAATCAAAATGGAAAGTAGTAGAAGTCATATTTAGGCTTAAATATCAAAGCTTTATTGATTTTTTTTTTTTTTTACCTTCTTTACAAATATACTTGGAGTGATGTATTAAAAAAAAAACCAAAAAAACCACAACTATGAATGAGCAAAATGAAAAGTTTAAATTCTTTTTCAAACAAATCTCTCTGTATCTGGAGGTGAACATGGAAAGCATGGTACAGACAGCACTGATTCAATTTCTGTGATTTTTTTACATCTAAAGAGCAGCTTTTTATCCCAAGTGTGTTGTATCATATCCTCTGGGTCAATTTACCCTTCTCTCCAACAAATCACAAGATTGTACTGTGTACTTCACCTTGTAGGTGCAAGAGGCAATATCTGCAAAAGTAATAAAAGGAAAAATGTTTCAAGCTGTTAGAACTGTAATGGACCTTACATTCAGGAACAGCCTTTATTAAAGGTTTCCACATATTTTTTTCTTGTTAGAAATACTGAATTGCTAAGAACTGAAAACTGTATTTTTTCATGTAATTTTTCATGTAAAATATGAAACACAACTAACACTAGATGCCAATGAAAAGAGCTGTCATTTTCTTGATAGCATGAACCATGTTACGTGTGAGTTTGTGTTTAGAAAAGCAATAATTTCTTTTGAGAGGCTTTCATATTTAAAAATGTGTACATTAAGATATCCACTCAAAAATACTGGTTGTTCACATATTGACTAGCATTTCAGAAAAAGATGTCAGAGTCCTCATCCAGTTTCTTCTACAGTTTTGATCTCAGACGTCAAATTTGCATGGAAGAAAAGTTACCTAAAGACTGTAGATTATGTAACACCTTTTGCTGGCAATGAATTACATAGACCTCTGATTTAATCTACCTTGGCAAATTCTATGACCCTGTTTTTCTTCGAGTCTCTTCAATGTACCTTCATATCAATAGAAATCCTGAGAGTGGTGTCAAGAAAAGCAAATTCATATTTGTAGGATGTCTAGTAGTTAACACAGAAACAACAGAAGCAATGAAAGATGAAGGAAAAGGGTTTCTTATTTTAGATGTGTTGATGTGCTGCCTACAAGGAGAACACATTAACAGCATAGTTAACAATCATCACTTAATTACTCTGCTTTCACAGGTGTTTTTACAGGTGCTTTCACAGCAATCCTTCCAGTTATCCTTTCAGATAACCTTCCTTTTTTATAAAAAGCCTTTTCTTGAAAGCAAATATTTGGATAATTTTCTTTCTCAGAAATTCTACATTGAGTGAAATGACTTTGCTCAATGCCATGAGGAAACAAACAAAACAACAACAACAAAAATTCTTATTCATGTGAAGAGAGAGAACTTTGTGCTAAAGAGTGAAATCATGAAAACATTCCAATGTAAGTAAAATATGATGAACATAAACAAGAGGAATTTCCTCTGTAATGATGGAAGGGACTCAGCTTTCTCATATAAGTACAATGACCTATTAATATGTAGAGGACACATAAAATATAGTACTAAAGGGAAGGGAAAGAGATTTTAAGAGGAAATACTAGTCTAAAAAACAGCAAATGACAGTTGTCAAGACACATTGTGGAGTAAAATTTGGTAAGAGCTTTCAGATTAAGATTTTGAGCTTAATATTTCAGAAAATGACAAAGAATTTAAAAAACAAATATTTTTTTTCAGTCAGAAAAAAGAAATCAGTCTCTCTTCAGTGATTTTTCAACATGATTTTTCAATCTTCCATGTGTTTGCTCCCTCTTTTTCAAATCTTATAGTCAGTCTGCATATTAGAATTGTCCCTAAGATACCTGAAGTCTCGCTAATAGTTTGCACACCTAAAATGATTTTACTTTCAAAAAGCAGGTAGCCAATGTCACTTAAACAGACTTTAAAAATTTAATATATTTAGAACGGACATGTGTTTTGCTAGCAAAAGAAACAGTTATTTAATATTCCCTCAAACGCAATCAAGAAGAGATGATGATGAGACAATGCTCCTTTATTGTGTGCCCCTTTGTGTCTGCAAGTCACCTTGCATGAGTTTGATAAAAGACTGCATGAAATAACTCCTAGACATATCCTAGAAAACCGGCAACACAATTTATTTTCACTTTATGAGCATGCTAGCACTCAATTCACATCCTCTGCGCTGTATCTGGGCATACATATTTCTTTCAAACTCACTTTTCCACTTACTCTCTTTGCTGGTTCCTATACTTCAGCCCATTTCTTTGTATCATAACTTCCTCCTGCTTTTTCCAATTTTACTCTATTTTGAGGCTCAGTTCAATGCTCGTGCTCATTTTCTGAAACGGCTGAATTATTTTGATCCTGAAAATTCCGTGCCCAAAACTGAGGCTGAGAAAGACACCTGACAGAAAACTCAAGCCTGTTTATTTCAAAATCCAGGAGAGTTTGAAGCCACAAAAAGCATCCTCTGCTATTAGGAAACATCAGGAAATTTTTAGTTGGATCAGCAATTTCTACCTCACCTCTAAGTTCTTCCTTTCTAGTGCAGCAGGGGATGTGCCCAAAGAAGCAAGAACAGAGAAGGAGCTTTTCAGGTGGTAAAATTATGCCTCAATTGGACAAAAGACCCAATAACAACCCATTCATTTAATTGCCTGAAATATGCCAGGATTTCACTCAAAATCATCTCAGGCTTGTGATGCTAAATTATTTTTATTCATAACAAGTTCAAAGGGAGCTAATGACTCTCAGCCCCTTCTAGAAGTGAATATTAACAAACAACATGGCCAGGCAGATAGGACCAAAGGGAGGAATCCCTGTGGATGAGTGAGATAAAAGGCTTGCCTCAGGTTGGTGCCCTGGAAAACAGCTGTTAGGGAAAGCTGAAAACTCCTTTGTCAGCGCATTTGGAAAGAGGCTGGCTGTGCAATTTGAGGCAGCTTTACCTTCACCAGCAGATGTCCCAGCTGCTGATGGCTGCCTTCACGTCCTTTGGATCCTGCTGCACGGTGCATCAGTTCCCAAAACAGAAGAAAGGACACAATCAATCCAGCTTCTTATCCGCAACACCACCTTGGACCACTTTCTGTGAAGACCCACGTCAGCAGGGAGGTGGGAACAGACCCTTGTCCTGAGCTGGGTGGTGTGTTTTCTCAAAAGACATCCCTGGTCTGTGCTAGAATACCATCACTTCATCCTCTTCCACAGCACACAGCACAGCCACCTGCAAGAGACCTCCTAGGTGACATCTGGGGCGGTGCTCTGCAGGTTTGTGTGACAGGGCATGGGACGGAGACACCAGGCTTCACTCTTGGGTGTCATGCAAAGGAACAATTTCACAGGTGTGACATTTTGTGCTGACAAAAAATTTGCTGGACTACTTTCTCTGTTTTTTTTTTTTTTTTTCTTTTTTTTTTTCTTGGTAACTATCTGAAGTTAAGGTAATTTTTGTTCTGGCAAACACCAAATCACTTTCTTTTGGCAAACAAACCCCCCCCCCTCAGATGACGTGTTTTAGATTTGCATGTTTTCCATAAGCTAAAATTTTGAAAAATATTTAGAGGCCTAAATCTCCAAATGCTGTCTTATCACTCCACTGTAAAAGGGAGTTTGAAATAGAGTTTCATATATTATTTAAAGCCTTGTAGATTTGTTATTTCCTGACAGCCATTCTAATTTCATGAAGTGGTTCTCTATGCTAGAATTTTCTCAGCAAAGCTGTCTTGAAGATTTAGGTTAAAAATAACAACTACATCATGAAAGTAGTAAAAATGTCACAATTTGGTAAAGGAAATTCAGAGAACTTTTGAATGTTAAAAGCAGTATGGAGGACTGGTGCAGTAAAACAGAGATATTTTAATTTTCAAAAACTTCAAAAATGGTTTTCACTGGCTTGGGTTACTGGTAACATTCTTAAATGAGCGCCATGTCTTTCAAGTGTTATTTTTTAAATCTTCCTTAGGCAGACCAGTAAATTGGCCTTTTAAATCTCCACACAACCTCTTTTTGCAAGGAATCTAATAAGAAACATCACAGTTATAGTCCAGATTTCTATGACTGCAATTGCTTTTCTGTTAACAAAGAATCTTGGAAGATTCCCCAGAAGAACGCTGGGAAGTGGAGGAGGTTCCCCTTGGTCTTGCAGCACCCCAGCACTCTGGGGGAGGACTCCCACACTTCACTGCTGCACCGAGGCAGTCCCTGACCATGATGAGTGGCACATTGCATGAAACAATGCAGATAACCACAGCTACAGGTTGCTCTACCCAGTGTTGCTTCTTGTCTGAGGTTCTGGTCCAGTGTACAGGGGAAATTGTTTCACGGAAAGTCTCGCACCAGAGTCTTTATAGGAGCTAGGCTTGCCTGGTGTGAATGAAAAGAATGTGTCCTCCCTTCGTAAGCAGGGCATCACATATCCCGAGTAACAATTACAGAATTACCAGAGCCAGGTGAGGAATCTAGAAATCATGCTGCCTAATGTACTTCAACCTCAGGGTTTAAAAAAAAAAAAAAATAAAAAAATAAAAAAAAATAATAAAACTGCACAAAACCTTTACCTTGATGCAAGAAAGTAAAAGGTCTCAGGCCACTGCCACACTTGTGTCAACATCTTGGAAAACCAGAGGTGCAACCAGTGCTGGTACAATCCCCTCTGACATCAGAGAAGTGCAGCCAAGGACTCCCTGCAGAGATCAGGAGTAGCTAATGATGTAGAGGGGAGCTTCCCAGCATGAGTTCCTGCAGCTGCTCACTGTGCCAGTGCTCTTCCTTCCTTCAAAGGCTTTCTTTCTGGTCTATAAATAGAAGAAATGCAGATGTGTGCTGTGAGGGGGTGGAAGGCACTGTGGAATAGCTGCTTTCCAAAGCTACAGAAGTTAAGGCAAGTGCAATAATGCATTCGACTCATCCTGTACTTGGCACTGAGTCAGCATCTTAGAGCAAAGGAGGGATTGCATGCTGCAAGGTTGCACACAACTAGTGACAATCAGCCTTACAGGAATAAGAATCAAGAGCAGCTTATTCCAGTCACTTTAATAAAATCATTATAGAAAAAAGTTACCCAGGGCTAAAGGGATTCTGAACACTGCTCCATAACCAAGCTGATGTCATGCAGCAGGAGGAGGCTGACAGCTGGCATGTGCCCCTCCACATTGTGCCTGACTCATGCTCTCACTGACACAACTTGCTTGAATGAAACAACCGATGCTGTTCTGTGGATGCCACCCAGAGCTTCACCAGACAGATCCATATTGGTGCTAATATCAAAGGGTATCAGCTGCCCGTGTTAATGTAGGAGAGAAAAGGATCTCTCAGCATTTGCTGCCAACATGCTACTCTCAGTCTTGCCTTGGTGAGGATATTATGATGGGAGAAGTCTTATGGTTTTCCTCCTTAATTCCTCCCAGCCAGAGGAATTGGGACATTCGCTAGGCAAGGGTCAGAAGGGGCAGCCCTTTCCCTCTATGGACTGAATGGAAGCAAGGACACAAATTTTGTTTGCACACGGCTTGACTTTCTGTAAAAATCTTCTTGTTTTTCTTAATTTATAGCTCTTAGAATTTTTCTGCCTTTGGGGCTGAGTTTGCTTTTTCCTGAAAACTGGTCTCTCTCTTCAGCTGTTACCTGGGGGGCACCGGGTGAGAAGGAATTATAAAATCACCATTAAAGAAAGATTACTATGCATTTGCTTCCTTTTCTGCTCATATCCATACCTGAACATTTATTTCTCTTGTTGCCATATATCGGAAGAATTTTTAAAAGGCCTGCCACTAATGAAGAATTTCATATATTAACCCCCAGGCTGATGTAGTAGCACACAACAGACATCCAGCTTAGTTTTATGCGAGGCAATTTGAGTTCCACAGAGCAATTTCACCAGCCTACAGGGACAATCAGGCACTCAACAATATATTTAGAGTTTGCTGGAAATTTTTCAACAGAAAAGATTTTCAATATAAACCAGGAGCATTATTGATGAAAATGTGATTATAAACTACATTATAAATTGCCTCTTGAAATGATTGTTTATTTGGTTTTGCTGGTACCTGTCCAGCTGGCTAGAGAAAAATAATTGTCTTCCAGGTTTTCTTTCTACATTTTTCAGTCAGTTTTCTGATGGAAAATGTTGAGAGGGAAAATGGTAATAATGTGAAACAAAGCAGCATTTTTCAAAATACTCTTTGTTTAGAAAAAATGCCCATTTCTCAGTCCTTGAAATTTTAACAGCTCTAATTCTTATGTATGCATGAAACGAAGAGAAAAATTGTTCCAGTAACTTGTCCCCTTAAGCAGAAAACCTTGCCCTCATGTCTCGCCTGCCCGTGGCTGCCAGCCATTTTTCATCATATTTTGCCCATTTGCATCCTTTCTCTACCCCTTCTATAGCCCCATGCCATTTGCAGAACACTTGCAGGTGCTGTTTTTCCCTGGCATTCCCTGAGCTGCTCCTGCACCGGCATGACTCTTTAATACGGCGTGTTGGCAGAGCTCCACGTGGAGCACTCGCCAAGATTTCCCTTCTCTTCCCCTTGGTGGATGAAGGAGTGCAAAATAAACTCAGCAGAAATTTGCATTCAGGCTTACATGGACGGAGCAGAGTTTTGATGGACTGACCAAACTTATCAGAAGTTTTCACTTTTCTTTCAGTCACAGGGAGAAGGGTTGTCACATCTTCAGGTTACTCTGTATGTGAAAAGAGCTGCACACAGTTAATGAAAGTCACAGGAGCAGCTCAACTGTGCTTTCAGGTCCAGAGCATGAGAGATCATATATCACTGTAACCTAGCTAACCTTCCCTGTACTAAATGACAAACTGCTGCAAATAGCCTTTGGGTCAGGTCTTGCATTCACTAAAATACTTGTCCTTCAGCTGAGGACTCTGTTGAGCTCATATATCACACAGCATCTTAAATCACACAGACTTGCATAAATGCTAAACACTAATTAAGACTGAAAAAAATACTGAAAGATAAAGTCCATGAAACAGGTCAAATCAAGGCTTAATTATATTTTGAATTTATCTTTTTAGATGACCTCAGAAAGACAGAAGACTGTAATTTTCTATGTGTTTATTAAGTTGTTACTGTACTTCCTGGTGCAACTCATATCTCCCTCAGAAGCCATTCAGACTACAGCTCGTGCTCAGCCAAAAAAAGGATTTCCAGTTGGACACTTCAAAGAAGCAGGATGTGGCAGCCTTGTTGAGCTCAGAGGCGCTTGGCTGGTGCTACGAAGCTTTTCAAATTGTCTTTACATAGGACATGTCTGCTGATTAATGGATCCTAACAAGCAGTTCTTAAAAGGTTTTATTTGAAAGATTTTATTTCACTGAGCATTGTTTGTTGGGAAAATGTTATTTGAAACCTTTCGAGGACTGCTCTAAAAACACATTTTGGAATAAAACAGAAACCATAAATGTTGGCTTTGTGCAGCAACACAATGTGGCAATCATTACTTAAGCACATCTCCATGAATGCTAAATGCTTTCTGAGCAGGGTTTCCGCCCTGAGGAACAAGCCTGTTAAGAAGAAACAGCTAAACAGTCAGCAGACACTGAAGAAAGGGAAAACGGTTGACAATTTATATATCAAATCAGTCAATTCCTTGAAAGTACCACGGCGGCAGTGTTGGGGTTTTTTATGTGACAGAAGGCAGGAAGATAGCAGATATGCTCAGGGAGGTCGGTCAGTGAATATAGAGCTTTGAGGTGATGGAGAAGCTGACAAACTGGCTGATTTGATGTGAATTGAATTGCACCGAGGTTTTCAGAACTGAGTAGCACGACTTTGTGTAGGGCACACAGTATAAATAATGAAAAAGAGAAGGAGACACCGTACTGAGTACTGAGTCATATGTTCTGAGATAAGATATGAGTTGCTGGCAGGAAAATGCAGGACCTATTCTGAGCACAGCTTCAGAAGAGAGGACTCAGAAGAGAGAGGTGACAAGGGAGGAGAGAAGGAGGTACAGTGCAGGAGGTCAGGAGGAGTCACTCAACACATGACAAGCACTTGTCTTCTGCATTTCAAAATATGATGTTAGCACAGTAGCCATATTTGATAGTAACAGTATAAACAAGTTAGTTCCAGCCCTCTCTCCGTTCCTAGAAATCAGACACAAAGGATGTCATAGCACTAGCTGGATTAAAAGTCTGTCATTTTCCCTTTGCACCCGGGCTGTTGTTACTGCTGGCCTCTGATTCAGCAGCCCCGGATGCAGAGGTGTGATCCCCTTCAGCAGCTGAGCTATGGCCTGTGCTCTGCTGCCTGAGGTTCTGGGTTCGTCCCTAGAAAACTGTTACCAGCTGGTGGAATTTAAAGACGGTCCAAAGCTGCTTTGAATTACACCCCAGCTGTGATTAGTGTAGGAATGTAACAGGAACAGAGCTTCTGTGAAAACTGCATGGTAATGTTGTGCAAGGCAAGGAAAGAGAGAGCCCAGCACATTTGTTTAAAAAGTTACAATGTATCTGCAGCTTTTAAAATTAACATTTAAAAGGAATTCAGACAAAATTGTGATTGTTAGGTGTTTGATACATCTTCTGATTAGCCTTTGTTGGAATTAACTGTACTGCAGAATAATTATCTATACACAATTTGCTGCCTTAGCATTATAACCTAATCACATCTGTATAGCCTTCTGTATGACTTTTTTAATTGGTTCTGTAATAGCCTCAGTGTAAAAAACAGTAACCTGAAGTGATTAGTCATTCATTATTTCCCCTGTCTCTGACTCAAAAGAAAAAAAGATCAGCTAATCAAATCCACAACACTACACAGTCTTTTCCAGAAGTAGATGGAAGTACCAGAAGCTGCTTTTAGGGGGCAGAAAATCATTTCAATTCTTTCCCCAAATGACTGCACAAAGTTCGATGTGGAGTTCTTACAATATCTGCCTTGAAACCGCTCTGGGTTTATTTACATCAGAGAATTCTTGTAATTGTGTGTAAGCCAGACTTACGTAGCAAAAAGGAGAAATACATTCTTTTTATGTCCGGCACTATCTTATTGACAGAAAAAAATTCACTGGATTAATAAATATTAAACAGCAAAATGCAATTCAAATCAAACCATACATATGAAAGTACCATATGTAGAAATTATAACTTGCAGCTAACTATGCTGGCTTACAGTCTGGAGTGAAATTAACTGGCACTGTTTTATAAATCTTAAAAGCATAAGGGCTAAACAGCTAGTTTTGCATCTTGAGACAGAAAAAAAGTGGTTGCATATAAGGTGTATTGTTTCATATTCTTAATTTAATATACAATTCTATACATATATATATAAAATATGTAGTTGTGGACCAAAAATTATAACAGAAGTGTAACAAAAGTATAACTAAAGTGAAAAAAAATATAAGTATACTATACAGCCTTATTACAATACTCCATCTTATATATGATCTGTAGATTGTGACACAATATAGTTTTATGTTAAGCATTATTTAAAGGCTTAAATAAAGTCTGCACATGTGACCACTATTAGAAGAACACAAGCCCTATGAGGAATGACTGAGGGAGTTGGGGTTGTTCAGCCTGGAGAAAAGGAGACTCAGAGGTGACCTCATCACTCTCTACAACTCCCTGAAAGATGGTTGTAGCCAGGCAGAGGTTGGTCTCTTTCTCCAGGCAGCAACTGACAGAACGAGAGGACACAGTCTTAAACTGAGCCAAGGGCAATATGGGTTGGATTTTTAGGAAACTGGTTTTTACAGAAAGGGTGATAAAGTATTGGAACGGTGTGCCTGGGGAGGTGGTGGAGTCATTATCCTTGGATGTGTTAAAAAAAGACTGGCTGTGGCACTCAGTGGTATTGTTTAGGTGTTAGAGCATGGGTTGGATTTTGTGATCCTGAAGGTCTCTTCCAACCTAGACATTCTGTGATTCTGTGAGTTATAAATGTCGTTATTTTATTTACTAGTGCATATGTAGCCAGTGCACTCGCTAAAACACATCTTTTCTTGTGTACACATCTTTTCACTGTACATAGCTAGAGAAAGCCCCTAACTTGAACATTTTGAATCTAATTAGACGAAATGAAGAAAGAACATATTTTAAGACATGGAGCTGGGGCACAGATATTCTTATATACTTTGCTGCCAGCAAATAGTCATTAGGCAAAAGGGAAACACACTTGGACATTCTGAGTCCTAATGACGTATCCTTCCTTATCCTTCCTTCTCTGCTAATGTCCATCCTATTCTGCTATTCCCCTTTTTATCCTATTTTATCTTGCTCTGTATTATTTTTTTTTTCCCAGCCAGACTATATAATGGTCAAAGATAATACCAGAGGTGCCAGAGGATAGAACTTGCATTGACAAGCTGATGATGTCTGGTGCTGGTACCCATTTATTCACTTAAAACTGCAGATCTGGCAGCAGAAAACTGAGAGGGAGCTTGTACTTCCTTGAGTCATCCTCAAAGGATGTAACAACAAGCCCAGGGCATCAAGCTGACTGATTTTACATGAAGGCTAAAGTGCCGCTGCTCAGCATTGTCATGACCCCTGTGCTCTGCAGGTTTGTATTTCGTGGGATGCCTTCCAGTGATGCCTTCCAGTGATCTGCTCTATCTCCCATCCTGCAGTCCCTCAGATGTGCACTGGAGAGGTAACCTTGGGCACCAGCACCAAGGAAGAAGATTTAAAGCCTTTTCAAAGTCCTACCCAGCTCAATAGCAGCCTTCTGACGCTGGATTTGCTTGGACTCAGCATGGTCAGCCAGAATACCTAGTTAGGTCACAAAAAACATGATTTGCTAAAAAATATTGAAAAAAAATTTACTTTCTATCAGATTTGAGCTTATCTTTTGGACAACACATCAATACTGTTTGAAAGCTGTTCTCCATGGCCATTAAAGCTGGTCAATTGGCTGCTGATAGATTGAGGAGGGTGGGGTTTTTCATTCTGTTTCTCCTCTTTAGTTACATGGATCTAGGAAATTAGGATTTATAAAAGAAATTAGTCACTGAATATGCACTGTAAAAAGATAAAGGTGGGATAGAGAGAGAAAAATTAGCTCTTACTGAGACAAAAATTTTATGCTTGTATGGCCAGCGGGTATAATTCAAATGGAGCTGAAACTTGAAGAATATTTTTTATGCTAAATTTTTGAGAGAAGGACCTTCTTTCCTATCTATGTTTTATCTAAATACACTGTTCTATCCAAATGGAGAATATGTTCTATCCAAAGGAGAATAAAAAATACCTGTCTTTTAATTGTGTTAGCAGAAGCTAACTCTGTGACTTTATTTTCTAATTAGATAGATAGATAGATAGATAGATAGATAGATAGATAGATTTTAATGGTTCGTCATTTTAAATGACATGAGCAATTAAGAGGAGAATAGCACATGTTGAAATATTTGAGCAGGAATTCAGCAGAAATTTTCACATAAACCCAAATATAAGAGCTTTTTCTTATGTTCCTAAGTACTGCTACTGCCTAAAAATATTATATATCCATATTGAATGATACTTTTGCAACAGATCTTGATAGGAATAAGGTGTCTCCAGAATTCAATAGCAGCAGATATAATTTTTCAAGCAAATATTTTTAAAATACATACAGACCTTCCTTCATATACTTATGTATGTATGTACACATAACGACATCCTCTGTGACCACCCTACTTTTCAGAGGCAAATCTTGGAATCTAATGCATTACAAATCCTAATATCATGCTCCCACCACACACTAATTTATCAAAACATTTTTCCTAGAAGATGGCTGTCTTCCAAAGTTTTGAAGCTATGGGCTGTATTCTGCCTGTGTATTTCAGTCTCCTTTAAGGTGGGCTGCAAGGCAAGCGTGGGACTCACTGAGTTCTTAGCAATGGCAGGATGGGGGATCACTTGCTCTTATGGAGAGTGACAGCACCTTAAAGAAAGGACAATAGAAACTGGACACCCGGTTTCTTCAGAGCATATTTCCAGATTCTGACCCTAGTTTCAGGGGCTGGGTGGGAAAACAGAAGTTTCAGGTACTGTTGTAGAAAAATAGCATAGTAAGTCTGCTTGGAGGAGTTGTCCTTGTGACGGGTAAAAGAAAGGAACACACTTGTGGAATAAGGGAAAAGCAAAGTAGGAAAGTACAGAGCACAGGGTGCTGCTGGTGGAGCTGCTTTTGCTGTCTCGAGTACCCACGCTCTGGTGGAGAGAAAGGGGGATTCCTGCTGTAGCAGTGCTGGCAGTGCTCTGGCCCTGCATCTGGAGCACTTCTGGGCACCCATGCAGCCAGCCTTCACTCAGTAGCCTCTGTAGCAGCTTGTCCTGACAGTCCCCCACCCCCCAGTCCCCTCTAGGTATCTCTGGTAGTCTAGTAACTTCAACATGACAAGATCAGCTTGCAAGGTTTACTGTCAGTGTGGAGGGAATGATCCCTCACTTAACATCATTCTACAGACAGGGATAGTATCTTGTTAGGCCAAGAGAAAATTACCTTAAGTTGTGCCAGAGGAACTCTAGATTGGATATTACGGTAAATTCTTTGTGGAAAAGACTGTCAAGCATTGGAACAGGCTTCCCAGAGAGCTGACAGGGTCAGTATCTAAAAAATATGTAGACATGGCACTTAGGGACATGGCTTAGTGATGCACTTGGCAGTGCTGCACTGATAGCTGGACTCTGCGATCTTAAGTCTCTTCTAACATAAATTGTTCAATAACTCTGTGATTCCTTGATTCTATAGTTTCTAAAACAAGGCATGATCACATAACTCTGTAAACAGCTAATCATAATATTGATGACAAAAAAAAAAAAAAAAATCCTGAAATGATCAGTAGCTGCATGAACAGTGACAATGGGAGATACAACAGAAATTGCACAAGAACTAGGGTATACCTAGTAAAACAAATGCTTTACATACATCTTACTTCTAAAAATTATCCCTCTCTGGATTGAGGCAGCAACAAGAACTGAACAACAACAGGCAATTCTCCCATAAATGCACCTTCCTCTGGAACAGCTGGGCAAATCTCCTGATCGGAGATCTTTGAAACTAAATTGGACATTTCATCAAGAAGTGATTGTTAGGAGAAAGCCTGTGTGGAAAAAACACAGTATGTCACTTTAATCTTTACCTCCTAGAGTATGATTCAATTGAATTAAAATTATCCTGGACTTTTGCAAATCTATTTCCTATAGGAATATATTTGATAGTCCTCAACAAGTTTGTTCCTGGGCCTGCTAAAGACAGCAGAAATTCTATTTCAGTTTTGCAGTAGTACTGCAAAATCATAGCCTTGTTTTTTTTCAAAATGATCTGTTTTATGTATATTTATGCTTATATGATGAATATAAATACCTGATGCCCATACACCAAGCAACCATCTGTGTAAAAGTTAGTGTCAGGCAACACAATATGAATCTTTGACTAAATCAATTTCAAAAAGTGATAAAAGTGTTGTAGTACCTAGTAATCATTGTGTAACTTCTCCAGGCAAGAAGTGAGTGGAGATTTTGATGAAGAGGCCTTTTCTTTTTCTTACTTCCACCTGACCCATCCCCTAGATAATCTGATCTCAGTATAGCTCATTTAAAATCCTCTCTCAGGATCACAAGCACCAAGGACTGCACCCACACTGGTAAGACAGTGCCTAGAGATAGAGGCTAAGACACTGTGGTTGTTCACTAACAGAGAGCATTCTCCCTGACTTGCACTTGGGTTCATGTCACCTAGAATTCCTAAACCAATGTTCCAGCACTGTTCAGGAGGTTTTAAGTAAAATAGCTGTGGTCATCCGGTTTTAAAGAGTATTTAGCCTTCGGGTTGCAAACTTCTTTTAAGGCCAAAGAGCAGGCTATAGAGCACACTAAGGACTTCTCCATTTACCAGTCCCAATGTAGAGTTGGATACTGCAATAACAATGACGCTTCATGGCTTTAACACCTCTTGGTACCATGTGCATTCTCCCTTGTAGTGTAACCACATGGTGGAATATCAGCCTTCAGCACAAAGGAATTGCGCCTCCAGGGACACAGGTGCATGTGACTGCTATGGGTATTTACTGGGAGAAATGCTTATGTAAAACAAGCAAACATGTGCACCTTTTAGTGGAAAATCCATCTCCCTTAAATTGTGTCTCCAGAGGGCCATTTAAAATGGTTTTTCGCAGCATAAAGATGCAATATTGTGCTCAGTAATTCTTAGTACTCTTTGTGCTAGGAAAATTATTCTCCTAATCTCATACTCCTGAGAAGCATAAAAGAAATAAAGCTATTGATATTAGTTCCTGGACTCTGAAGAGATGCTATTGCAATTTTGTCACTATACTACAGAGACGTGTTCATCAGCATTAGACTTTTAATTGTTGCAAACCTATACAGAATTCAGTTAATTGTGTCTTTTAAAAACTCTCTGCATAAAAGTAGGTTTAAATATTGCCCCAATATGTTTCCCTTATAAGCGTTTACATTGCTGGATATATATGCTGGGATGTTTGTTATCCTTATTTTGCTTTCTAAGTTTTACTTGAGATCAAAGGACTTCAGATATCACAGCAGACAAAGGATGTGCAACATTCATTGGTACCTTTGCATGTCCTTACCTATTTATGTCCCTTCCTGTGACACTCATGCATCCCTGATTGTCACAGTGTGCCTGGGCCAGGATTATAAATATAAATAGGCAGGCACTTGCACACTGGTGGTGTGCCAGACTGGCTGGGGTGAAACAAGTGGCACAGACCCCAGTGATGAGAACTGGACACCCAGGCCAACAAAACTGTCGAATGTCCAGTGTTGCCTGAAGTGCCCGTGGCTTCACACAAATGTTCAAGTTTCTAGCACCAATATAACACAAAATTTGAAGGATGACATTTGTGATGACAGTAAAGAATGGAAAAGAGGATGTTCTCCAAATACTCTTCTTCTAGCTGCATCTTGATTGCCCTTACATTTTGAGGTCTCAGGATCTGAGTTGTTGCGGTTCTGAACTTCAAAGCCAAATCGGAGAATGAGTCGTGAGCAGAATTTTGTCCTGGGTTCTCTGATGTTCCCACTGAGGCTAGACTTTCTCAGCTCTGTGGAGGTTTCATTTCAATCCACATCCACGTTTGTGCTGGAATTAGTCTGGTTGAGGCAGGGGAATGCTTTTTCAGTTGCATTTTGCCATTAATGAATACAAAATCCGATCTGATTAATAACCAGTGTGTTGCAAGCCCCAACCGACTCAGGAATAAATGATTAGCCAATGGATCTTGCTGTCAAAAGAAATGATTGAGGACACAAACTGAATAGGATTAAATTTGACACTAAAATTTTAAATAATGAAATCAGAAAAGTACCATGTCCTGAGCACAACCCAATCACTGACAGAGAGGATCTATTTTCCCCATTAAGCAAGTTCATCAACAAACGAACATTTTGATCATATTTCATCATGTTGTCTCCAAATCATTTTTTGCCATGCAGTTCCAGGGAGAGGGAGAAGTAGGGAGAAGGAAAGAGCTGGCAGACTTTGGTCTCCCGTGGAAACTGTTAGGAATAACTTGCTCAGATTCTCTCAGTATAGTGGGAAAGAACAGTCCTGAGAAAAGGGGTCTGACCCTGTGTGCCCAAGAGGCAGCAGAGTTAGCACTGGGTCAGGTACACCTTATGAAGGGACAGTGGCATCAGGGAGAAGGATGCAGCAGGGGCTGGTTTTATTGGGCACTTTGGACAGTGGTCCAAACTTGGGCTGAACTTTCCAGCCTGCCCAGAGCACAGCTCTATCCTGACCACAGAAAGACAACCACTGCCTAGGTAAGCTGTCAGTTTCGCTTCGTCTAATAATATCTCCATTCCTAATGGCAATTTCTGGGATTTTTAACAATGTAATTTTGGTAATCCTAATTCGTGTACACCTGCAGAGATTTGTTACTTAGCAGCTCTGAAACTTTTGTGCATGTAAACAGATGCAAAAAAATACTCGGAAAACACATTGATGAAATTTCTTTTGTGTCACATCAGCCTTATTTCATTCTCTGGTTTCAGAAAATGTGATATGAAAGAACTGGACAACCTATAATGGAGTACTGTATTGGAAATCAGCCTAAATATGGAATTGGGTCTGGTCTCTTGCAAGTATTGGACCAAATACATTGTTGTCAATGTTTTACACCAATTAGCCACTCATTCAAGGAGTTGTGCCATGCACAGAAATCATTTGCCTGCATGAGTGATCAGAAGGGGTTAAAAAATGTAATATTTGAATCCTGGAAGTAAATCCTGGAATTGCATCCCCAAAAGAGAATTATCTTTTGCAGATTGCATGCCAAGCTTTTTCTGAGTTATTATCACAGATGGTGAAAAATTCCCATGGCCTTATACTCATGTTCTTTTTCATTCCAAATGGAGTCCTTTGTGAAATACCAGCGTGATTGCATATGTTTGAACTCTGACTGTCCACTTAAACGTATGCTGCACTTCAGTGGTGTGGTCTCCGGGAGGGACTGCTAGGCTCTGGTACAGGAGGTTTACAACAATTTATTTTCACCCCAAGGCCACTGAAACTCTGCCTAGCATTACCTCTGCCAGACTATACAGCTAAACTGGAACAGTCAGAGCTGAAACACCGTCTGCCATGCTCTTCTTAATCCAACAGAACTGCAAGATTCACGAAGGCAAGTCTAGTTTCTCTCTATCCTCTACACCAAGGTCCATAGATCCATCACTTCCCTCAGCTCTCCCCAGTGATCCTTCAGCTCCAGAGTTCAGGATTTTCTCACAGATCTGGTGGGAAATGAGGCATGACTGGCTCTGTGATCTCTTGGTCATTGGTCTGATGGATGAACTCAGACAAGGTGCTTCAACTCTATCTCCCTTCCACCTGTGCCTTTATACAGCTGGAAAATGATAATGGTGAGGTCCTTTCTTCTGGTGAAAGATCTTCAGTGGTAGTCTCAGTAATCAGGATGAGCCTATTTAATTGACAGGAAAATCAGATTTAAGGTTATTCTAGTAATCTTTCATCTTAGACCCCAGATTTTCTTATGATTATATCAACTGCTATATAGTGCCCATTTTTACTTGGTGTAGTAGGTATTCAGAATAAATTTTGAAAGTACGTAGTATCAGAGATCTACAAAAGAAAACAGGAGCTCCAAATATTTTTACAGTAGGTGTGAAATTTTATATCTGCTGCAAGTTTGGGGATGAAGGTACTGCTCACATTTTTCAGCTATGTAGCTGGTGAATTTCAGAAGAAATGTAAGGGCAGCTGGGCAGCCTGACTGCAGCTTTTCTAGTGTGCCCACTGTTTGTCATCTGATAGGGAGAGAGCTGACTTCCCAGCAGTCCTGCCCTCATCCTTCACCCTCCTGCTGCTCCACGGAGCTGGCTGCTGTGGCTGTGCACCGCCTACATTCATGGATTCTGGGCAACAGCCCATCGCACCACACAGGGCAATTTACCTCAGTTCCCACTGGTGGAGTAGAGATCAGCTGGAGCATGCTTGTGGACTTGGCATTTATTGGGCTTTTTGGTGAGTAGTGATACAAGCCTTATGTATCTGGTACTGGTACATGAAGTACGAACCGTAATGAAATGGATCCGTTCCACAAGAAATACAATTTTATGCTTTCTAACTGAGGAATTAATTTAGTTTTGCCTACTATTTCACAAATGTCAGGGGATAAAATTGAGAACAAGTGGTTGCTGTATTTGCATCAGGAGCTGAGGGCTAAAGAGTTGTGCAAAATTGGTAGTATACAGAATTGACTTCTAGATTAATGTTAGAATGGACTTGAATAGAGTTAATTTTACTTTTTTGTTTACCGATTTAATTTTAATCCCCGCCCAACAGAACAAGAATACAGTTTTAAAGTCTTGTCTTGTCTGACAGATCTCTGTGAGTGTCCTTGAAAGTCCTTCTTCATTCTGACTATGACTGTACTCTTTTCCACTGGGAAATGCATATTGTCCTGTAACTCTAAACTAGTAAGAGACAAATGTCAAGAAAACTTGGATGTTTAAATCAAAATTGATTTACATGTCTAAGACAACAGCTGTTTCATACAGGTGTGGGCCTGTCTATGGAAATTTTGAAAAATTAATAATCAGCAAAAATCTGTCTAAAATATTCTCAGTGTGTTTCAGCCAAATTATACTAATTTTATCCACCTAAAACAGTCTTGGATAAACTTTACTTCAGTCGTAAAAAAGAAACCAATGTCTTTACTTAACAAAGTGATATCAAACACATATAGTACGAGCATGTACTACTTTACTATACATTATTTTAATATTATGTGTATCTATGTGTATAGAAAATTAGAGATATAATTCCGAAAAGCCCAGAGGAGAGGAGATAACATTTTGCTCGGTGTTACATCAGTTCCACACTACTGAGGAATCCATTTTATTTAGGGAGAATCCCCATGGAAGCAGTGAAGGCAGTCAACGAGATTCTTTACACAAGTGGGAAGACTCTGATCATGCGTGTCTAAAATGTGCCATAAAAAAGACATGATTGCCCATTTTATGGCATGTTGGACTTCACACAGAGTCTGCTTCTAGCAAAGAACATTTCTAAGGAATCACATCCAATAAAGGAATCCTCGAGGCTCTTGTTTTCAATGTTGTGTGCACTTCTTCGGTGTGAAAACTTCTGTGGAGGCTTCATGAACTAAAAATTCTCTGAGGTAGTATGCTGAGACTCTAGGAAACAAAACTGATTATGTTATACCTCCTGGGCCCCCTCTCTTCTATATTCAAAAATCAATATGCGATGATGTGGTTTTAGAAGGCCCACTGTAAGCGAGTGCCAATTCAAATGGCATTATTGGTGCCTCAGGCAAATTAGTATTTGTTAAGCATATGGATAGTATCATTAGCATGACATATGCCTGGCATCTGAGTAACAGCCATCAGTTTATCTGAGGCAGAAGGTGCCTACTTCATCGGTCAGTTCTCTGGTGAAATATAAAGAGAGTTAAATTGAAACTAAGTAATTGCTGAACCCAGTGCAATTTGGAGAAACTACTTGGTCCCTACGCCTTCATGTAACCCTGAGACTGAAGGAAAAGCTGTAGTTAGCTGAGGGGGCATACTGAACAAAGGGCGATGAGGGTGCCTTCATCATACAAATGAAAGCAAGCGACAGCATTGCACCTGCAGTGTGATAAAGTGCCCGATACGTGTGTGTCAGTGGCTCCACAGGCTGTGCCCTGTGTGTTTTGAAACTAAATCTTTCTTCCTCCTATTGACTTCTTGCCCTCTGGTACATTGAGTTGGCTGCTTGAGACACTTTCACTAAGTACAAAGTCAATTGACTGTAAGTAGTGACGAAGAAAATGTTGTGTGATTAATATTACAGTTCAAGCTCCTCTGATCAGTCACAGAAAGAGCAGTCATATAAACTCAACTTCATTTCAGAGAATCACACACTGTTAATGGTGGAGAGTCTGCCTGGAGCCCAAAGGGGGAAAACAAGCCACTTGAGGCAAATCTCTCTTCTTTTACACAGAACAAACTAGTTGAGCAGTGTTAAAAGCTGCTTATTGATTTGTGCCCAGTCTGAAAGCCATGCAGTGATGTAAATGAAAATGTGTCAAGAGTCAATATTGATTTTTTTTTTCTTCTTCTTCTCTTCTTCTCTTTTTTTTTAAAGCAAGGCCCCCCCACTTGGGAAATGTTGTTAGCTATACCACTACACTTGTCAGTAAGTGAAGTAAGATCCTTTTCCACAAGACTACATATGTCCAGATATCAAATTTACTTCTTTTACTGAGGTAATAGGGACAGCATGCTGAGAGCAGCTATGTTGACAAAATTTGTTTTTTTGAGAAAATTGTTAGGTGAAGAAAAAGAAATGACAGGGAAGAAATCAAATCTTAGAGAAGATAAATTTTCCAGGCTGAGCTTGCAGTCTAATACTTGCATAGTAGACCAATTTTTTGTTTTTAAATCTTTGCTTGCAATAGATTTGTGTAGCAATATAAATTATACTCAGCGAGAACCAAGGACGAGGAAGGGGTAGAAAGAGAATCCTGTTGTCCCTAGAGGGGTGTGCACTCAGCTGGAGGAAACCTGGCAAAAGTTTCCCTTTAGAAAGAGGGTGTTTGCAGAAAGAAGACCGACAAGAGTCTCTCTTTCAACTGAAGGCTAGCAGAAGAGAAATGGGTGATCCCTAAAGGGTAATCCAAATATATTATTTGTTGACTTCACACCATGCTTAGTGAGGGATATACAAAGCAGTTTAAGAAAATGCAGCCAGCAGTTGCCTGTTTTCTCCCCTGAAGAATCAGATACAAACTGTAATAACTGCTGTGCTCAAAATCAATGCTATAGCTTTTTCTATTAGATTAGAAACCACAAGCAGACTCATTTAAGTAAAATTTCTACCTTGTTAACTCTTAGCAAGTAATATTCATCCACGTCTTTAACAAAAGCTCCTTCTCTGTAGCCAAGATAATCTTTTTTTTTCAATCTGTGCCACAGAATCTGGCAACTAATTGCTTACACCTCAATTAGAGGTGACAAGAGGATGTGGCAGACAGCCCATTGCAGCTCTGATCTTCTGAGAATGAACAGCTATCCACAAGGGAGAATCATATTTAGTGTGGAGTCAGACTTGTGAGATGTTTTTCACTTTATTGGCAATTTTAAGGGATTTGGATACTTACAACGCTCCTAGCTCTAGATCCTGGGCAGAATTTGTGGCAGTGTCTCTCTTCTCTTCATTCATCCATCTCTGCTTGCCTCTATCTGTGAAAGATAAACTTTTCTTCTGTCTCTATATCTACCCACAAGAAATCATCACTTCAATTATAGTCTTCTTGGGGTGGCAAAAGAACTATTTCAAACTAAAAATAAATAAAGAGAGAAATTAAATTCTAACTTGGAGAAGAAACATGATTAAGTGTCACAGAGGCAAAATGGCAGTCTTCCAGCTACTGGCAGAAAAAGGTGCCCCAAACTATCTGGTGGCAAATCAAAAGTGCAACTCCAAACATATTAAGTGTGTGGAATTGCTCCTATCAAGTTCATGAAGTTCAGTTGATTAAAATAGAAGTTCATTTTTAAGACTCCAGCAAATTGAATTTGGGCTTCTATTGAAGGCTGCAACTGTTATAAATGTTATAAGTGGATGCCTGGGTTGATGAACTGAAAGTTGTTCAGTGAGAAATGTACACATGGCTCACACTTTATTTTTCATCATCTCAGACAGGTTTTTGATCCTTTTATTGCTTTTTTCTTTTTTCTTTTTTTTTAACATATTGTTGACAAACAGAATGAGAACTATAATGTAGTAAAATTTTTGTCTGTTTTTTGAAGAAGTACAAGGGTAATAACATTTTTTGTATAAACTAGATGTAATTTGTCACAAAGTGGGAAAGTAAAGTTATACTGATGTTGTTCATGCATTCTGCATGCTTTGTCAGGCAGCTTGTTTTCAATTTTGTGTTAGAACCACTCAGATTTATTATTATTAAAATTCTGGCCGAGGGAGACAGAAGAAGATATAAAACTATTCCACTGCTCTGCTGTGTTCTGTACATAATGTGCAGAGATAGTCACTCTGTGGAATTCCATAATAGAAGAAACTAACAAGAAATATGAAAGGCAGAAGACTCACAAAATGGATGCATTTTATCAATCTGTTTTAAAAGTGTATGAATGGGAGAGATCTGGCATTAACTACTTTCCAAACATTTTACTTGTCTCACAATAGTGCTCCCTGTGAAAAATGACTTTATTTTGTCAACACCACAATTTCCAGTGGAATGTCACACTTTTCTGTTCTGGGCACAACAGCTGAACAGTCTTCAGTCAACTTTGGAAACATCTACTTCTGTACATCTGAGGAGTTAAACAGGAGAGGGGTTGTAAGTTACGTTCTCTTAAGTGCTCTAGCATTTGGAAGATAGATACTGTCATGCAGAGGATTTAGCTGATCATCTCCTGGACTCCCAACTCCCTGGTGTGGTGCTCCACCTTAATTGTGCAGGAACCACCTGAATGAATAAGGAATGAAATTAATGGGAAAGAAGCATCTGCTTCTGGCCAAACAAACATCTTCTTTCTCTTGACATCCTTGACTGTAAACCCTGCCTTACAGATTGGTGCCAAGCCTTCTTTCTGTATTTTATGAACCAGACACAATGTTATTTCATGGTTTTCCTTGATATTTCTTTCATTCATTCATTCATTCATTCATTCATTCATTCATTCATTCATTCATTCATTCACCCAGTGTAAATAGAGGCTTGCCATTAATTATTTGTTCTGGAGCAAGGACTTGAATCTTGATAACCTAGCTGGGTGACCTACTTTTTGGCAGAAATTAACCACAGACAGACGTGTTCTGAAGGTACCTCTCTGAACCAGCATGACTAGAAAAATGGGTCAAGAGTTGCCTTATTTGAGAATTCAGCTTTGGGAACTGGGGATAATTGGTTTGTGCTAGGACTCACCTGAGGTGCCACCACTCTTCCTTAAGCCTGCCCAAAGACAAGCGCTGTAACAGCTCTGGCATCTCCTCCAACCCATGGGAAGAGAAGCCAGTCTAACACTAGTACAGCATAAAAGCAACCATTGTAGCTGAGTTCTGCCTGAGCTTTCTGAGATGCTATTTGGCTTTTTGGGGTATTTGTCAAGACAGTGACCTGACCACATGATGACTTAACAGACACTCAGTACCAGAAGCTGCCCCAATGCAGACACAACCTGCAGCAAACAAGGGAAGACCTCTTTTCCTGGGAGTCCTGCTGGTTCACCAAACCAGTCACATGGAAGGTGAAGGCTCACACTCTTTACCAGGCAGGGGAGAGCGAAGAACTCACAGCAGTCACTGGTTTAAATGGAAAGTAGTCTTTGAAGCAAAGAGCTGAAAACAGTCCTCTTTCCTAGCTGAGTGCCTTAATTGCTGCCCTATGGTCATGCTCTGTCCTGCTCTCTGGTCTAAGGAATCCTTAATTATTTAATGTAAAACAAAAGAGCTTTCTCAGGAGCAGCACAAAGTGCTCTGCCCATCTCTCTTTCTCTGGGTACTGACATATGCATGTGCATACATAAAGACGCCAGCACACAGATGAAGAGGTTGCAATTCTCTAGGGAGGTGAGATATGTGAATTTGAATCCTTTTAGGCTGGATGGCAAGGGAGGATTAATTCTGTTTTGTTCATAGTCTTATACTAGAGGAGGATTTCAATGGGAGTCTTGAAGGAGGGTTAGTAGAGTGACCTTGGGAATGCTCTGTGTCTGGTAGTATTTTGTTAAATGCTAAATTGTTTAACAGGATAAAGGATGATAAGTAGGAGAAAAGAGGCAAATCA